>NC_089582.1:140751387-141351387 GCF_019320115.1 Miscanthus floridulus
TCGCCGCGGATGCGACGGATTGAAGACGTGCATGCGTCCGTTGGTCCGGCATGAGGACGTGAGGAGGTTGGTCTGAGCCAGGACTGAGGTGGATTGGATGGATGGAGACATGGAGGAGTGAAGTGAGGCTGGGTTGGGTTGGTGGCAATGATGGTGGCCCAGGCAGCAAGGCAGACCGCGCAACACAAACTACTAGCTATTCCATAGTTTTGTGCTTTTTGTGTTGCTGCTGCTCTCCTAGGCTGGGAAAATACTATTGTTCAAATTTACGGTCCCTCTCGTTGAGCGCTACTTGCCATCTGAGGCTTGGTTGTTTTCCACATTTGAATTATCGATTATTTGGCTTCCAATGTGCCTGTTCTGTTGGTTTTCTCATGCAGACTTTAGGAAAACATATTGGCAACATGCCAACATCTAACTAGCAAAGGCAGAGGGTTTTGAATATAGCAGTTATTTTGAGAAAACTGGCTCAGTGATTGGTTTCTGATACTTTAATATTACTGACTGAACCTGGTTCTGAAGCTTTTCCAGCTAACAAAGCAATGTATATGGGACAGGTTCATAAACCATTTTGAATATGCACCAATACTGGACCTCCTCTAAAGAAAAGAAGACTGTGTGGGTGCATCGGCAATTCACATATTATTTAACCATCTACAAAGGAACATTTTTTATAGCACCAGAAGCCTCATGAAGCTATTCTGATAGTTTTAGACATCCAGTAGTATTTCCTTTGCATGATCACATCAATTGTTCATATCATAGTTTGAACATTGGAGGACCAATGGTCATAGGTTCACTTTTTATTACTGTTGTGTATGCAGTAATGGATAAGTACCTCGGGAACCTTAGTTAGCGAAGTTGACTGAAAGGGCCACCAAGTTTGACAAACTCAAATAGGTTTCAATCATCAATGATGGACTTGGTGCTAATAGAAATTGAAGCACATCTTCGTGCGCACCTCTGTCTGTGGTAATTACTATTTTTGCTTCTCATGAAACTATTGGTTTAATTTGATAGTTGATACGTAGTTCAACTAATGATAGTGGAGTCAACTGTTTGTTGTTTTGTTTAGATAATAAGCATAACTCTGTGCAGCTTCGACCACTATGACAGCAGAGAAAATTCATTACAAAGTCTGAAAAGTGTTGTATGACACAGGGAAAAAAACTCGGAACACTACCTTACAAGATAAAAATCAAAAGAATGAAAATATCTATCTTCCATGATTCTACAGTCTATTTCACAGCCTAATATAGTTTCTAGGTGTCTCCATAACTACATTTTTAGTTGCTTAAAATTACCAAAGCTTGATGTGATTATTTCTCCAATGCTAACATAAGAATAGTTCCAGTTTTGTGCAGAAACTCAAAAGAAGCTATGTGAAAATTAGAAGGATCCAACTGTTGTCGCAAAATTTCCATCTCAGAGGTATTTCCTTTCATGGTCATAACTTAAAAATGTAGATGAGTTCCTTAATTTCCTATTGTACATGTACGAATACTTAATGATGATATTTTTTTGTTCTCTGAGAACAGAGAATCAGGCAGGTTCAGAATTCGCATCCACACCGATGGACCAAACTAGCTCTCATTTGTATCCATTGGTTTTTGTTTTTTGATTATGACAGTACACATAGGTGGTACATGTTAAATTAACACTCTTAGTTGACTCCTTCTAAATGAAGTTTTGCAATATCGAATTCCAGCCTACTTTCAGTGTACAGGTTAGACCTCAATAGCATTGAATGAATTATATTAAGAAGAAAAAAATTACAACAATTTCGTGCAGCACCCTCTGCCTTGCTGCCTGGGCCACCATCATTGTCACCAACCTAGCCCAGCCTCACTTCACTCCTCCATGTCTCCATCCATTCAATCCACCTCAGTCCTGGCTCAGACCAACCTCCTCACGTCCTCACGCCGGACCAACGGACGCATACACGTCTTCAATCCGTCGCATCCGCGGCGCGCGCTTGTCTATGGCGCAGGCGCAGTAGCCCGCGACGAAAGTGAAGTGACCCAATCCGTCGCATCCGCGGCGCGCGCCTGTCTGTGGCGCAGGCACAGGCGCAGCAACCCGAGGTCTCCGTTGCGTGCCCGCGACGCGCGCCTGGGATTGCCGCGCCGTGAGGGATGACACGGCGCCACGTTAAGATCGGTGGCGCGGCAGATCCTGTCACGTTACCGATCAGCGTCCTCGGTCTTCGCCACGTCATACTCCCGCCGCGTCACCCTACATAGCGCGGTACAACCGTTTCGCCGCGCCATGGTAATAGGCGCGGCCAAAAGTGTTAGTTTTGAAGAAAAAAACAGTGTTAGATTTAAAATTAGTTTAAAAAACGTTAAAAATAACAAAAATCAGGATCGTTACATGCAGGTGCAGCGAACGCGCCGTCGACCAGTACCTGTCTGGCCTTCAGTTCACTACCGTTCTCCCACGAGCTCTCGCAACTCCCAAGGCCAACCCGACCCGAGAGAAGGACGCATCTGGAAGACTGGACGGTGGTGCGCAGCATTTACCGGTGGCCACCACGTAGGCCCCTTGGTAACTGAGTGCTGTGCCGTGGATGAGCCTCCAGTCCTCCACGGCGCCCCGGTAAGAAGGCGGCTGCCCATGCCTGCGGCGGCAGCTACCGGGGGCTAGTGTCCCACGTGGAGGACCACCTGTGCAGCTGTGGCGCTGTGCTGTCTGGTCGACCGCTATCCTCATTCGGAGTCCAGCCCGGCCGACGCGCGCGCCCAGCGGCGCAGTCAAGTTGGTCATCCTTTTGAATAGGAGTCCTACTCACCAAGATGTTTGTTTCCTCGAGCCAAAAGTCTACCCCGTCGCATCAAATCTTTAATACTAAACATTAAACAGAGACTAATTATAAAATTAATTAGATAGCTACGGGGAGGCGTGCGGGTGCAGCAAGGCCAACCCGTGTGGTTCATGCGGGTGCGCGCGCGTGACACGCAGCTGCGGCGTCCGTGCCCTGCACGGCACAGGGACGGGAGAAGCGGAGCGGTGGTGCCAGAGCCAGACCCATAGCCTTTTCGCTTGGTCGTAAATGATCATAAATTTTCAGTCAGAATATTATTTTTCTCTCACACCAAACCAGCCAGTAGTAATAATCTACGATCGTATACGATCGTTTCAGCCCCAGCCGAACAGGCTGCCAGACGGCAGGCCACAGGCACGTCTCTCGCGTGTCTTTGGGGGCTGTGGTTTTCGAGGAGCAACGCATCGAGCCCCGCATGGGCAGGCAAGGGCCAGGCGATCAGGGCGCGTCTCTGCCTCGCCACCGACCAGGGCGCGTCGCTGCCGCATCAATATCGGTAGTGCGGCAGACCATGCCACGTCACCGGTCATCGCCCTCGGTCTTCGCCACATCATCCTCCCGCTGCGCCACCATACATAGCGCGGCACAGGTGTTTCGCCGCGCTATGGCAATAGGCGCGGCCAAAAGTGTTAGTTTTGAGGAGGAAAGACAAACAGTGTTAGATTTAAAATTAGTTTACAAAAAATGTTAAAAAAATCCCATGTGAAGGACCACCTGTGTGCAGTTGTGGCGTTGTGCCGTCTGGTCGACGCTATCCTCATTCGGAGTCCAGCCCGGCCGACGCGCGCGCCCAGCGGCGCAGTCAAGTTGGTCATTCCTTTTGAATACTCCTACTCACCAGGATGTTTGTTTCCTTCAGCCAAAAGTCTAGCCCCGTCACATCAAATCTTTAATACTAATTAAAAGTATTAAATATAGACTAATTATAAAATTAATTAAATAGATTGAAACTAACTGACGAGGCGAATCTATTGAGTCTAATTAGTCCATAATTTGACAATGCGGTGCTACAGTAAACATTTGGTAATTATAAATTGATTAGACTTAATAGATTTATCTCGCTAATTAGTATACTCATGTGCAATTAGTTTTATAATTAGCTCATGTTTAGTCCTCCTAGTTAGCATCCCAACGTCCGATGTGACACGACTAAACTTTAGCCCCTGACACAGTTGCTCCCTCCGATCAAGAGAATACAACTCTCATATGCAGGCGCTTCGTTAGTTGTTTTCCATGGATGACAATGTAGGCGCGCACAAGCAGCACCGCCACGCGCTCGATGGCATGAGCACAGGCCTCTTTGCTAGCGCCACAAATTTGGTTTGATCTCTGTCCAAGCTTAACTTACAATAAAATAGGGAGGGTATGAGCGTCTATATAAAACTGTAGTGACCCTTAGGGCGCCGTTAAGCCGTGTGGTATCGAATAATTTTTCTACCTTACTACAAAGACACACAAACATTTTATGTGATCTAGCAAAAAAGAGTACAACTCTAAAAATAGGACAAATCAAACTATTCCGTTTTTACCAAATTTATAAGAGATCAGAATGTCGAATATACAGGGATCCTGCATAGTACTACTCCAGTACGAAAATTAAGATTTGTTTGGCAGAGCTCATAGCAGAAGCAGTTTTGCCAAATGGCTTTTCTACCGAGAAGTGATTCTATATTAATTATGCAAAGCGATTATCTAAAATGAATAGAGGTTGGGTGCTGAAAATAGTAGCTTCTCCTAACTTACTCCACGTATAGAGTCATTGTATGCATAGGGTTTATTCTAGAGAAATATTTCTAATCAAAGAATCACTTCTCTGAATCAACTTTTTGAAAAAAAATCAATAGGCTCTTTAATTTGCCTCTGGGCAAGCAGAATCAACAAAAACTAAGCATAACAAGAAAAAGTCTGTGGCCGGAATGGCATTCCACTTACGTCTAGTTTCCACTTCAAGTAATCCACCGAATTTTCTTATCCGTCTGCTCACTTGTTTATTGACGGTTTGGTGCCACACACGCTGTTCTGGAGGCATCTTTCGCCATCCACCGAGGCACCGAACCGGTAGATGATGTCGAGGAAGAATTTGACTGCCTCTTCCGAGCGGATGTTGGTGATGGGCTTGGCCGCTATCCACTTGGTGAACTTGTCGACTGCTAAGAGTAGGTGAGTGAAGCCGCCTGGGCCCTTTTTGAGGAGTCCTACCATGTCGAGGCCCAAGACCGCGAATGGCCAGGTGATGGGGATGGTTTGAAGCTCCTGTGCCGGCAAATGAGTTTATCGAGCATAGCATTGGCATCCCTCACACCTACGGACGACCTCATCTGCGTCTCGTAGTGTGGTGGGCCAGTAAAAACCTCGACGAAAGGCTTTTTCGACCAGCGACCTCGGGGCCACGTGATGTCCGCAGATCCCAACGTGGACCTCGAGGAGGAGCTGCTTCCCCTGGCTGGTGGGGATGCATTTCATGAGCACCCCCGATGGACTCCGTTTGTAGAGTTCGTCACCGAGCGCGACGAAGGTCTTGGCGCGTCGAGCGATCCGTTGGGCTTCAGTCCTTTTGGGCGGGAGAACCTCCTCGAGGAGGTAGGTAAGTAGCGGCGCTAGCCAGTCGGTTTGATCGAGTGCCAATACGACGACGTCAGCGGGTGACATCATTATAGAGGTACTGGGGTCGGAGCCCCCGGGCGGCGGCTTGGCATCAGAGTGTGTCTGAATCGAACCTTCTAGGACGCGAGCGGACGGCTCATGGAGATCGTTGATGAAGATCCCGCTTGGAGACGGATCACGCCTGACGACCAATTTTGCGAGGAAATTGGCGGCATCGTTGTCCTTTTAGGGGCGTGATGCGGCTCGATCCCCTGGAATTTGTCCTCGAGCTTGCGCACCTCCTGGCAGTATGCTGCCATGAGGGGGCTTTTGCAGGAGGACTCCTTCATAACCTGGTCAACGACCAACTCTGAGTCACCGCGAACGTAGAGGATGTTGAGGCCGCTGCCTCCGTCCATCAGCACCTTAGTGATATGCTTCTTGCGGACGATGGGGTCGACAACGAGCGGGTAGCGTCCCAATCTCGTGATGTGGGAGGGATGGTCCCTCTGATCGAAGGTAATTGGAGATTCCGTCCAGCTAAAGAAGGAGGGGACGTCCGTCTCGGTGGCGCATGCCTCCCTATAGCACACCTTGTTCTGGCGTTTGGTCCAGATGGCATCAGATCCGCCGAAGATCATAATGCATTCCTTAGGGTCAGAGAAGCCATCTTCGTCCTTGCCCACCATGACTCCTTTTTTGGCTGTTGCTTCTTTGTCGCCTCCTTCCTTCGGTCCACCGGCCTGTCAGAGGAAACGTTTGAGGAGCTCGCAGTCATTGTAGAGGTGTTTGGCGAGGTAGGCGTGGTTGGTGCACAGGCTATCCATGAGTTTGTTGAAGTGATCAGGCAGGCCCTGTTGGGGTTGCTTGCCCGTGCGGTCAGTTGCGGCGACCAACGCGGTGTTGTCCGGTCGGCGCTGGTCCTTTTTGTTCTTCTTGCCCCTCTGTGTGGAGGGACCCTCGTCTTGGTCCACACGCTTGGCCTTGCCTTTGTCCTGGCCTCCGTTGAAGATCGCTCCGACCGCCTCCTCGCCGGAGGCGTGGTTGGTGGGGACGTCAAGCAGGTCATGGGTGGTATGGGGGCTTCAGGCAGCCAAACTTGTGGATCAGGGACTCACAGGTCGTCCCGAAGAGAATGCACTAATGACGTCTGTGTCAACGACATCAGGGAGGGAGTTGTATCGTTGGGAGAACCTATGGATGTAATCCCGTAGGGACTCGTTGGGCTCCTACTGGCAGCTGAAAGCTTTAGTTTGGTTTTAGTGAATTGATGAAACCCTAAGTGCTAACCTAGTTTATCAAGTGATCATGAGATAGGTAGCACACTATGAAGCAAATGAAGATCATAGCATGATGAAGATGTTGTCATGGTAATGATCAAGTGCTTCGACTTAAAAAAAAGAAAGAGAAAAAGTTAAAGTAGTGGCACTGAAGACCGCTGAATTTTTTCAGAGACACACAATAAATTACGATCTTTTATAATGGCACACGTGGAAAAATCTCTATCAAAAGCCCCCGTTCGGCCCTTCCACACCGCACTCCCTCACCATCCCCTCCCCTGC
Organism: Miscanthus floridulus; assembly: GCF_019320115.1. Lineage (NCBI taxonomy): Eukaryota > Viridiplantae > Streptophyta > Magnoliopsida > Poales > Poaceae > Miscanthus > Miscanthus floridulus. The sequence goes on from NC_089582.1 coordinate 140,758,357, forward strand.
CCCCACCGCCTGCTTCCTTCCGCCTTGCCCCGTTGCTTCCTCCCACCACAGTCCACTCCACTCACCGGCCCTGCAGCTCTGCTCAGTATTTGACTGATTGGTGGTGGAGCTGCTAGCAGCTCGCCTGCTACTTCTTGGACCTGAAGGTGCGCTCAGACCAGTGCCGACTACGAGCTGTGAGGAGAGGGCAAGGAACCACGCCTGCCAGGGAGGTGGCGATGGAGAGGTACGAGGTGATCAAGGACATAGGATCGGGCAACTTCGGGGTGGCCAAGCTGGTCCGGGACGTCAGGACCAAGGAGCTCTTCGCCGTCAAGTTCATCGAGCGGGGGATGAAGGTGCGTCCGGCCTTCGAATCGATTTCCCCCCTTCCCTACCTTAATCAATAATCGAGCTCCCCTCGCGTGAAAAAGGTTCGATCTTGGAGTGCGTTTGATCGGTTAATGCGAATTCTGGCAGGTGGGTTTTCATCGGATTGTTGGTTTTGGTCCTCCCTGGTCCTAGGTTTGCCTTGTTCTTCTTGTGCATAAAAGGAACCCCATTATTGGGGTTGGTACTGGTCGGTACTGTTTACACCTTAGGAGTTAGCTGATTTGGTTAGTTGATTCTGCGTACCAGCTATCTATCTGCTTTACTCGTTATTGATATAGCTTGATGCCTTGATCAAGAGATGGCATGAACCGCTGCGCTAGTATTCCACCAGGCACCGACCGATCTACTCTGTTTTTCCGTCTGAAGTTCTCCTCTGAATGACTGAACTTTTGCTAGTAGTGGATGCACAGCTCTTTGTTTGCTTGGCCCTAAGTCACACTTGGTTGATCAATGCAGGTGTCACTTTGCTTCTAGTATCTGTTTACAGAAAAGAGCTGAGTTTTGCACGTGGCCACCTGGGTACTGGTTAATCTACTAATCTAGCAATGCTGGATTTAGATGCTTATTGTCATGTGGGGCCATACATATGCACGTCGCCGGCGGGCCCAAGATATCAGGAGAGCCGCGGCCCGGGCATCCGCAGCAGGCGCGAGCAGCGCGCAGGAGGAAGGCAGGGCCGGTGAAAGTGGCTAGATTTGCATGGCCTTGATATTAGGAGAGTTTATTTCTAAATTAGTTTATTTCCAAATGGTTGTTGCCAAGTTTGTTAGGCCGCCGGCCTACTTATCCTGTAAGGGTGTGACATTTGAGATTAAGCAAGTTATTATCTCCTAAACTATCTCTCTCTCTCAACAAAGCCAAGCCTGCGGCGGAGGGGAAAACCTCGCCGGAGAAGACGGATCGCGGTTACGAACTACGTAGCCGAGGTCCAGCTATCCGAGGACCCGAGGTCCTTGACAACCTGGTATCAAAGCCCCGGCGATCCTCGTCGTCTCGGTCCACCTCACCACGCCCAGCCGCCGATCCACCATCAGCCGCTGCCGCCGCCGCCCTTTCATCTGCTTCCTCGTCCTCCGTTGCGTCCTGCCTGGGCAGCATGGGTGACGACCTCAAAGCCTCCATTGAGGCGCTCACCAAGTCCATGACGTTGATGCAGAAGTCGATCGAGGCTAACGCCAAGGCGATCGCCGACATCACCGCCACCAGCTCGTCCGCATCGGGCGCACGGCCTGGCACCGGAGAGCATCACCAAGACCGCCCGCCCAAGCATTGGCGGCCGGATTTTCCGCACTATGACGGCAAGAGCGACCCACTGGTTTTCATCAACCGGTGTGAGTCCTTTACCCAACAGCGAATCATGCCGGAGGAGCGCGTGTGGATGGCGTCCTACAACCTCACTGATGGGGCGCAGATGTGGTACATGCAAGTTCAGGCGGACGAGGGTACCCCGTCATGGCTGCGTTTCAAGGAGCTCCTCAACCTCCGCTACGGGCCGCCGCTCCGATCGGCCCCTCTCTTCGAGCTCGTGTCGTGTCGTCGCACGGGCACGGTCGAAGAGTATCAAGATCGCTTCCAGAGCCTCCTTCCCCGCGCCGGACGCCTTGATGAGGCCCAGCGCGTCCAGCTGTTCACGGGGGGTCTCCTACCACCGCTGAGCCTCGCCGTCCAAACCCAAAACCCGCAATCCCTCGCCGCCGCAATGAGTCTCGCGCGGCAGTTCGAGCTCATGGAACAATACACTACTGCCTCGGCCAAGGCTCCTGCACGGGGCGTCTTACCCACGCCGGGGACGCGCCACATCCAGCCCCAACCTCAAGCAGCCAAGGCGGCCGCGACCACTACCACGGTCGAGGGACAGCCCGTGCGGCGGCTCAGCCAGGCCGAACAGGAGGAACGGCGTCGCCTCGGCTTGTGCTTCAATTGCGACGAGAAGTACAGCCGCGGTCACAACAAGGTCTGCAAACGCCTCTTCCTCTTGGACTGCACCGTGGACGACGACGACGACGACACCACTGCGGCTGAGGACGCGGCGGACACGGAGTCCCCGGTGTTCTCCCTCCACGCGGTCGCGGGCGTGCCGGTCGCCGACACGATCCAAGTCACGGTGTCTGTAGAGGGCGCGTCCTTCCTCGCCCTACTGGACAGCGGATCCACCCACAGCTTCATCGGCGAGGACGCGGCACGACGTTCCGGGCTGCCCGTCCAACCCCGCCCTCGCATGACGGCGACAGTTGCTAATGGCGAACGGGTGGCCTACCCTGGCGTCATCCGGAATGCCCTGTTCTCCATCGACAACACCGCGTTCAACACCGATTTGTTTGTTATGCCTCTCGCAGGGTATGATCTGGTGCTGGGCACACGGTGGCTGGGAACGCTGGGGCCCCATCGTGTGGGACTTCGCCACGCGGTCCATGTCGTTCCAGCGTCACGGGCGCACCATCTGCTGGTCGGGGGTGCCATCGTCAACTACCGCCCGTCTGCGCACCATCGCCGCGGCCAGTGGGACGCTCTTGGACGAGCTCCTGGCCGCCTACGGGGACATCTTCACCGAGCCGAAGGGCCTTCCGCCACAGTGGACCCGCGACCACGCCATCGTCCTCAAGGCCGGCTCCGCCCCCATCGCCGTTCGCCCGTACCGGTACCCGGCGGCCCACAAGGATGAGCTGGAATGCCAGTGCGCGGCGATGATTGAGCAGGGCGTCGTCCGCCGCAGCGACTCGCCCTTTTCCTCCCCAGTCCTTCTCGTGAAGAAGGCGGATGGCTCATGGCGGTTTTGCGTCGACTACCGCGCCCTCAACGCCCTCACCGTCAAGGACGCGTTTCCTATCCCCGTCGTCGATGAGCTCCTCGACGAGCTTCACGGCGCGCGCTTCTTCACCAAGCTGGACCTACGTTCTGGGTACCACCAGGTGCGGATGCGACCGGACGACATCCACAAGACGGCGTTCCGCACCCATGATGGCCTCTACGAGTTTTTGGTGATGCCGTTCGGGCTGTGCAACGCTCCGGCCACGTTCCAGGCGTTGATGAACGACATACTACGCGCCTACCTCCGCCGGTTCGTCCTTGTCTTTTTTGACGACATCTTGATCTACAGCACCTCGTGGGCGGACCATCTTCGCCACCTCCGAGTCGTCTTCGACCTGCTACGCCAGCACCGCTTGTTCGTGAAGAGGTCCAAGTGCTCGTTCGGCGTCGACTCCGTCGCCTACCTCGGCCACATCATCTCGGCGTCGGGCGTTGCCATGGATCCCGCCAAGGTCCAGGCCATCCACGACTGGCCGCGTCCCCGCTCGGCGCGCGCGGTGCGCGGCTTCCTTGGGCTGGCCGGCTACTACAGGAAATTCGTCCACAACTACGGCGCCATCGCGGCCCCCCTCACGGCCCTCCTCAAAAAAGAGGGGTTCGCGTGGAATCCCGACGACGAGACACCCTTCAGCGCACTCAAGGCGGCCGTGACTTCAGCTCCGGTCTTGGCCTTGCCGGACTTCACCAAGCCCTTCCTCGTCGAGTGCGACGCTTCTACTTATGGCTTTGGGGCTGTACTGCTACAGGAGGGCCATCCGATCGCGTACTTCAGCCGGCCCGTGGCGCCCCGGCATCGCTCCCTCGCCGCGTATGAGCGGGAGCTCATCGGCCTGGTGCTCGCGGTGAGGCATTGGAGGCCGTACCTGTGGGGACGGCGTTTCCTCGTGAAGACGGACCACTACAGTCTCAAGTATCTTCTCGACCAGCGTCTCGCCACCATTCCGCAGCACCACTGGGTCGGGAAGTTACTCGGCTTCGACTTCACCGTCGAGTACAAGTCGGGGGCGTCCAATACGGTGGCGGACGCGCTTTCACGCCGCGACGACGAGGACGACACGGGCGGTCTCCGTGCGATCTCAGCGCCCCGCTTCGACTTCATCGGCCGGCTTCGCCATGCTCAGGCCCTCGACCCCGCGCTGGTGGCCATCCACGACGAAGTCCGCGCTGGGTCACGCGCGGCTCCCTGGACCGTGGCGGACGGCATGGTGCTCTACGATGGGCGCCTCTACATACCACCGTCCTCCCCTCTCCTGCAGGAGATCATCGCGACGGTCCACGACGACGGCCATGAGGGCGTCCAGCGTACTCTACACCGCCTTCGACGTGACTTTCATTTTCCAAACATGCGTTGTCTTGTGCAGGACTTTGTACGAGTGTGCGTCACTTGTCAGTGGTACAAGTCAGAGCACCTCAACCCGGCAGGGCTCCTCATGCCGCTGCCCATCCCCACAGTCGTCTGGGCGGATATCGGGCTCGACTTCATCGAAGCGCTGCCCCGTGTTAACGGGAAGTCGGTGATCCTCTCCGTCGTCGATCGCTTCAGCAAGTACTGCCACTTCATCGCCCTCGCTCATCCATACACCGCCGAGTCCGTGGCTAAGGCTGGACGAAAAACTCGAAGCTCGTTAGCTCGCTCGGCTCGTGGCTGGCTCGACTCGGCTCGGCTCGGCTCGGCTCGTTAAGATAACGAGCCGAGCCGAGCCAAGATTTTAGCTCGTTAGCTATAACGAGCCAACTCGAGCCAGCTCGCGAGCCGCTCGCGAGCTAAACGAGCCAAGCTTCCAGAAAAAAAGTATCATTTAAGGTAGTTAGATGCATGAATACTATAGTATTTTATTATACTTGTATATATATTAGCGCATATTATTATTTTTATTCGATTTAAGGTTGTTAGATTCATTTCTTTTGTATTAATATTATTCTCAAACTTTAGATAAATGCAAATATTATATTTTGTGTATTTTTTATATCTGGCTCTCGAGCTTAACGAGCCAGCTCGAGCTTTTAACGAGCTGAGCCGAGCTGGCTTTCTGGCTCGTTAGGATAACGAGCCGAGCCGAGCTAGCTCGTTATCTTAACGAGCCAGAACGAGCCGAGCCGAAACGAGCCGAGCCGGCTCGTTATCCAGCCTTATCCGTGGCACAGGCGTTCTTCACCGACATTGTACGCCTTCATGGCGTGCCGCAGTCCATGGTGTCCGACCGCGACCCGGTGTTCACCTCAACGTTCTGGCGCGAGCTCATGCGTCTCATCGGGACCAAGCAGCGCATGTCATCCGCTTTCCATCCCCAGACCGATGGGCAGACGGAGGCCGCGAACCGTGTCATCGTCATGTACCTGCGCTGCTTCACCGGCGATCGTCCCCGTCAATGGCTCCGCTGGCTGCCGTGGGCTGAGTACATCTACAACACCGCCTACCAGTCGTCCCTGCACGAGACACCGTTCCGCGTGGTGTATGGCCGGGACCCGCCCACCATTCGCTCATATGAGCCTGGCGAGACGCGGGTCGCGGCAGTCGCTCGGGACATGGAGGCGCGTGAGGCCTTCCTCTCCGACGTCCGTCACCGGTCGAACAAGCGCAGGCAGCGCAGAAGCTCCACTACGACAAGCGTCACCGGCCGGTTTCATATACAGTGGGTGACTGGGCGCTTCTTCGTCTTCGTCAGCGCGCCCCGTCCTCTCTGCCCCAATCTACGACAGGCAAGCTCAAAGCTCGCTACTTGGGGCCCTACCGTGTGGTGCAACTCATCAACGACGTCGCCGTGCGCCTCGAGCTACCCCCGCAAGCTCGCATCCACGACGTGTTTCATGTGAGCACCCTCAAGAAGTTCGTCGGCACGCCTCCATCCGCTCCACCACCACTACCAGACATCCACCATGGCGTGGTGGTCCCAGAGCCGGCACGGGTCGAGCAAGCTCGCTTGGCGCGCGGTGTCCGTCAGGTCTTGGTTCACTGGCGCGGTGAACCGGCTTCCTCGGCTACCTGGGAGGATCTCGATGATTTCCGCAGCAAGTATCCAACGTTTCAGCTCGAGGACGAGCTGGATCTCGAGGGGGGGAGAGATGTCATGTGGGGCCATACATATGCACGTCGCCGGCGGGCCCGAGATATCAGGAGAGCCGCGGCCCGGGCATCCGCAGCAGGCACGAGCAGCGCGCAGGAGGAAGGCAGGGCCGGTGAAAGTGGCTAGATTTGCATGGCCTTGATATTAGGAGAGTTTATTTCTAAATTAGTTTATTTCCAAATGGTTGTTGCCAAGTTTGTTAGGCCGCCGGCCTACTTATCCTGTAAGGGTGTGACATTTGAGATTAAGCAAGTTATTATCTCCTAAACTATCTCTCTCTCTCAACAAAGCCAAGCCTGCGGCGGAGGGGAAAACCTCGCCGGAGAAGACGGATCGCGGTTACGAACTACGTAGCCGAGGTCCAGCTATCCGAGGACCCGAGGTCCTTGACACTTATGCATTCTTGTAAATTGATTTCTTAAAAGTTCTTTTGTTTCTCGGGGATTTAGCTTCAGTTGGGGAAATTCATTTTTAAAAATAGTGAAGAATCACTTCCAAATTATGTGCCCATATTGCAGATAAACCCCAACCTGAGTGAATGTTCTGTACAATTTATTCTCTTTGTCACGTTTATTGGGTAATACGAAAAATATCAGGTATTGTTAGTTCTATTCGTTAGATATGGATCCTTATTTTCTTGTTCTGGGGAGCTGGTCAAGTTGGACCAGTCCAGAGATAGCAAGAACCTGCCATAGTAGGTAATGTTAGCATGATGTAATTAGGCCCATGTTAGTGAATGTGATTAGGCCCATGCGGTAGGCTTGTACGCCACCCTAGCTGCCTATATGTAATCCCCTGTACTCATACATGATATACGATCAATCATTCACAACTCACATGGTATCAACGAGCGGTTACGATCCGCTAATTCCGCTTCCGCAACCCTGACTCGCGCGCGCCGCCGAGCAGCTCGCCGTTCCCTGGCCGCCGTTCACCACGCCCGGAACGTCGCCGACCTGCTCGCCGCGTCCTCGATCGCCCCGACCCCTGGTCCGGTCGCTGATCCACCCTCGTTGCGCGATCTCGCGTGCGCGGCCACCCCGTCCCGTCGCGGTCTCCCGCGCGCGGACGTCCCGCCGCCTCGCGCTCTCACGTGCGCGGCCGCCCCGCCGTCTCCATGGCGGGAGATGACTCCGAGACTGCCGCAGCGGCGGCCAAAGAAGCCGCAGCTCGCCGCCTCGCCGAGGAACGCGCCGCCGAGGAACGCGCCGAAGCTGCGCGCCGTGCCGAGGAGGCACGCCTCCGCGCCGACGCCCTGGAGAAGTACGAGGCCAGCCATGAGGCTGTCTGGGCGCAGGCCACTGCCGTCGTCAACGTCAAAGCGATGATCCCTATCATCCTCGACAAGGCCACCGGCACGTACACCAAGTGGCGCGGCATGTTTCTCACTGTGCTCGGCAAGTATGCCCTGACACCGCACGTCCTCGACGACGAAGCCCTCCCTGACCGCCCCGTATGGGTCCAGGTGGACTGCGTCGTGCTGTCTTGGATCTTCGGCACCGTCTCCAGCGATCTTCAACAGTCGCTCATGATCCGGCAACGCCGCGCGCGTGAGGCGTGGTGCTATCTCGAGGATGAATTCCTTGGCCAGAAGGAGTCACGTGCCCTCCTCCTGGAGACGCAATTCCGCAACCTCCGTCAAGACTCCATGACGGTCACCGACTACTGCCGCAAACTGGAGACCATGGCTGCATCTCTTGCCGAGTTCGGTAATCCTATTGGTGACCGCCAGATGGTGCTCACCCTTCTTCGCGGGCTCAACGGCAAGTTCCGCCACATGGTGTCTATCCTCAAGATGCATCGCCCGTTTCCGTCCTTCGCCGACGCTCGCACACATTTGCTACTTGAGGAGATCGACATCGACGCTCGCCCACCGTCTCCGCCTCCGGCCCTCATCGCCAACACGCCGCCGGCGCCTGCTGCTCCACGCCAAGGGGCCGCAGCGCCCTCTGCTCCTGCCCGTCCTCCCAGCCACCAGCAAGGCGCTCAGCCTGGTGGTCAGCAAGGTGGTCAGCGCGGCCGTCGGCGCGGCAGGGGCGGGCGCGGCCAGGGTCCGGGCCACCAGCACCAGCAGCAGACACCGCCTCAGCCTGGCCTGGGTGGTGCGCCTCCTGGCTTCGCACACCCCTGGGCTGGCACCCTGCAGATGTGGCCGTACGGCCGCCAGCCGCCCCCACCGCCGGCGTTCACCACCAGCGCCCCTCAGTATGGTGCCCCCTTCAGTGGCACACCCAGCGGCGGTCTCGGGCCCTACGGCGGCGGTCCCAGCGGCATGTTCTACGGCGCCGGCGTTGGCTACCCCTACGGCTACGGGGGCAGCATGCCCTCGACACCGACGTTCCAGGGAACGCCGTATCACTCGGCCCCTTGGAACCCCACGCACGGCGGCGCTTGGAACCAGGAGTCCTTGGTGCAGAACTTCAACACGATGGCACTCAACCCTCCGGCTCAGGCGGAGTGGTACGCCGACTCTGGTGCTGGATCACACATGTCTACGGACGCTGGTATACTCTCCACGACCTCCCCGCCCAATTTATCTACACCTTCATCTATCATTGTGGGCAATGGCGCTTTACTTCCTGTCACAGCCATCGGATCCCGTACTTTTTCTTTTCCACATCGTAATCTAGTTCTTAATAATGTTTTGGTCTCTCCACATATCATTAAGAACTTGATTTCCATTCGTCGCTTCACCACCGACAATAATTGTTCTATTGAATTTGATCCGTTTGGTCTTTCTGTGAAGGATTTACAAACCAGGAACGTGATCGCCAGGTGCAATAGCTCTGGCGACCTCTACCCGTTCTTCTCACCAGCCACCAGCGCCACTGCACTCCTCGCTGCACCCACCTCCTTATGGCACCGTCGTCTCGGTCACCTTGGGCGTGAAGCATTGTCCCGCCTCATTAGTTCCAGTGCTATTTCCTGTAATAAAGATGACACCCATCATCTCTGTCATGCTTGTCAGCTCGGTCGCCATACTAGACTCCCGTTCAGTATTTCCACCTCTCGAGCTACAAACAATTTTGATTTAATACACTGTGATCTTTGGACATCTCCTATTGTCAGTGTGTCTGGGTATAAATATTATCTGGTCATTTTAGATGATTGTTCACACTACATTTGGACTTTTCCGCTTCGCCTCAAGTCTGACACTTTTTCCACCATTGCCAATTTTTTTGCTCACGTACGCACGCAGTTTGGCACCCCTATTAAGAGCGTCCAGTGCGACAACGGCCGTGAATTCGATAATTCAATGGCCCGCACGTTCTTCCTCTCTCACGGTGTTGCACTCCGCATGTCGTGCCCCTACACGTCACAGCAAAACGGCAAGGCCGAACGCTCGATTCGCACCATTAACGACATCTTGCGTTCTCTGTTATTTCAGGCGAGCCTTCCTCCGGTCTACTGGGTTGAGGCACTTCACACCGCCACATATCTGGTCAACCGGCTCCCCACCAAAACGCTCGCCTCCTCCTCCACCCCATTTTTTAACCATGCTTTACTATAACAATAAATAATTCAAATAATCATATCTGTTACTGTTAGCATCGAATATTATTTGTTCATGAATGCTATCGTTTAAGATTACCGACAGCACAAGTTTAGTTGATTTCCCCACCTCAATTTTGCTTCATGAACTTCAGCTTCCCATGGGTGTTTCTTGCATCTGTTTGATTCACCATCCTTGTTGTCTGGACATCTGCAGTTAATGGTATTGTTATTGTAGTAGTGGAAAAGGGAATGATGAGTTGGATTTTAAGTATCTGGGTTATATTAGTTGTAGAGCTGCGCTTCATTATATTAAGAAGAAAATACGGGAAAAGAACCCAAACACCCACATACCCACGCCAAACTAAGGTATTAGATTACATTCTCGCCTGCTAAACATAAAAAGACGACCACAAAACCAAACAACTAGGCCACTCTAAGGCAAAGGTGCCGGGGTAGTCAAGGAAGAGAGGCTTCGTGCGCCTGCTATCTCCCAAAGACACCGTTCCTCGCTGGTAACATTAAGAGCCTTTGCAATGCTAGAAGCAGCTCCGTCAAAAACACAAGAATTGCGGTGAGTCCAAAGAACCCAAGCACCTAGTACAACTATTAGAATTGAGACCTTTCTTTTGCTGTTTGGGAGCAGCATGCCACAATATGTCCCACCAATCATCGAACACCACATCTGTTGCCTGAGGAGCAAATTGCTGCAGCCCAACCTGACATAGGAGGGAATACCAGTATTGCCTTGCAAAGGAACAGGATACTAGAAGATGATTAATTGTCTCTTGCTCCTGATCACACAAAGGTTTTCCCATCTGTTTTCTTAGAGTTGAACATGTGTTTTTTACAACATCTGGAATGATGCATGAGTACCTTTATTTATCTTTTAATTGTTATAACCTTTCCTTCTGCTTTCATAGATTGATGAGAATGTCCAAAGAGAGATCATGAACCACAGGTCGCTGAGGCATCCAAACATAATTAAATTTAAGGAGGTAAGTCCCATTTTGCCTCTGTGACAGCAATACAAACTTAGATTCAACAGTGCTTTACAGTCTGGGAAATTTGAAATGTTTCATTTCTAAATTGATAATGCCTTCTGTTTCATATGACACTGAGTGTTATGAAAATATCTCATAAGAGCTGCTGGTGAATTTTATAATTATTACATATGGGAAAACCTCTACCTTGTGCATTTTATTACACATTCTTTGAAATTTCTGAAACTTCTGAATTAAAACTGAAATGCATAAGAGAACATTCAGTTTTCGAGTGACTAGATAAAGATAAAGTATGCTGTTGTGCTCAGCCTCCTAATTTCCTGGGTTATCCCGCTTCCAGCAACAAAGTATTGTTCATATGTTCACTGTAGTTGGTGTAAATGCTATGTGTGATACTTATTGGTAGAATAATTGCTTTAGATCTGTGTTCCTAGAGTCATTGTTTGTTTTTCTATCTGCGTAGGACTAGTTGGCAACTTGTTTCAATGGCTGTTGTATACTTGGATGCCTATCAGCATTCAGCAGCTATGGATAGACTGCACTAGTGCCTTGCCCTTCAAGACGGGGAACTACTTATGGTATTCAGGCATGAGAGTTTTTCGCCAACCCCTCATAATTGTTGATTGGCTATCATGTAATCACTCAAAGTGACAGCTCCTTAGCAGCCTGCTTTATACTCTTGTTTTGCTGTTATGTATTTTTGTTTGCATGGAATACCTGGCACTATTGTTTGTGCTACCTGATTTACTGTCCGAAAAAGAGGTATCAACTAGGTAGAGTGAAGGAGAATTATCACTAGATGGCAGCAGCAACAACAACAACATAGCCTTTCAGTCCCAAGCAAGTTGGGGTAGGCTAGAGTTGAAACCCACCAAGAGCCCCAAGTCACGGTTCATGCACTTCAATAGCTACTTTCCAAGCACTCCTATTCAAACATAGATATCTAGGTATATCTCAAACTTTCAAATATTTTTTTATTGCCTCCTCCATGTCAATTTCGGTCTTCCTCTACCTCTCCTTATATTATTAGCTTAGCTTAGGACTCCACAATGCACTGGTGCCTCTGGAGGTCTTCTTTGGATATGGCCAAACCACCTCAACCGATGTTGGACAAGCTTTTCTTCAATTGGCGCTACCCCAAGGAGATCACGTATATCATCGTTCCGAACTCGGTCCATTCTTGTGTGACCACAAATCCATCGCAACATATGCGTTTCTGCAACACTCAGTTGTTGAACATGTCGAATCTTTATAGGCCAACATTTTGCTCCATAAAACATAGCCGGTCTAATCGCCGTTTTATAAAACTTGCCTTTTAGCTTTTGTGGTACCCTCTTGTCACAGAGAATGCTAGAAGCCTGTCGCCACTTGATCCACCCTGCTTTGATTCTATGGCTAACGTTCGCATCAATATCTACATCCCTCTGTAGCATCGATCCCAGATACCGAAAGATATCCTTTTTAGGCACTACTTGACCTTCCAAACTCACATCTCCCTCCTCCTGTGCAGCTCCGCCAAAGTCGCATCTCATGTATTCGGTTTTAGTTCTGCTCAATCTAAAACCTTTAGACTCAAGGGTTTGCCGCCATAACTCTAGTTTCCTATTTACTCCCGCCTGGCTTTGGTCCACTAACACTACATCATCAGCGAACAACATACACCAAAGGATATCCCCTTGTATGTTCCTGGTAACCTCATCCATTACCAAGGCAAAGAGATACGGGCTTAAGGCTAACCCTTGATGAAGTCTAATTTTAATCGGGAAGTAACCTGTGTTATCATCGTTTGTTCGAACACTAGTCACAACATTGTTGTACATGTCCTTGATGAGGGTCACATCAGTCCCATAGTCTGAACTCTTTTTAACCTATTAGTGTTTTTCACTTTTTCTTCAGGATTTCATAGCAGCATTCCTTTAAGCAATGTTCCTTGCAACTAGGTTGTTTGGAATGAAATTGGCTGCAGCAAGTAGAGTCAATTATGATTCCAGCATTAACTTGCATTCCTCTCAACTAATTTGGCTGCAGTACCAGAGAAATACTTAGTGTACTGGTCATTTCACAACAGTAAATTTGTGGATTTAATTGGAGACCTCTCTATAATGCTGCCAAGTGCCAACATCGTTCTCTCATGAATCTTACTCCCTCCATCCCAAATTGTAAGTCATTCCAAGAATCTTGGAGAGTCAAACTTTTTCAAGTTTGACTAAAATTATAGAGAGAAACACAAAGATTGACGACATCAAATAGGTATAATATGAAAATATAACTAATGAAGAATCTAATGATACTTACTTGGTATGATAAATATTATTATTTTGTTATATAAATTTGGTCAAACTTTAAAAACTTTGACTCTCCAAGATTCTTGGAATGACTTACAATTTGGGATGGAGGGAGTACATACTATGGAAAACACTAGGAGAGGGCCCAACTGTGATTATTACATTTTTGTCTCAAAGTTTGAATTTATTACCTTTTCCAACAAATTTAAAGAGAGACTTAGTTTTTCAGGTTGTGCTAACTCCCACACATTTGGCCATAGTTATGGAATATGCTGGTGGTGGTGAGCTATTTGAAAGGATCTGCAAAGCTGGAAGATTTAGTGAGGATGAGGTAGATCATCTTTGCTACATGTGAATCTTTCATATTACCGAAGATATGTACTTCTAATGACATTTATTTGTTCTCCTCTGTAGGCAAGATTCTTCTTCCAACAACTGATTTCAGGAGTTAGCTATTGTCATTCAATGGTATATAATTATCTCCAACTAACATGTGATTAGTAACTTAAAGCAGAACATCTGTGACATAATGCTATTTTTGTTTCCTTGCTGCAGCAAATATGTCATAGAGATTTGAAACTAGAAAACACTCTCCTGGATGGCAGTATATCACCTCGGCTAAAGATATGTGATTTTGGTTACTCCAAGGTATTGCAGATTATAAACTTTAAGTAAGCAGCTTGCCGATAAATGAACACTATAAATCATACTCAGATTTTTTTTTCAGTCCTCTGTGTTGCACTCTCAACCAAAATCAACTGTCGGGACACCAGCTTACATTGCTCCAGAGGTCCTTGCTAGAAAGGAGTATGATGGAAAGGTGATTCCTGTCTTTGCTAGTTCTTGTTTCCTATGGTCTTATTTCCAGTGGAGTGGCGCACAAACTTGCTGTATCTTCCGAATAAGACAAATATCCTAATTAATAAAACTGAGCCCTCAAACATCACCATGTGCAATTTAGGTCGCCGATGTTTGGTCATGTGGAGTTACTATGTATGTGATGCTTGTTGGTGCTTATCCCTTTGAGGACCCCGACGAACCGAAGAATTTCCACAAGACGCTTACTGTGAGTGGATCCAAGCTTCACCAAACAATCACTTCTGCGTATACTATTTTACTCTGTTCAGCTCAGCTCATGTATCTAATTTTCTCGCAGCGGATTCTCAGCGTCCAATACGCGATTCCTGATTTTGTCCGAGTTTCAATGGAGTGCAGACATCTGCTGTCTCGGATCTTTGTGGCGAACCCTGAGCAAGTAATTCTGTTGAAACATTTTCTGCAACGAAAATCATAAGACTGCTGCATTCTTATCATCCATTTCATGCAGCGGATAACCATCCCAGAGATCAAGAACCACCCGTGGTTCTTGAAGAACCTGCCCATCGAGATGACTGACGAGTACCAGATGAACCTACAGCTGGTCGACATGAATGTCCTCTCGCAAAGTCTGGAGGAGATCATGGCCATCATACAGGAGGCCCGGAAGCCCGGCGACGGGCTGAAACATGCGGGACAGCTCCCTGGCCTGGGGAGCATGGAGCTGGATGACATTGATGTCGACGACATAGACGTTGAGGACAGCGGCGACTTTGTATGTGCCTTGTGACGTGGTTCAGGCTGTCCGGGTGCCGTTGCTGCCGTGGACTCCCCCACCTTTCTGGTCTTGTGTTCTGCTGTTATTCCATCTTATTTGTTTCAGCGAGCTCCGAGCTCCCATTTTGTTGTTGTAATATCACATCTTCTGTGTAATCAAGGTAGTGACGCTGTGGATAAATAATAGACGTTATGTGCTGCATTCTTGCTGAGTTGTTGTTCAGCTCCTCTGTTTGCCCTGTATGAACTAGCAGTTTCATGAGTGCCACAATGTGTATGTTGATGGCTCTGTCTTCCTTTGCCTCAGCCTGATCTTTTGATCTGCTGCATGTAGCCAATGTGTTTTTTTTTTATTATTTTACTAGAAGCCATCTTATGAGTTACAGAGTACTACTTGTTACTACTCTATCAGATCATCTTTTTTGGTTTTACTAAATCAATGAACGGCTATCATTAATATACGGAAGTAAACCCTGATTTTATAAAGCAAAACATGTCTTACAACGACTAGCATTTTCGATGGCACAAAACAAGAAAATTCTCTAATGGGCCAAGATACTGGGCGAACTGGGTGGTACAGCTCGCTCGCATTCAGGTCGGGGCCCATTTCTATTTCGGCCTGCTAATGCAAAAACTGCCAAATCGCGCAGGCAGCGACGAACGGTCAAGATCCATCCTCGCAACCGTGCCGTGCGGCGCCCGCTCCTCCTAGCATCCGCCCACCCTATATAACCTCTACTCGTCTCCCTCCTCTGCCCTCTCGTCCAAAACCCTAGCCCTCGCGCCGCCGCCGCCGCTGCTCCCCAGCGCTCGAGCTCCTCGCTCCAGCGAGCCCGCGCCGCAAAGCCACCATGAAGGTAAGCTACTACTACTCGCGGTACCCGCGCTAGGTGGTGTGTGTGGGGAATCCAGCGTCTGATCTGTGCGCTCTTTGTGTTGATTCCAGTTCAACATCGCGAACCCGACCACCGGGTGCCAGAAGAAGCTGGAAATCGATGACGACCAGAAACTGTGAGTGTTTCACGTCCTCCATTTGCTCTTTATTTTTTTTTTCGTTTCTCTTAGATCCGTGGGAGTGGTGTTCCGCTTCGAGCCCAGTTGTAGCTGTTGGTGATGCGATTGAGTATTTGAGTGCTAGTACTTATGCATCGATTTGTTCTATGTAGTTTTACCAACTATCCCTTGTCTCCGTTATCAGTCTTACTGCTTAGATTCATTTAGTTAGGTTGCTTCCTGTTGCCGGGCTGGAGCATCTGTATTCATATATATTAGCCTTATTATCCGATTATAATGTAATAATGGCTTGTAGGCAATAGTACTTTAGAAAAATATAGGACATGTCTAGCATAGTTTTCTGAGGTATTGAATGAATGTTTAGAAATGCGCTATTCCAATTTTGTTGGTGCTTGAATGGATCATTAATGGTGAATTTTCGTGACCCATGATTAAAATTAGGACAGTAACATTTTGATTTGCGGTTGAGGTTTTTTAAATCTAGTTAAAATGCATCGTTTGTTGAATTTTGGAGCAGGTAATAATCCTTTGTTTGCTGTTTTTAGATTGTGCTGAGAATTGAGATTTCATATGGGGGGTAGAGAGCATCTGGGGCTAGTAGTTTTAATTACTGAAATTATAATAACTAGATTCAAAATGGTTGCAGATCATTCTGTTATATTTTATTATTTTGAAACTGCAACTTGTTTACTATCTACCTTTTGAATTACCAAAGAACTGTCTTGTATAAGTTATAATGTATTCCTGGGTCCCGAAAAGAATGCAAGTCTAGCATACTACCGTGTTAAACCATTTTGAATTTGACCAAGTTTATACAAAAACGTATCAGTATTTATGATACCAAATAAATGTCGTAAGATTTGACATGAGATATATTTTCATAGTATACCTATTTTGTGATACATATATTGGTACTCTTTTCTATAAATTTCTTTGCATTTTGGAAAGTTTGACTAGAGATAGAGCTAGAATTGCATCCTTTTCTGGACAGAGGTAGTCTATCAAATAAACAGGCGCTATTTCTTCCTGCTCTACTTTGCTTTGTTATCTGATAAGCCTTTCTATCAACTACAGGCGTGCCTTTTATGACCGAAGGATCTCCCAGGAGGTCAGTGGTGATGCTCTGGGCGAGGTAAATTTTCTGATGATTTATTTCTTGATCCATGACCCTTTTGCTGATTCCATACTTAAATATAGGTGTGATATGTTTCTTTGTTTTGCAGGAGTTCAAGGGTTATGTCTTCAAGATCATGGGTGGGTGTGACAAGCAAGGCTTCCCAATGAAGCAAGGAGTTCTGACTTCTGGTCGTGTCCGCCTTCTGCTCCACAGGGGTATAGAGACTTCCTATCTCCGTTGTACACTCAACAACCCCTCTTTTACTGTGGTTCTTATCCGGACATTCGATATGAATTCTGTAGGCACTCCCTGCTTCCGTGGTTATGGCAGGCGTAATGGTGAGCGTAGGAGGAAATCTGTCCGTGGTTGTATTGTGAGCCAAGACCTATCTGTTATCAACTTGGTGATTGTTAAGAAGGGTGAGAACGACCTGCCTGGTTTGACTGACACTGAGAAGCCAAGGATGAGGGGTCCCAAGAGAGCCTCGAAGATCAGGAAGCTGTTCAACCTGTCCAAGGATGATGATGTACGCAAGTATGTGAACACATACCGCAGGACATTCACTACCAAGAGCGGTGAGCTTTCTTACTTCTAACTGTAGTTCAATCTCTCAATGTCTTGAAAGTAGACCTAACTCTGGTTAAGTTCGTGTCCCAACTGCTTGAACGCTTTTTCTTGGTTATTTACCCTTCTACTTAGTACTCTGCTTGTTATGAGTTTAAATAATGTTTATTATTGTATCCACTGCTTTCTGAAGTTTTCCAACCACAGCAAGCTAACCTGTTTGCTTCCTTTGCAGGCAAGAAGGTGAGCAAGGCACCTAAGATCCAGCGGCTTGTGACCCCCTTGACCCTCCAGAGGAAGCGCGCTAGAATCGCTGACAAGAAGAAGAGGATCGCTAAGAAGAAGTCTGAGGCTGCTGAGTACCAGAAGCTTCTTGCCCAGAGGCTGAAGGAACAGAGGGACCGCCGGAGCGAGAGCTTGGCCAAGAGGAGGTCCAAGCTTTCTGCCGCCGCCAAGGCATCCGCTGCCACCTCCGCTTAAGAATGTTCAATATCTTGGTACAGCTTGAGTACCTATGCTGCCCTGGCTGTGTTGCATCAGTCGACCCTCTCTACTTGGATTTATGAGTAATTGTTGCAATTTTGTATGAACATGGTACTGGCTTGTCGGAATTTTTTTTAGTACCAGAGGTTTACTATGTTGTTTTATGCTGTGAACGTCAGCTAGCCTTGTTATTTGGTCTGCACCATATGTTAACATCTGGGATTTTCCTGCTTGGTTCTATTTGGCATTAGCCTTCCGTTGCTGCTTGGTTCTGTATGGCCTTGAACTGCGTTGCTGCTTGGTGTTGATTAATGTCCTTGATGCGTTTAATATAATACTAGTCTAGTTGGAAGTGTTGCTTGTCTCTGGTACTGATCAGCGACCTTCTAGTCGTTGGCTCTCTAATTTGAGACAGACTAATAATTCTCCCCAACTTGTAGCATATAATCAGCTGTTTGTACCGATGTTGGTTTGGAAATCGGAATGCAATTTAAGAATGAAATGTCTGATCGCATTTGATCTCGCCAGGGGGTCGCTCTTCAGTTTTGAGGTCAGGACCTTGCAAGTCCCCGTTCCATGTACCACCAGGGTTGATCATGATTGTGCATATAAAATTCCAGTTGTTGGTACGACCATTGTTAATCACAAGAAAGTCGTGCTGCTTATTAGTTTTGGAGATGGAAAAGTTACTGTGCTTGGCTTATTAGTTTTGGAGAATGGGAAAGTTACTGTGCTCGGTCATAGTTCCTGCCTTCCTGGCATGGCAAGATGCTGTAAAATGGAAGTTACTGTCGCCTGGTCTCTCATCTCGTTTAATCCGGACCTTCGCTGAGAAGTTGGCCTCAGCGGTTACGCTGAAAAAATGGCACGCACTCTAATAAGTTTCAGATTGGCCTAGAGTAGTACTAGTGTGCTAGTGTTTCTGGGCATTCATTCTTTTGGCGGAATACTCGAATAAGTTTGGTTGTTTCTGCCGTGCTGCACTGCTGCCTAATGCAACCTTCATGACCTTCGTTAACCCATCTACTGCCTTCAGTGTTTTCACATACAAATACAATACAGCTTAATAGTAGGGAATCTGTAATACTACCTCCAGTCAATTATATGACGTTTCAGACAGCAAAATTAAACTACACGCAATCCAAGTCTAATTAGATGTCTGAAAAGTCATGTATATTTGAATGGAGTGAGTACCAGATTTCATTGCTTACAGGAAATTTCATAGCTCCTTAATTTGAAATTGAAATTGAAATTGAATTGAATCATGTAAACAAACAAGATACATACTCCAATAGACATGTCTCGTAGCGCCAATTAGTCTCAACTAATTACAGGAAATCTTATATGTTGATCTAATACACATCCTAAACAACCAATGTGGAGCTAATCCTTCGTTTCAAAAAAAAATGTGGGACTAATCCCCCATACGATCCTAATTTAAACTGAATTAGATGTCACAAAACCTCTAACTCCATTTGAGCCCTTTGGAACTGAAGGCTTTGCTCCATCGAACTTACACTGGCTAGTTTAGCACACTGGAGTTGCACCTTTTTTTAAGAAAAGGAATGGTTTTTCACCGTCAGTTTGCTGCATGTATGGTCAGTCCGTCACTGGTCTTGACTCGGGAGATGAAGAACGCTTATTGGCGTTTGGTGGTACCACGTTACCACCCGTGTTAATCACTGCAGTGCAAAGCCGTCCTGCTTAGCTTTGGAGACGAGAAAGTGCCTGTAATGTAAGATGGAAGTAGATGTCGAGTTCTGCATGGAAGTTGTTGCCTGCTCGCTCGTTTTCTACAGTCCGGAACTTTGCTGAGAAATACAGCTACTAGAGCCTGTTCGGCTGGCTGGGCTGGATCGTGGATTATTTACTGCTGGCTGGTTTGGCTGGTTTGGTGTGAGAGAAAAATATTGTTCCAGCTTATAATCCACGATCGTATACGATTGTTTACGGCCTGCCGAACAGGCTGTAGGTGCTCCCTCCGTTCCAAATTATAATATGTAATAAAAAACAATATATTTAGGGTCTATTTGGATCCCTTCATCTTGGAGGAATTGAAATCTACATAATGAATTAGGCTATTTGGTTTGGAATTTGATATTTCATAACATTCCCAAGCTCACAAATAAGACTATCTCAAATTCATAGGGTGGGAGATAAAAATGAATTCTATAGATCACTATGCTATAATTTTATTATCTGACTTATAGCATACTCTTCAACTCACTTCCTACAATAGAAATGCAACATACAAGTATGTCCCTTGTATACCTAACAATAAATATACAAATATATTCTATATACAACTATATTAGCTTAATTAATCTATGCTTAAATTATAATTATTAGAATGAATTCAATTTTAAGGATCCAAATAGGCTCTTAGAAAAGTCAAAATGTCTTATAATTTAAAAGGAAGGAATAACTTAGAAAATCATATATAGTTACTAATTCTTGATTGCGTACCAAACGTAAGGCTTAGAAAATTCAAAATTGTATCATAAACAGTTAACCACGTTATGCCATTCAAATTCTATGTACTTTGGTGCAATGTCTCGTGTATAGAAAGAGATATTGGATCGGCCGTCGCATGATTGCAAACTGCCAGGGGCGCCACTACTTGATGTCTTGATCCACACAAGCTTGTAAGCACAGTGCACAGTGGTGCTTAGCAACTGCAACTGCAACTGCAGGTCACAGTTACGAACAAAATAGAACATCACTCCATCTGGGAGAGGTGCATCTGAAGAGAACAAAACAGAACCATCAAGGGGATCAATTTATTGAGCACCAGCAAACACTGCATTCCCATTATCTCTTTATTCTCTCCTTACCAATGTCAAAACACCAGAAGCAGCTTAAGTCGGCAAGTCACGCACCCAAAACAGGAAACGAAGGTATACAATTACAACACATAATGCTAGCTACTGTCTTCCACAACACAAGTACCTCCTATAGCTCCCCAGCATGTAACTTGTGCCAGGAGCACCCACCAGGTCACCACACCAAGCATCAACGAATAAATAGGCGCCGAACGCCTCTTTCGAGTCGCCGCAACTATTCCTACCCTCTCTGTTCGGCTCCGGCTATTCAGAAAGCCAGTGGAGGCAGTGGCAGGCTGTTGTTGAGCCCTGGCCGCATCCTCCTCTTCCTGAGCCTCTCTGCAATGATGAAGGCGAGCTCCAGGGACTGGGAGGCGTTCAGCCTTGGGTCACAGTGGGTGTGGTAGCGGTCGCTCAGGTCATCGAAGGTCACAGTCCGTGATCCACCAATGCACTCGGTCACGTTCTGCCCAGTCATTTCAAGGTGGATGCCTCCTGGGTGACTTCCTTCTTGGTCATGCACGTCGAAGAATGCGCGCACTTCAGCCTGTTAGATACATCAGCAAATGATATCAGTTGGAGCAATGATATATGGGGTAAGCCGAACAAGCCGAATATGGTGTTCGTGATTAGAGCAATGATATCAGTTGGAAGGCCAGGACGGAATGTTTCTAGATAAAGTGTAAATACTCCAGTGAAAATAAATTGATCAAATCCATTGTCAAACAATTCAATGATCAAATATATTACTCTTAGAGTGGCATTTTAACATCCATTCATTAAGCTGAAAAGACATCAGCAAATGACTTGTATCAGAACTTAAGCTGAAAACTCGTTAATAGCAGCACCTAAAATGCAGACCCAAAGTATGCTTAAAAATCAGGGTTTTTGCCTCGTTCCCTAAAAACGAGGCGGTTGATGATAAATCAATACTATCCAGGCAGGGAATCTCTCCCCTCCGTAGTTTGCTTTAAAAAAATTCTGAAAAATGAATTTGAACAAGATTTAGCCCCAGGCCCCAGCCCAGCCAAGTACTTTATTGACCTGTTGAGGATAAGTAGCCCAGTGATCCTACTTCTATTAAATCATAAGCAGATACAATATTCCAGAAGTATGACGTATGCCCTAAAGTCCTGCAATCTTACAGACTAGTAGAAACGCAGAGCGAACTTTAGATATCGTTCCATATTCCCGATACAGACATATGAACGCTCAAACAAAACTGAGACTCATTCAAACTTATCATAACAGAAATGCATACTAGCGAAGAATGAAAAAATTCACTGTGGAAGGTGACTCACCAGAATGGAGTCGAAAGGACGAGTCTTCAAGCCACAAGGGGCCTTTATGGTGTTTCCATGCATAGGATCAGTAATCCATGTGACAATCAATCCAGCATTGCGGACAGCACGGATGAGATGAGGCAACTTCACTCTCATGTTCTCTGCCCCCATCCTTGTAATTATGGTGATCCTTCCAGGTTTGTTTGAAGGGTTCAGAATCTCAATCAGCTTCACCAAGTCACCGGGATTCATTTTGTCACTCACCTACATTCCACAAATTACATGCCAATTTGACAGTCAGGATGACAGGACAAGCACAGTGCCTAGATTTCACTTAATCAATAGAAAAAAAAAGGATTTAAAGCCGACCTTTATGCCAAGAGGGTTGGCCACACCACGGAGGAATTCAACATGAGCTCCATCGAGTTGACGAGTGCGCTCACCAACCCACAACATGTGGGCTGAACAATCATAGAAAAGGCCACTGGTGGAGTCCTCACGGGTAAGAGCCTGCTCATAGGGTAAGAGAAGGCACTCGTGCGAGGTCCGGAAGTCAGTAGTCGTCATTATCGGGTGGTCAACGGTAAGTCCTGCTGCAGTCATGAACCCAAGAGCCTCATCCACCCTATGGGCCAATTCACGGTACCTATATGCCATCCAATGAACATACTCAAACCATCAGATTATGATATTCATTTGACCATTTGCAAACACAAATTTTTAATTCAACCAAAATTAGATAAACATTTCATGTAATCATGTACAACAGTATACGATTAGCTAAGCTATTCTTGTAACATAACATGTAAATCTCTGGCTACAAATTGTTGTTTTATATGTGCCCTTCTGATGGCGACCTATGGGAACTTTGGTGGGGCAACAACTTCCTAGGAAAAGCCAATTACTTGGTCCACAAATATTATAAAGTACATCAGTTAAACAATATAGACTACATCTCCGTGACTAAATCAAAACCTTGAAACGAAAGAAAAAATTGTATGCACTAGATATGATCCATAAAGTAATTTTATGGTGGAGCACCATACTCTAATGGAGTAACTTTAACTAGAAAATACCAGATTACCAGTGACATGTTTTATTGACCGACAATAATACTTTCGCATGGTACCTTCTTTACACACAAAAAATCAATACATGCAACAAGGAGATGCACTCAAAGACAGCGATGCCCTGTTTAGCAGCTTCCTCGAAAGAAAGGGACATGTAAAGGGAAAGATCCGACATATTCTACTGCAACTACTTGTACCAAGCTTCATACTGACTTATGGCCCCAAAAAACCACGTGAATTTTACCGCATTGACGACAAACAAACAATCAAGAACCACCAAAAATGCTGAGAACCATTGCTTTATTTACATGGTCAGGCCACAGGACAAAAATATATAAACATTTCAGGAATGGTTCTAGTTCCATCCATATGTTCACTTTCAACAAAATGTTCAGTATCTAAGAATAGCTACTTCCACTTTGAGATTAGCACCAAAAGAGACAGATCCATGCTACCATGGACAAAATTTTAATTCAACCAAAATTAGATAAACATTTGATGTAATCATGTAGCAATAATATCTGATTAGTGAAGCTATTCTTGTATCTCTGGTTACAAATTGTTGTTTTACATGTGCCCTTCTGATGGAGACTTGTGAGAACTTTGGTGGGGCAACAATTTTCCAGGAAAATCCAAATACTTAGTCCACAAAATATTATAAAGTACATTGATTAAACAATATAGACTACATTGCCGTTAGTGAATCAAAACCTTGAACTGAAAGAAAAATTGTATGCATTAAATATTACCAATAAAGGAGTTTCATGGTCAGATTACAAGTGACATGTTTTATTGACTGACAATAATACTTTCTCATGACACATTGTTTAAGCAAAAAAATCAATATATGCAACAAGGAGATGCACTCAAAGACAGCGATGCCCTGCTAGCAGCTTCCTCGAAAGAAAGGGACATGTAAAGGGAAAGATCCAACATGTTCTACTACAACTACTTATACCCAATTTCTTACTACTGACTTATTATGGCCCAAAAGAGCCACGTCATTTTTACACCATTCACGACCAACAAATGATCAAGAACCACAAAAAATGCTGAGCACCATTGCTCTATTTTAAGAATGGTTCTAGTTCCATCCATATTTTAAACTTTCATCAAAATGTTCAGTATCTAAGAATAGTTACTTCCACTTTGAAATTAGCACCAAAAGAGGCGGATGTGTGCTATCACTGGCAACCTATATTGCATAACTAGTTATTTTTCTTCATCATATCATCGTGATAACGAGATATGTGCAAGAGATTTTCGTTCTGACACGACAGCGATTTCACAATCTCCACACCACACCAAAAGCGCTACTGAAAAACGCAGGAAAAGGGGCCATTTTTCTCACCTATCACCTTGCTCGCTGTGATCCATGAAGTCGAGGTTCCACTGTGTGACGCGCTGCATGGCAGCGTACCCTCCGGTCGCGAACGCGCGGAGCAGGTTGAGCGTCGCCACCGACTGCGCGTAGGCGCGGATCATCCTCTGCGGGTCCGGCACGCGGCTCTTCTCGGTGAAGTCGTCGCCGTTGATGTTGTCGCCCCTGTAGCTCGGCAGCTTAACGCCGTCCCTCTCCTCGAACGGTTCGGACCTTGGCTTGGCGAACTGGCCAGCCATCCTCCCCACCTACCATGCACAACAAAGTCGGAACAGGTCGGATCAGATCTGGCAAACCGTCATGCCTGGTGACCGGAATTTAGTAGCGGTCTGGTGGATTTTGGTGGGTTCGTTGGTACCTTGACGACCGGCACCTGACCACCGAACATGAGCACGGCGCCCATCTGGAGCAGGATACGGAAGGTGTCACGGATGTTGTTGGCGTGGAACTCCTTGAAGCTCTCGGCGCAGTCGCCGCCCTGGAGGACGAAGGCGCGGCCCATGGCGGCCTCGGCCATGCGCTCCTCGAGGTGGCGCGCCTCTCCGGCAAACACGACCGGCGGGAACGTCTCGATGGTCTTGAGCACCGTGTCCAGCTCCTCCTGGTTCGGGTACTCGGGGAGCTGCAGCGCCTTCTTCGACTTCCAGCTGTCGACCGCCCACTTCCCCGGCGCCGCAGGCTTCTTCTCCGGCGTGGCCACCGCCGAGGCGGAGGACTTGGCGGCGGCGGCCGCGGGGACGGCGGGCCCGTTGTTCTTGGACGGGTCGGCGGCGTGGATGGCGGAGATGGTGCGCCTCTTCAGCGGGAGGAACGCGGCCGCGCGGCGCGGCTGGGATGCCGCGCCTCCGGATACGGCCGCTGCTGCTGCTGCGGCGGCGGCGGAGTTGGTGGCCAGCGCCATTGCGAGCGAGGCGGTCGAGCGAGAGGTGGTAGATGGGTAGGTAGTGGTAGATGGGGGAGGAGGCGTGCAGTGCAGGGCGTCTCCTCTGAGGAAATGGAGGTGGCGAGCGGAGAGGTACTTATAGGCGGGCGGAGGAGGAGGGGGTTGGTAGCCGTGAGCGACGACGACGGAGGCGTGGGGTAGTTGCCGCCGGGTGGCGACGAGACGGGACGATCGGAGGTGGTGGAAATGGAACGGTGTGGCTGCATTTAGAGCGGTCATACCACCAGGGTTTGGTGGCGAGTCTACGTCTATGACAATGTGGGGCGTGACGGCAGAGAAAGAGGGTAGGTGCGGGCTCGGTACGGTATCTGGTAGGCGAGGCGTGGATGATCGGCTTGGCTACAAATCCATCGAACTGCCCAAATGGTTGACGGCTTGTGCTCTTGTGCTCTTTGCATCGCACACGTGCGAGCGAAAGTCTTGGGTCATGACACGGAAAATTTTAGACTGTCTCCAACAACGCACGCAAACGGCGACGTAATCGCAAAATCCATCGCGCACAGTGTTTTGCGTCTCAAAATCACGCTTCAACGGCGGACGCAAACAAGGCAGCCATTTTGCCTCGCCGGCGAGTCGCAACGCAAAAACGCGTCGCCTCTCTCGACGACGCAAACCACTGTAGACGGAGGCGCCGCCGCGTGGAGGGAGAGAGGAGGTCAAGAGCAGAGAGGGAGGAAGGAGGCGGAGGGGGAAGGGGCCGCGCCTGTGCGACGGACGCCTGTGCGACGGAGGCCGGCGGAGCGGAGCCCGCGGCGGAGCTGACGCTCGCGGTCGACAGAGCCGCGTCCGGTGGTGTGTGCCTTGCCGAAGAGGTCGAGCGATACGACGGCCGCCCGGAGCTCGCCAGCCATGGCCTCCATCACCCGCGCCGCTCGTGGAGGCCCTCCCAGCGCCGCGCCCGCGCCGCTCGTGGTGGCCGGCGGAGGCAGCCTCGCCCGCGTCGGATGCGGACGCGCCCGCGCCGCTCGTGGTGGCCCTCCCCGCGCCGCGCCCGTGGCCGGCGGAGGCGGCCCTCCCCTCGCCTTGCCCGCGCCGCTCGTGGTGGGTGACGGAGGCAGCCTCGCCCGCGTCGGATGCGGACGCGCCCGCGCCGCTCGTGGTGGCCCTCCCCGCGCCGCGCCCGTGGCCGGCGGAGGCGGCCCTCCCCTCGCCTTGCCCGCGCCGCTCGTGGTGGCCCTCCCCGCGCCGTGCCAGTGGATTTGGGTCTGGGTCTATTGGAGAAGGCGAGATTTGGTTGCGAGACCTTTTTACTGTATGTGACCTATACTATTGAATGGGTATCGTGTTTAGGTTATTTCTGTTGGAGACAGTCTAGAACCGCTTTGAATTGGGTATCGTCAACGCAATCTCAAGTTTAATTACTGTCTCCATGTCTTCCTTCAGTATGCATGACATGCATGTACATAAACATCCATTGCTTTTGCTTTCTGGCGCAGGTAACGTTACCAATAAATAACCAAACAATGTTCGGTCCTCTACTTCGGCTTTGCATTTATCAATGCTGATTTCAGAAACCCAGATAGGTAGTGTTGATTCATCTACTTTTGGCTTCGCATTTACAGATGCCAATTTCAGAAACCCTGAGCGAGTGGTCCAGCGATGCATGGTTTTACTTGCATCACTTTGTTTCAAAGTAATACACCAAAAAGGTTCATGCTTTGTCCTATGATTTATTTTTAAGGTCTTATTAGGTGGCGCTTATTAGTCTCTTAACAGTCTCTTCATTGGTTATATGAAATGAACCTCCTATGAATCAAAGACACTGTCAATTTATCAAACTGCTGTTAGTATCAAACTGTTGTTAACTACTGCTGTCGTTCTGATTTCATATTCCTACTCCACATTGTATTTCTCACTAGATGAGTTTCATACTAACAGCTACTTATATGATCATTCCAGCAGTGGCGAAGCCAGAGCAAACTAGAGGGGGTGCCTTTCTCTTATATGTGTAAAAATTTGATCTGCAACCATGATGAAAATTTGTTTTTAATAGTGGTTTTTCAAATTTCTATGGGTGCCTGGGCACCCACAACCTTCAACGTAGCTTCGCCCATGCATTCCAGGATGCCCTTTCCACAGCAAGTATGGGAGCCGACAGATTTCTTCAATGCCTATTTTCAGCATAGGGAAGGCTTCATTTTAGTTATGCCAAGTTAGATGATGCCAAAATTGCAGTCTTCCTCTGAGTGCAGGTGACACCGATTTCTCATTCTTCCCAGACAACGTTCATTCCTACCTCAAAATGCATGTATGCAATTTTAAAAAAATACATTGGAAGTATGCAACTCTGCTCCTCTAACTCTTTTATGGCCACCTGATATGTTGCTACTACTGTCAACAACAATATGCCCATTTCATTCATAGTTCCTGATGGTTGGAATTATTGTTAGTATTTTTTGCATCTTATGTGTAGCCTAGAAAAACAAATGGTTTGTTTTCGTGCCCAATAGCTCTCACAGATTGTCAGTTGTTCCTGTCAATGTTTTCCCTGCTTCTATACATGCTGGTAAATCTCAAATTAGTTCATATGCGCATTGCATGAAAACAATTAAAGATTTTAAGTTCTGTGCATTCATATTGTTATTATTTTTTTGCATTTTATATGTGTAACCTACAAAAAAATACTACTTTTCTATAACTGAAATAGTTTGTTTTCATACCCGTTGGCTCTCACAGATTGTCAGCTGTTCCTGTCAATGTTTTCCCTGCTTCTATACATGCTGGTGAATCTCTGCAGTTCAGCGGCCGCAAAAAAAGACAAAAAAACCCGCTTCCTTAATCAGTATGATGCTTTTTCTATGATCAGTAAAATCCATTCATGTATGCTTGCTCAAACTATGTTTGTCATCTTATTCACCAGTCTCTGTTCTTTGTCTGCAATAGATATGCCGCGACCAGGGCCACTCATTACCACTCAAACTTGCAGGAGATGTTGGACAGTTATACCTTCTGGAAGAGAAGAAGGTATGTTCTCATATTTTAGCAAACAAACAAGAGTTCTACATGTTACATCATTAATGTTCTCCCGCGTGCTCCCTACTTCATCTATTATTATTTCCTTACACGTATTTATAACTTGGCAGAAAATTCGGCACTGCCCCTGTATAATCATCACCGACGTAAGCTCTTAGCTTGCCCATATTATTCCTATTTTCCCACTAGCTAATGTTTGCTCTGTGCAAAACAAACTTGCATATGTGCTTTCATATTGCTTTTGTCCATTATAATTTCCCACCCAATACCCATGCTCAGCCCCATCAGCAGCTCACTATACTCATTTCTCTTTTACAACAGCTCTCTAAATATTTATTGTCTAATGCAGCTATTCCTACTTTAGGTTTGATCTATAGTACATGCCACACATCTAAGGATTGGTCAACATGTGTGCACTAGAAGCCCCTTTTGTTCCATGATGTATGAAGCTTATTGTAGGGTATTATAAGTCTACCCTTCTCATCAGCTAAAATGTAATATTCATATTTTGCATGTCCTTTGTGCTTGCATTTGACAATACAAATAATTATAAGTGTTGCAAACTTGCAATGCTACCTCTCTACGTATAGAACATACTTTTGTACATCTGGCAGTACCAATAAATCTAAGTATTGCAATGCTGCCTCTTTACGTATAACATACTTTTTATTGCGGGATGTGCACATACAAGGTTCATCGTCCATTTGGTTTCCGCTAACTTTACGTTCAAGTACTATCGAATGTCCCTATATAGAACTGTAATCCTATGTGACTACATTCAAACACAATAAAAGTATGGAAAACAAGAACAGGTGTGCCATGCCAAAATAAAAAAGATTCAGTGGACATGGTTGTTTCCCCTTTGTGAAGTCTCATACCATACCGCAAACTTCATTGATTTATTTCGATATTTGACTGCTGCAATCACGACATATTATGTTGCTTATGAGATATTTAACATAGGATAGTATTTTTTTTCCCAGTCATCAGTTGCTATTCTCGCTCCTGCCCGTGCAATGCGCGGGGGAACTGACTAGTTTAACTAGTGACGTAGTCCGTTTTTGTTCTACTATATATGCTTTGGATCGAAGCTAAGTTGTGTTTTGAAAAGTACATTGTTCAAAAATTAGTGCGCAAAAATTTCTTTCTAAATTATAGCCTAACGATAAATTTTCTTGATCACAATCTAAATACTTACTCTCTTGTCATGAAATACAAGGTATCAAGTAATTTTAAATAAGGCCGACATAATTTTAAAAGGCATGCATGCTATTGAATTTGTGTATCGATTGCATGAGCCTGATGGTGTTTAAAAAGCATGGTATGGATACATGCATAGCTGGATTTTAAAAGGCAGATATGCATAGATATGCATGGATGATGCTGAGCAATATAGAATACCATATAATTTAGGACAAATTTTGAAGCTATGATACTTTATATTCCAGGACAGAGCGATACAAAAATCCCTCCGAGATTTTAAGTTGTCCTAAGTCAAATTATACAAGTTTGACCAAATTCATAGAAAAAACAATGATAACTATGACATCAAATAAGCATTATTAGGTATATTATAAAATATATTTTCATAACTTAGCTCTTTGGTATGGTTGATGTTAATAATTTTTCTTTATATATTTGATTTGTTTAAAATAGTTTAGCTCAAGATAAACTGAGATACCTTATATTTCAGGACGATAGGAGTAACAAACTTGAAATTATCTAAAGGTTGACACAACTAATTAGCTAGTTTTTCTGATAAAAATATAAGCAAACTAGAAATCGACATGGTATGTATTTGTTATGAAAAGTTTGACTAGATCCAATTTATAGGAAAATAAATTACATCAAATAGAAAGAGTTATACGTTTTAAAATATTAGCATGTTATACACAACATCAATCTTGTATTTTGAATCTACGAACATTCAACATATTCAAGGCCAAAACGAAGAATGTGTGACTCGTGGTGGTGTTTGGTTGGTAAGTGTAAATATAAACGGTAATGAAGTGGAATCATATTGAGTGGATAAACAATGCATTAAGAGCTTGATTGGTTGATAGCCAAATTTTTTGTTGCTAAAACTTAGGCAAGTCAAGTTTTTTTTTGGTCTCTATTTAGATTGTTTTTTTGCAAGATGCAGTTATAGACGTAGACGCTCACAAATTTGCCAACACCTTACAGCTAATTATTAAATCTGTGACCAATGTTATAGGAGTACCTTAACTTTTGATTGTCAATTTTTTTGACTTGCCAAATTTTAAAAGCTAACCAAACAAGCTTTAAATCACAGCCTTCGTTTGGTCGTGGTTGGTAAAGAAGTCGGAAATGCTTTCCGGTTTCTCTCGCGTCGCCTCCCCGGCCACTCGGCAGCGGGGCTTGCCCAGGCTCGGCAGCAGCCAGCAGCTGCCCCACGTCCACGTGAAAGCCCACGTGAGGATGGACCACGCCAGGTACGGCGAAGTGGCTCAGAAGTGAGAACCGGCTCGGCTCACAGAGCTTGGGACCCTGCCAGCGGCTCCAGTCGTGCAAGCACGAACTGACGTGTGGACCCAGACACTTTTGTCGGGCTCCACCAGCCACCGGGCTGCGAGGGCGACCAGCCGATGAGTCAGCCACATCACGACCACGGGTTGGGTGGGCCTTGCGCTTGGTTGGTGGCGCGCATGGCACGGGCCTGGTCGGAGTGTGGGATCCCGGGCCCAGCGCAACTCTGTGCCTCTCCCTGTGGCTTCCCTTCCCGGCCAGCCACATCGCATGCGCAGCGCAGGGCCAACCGCAACGGCGCGTGCTTTCTCTCCCCCGACTGCACGAGGATTCTCCGCGTGGCAGGAGACCAATAGACTTCACTGTCATTTCCTGACCACGAAGCGCCATGCATGTCAGTTACGGAGATGCTCGGACGAAACTCCGGTGAAAATGCCTCGGAAAAGAATCTGGCAAGACCGTAACACAAAGGCCAAGGGACATGAACCGTGATTCCGTGAAGATGATGACCCCATGTGTTACGACTGGGACCAGAAATGATTTCCATTTCCTACGCTCTCTTCTTAGCCCGTGTTTAGTTAAAAAAAAAACTTCCCAAAAAATGCTACAATAGCCATCACATCGAATCTTGCGATACATACATGGAGCATTAAATGTAGACGAAAAAAAACTAATTGCACAGTTTAGTTGAAAATCGCGAGACGAACGTTTTGAGCCTAATTAGTCCATGATTGAACACTAATTGCCAAATAAAAACGAAAGTGCTACAGTAGCCAAATTCCAACTTTCCCCAACTAAACACGCCGTTAGCTCTGAAATATTTGTGTCACCTCAGAAATATATGACTCAAATATTTCCGAGGAAAAGATATTGCACTATTCATTGTAGAGAGTGGTGCCAGCGTGGTGGGCCTCGATCATCGGAGTAACAGTGACAATGTAGGTGCGTGATTCAACGGCGTGTTTAGTTACCCTAAAATCTAAACTTTGGCACTACGCAAAAAGAAGATTCTCCGTCACATCAAACTTGCGGTATATGCATAGAGTACTAAATGTTGACGAAATCAAAAACTAATTACACAATTTGGTTGTACTTTACGAGACGAACGTTTTGAGCCTAATTAGTCAACGATTAGACAATTATTACCAAATACAAACGAAATGCTACAATACGCTACAGTGCGCTACAATGAATTTGCCACTGCCGATTCCGGGCAACTAAACGAGGGCCAAGGTAGTTTCGGTAATGTTCCTCACGACTCTACCAAATACTATGCCCGTAGTGCGGCTGTACCAAATGCGAGGTATTTTTTTGTCACCAGGGAATGAGTACGTAGTGTGCTCCTCTGTCCTGAAATAACTATATATTTTGCTTTTGTAAGTTTGATTAGATTTATAAAAAAATAAGCATGTTTAGAACCATTCCATTCAAATTTAATTCATATACCTTCCGATTAAGTCATTAATCCGTCACGTGAGACACATGTGATCTTTTCAAGATTATTTGTTCTACGAATTAGTGGTGCTATTAATTCATTCTTTCAGTAGTAGACGAGTCCATAGTTACTTTATGCATGAACCACAACATAAGGAATTTGTTTACTGTAAAAAAACATAATGAATTATTTGTGTATATTTGTTCACAAGGACGATGAGCTTGGATGCACGTTTGCGAGCATCCGCTTTGTTTTTTTGCAAGGAAGTAGGCTTACAGGTCGTCAGCTAATCTACACACTTACCCTTGGTTGGAGGCTAATGCTACTTAATTGGCGCTGGTCTTCGAACTGATGTCAAAGAAAAGCCGATGTCTAAAGTAATACAAGAATTCCAATGCTGCCAAGCTGAACGTAGTTTGCTTGCTACCACGGCACGACAAAAACGTGTAGTGTCCTCTTCTCCTCGTCACTTAATAATGCTAGTATTATCTAGTACGGAGTAGATTAGTATCAGACACTTAAGATGACAAGCTTAAAACAAATCCAAAACCTTGCTTCATCGCTTCTTCCTATATATCCAGCACTCCACCGTCCATAAGATGCGCACCAGCCGGTTTTCTGGTCCAGATCGCTACACACACTGGCAGTCTGGCACAAGGGACCGAGATTAACTAGTTTGCACGGCCAAGCTAAGCAATACGCAACAAAATGTTATCTACGTGTGACATCAATCGTCAAGATGGGGAGATTGCCTCGCTCGAAACAGAAAGAGATGATAGACCAACAAATCCGTTTGAATATACATCCTGTCCATCACAAATCAGGTACAACACGATGCCGACCGCGCGACGATACGTGTCCGTTTTTCTGCCGACACGACACGGCTCCCCCTCGCCGCAGCTCCGCAAGCGGAATCACGCTTAAATTTCAAGTTTCTGCAGTAATTAATGGCAGTAAAATACATCTCTCTTGAGTTTGCTCTAGCTTTACCCTTGTTAAAACTTTTTGATTTGATGCGTCCGCCGTTGCCGGCACCCCGGCACGGTAAACTGCCGCGGGTTTACGGCGTCGTTACGCTCTGGTGTTGCTACTACCTGTAGCTGATGAGAAGTGCAGATGAAGGAAGGAGGCTGACTGGAAAGTCGATTCGTCTTTTCCCCAGACACTGCGCCGGCCGGCATGTTTGATTTGATTTTGAAGACCGAGCATGCGCTGAGCCGGCTCATGCCATGCGCAGCACGAGCACGACTTTTGGCCAGATGCGCCTCTGCTTTCTGTGTTGAAAAAGGGGAAGATGCATCTCTCTGTCCGCCGCACTCTCGGGCCATCGAATATGGCATGTTCCTTTCTCTTATCGTCCGTATTTTTCAGCCCGTAGTCGAAGTAGTATTTTTTTTTCACAATAAATTAGTAAGAACAGTATTTTAGTTTTTTTTTACGAAGCCAACTGGCATACATTAAACCCCGCTGCCGCTGGTCTGGTGACTCTGGTCCGGCTCCCCGTTTCGTCACCTACCCACCAGCCACCAGTCACCACAGCAGCCCCAGATCGAGTGACAGCCCCTCCACGTTCCACAATCCACACCAGATCAAGCAAGAAAGCGACGGCCTGACGGTGTGCGACTCACGAGCTACAACAGCGGCTGTCAGAAGAGACAAGGTGCAGGACCTGCTGTATATACACAGCTATGGGCCCTTGCGAGTGGCGCGGGCCACGCCGCTAGCCCGCTGGGCAGACCGCCCACATGGATTTTTTTTTATTTTTAACACTTTTTTAAACTAATTTTAAATCTAACATTGTTTAATTTTTTTTTTCTAAAACTAACATTTTTGGTCGTGTCTATTTCCCTGGCGCGGCGAAATACCTGTACCGCACCATGTATGGTGGCAAGGCGAGAGGGTTGAAGTGGCGACGACCGGGACGCTGATCGGTGGCGCGGCAGAGGCAGGTACCGCCCGCGAGCCTGGTCACAGCCCTGGTCATGGTCGTGTCGGACTTGGTCTGCGCGTAATACAAACAAATTACGCACCAGGGTCGTGACCAGGCTAGCGGGTGGTACCTGCCTCTGCCGCGCCACGGATCAGGGCGCGGCAGACCCTGCCACGTCACCGGTCAGCGCCCCGGTGAAAGCTCTAGTTTGGTTTTGGTGAATTGATGAAACCCTAAGTGTTAACCTAGTTTAATCAAGTGATCATGAGATAGGTAGCACATTTCAAGTGGTGAAGCAAATTAAGATCATGACATGATGATGGTGATGATCAAGCGTTTGGACTTGAAAAGAAGAAAGAGAAAAACAAAAGGCTCAAGGCAAATGTATAAATTTTAGGAGCCATTTTATTTTTGTGATCGAGACACTTAGTGAGTGTGATCACATTTATGATCGATAGCCATACTATTAAGAGGGGTGAAACTCGTATCGAAATACGGGTGTCAAAGTGCCACTAGATGCTCTAACTGATGAGGACATCACTTCTTCAGAGGTACCCGTTGATCCTCCAACCGTCATGCAAGGTTTAATGACCCGGGCTCGAAAGCGACAACTTAATTTAGAGGTGAGCTCGTTCTTAAGCAATACTTTTCATACTTTTGAGAATAGACTACTACCTAATGATGTTATCTTGCTTAGGAACATTAGAGAGGGTCATGAAGGACTTAGAGGAAGTGGTGGAGGTGATGATGACCAGCAAGGACGTCCAACATAAGCCGGAGGCCTAGTCCAACAAGAATTCGAGTCTGCCTCGGCCTCCAGGACCAGTCTGCCTTAAACTGGCCGCCCAGGACATATCCGGACTCCATTTTCGATGATCCATATATGGATGGAAAGCTAATTTGATAAGGAAGCCAATTCAAGTAGTTTCACATCAAAAGCTGTTCGAAATCAACAGGAATCATCGAAATAATTCAGCGTCCAGAATCTGTCAGGGTGCTGCGACACCGTCTTTTGGTCCGTTGGACCATGTATCGAGTTTTGGCCCATTAGGGGCACGTCCAGGGGTCTTGCATGACCCTAGAGTCTTCATAAATAGCCACCACCCCTCCATTAGAGTTTGGGTTTTGCTTAGATTATTCTGTCAAGAATAGTTTCGCCGTTCATCGGTTTGTGAGACCCCAACTTCGTGAGTTTAATCATTCATCTACAATTTGATTGCGTTCTTTCTTGTTCTTGCTTGTGTTCTTCGTTGCGCAGGCAGGGATTAGCCTTCTTGGCGAGGTCAACCTGGTCCATGACTCGGTTGATAACCAAAGGAGCTGTGGTGCTAAGATTGCAGGGTTCGATCTTTCGATCTGAAGCCGGATCGATGTGTCATTCTCCGCCACAACGATAATTACCATCACCTGACGAAAGATCGGGATCCCCGTCTACATTAAGTGGTAATCAGAGCTAAGGTATACCATTAGGTTCACTTTTATTCCCTAGTTTTGAGTGTTTTGCATTCGTCCCATAGTCCAGTGCCATACTCGTTTTTCCTGTCCTAGAACCTTCCACGCCATAGCCTTTGCATATTTCAGTTTCAGAGTACGTCATGTTGAGTTTGTGTCCTGGTCGAGGTCTTGTTGCTGGTTAGGTCATGTTAGAGTCCAGTTCGTATATTTTCCCCCATCGTTTCCATCAAATCTTGGCTGTTGTAACCAATTTTGCGCGTATTGTTCCTGTTTTGTCCCAAATTCAGAGTCCGTTTTTAAAACTGGTCTAGTTTTCGCATACGAACTCGGATTTTGACGTTCTATATATCAAAATCGATCAGAAAAAAATTTCGGATCCGTCCATCCCCGCTTTATCAGGGTCGAAGATTTTTAGATTGGTCAAAAAGTGGTCACAAGATCATCTTTTCGTGGTCATAAGGTTTTTGTCGATTTTGATCCAGTTTTCTGAAAATTCCACAGGCCATGTCTTACACTTGTTTGAGCTCATATTTTCTGTGGTTACTTATTTTGTGCTCCTAAGTAAAGGAAAAATATCAAAAAAATAAAATAAAAAAGTCAAAATTTCCCAAAAAACAACGACATCCCAAAAAATAGAAAAAAGAGGGGCAAAAGAGTAACAATATCTAGAGGAGCACATAGAGAAGACCAAAGTGAGCTGTGTTAGCGTGTATTGTCTAGATCCTTATTTGTGTTGCCGTCTCCATCCACCATACTTATTTTTCTCACACCTATCACCTTGCCATCCACCATACTTTTGTCACACACCTGGTACTTGCAACACTTTAGACCAGCAACAAGAACAAATACTTTGGACTATAATTCAATATTACTTTCTGTTACTGACTTGTGTGCTAGATATACATATTACTCTTTGTTTGCCTTCCAAGCTCCACAAATTCTTCAGATCAGTACAGACAAAGGGCTTTGCAATCTTGGTACCACTGTCTCACAGGTATCACGAACCAGCCATCGGTTGTACCGCCCACTGCTTATGTTGGTAAGAACTTTATAAGAGCTTGGTAAGGTGCCTCCACTTGCTGTGAAAAGTGACACCACTGCAACCACGTAGTCATTTGGTAGGGATAACTTTCACCGTTTGTTCCTGTTTTTGTGTTTACAATGGCAGGAGGTGAACAGACTGGAGATAACAACCCTAAGGGTTTCAACGAGTGTGTCAGTTAAGAGCAACTACAAGCTGTTGTAGAGGATGCCCAAAAAAGGATGAATGAGGCCATCAGGAAGGCCGTCACTGATGCACTTATTGAACTCAACATTGGCAACAACATAGAGAGGTTGGATAAACAAATTTCTACACTAATCGACAAGGTTACTGAGTTGGAAACATTGGTGGCAGTCAACAACAATGACGTCTCCGGCAGCAACACCGATGGTCTCTTGCCAGAAGACACGATGCATGATGTCGCTGGAAACATGGATCGAGCAGCCTTCCGACAAGCAAGATTACAACGACGTCTTCACCGCAACACGACAAGTATGGGTGGTGTCCACCACCATCAAGGTAATAATCACCGTGTACCCGATGATCCTTATGCTAAGATTAAGTTCACAATACCATCTTTTTTGGGTCATTATGATGCTGAGGGATATCTTGATTGGGAGATGACAGTAGAACAAAAGTTTAGTGCCCACCTTGTGTTTGAGCATCATAGAGTTCGTCAAGCTACTAGTGAGTTTAAGGATTTTGCCATTATTTGGTGGAATGGGCTAGCTACACAGAATGCTTTACCTAGTATGTGGGAAGAACTTAAGGTAGCTATGCGTGATCGTTTTGTTCCTCCTTCTTATCATAGAGACTTATGTAAGAAATTGATGCATTTAGAACAAGGAGATAAATATGTACAAGATTACTATGGTGAGCTCCAAAGGGGATTGATGCGATGTAGTGTTGTGGAGGGAAACGAAGATGCCATTTGTCATTTTTATTCGGGTTTGAGGCATGAGATTCAGAACATTGTTGATTATAAAGAATTTAACACTGTCAACCAGTTGTTTTAGTTTGCTATGCTTACAGAAAAGGAATTGCAGGGGCGTGAACAGCAGGGCAAGAGCAAGGTCAGCACCAGCACATACACGCCACACTCGGCACCATCTTCGGGGTTGACCAAGCCAACCACTTTTTGGGCGCCTCCACCAGCGAGCAAGTGACCAGCAACCTCTGGAGTTTCCGCTACACCTAAGGCACCTCCCGCACGACCTTCAGATTCAGGTAAAAATTCTTTGCAGGTGCCTACCAAGAGTTCCTCGTCCGTTGCATCGATAGGACACACTTTGGGTATTCGGTGCCACCACTGCCATGGCATTGGCCATGTGCAGAAAGACTACCCAAGTCAGCGGGCATATATTGCTACAGAAGGTGGTTACATCAGCACCTCTGACATTGAGGATGAAGAAGACCAAGATACAGATGAGGACGACGGCGAAGTCCTTGGTGACGAGGCCATGACGTCCTATAGGAGCATCATTGTACAACGGGTGCTCAGCTCACAAGTCCAGCAACCTAAGAAGCTACAACGCCATAATGTGTTCCAGATTTTCTTCATCATCAGCGACCGTCGCGCACGTGTCATTATTGACGGAGGTAGCTGCAACAATTTGGTGAGTTCTAATTTGGTCAAGAAGCTTGGCTTGATCACACGGCCACACCCACGTCCATACCATATTCAGTGGCTAAATGACTTAGGTAAAGCAAAGGTAACACAAACTTGCAGAGTTTCATTTTCCATTGGTTCTTATGCTGATTCCGTTGATTGTGATGTGGTACCTATGCAAGCTTGTTCACTCTTATTGGGTCATCCTTGGGAACATGATAATGATGCTACACACCATGGTAGAAGTAATAA
Organism: Miscanthus floridulus; assembly: GCF_019320115.1. Lineage (NCBI taxonomy): Eukaryota > Viridiplantae > Streptophyta > Magnoliopsida > Poales > Poaceae > Miscanthus > Miscanthus floridulus. Next base: position 140,796,836 of record NC_089582.1, read on the forward strand.
ATACACTTTTTTGCATAAAGGAAAGAAAATTACTTTAGTACATTTGACCCCTGCTCAAATTGTACAAGCTGATAGAGAACGCGCTACTAGTTTGAATGATGTTCAATTTGAAAATCAGCAAGTTGCTAATTTTATTTTCTCACCTAAAAAGGATAAGTCTACATCTATTTCTAAGGTTGAGGGGATTAAATTGAAGGGTGGTGTTATGCTTGCAACAAAATGTGACTTTGCTGAAATTTCTGATGATGATATTTGCTATGCTTTGGTATGCAAACGAGCTATGTTTTCGCTTGATGATATTGTTAGCTCGGTATCTCCTGCTATCACTAACCTTTTGCAGGAGTATGAGGACATTTTTCTAGCAGAGATATCCCCGGGACTGCCACCTATGAGAGGGATAGAGCATCAAATCGATTTAATTTCAGGAGCAACCTTGCCCAACCGTGCTGCTTATCGAACCAATCCTGAGGAGACTAAGGAAATTCAACGATAAGTCCAAGACCTTTTGGACAGCGGGTATGTACATGAAAGCCTTAGTCCTTGTGCCATTCCTGTACTTTTGGTTCCTAAGAAAGATGGAAGTTGGCGTATGTGTGTTGATTGTAGAGCCATCAATAATATTACTATTCGGCATCGTCATCCTATTCCTAGGCTAGACGACATGCTTGATGAGTTGTGTGGTTCTATAATTTTCACTAAGATTGACTTGCGAAGTGGCTACCACCAAATTAGAATGAAACTTGGAGATGAATGGAAAACCACGTTTAAAACCAAATTCGGGTTGTATGAGTGATTAGTAATGCCTTTTGGTTTGACAAATGCACCTAGCACTTTCATGCACTTAATGAATGAGGTTTTAAGAGCTTTTATTGGACATTTTGTGGTAGTTTACTTTGATGATATATTGATTTATAGCAAGTCTTTTGATGAACATATGGATCACTTACGTGCTGTTTTTAATACTTTATGTGATGCACATTTATTTGATAACCTTGAGAAGTGCATCTTTTGCACGGATCGAGTTTCTTTTCTTGGCTATGTTGTAAATCCACAGGGAATGTAGGTGGACGAGATGGTTTAGCACCATTGCTGCCCCGTTGCATGAGTTGACGAAGAAAGGAGTGGTGTTTCATTGGGAAAAGGCACATGAGGAGTCATTTGACACTTTGAAGGACAAGCTTACACACGCACCATTGCTGTAACTTCCAAACTTTGGTAAGACTTTTGAGCTAGAATGTGATGCTAGTGGAGTTGGCGTTGGTGGTGTTTTGATGCAAGATGGTAAACCAATTGCTTACTTTAGTGAAAAATTGCATGGTCCTGTTCTTAATTATTCCACGTATGATAAAGAATTGTATGCACTTGTTCGTTCTTTAGAGACGTGGCATCATTATTTATGGCCTAAAGAATTTGTTATTCATTCTGATCATGAATCGCTTAAGTATCTTCGCTCTCAAAATAATCTGAATCGTAGGCATGCTAAATAGGTTGAATTTATTGAATCTTTTTCTTATATTATCAAACACAAGAAAGGGAATAATAATGTGATTACTGATGCTTTGTCTAGAAGATATACATTATTGTCCCAACTTGATTGCCAGATTTTTGGTCTTCAATCCATTAAAGAGCAATATGCGCTTGATCCTGATTTTAAGGATGTGTTGCTTAATTGTAGAGAGGGACGCACATGGAATAAGTTTATGATCAGCGATGGGTTTTTGTTTAGAGCTAACCGCCTATGCATTCCAGTTGGTTCTGTTCGTCTTTTGTTGTTGCAGGAGGCACATGGAGGCGGATTGATAGGATATTTTGGTGCCAAGAAGACGGAGGAGGTGCTGTCCACACACTTCTTTTGGCCAAGGATGAGGCGAGATGTAGAGCGATACGTGGCTCGGTGTACCACATGTCAAAAAGCTAAGTCGCGGTTGAACCCACATAGTTTGTATATGCCTCTTCCTGTTCCTTCTACTCCTTGGGCTGATATATCTATAGATTTTGTGTTGGGTTTGCCAAGGACTAAGAGGGGGATGGATAGTATTTTTGTGGTGGTTGATCGTTTTTCTAAGATGGCACGTTTTATTCCTTGTCATAAGAGCGACGATGTTGTTCATATTGCTGACCTTTTCTTTCAAGAAATCGTTCGCTTGCATGGTATACCTTCTACTATTGTTTTAGATTATGATGCAAAATTCTTGAGTCATTTTTGGCGCACGTTGTGGAATAAATTGGGGACCAAGCTATTGTTTTCTACAACACGTCATCCCCAAACTGATGGGCAAACTAAGGTTGTGAATCGAACATTGTCCACCATGTTGAGAGCCATTTTGAAGTGCAATTTGAAGATGTGGGAAGAGTGTTTGCCGCATATGGAGTTTGCATATAACAGGGCAGAACATTCCACCACCAAGGTAAGTCCTTTTCAGGTAGTGTATGATTTTAACCCCCGTGCTCCTATTGATCTTTTGCCTTTACCTACCACTGAGAGAATACATAGTGATGCTAGAGAGCGTGTTGATTTTATTCATAAGTTGCATGAAACAACTAAAGCAAATATTGAAAGCATGAATGAAAAGTATAGAATTGCTGGTAGTAAAGGTAGAAAAGAGATTAAACTTGAACCGGGTGATTTGGTTTGGTTATATTTGAGAAAAGATAGATTTCCTGAGCTATGTAAGTCTAAAATAATGCCAAGAGCAGTTGGTTCTTATAAGATCATTGAGAAAATAAATGATAATGCCTACAAACTTGAATTGCCACCCGAGTTCGGGGTTAGTCCCACCTTTAACATTGCAAATTTGAAACCTTATTTGGGAGAAGAAGATGAGCTTGAGTCGAGGAGGACTCCAATTCAAGAGGGGGAGGATGATGAGGACATCACTTCTTCAGAGGTACCCACTGATCCTCCAACTGTCATGCAAGGTCCAATGACCCGGGCTCGAAAGCGACAACTCAATTTAGAGGTGAGCTCGTTCTTAAGCGATACTTTTCATACTTTTGAGAATAGACTACTACCTAATGATGTTATCTTGCTTAGGAACATTGGAGAGGGTCATGAAGGACTTAGAGGAAGTGGTGGAGGTGATGATGACTAGCAAGGACGTCCAACACAAGCCGGAGGCCCAGTCCAACAAGAATTCGAGTCTACCTCGGCCTCTAGGACTAGTCTGCCTTAAACTGGTCACCCAGGACGCATCTAGACTCCATTTTCGATGATCCACATATGGATGGAAAGCTAATTTGATAAGGAAGCTAATCCAAGTGGTTTCATATCAAAAGATATTCGGAATCAATGGGAATCATTGAAACAAGTCAGGATCCAGAATCTGCCAGGATGCTGCGACACCGTCTTTTGGTCCGTTGGACCATGTATCGAGTTTGGGCCCATTAGGGGCGTGCCTAGGGGTCTTGCATGACCCTAGAGTCTTCATAAACAGCCACCACCCCTTTATTAGGGTTTGGGTTTTGCTTAGATTATTCTATCAATAACAGTTTCACCATTCATCGGTTTGTGAGACCCCAACTTTCATGAGTTTAATCATTCATATGCAATTTGGTTGCGTTCTTTCTTGTTCTTGATTGTGTTCTTCGTTGCATAGGCAGGGATTAGCCTTCTTGGTAAGGTCAACCTGGTCCATGACTTGGTTGATAATCAGAGGAGCTGTGGTGCTAAGATTGTAGGGTTCGATCTTTTGATCTGAAGCCAGATCGGTGTGTCATTCTCCGCCACAACGATAGTTACCATCACCTGACGGAAGATCGGGATCCTCGTCTACATTACTAACTCATTGCATATGCATTTAGGATCTAGTGGAGTGCTAACACCCTTGAAAATGTTTGTGAAAATATGCTAACACATGTGCATAAGGTGATACACTTGGTGGTTGGCACATTTGAGCAAGGGTGAAGAAGATAGAGTTGAAAATGAGTTAGTCACGCTGGTCAGGAAGTGACCGGACGCTGGCCTCAGTGGGACCAGTGCGTCCGGTCAATGATACAATAAAGACGCTAGCGTTGGTCTTCGACCGGACGCTGGGTCACTTGGTGACCGAACGCTGACAAGGTGCGTCTGGTCTGGTTGATGTGGCAGCGCATAGAAGAGTCGCCATGTGATCAGACACTGAGTGAGTTTGGTCGAGCATGAAAAGTCATCTCTGCGTCCGGTCATCACTTGACTATTGAGATCAAGCGCTTAGTATTTGAAGAGAGGGGACACATGGCATGCATCGCACGACCGGACGCTGGACCCAGCGTCCGGTCAATCCGACCGGAGCATCTGGTCACCCCGTATTCAGTGCAGTGAGGAGCCCAATGGCTCTATTCATGGGGGCTCTCTATTTAAGCCCCATGGCCGGCTCAAGCTCACCCTCTTGGCTATTTGCATTGACATAGTAACCTTATGAGCTTAGCCAAAGGCCTCCCACTCATCTCTATCATAGATTCAACATCTTTGTGAGTTTGGGAGAGAATCCAAGTGCATTGCTTGAGTGTTTGCATCTAGAGGCACTTGGTGTTTGTATTTCGCTGTGGGATTCGCTTGTTACTCTTGGTGGTTGCCACCACCTAGATGGCTTGGAGCAGCGAGGATCGTTGAGCGGAGGGTGGTGATTGTCTTTGGCTCCGATCGTGGTGATTATGGAGGGTTCTTGACCTTTCCCCGGTGAAGAGCCGAAAGGTACTCTAGTGGATTGCTCGTGGCTTGTGTGATCCTCATCTTGTGTTGGTTGTGCAGCACCTTATTGAGGGTTTGGCATGTGATGCCAATTAGCACGTGAACCTCCAAGTGAGTGAATCGCCACAACGAGGAGTAGCTTGCCAGTAAGCAAGTGAACCTCGGTAAAAAATCATTGTGTTCATCATTTGATTCCTAGGTGATTGGTCTTCATTGGTATTCATTCTTGTGATTGATTGGCTCCTTCCTCGACATGGCGGTATAAACAAATTGCTCACTTTCTTTATATTATCGCAAACTAGTTGTCAAGCTCTTTAGTATAGCTAGTTATGAGAGCTTGTTAGTTTGGTTAGTGTGGCTGTTTAGTTAGCTTTTGAGAGCACACAAACTTAGTGTAGTGTCATAGTTATTGTGTGGATAGAAACTATATAAACTAGAATTGTGGTAGGTGGCTTGCTATTTTAGTAGGCTAGCGCAACACTTGCTTCGCCTCATAATTGTCTAACCGGTTTGTTAAGTGTTGTTGTAGAATTTTTTAATAAGTTATTCACCCCCCCTCTAGCCATTAGGACCTTTCAAGTGGTATCAGAGCCAAAATCATCATGATTTGAGGCTTAACAACCTTCGGTGTAAAAATGGCTTAAATCAACAACACCAAGAAGCCACCCTATTTTGATGGCATAAATTATCCGTATTGAAAATCAAAGATGACCACACATATCAAGTCAATCAATAGAAAAGTGTGAAAGGTGGTAGAAATCAAAATTGAGATTGGTGATCCAGAGAATCCCACCGCGGTCGAAGAAGTGCTTCTCCAAAACAATGATATTGCTCTAAGTGCCATTCATGATGCAATTGATAAGAGAACATTTGAGTAAATCAAGAATATTGAGATGGCTCATGAGGCTTGGAATAAGTTGGAAGAATCATTTGAGGGCACTCAAGCCATGAAGGGTGCAAAGGCATACATTCTCAAAGAGAAGTTTGCAAGCTTCAATATGAAGGAAGATGAGAGTGTACTGGAGATGTTCCATAGGCTTCAAGTGCTTGTCAATGATCTCAAAGCACTTGGAGAAGAGGTGAAGGACAAGGACTTCTCGCACAAGTTCTTGAGATGCTTACCTTCAAGATTTGGCACATTGGTCACTATTCTAGTGAGAAGTGGTTTGGACACCATGACACCAAACCAAGTGTTGCGAGATATAATGACCGATGATACATATAGAGATGATGATGAGAAGGAAGAAAAGAAGAAGAAAGATGAGAAGAAGAAGAGTGTGGCATTCAAGGCCACATCATCTAAGGGCAAGGCAAAGCAAGAAACATCAAGTGAAGATGATGGTTCATGGGATGATGATGATGATGATGATGATGAGAAGATGGCTCTCTTTGTTAAGAAATTTGGCAAATTCATGATGAAGAAAGGGTACCATGCTAGAAGAAAGAAATCTTCATCCAAGAACAAGGAAGAGTCAAGAAGGTGCTTCAAATGTGGAAGCAAAGATTATCTTGTTGCTCAATGTCCATACAATAGTGACAATGATGATGACAACAAGAAGAATAAGAAGAAGGACAAGAAGGAAAAGAAAGAGAAGAAAGACAAGATGACCTTCAAGAAGAAGAAGGGTGGTTCATATGTGGTCACTTGGGATAGTGATGCTTCCTCAAGTGATGATGATGATGATAATGATGATGACAAGACCACCAAAAAGAAGGCACTTGCAAGCATTGCAAATCAATGAGAAGCTTTCTCTCTTAGACACTCCATCATGCTTCATGGCCACTAAGGTACAAATTTGTAATGATAGAAGTGATGAGGAACATGATAATGAAAATGAAAATAAAAGTGATAGTGATGATGATGAATCTACTAAGGATGAACTATTTGTCATGCTAGAAGATGCTAGAGAACACTTTGATATTAAGAGAAGGGAATGCAAAAGCTTGCGTAAGGAACTAAAAGCCCTTAACCAAGCCTTTGATGAGCTCAATGCATCTCATGAGAGGCTAGAGGAAGCCCATGAGAAGCTTGGGAAGGCTCATAAAAAGCTTGAAAAGGCTCATTCCTCTTTGCTTGATGAGCAAAATAAAAAGAAGCATGTTGAAACTTGCAATGTAGGATTAACTTGTGATATAATTGATGAATCATTATCTATGCCTATCATTGTTCCTCCCGCTAACCCTTGTAGTACTTGTACTTCCACCTCATCTAGTAGTGATGGTTTTACTTGTGATACCTCACTAATGGTTGAGAATGAGAACCTCAAGAAGGAGGTCAATAAGCTCACTCACACCTTGGCTAAGGCCTATGGTGGTGAGGACCGCTTACTTATGTGCTTGGGTAGCCAAAGAGCTTCTTTCTACAAAGAGGGATTGAGCTATACCCCTAAGAAAGGCAAGGCGGCTTTGGCTCCTCACAAGACTAGTTTTGTGAAGAACAATGGTCGGTTTTGCACTAGTTCCTCAATTAAGCTTGATTCTTTTTATATGCTTACAAAGGGTGCAAATGGTGTAAAGGCTAAGTTCATTAGTAAACCATGGATTGGCTCAAAGAAGAAAGTCATTTGGGTACCAAAGAGCTTAGTGACTAACCTTCAAGGACCCAAGCAAGTTTGGGTACCTAAAAAGAATTGATCTTTTTTATAGCTTAATTACAAAACCGAAGGAAGGCATTGGGTTCTTGATAGTGGGTGCACTCAACACATGATCGGTGATGCAAGAATGTTCAACTCAATCAACACCAATAGCAATGATGGTTATGATAGTATCACATTTGGTGATAATGGCAAAGGCAAGGTCAAAGGGCTTGGTAAGATTGCAATATCCAATGACATGCGCATATCCAATGTATTGCTAGTAGAGAGCTTGAACTTCAACTTGCTATCCATGGCTCAATTGTGTGATTTTGGATTCAAATACATATTTGGGGTAGATGATGTAGAGATCATAAGTGTAGATGGCTCTAACTTGATCTTCAAAGACTTTAGATATGAGAATCTATACTTGGTTGATTTCAATGCTAGTGAAGCTAGATTATCTGCATGCTTATTCACTAAGTCTAGCATGGGTTGGTTATGGCATAGAAGGCTTGGTCATATTGGAATGAAACAATTGAATAGATTGGTTAAGCATGACTTAGTTAGAGGTTGAAAGATGTTGTGTTTGAGAAGGATAAGCTTTGTAGCTCTTGTCAAGCCAGAAAATAAGTTAGAAACACCCATCCTAAGAAAAGCATAATGAGCACTAGTAAAGCATTTGAGTTATTGCACATGAATTTGTTTGGGCCAACACAATTGAAAGGTCCTAATGGCTAGAGGGGGGGGTGAATAGCCTAATAAAATTTATACAACAACACTTAACAAAATGGTTAGACAATTATAAGACGAAGTGTTGCGCTAGCCTACTCAGAATGCAACCTACCACAATTCTAGTTAGATAGTATCTATCCACACAATAGCTATAACACTACCCTATGTTAGTGTGCTCTCAAATACTAACTAAAGAGCCACACCAACCAAGCAAACAAGCTCTCACAACTAGCTACACTAAAGAGCTTGACAACTAGTTTACGGTAAATGTAAAGAGAGTGATCAAGAGGGTTATACCGCCTTATCGAGGAAGGAACCAATCAATCACAAGGATGAATAATAATAAAGATCAATCACCTCGGAATCAAATGATGAACACAAAGATTTTTTACCGAGGTTCACTTGCTTGCCGACAAGCTAGTCCTCGTTGTGGTGATTCACTCACTTGAAGATTCACGTGCTAATTGGCTTCACACGCCAAACCCTCAATAGGGTGCCACACAACTAAGACAAGATGAGGATCACATAAGCCATGAGCAATCCACTAGAGTATCTTTTGGCTCTCCATCGGGGAAAGGTCAAGAACCCCTCACAATCACCATGATCAGAGCTGGAGACAATCTGTAACACCTTAGGTGTTTGCCACCAGTTAAGCAATGGGTTTGAGCTAAAACATGGTATATTAAGTGATGATGAAGATGTCAAGGTCAAACCTATAGAAACGAGCCCCAACCTAAACTTGGATATTGCACCTTTGCTCGCCTATAGACCCATTTTCAAGATATATGCTTGGGTGGTGTGATTGGGATATCTTCATGTGTCTCACATCAATACCCATCTATATTGGACACTCAAAAAGTTTCATGAAGTTTGGAATCAAAAAGTCACATGAAATGATAAGTTATATCCTTGTTGGAATGATTTTTACTAAGTGCTTGAATTGCACTATTAAGTGAATGAGAACATGAGATGTCAACCAAACCTTGCAACCTTGCCAAAATGACTCTAGATGAACTCTACAACAAAAGTCATAAAAGGTTCATGTTGGGCAAATGCTAAGAAAATGCTCTAATAGATCAAAAAGGATAATTTAAGCTTCATCATGATCCTACTTTGGTCAAAGTAGAACAGCAGGTTCTATACCGATTTTGAGGTTGGACCTTAAATGAAAGTTGTAGTCCATATCATGTAGAACAAACTTTGTTTTTGGACTAAGAGATAGATCAGCTTGGAAGTAAGTCAAATCAAGGTCACAAGATCGAATTTGCTGTTGTTTTCAGCACTTAGAAATATCCTAAGTCTGGAGTTTCGCTAAGCAACGACGTTGGCATTCCGCGTTCTCCGAAATTTGTTAAGCAACTTGAGTTGGTCCAAAAATAAAAGTTGAAGGTTATATTATGGAGAAGAGCATGCAAAAAGTTGCACTGAGTTTGACCGAGTTTTGACTTCTGAAAGTGAATTTCCGTGACCGTTATCAAGGCGCTGACACTGACAGTTTGTGGCTTAATTACTCGCTGTTGAAGAGCTTTAATGACCTTGGTCTCTAAATGAAAAATGTAGAGCAGGCCGAGGTGAACAAACTTCATTTTTGGCCCAAGGACTGATTCGGCCTGGAAGTGGCCCAAATTGGCTCCCCACGTCGCCCTCACCGACGCCCGCCACGTGCTCGGGGAAATGCCCGAACGGCGACGCGTGTTGTGAACGTGGCCGCCATGCGCCTCCACCGCTGCCGCGCGTCCCACCTTCGACCACATGCCCTGCGCCCTGCTGCCGATGAGGAGGGGCACCAGCACACCCTCTCCTTCCCCCTCTCCACTCCCTGCTCGCTCCCTCTCTCTCGCTCTCCTCGCTCCCGTGCAGCTGTCCGCCATGGCCGGCGACACTCAAGCTCGTTGCCGCCACGTTTTCTTGCCCACGGCCTCCCTCCACCCAAATGGACCGCAGGACCACCTTCCTCTCACCACGCCGCGCCTCTGGACCTCCTTTACCGGCGCCTTTGGCCGCTGATGCTCCCCGCCGTCGGAGCAACTACCGTCGCCGCCGCGGCTACTGTGGCCGCGCCACCACAGGCTGCGTCGGGCTAAGCTGAGCAGCCCAGCGTGTGCGCGCGGGACCCCTGGTCCTCCCCCGCCACTCCACTGCCGCCATCGACGCCCACAGCCGGCCAGAGCCGCGAGCCGGCCGCTCCTCTGCTCTGTTTTCCGACCAGGGGCTTCATGCTCGAATTCAAGAAAAGAGAAGGGCCTTTCTGCAGAACCTGTGACTCATGTGAATAGTGCCGTAAGGACTGGTTTGTAATTATTTTGCAGGAACTTTGGAAATTCATAGTAAATCGTAGAAAATTCGTAAAATAGTAAATGAGGACTTTTTGGAATCCTTGTGAAATTGTCTATGTAGTGGATCTATAATATGGCATGTTTTAGTTTAAATATTTTGCGGTAAAAATAGATTTGTGCAGTAAGGTTGTAATGCTAGTTGAATTTGTTATTTTTCATAACTATAGATCTAGGGCTCTAAATGAAGTGAAATTTTTGTGGCATACTACTCATATGATAGTTGATGTGTGGTAAAAATTTCATGAGTATTGGGTGAAGTATGGGTGAGTTATTGGTTTTATCTCGCTCTCATATGATTTCTTGCTTTAGCAACTTGTTCTTTTCATAGAGGTTGCTATACATATTCAAATGGAGTAAAATTTGTACAGTAGACTATTGAGAGGATATGTGAGCCACTGTAATTTTTGTAGAATTTATTGTATACTTTTGGTATATGTTCATTAAGTCACCTTGTTATCTAAAATAAATTAAGAAATGCGTTAAAAGAATTTATTTGGTCATGGACACTAGGTTTTCTGGTGTTATTTAGTCATGTGTGAAATGTTGGTAAAGTTGGTTTTGCCCAATTATGAATTTGCAACATAAGTTAATAATTATTTTCTTGTCGATGTGGTTTATGGACAGATCTGGGAACTTAGCAAAGTTCTTCATGATAATGTGCTTTGTTGTGAAACTTGTTTATACAAAAGTTGTAGATAATTTCATAAGCTTTCCAGAATGTCTTCTTGCAAGTCATTTGGATTTGTGTAACTCTAGTTATAGCTAAATCTTGTAGCTGCTGTTTGCATATCCAGAAATTGACAGATTCCAATTATAGTGTTTGCTTGTATATTGTTAAGTGTGACTTATGCCTTGAATGATGACTGAGTTAGAGCACCTAAGATCTTGGGAAACTTGTGCCATGCTTGATGTGCTTGCTCTCTATAGTTAGTGGTGTGATGTTAGTTAAATAGCTATTGGTGTCTATGTCTTGCATAATAACTTGTTTGTCTTGTATGCTTATGTGATGCATCTTGTGTTACCATTCATCACATTCATACACATGCATCTGGCATCTCATCTAGGTGCGCTAGATGAACCACGTGAAGAACATGATGTTGGAGCCGAACCCGAAGACGATGTATGGAGGATCTATCCCGAAGATGGAAGGACTAAGCGAATGCTAGGACCTGAGACGTCACTAGGACGGTGCAAGCTAACTGAACCGACTTGTGTCGGATCCCAGGCAAGCCCCAGAGCATTATAAGTCTCCTAATTTATAAAAGCAATTCTTTCTATATATGAGTTATATATTGTTGCATTAAGTTGTAGGAGTTGATCGAAACCGTTGATGCATTTATTACTATCCTTGCCTACCTTATTACCCTTTTACCCTGTTAGGTCAGGATCGAATAACTGCTTAGCCTTGCTTAGACCGGTAGCGATCGGTGATATCCGGTCACCTACATTTATAGGTGGTTACTGGAAGAATTTAGCTATGAAAAGAATGATATCCTAGAATTAACCATGTGTGATGGATAATTGGAGACCGGACGGAAAAGTTGGAGGCAACCAGACAGGGTTCTGGGGTGCTGTTAGTTTCCATCCGTGTCGATTAAGGACCGACCGTTGTTGGCCCTTGAGTCATGTTGAACGCATGCCTTACATTTAGCTAGCCGGATAAAGTACCTTCCGACCGCGAAGCTGGGAGATTATTCGGGCTGAGTAGATTGCCCGCAACGCACTATGCCAGAGCAGGTGTGGTAGGACACGGTGGCGAGATGATAAGACCAAAGTGCAGTCGGTCGGCCCCTGGGTACATGTGGTTCCTGGCAAACTCGAGATTCCTGGATAGTTGACTCGGTGATCAATATCTCACTTTAGCGGGTGAGTGAGGTTTGTGTAAGGAATAAATCACCAGCTGGTTAGGAATCGATTCGAATCGTCATCGCTCCTGGATAGTGAGCACTTGACTCGAGTTATGGCATCGTAGTAATTATTATGGAACAATGATGGTTATCTGGATGGTATGTGATATGCTAAATCTAAATTGGTAACTGGATGTTATTGGTTAATCAAGTGATTGCTATAGCACAGGTGCTTACCTAGATGGATAGGTCATAATAAAGATGATGCAAAGTACTTAAAATGGTTTCTTCATGATAGCTTATGCTTTTCGCAAACAAGTCAGCTAGCCCACTAAAGAAAGCCATGCATAATCCTTGGTGTCGCTTTATTTTGGTTTAAGACGGGTAAGTCTGGCTGAGTACATTCGAGTACTCAGGGTTTATCCCACCTTATTGCAGGTGATGTTCTCGACTTGTTGAAGATGGTGGCTAACCGCCGGTGGGCTCGGTGATTCTATACTTACTTCTCATCTATATGCTTTTGTCAGATGATGTCACTTATGCTAGCAATATATTTGGAACTTATATTAATGTAATCATTTGAAAGTTATGTTGTTTTCACTAAGCGGTTTTGAAACCCAAACTGATACTTTTATTTGTGAACCCATTTGTAATATTATTTCCACTGCAACCCTGTGTATGTGATGTGTATTTGCTTAATCACACAATCTTGGTTGTGATGTTGATTTACCGGGGTCTTTCGGGACACTCGGCGAACTACCGAGTTTATATGAGTGAAAGTATGGGTGTGTCAACGTGTTAGCGGGGACAACCGTACTTGATCTTGTATAAATTGGGTGGTTCTGTCACACAATCACCACCCTCCACTCAACGATCCTCACTGCTCCAAGCCATCTAGGTGGCGGCAACCACCAAGAGTAACAAGTGAAATCCGCTGCGAAACACGAACGCCAAGTGCCTCTAGATGCAATCACTCAAGCAATGCACTTGGATTCACTCACAATCTCACAAAGATGATGAATCAATGATGGAGATGAGTGGGAGGGCTTTGGCCTAAGCTCACAAGGTTGCTATGTCAATGAAAATGGCCAAGAGAGTGAGCTTGAGATGGCTATGGGACTTAAATAGAAGCCCCTATGAAATAGAGCCATTGTACCCCTTCACTGGGCACAACGTAGGGTGGCCGGACGCTCTGGTCCGATCGACCGGACGCTGGCCCTTAGCGTTCGGTCACGTGATACATGCCACATGTTCCCTGCTTCAAATACCGTTCGTTAGATTTCAATGGTCATCTGTTGACTGGACACAGCGCACAAACTGATCGGACGCTCATCCTCCAGCGTCCGGTTGTTTCTAGTAAGGTTCCAGAAATGATTTTCTTCGACCGGACGCGTCCGGTCACTCAGTGACTTTTCTCTACGCTGCCCGACAATAAGATCGGACCCTAGACCTCAGCGTCCGGTTAGTCCAAGACCCAGTGTTTGGTCGATGACCGACGCTGGCATCTATGCTGCCACACTTGACCGGACGTGCCAGTCCCTCTGAGACCAGTGTCCGGTCACCTTGTGACCAGCGAGACTAACTCCTTTTCACCTCTAACTTCTTCACCCTTGCTCAATGTGCCAACCACCAAGTATATCACCTTGTGCACATAAGTTAGCATATTTTCACAAACATTTTCAAGGGTGTTAGCATTCCACTAGATCCTAAATGCATATGCAATGAGTTAGAGCATCTAGTGGCACTTTGATAACCGCATTCCGATATGAGTTTCACCTCTCTTAATAGTATGACTATCAATCCTAAATGTGATCACACTCTCTAAGTGTATTGATCACCAAAACAAAATAGCTCCTATGGTTTATACCTTTGCCTTGAGCTTTTTGTTTTTCTCTTTCTCCTTTCCAAGTCCAAGTACTTGATCATCATCATGGCATCATCATCATCATGCTATGATCTTCATATGCTTTACTACTTGGAGTGTGCTACCTATCTCATGATCACTTGATAAACTAGGTTAGCACTTAGGGTTTCATCAATTCACCAAAACCAAACTAGAGCTTTCAATCTCCCCCTTTTTGGTAATTGATGACAACCCTTACACAAAGATATGAATTGAAATTCAATTGAATCCATGTTGCTTGCCCAAGCATATTTACCATGTGTAAAAGGATATGGATAAGTTTCATGAACCCCAAATGGTAGCAATTGCCCCCCCTACATATGTGCTAAGAGTTTGGATTATAGCTTGCACATATGTTTAGATAGAAAATATAGGAGACAATGTCTATCAAATGATGCTAAGGTATAAAAGATGGACCTTTGAAGTGTGATACCAATCGGAGTGCACCATTATACCATCCTTAGCACCATGGTTGGCTTTATATCACTTGAAAACATACTTTGAAAAGATACCACTTATAAAAAACTTACTTGGAAATGAAAGTTATCTAGTGATTTCATTTCATCATTTAATCTTACAACTAGCATACATCACACAAGCATGGATATTTTAAGTTTAGAACTTATGCCATGCAAGCAAACATATGAAATGCACATTCAAATGCACCATACAAGTTCATGAGCTTGCTTCCCCTACTTGTGTGCTCAAAAATTTAATTGATCCCTTTCCTTTTCTCCCCTTATGTCAAGTTCTCCCCCTATCACTTGTATCTTTATTTCTTAAGTTCTCCCCTATCACTTGTATCTTTATTTCTCTTCCCCTTTGTGTTGTCTCTTCACAATCTTTGTGCACCAAGTTCTCCTCCTATCACTTGTATCTTTATTTTTCTTCCCCTTTGTGTTGTCTCTTCACTATCTTTGTGCACTATTTCTCCCCCTTTGTCATCAATGACCACAAAGGTTTAAAATCTAGGTGGGTAGAGATTATCAATGTCAATCAATGGGGTGAGGATCATTTTCCCAAATTTGGTTTAATCTAGATCATTTACCAAAGATATTTAACTCGGTTTGATCCAAGAACAAGCTTTTTCACACCTCCAAGTAAGGGTTTTCTTGTACCATGTTCAGTTAAACACTTAGAGCTCATTTTCTAGATTAAACACTAGGTTTACATGCCCATAAACATGTCATATGCTACCACTAGATTAAGTCAAGCATAGAAGCAATAGTGATACCATATAAACATCAAATTCATTTGATTTTCATGAATGAGCCTAATAAAATGGAGAAATGACTAGATGCACTAAACATGTCCTTAGCAAGAATGTATGTCATGCCAATTAACTTTTACCCTGGATTGCTCGAAGGAGAGGCATATCATATAAGTAGGGGGTGCATCAACACATATTTGAGAAATCCAATATGTTCAACTCATTACTTAGCTTGCAAAACCTTTTCTCATCCAATGGCTTGGTGAATATATCGGTAAGTTGATCTTCGGTGCCTACACTCTCAATGCAAATGTCCCCTTTTTGTTGGTGATCTCTTATGAAATGGTGGTGGACATCAATGTGATTTGTTCTTGCATATTAAACCGGATTGTTGGTCAATTTGATTGCACTCTCATTGTCACATAGCAATGGCACTTTTTTGAACTTGATTCCAAAATCACTCAAAGTGGCCTTCATCCAAAGTATTTGTGCACAACAACTACCAGCGGATATGTATTTGGCTTCGGTGGTTGATAATGCAACACTATTTTGCTTCTTTGATGACCATAAAACAAGTGATCTTCCTAACAATTGACATGTGCCCGAGGTGCTCTTCCTTTCAACCTTGCATCCTGCATAATCCGAGTCGGAGTAACCAACTAGCTCAAACTTTGCTCCTTTGGGATGCCACAAACCAACATTTTGTGTATGCTTCAAGTACCTCAATATTCTCTGTGTAGCCTTCAAATGACTTTCTCTTGGTGTGGCTTGAAATCTTGCACACATGCATACACTAAACATGACATCCAGCCTTGATGCGGTCACATAGAGTAGGCTTCCAATCTTAGACCGATATAACTTTTGATCCACTATATTTTCACTTGCATCACTATCCAAGTTGCCATTGATTCCTATTGTGGTGCTAATGGCCTTGCTATCACTCATGCCAAACTTCTTGATTATGTCCTTGATATACTTGCCTTGACTCACAAATGTACCATTCTTCAATTACTTGATTTGAAGATGAAGAAAGTAACTTAACTCTCCAATCATGGACATCTCAAACTCACTAGCCATCATCTTTCCAAACTCATCACAAAAGTCTTGATTTGTTGATCCAAATATAATGTCATCAACATAGATTTGCAGCACAAATAAATCTTTTCCAATCTTCTTGATGAAAAGAGTGGTGTCAACCTTGCCCATCATGAACCCTTTAGAGAGTAGGAAGTCCCTCAATCTCTCATACCATGCTCTAGGTGCTTGCTTCAAGCTATACAATGCATTCTTTAACTTGTACATATGGTTGGGCTTCTTGTCATCTTCAAAACTTGGAGGTTGCTCAACATATACTTCTTCATTGATGTAGCCATTGAGAAATGCACTCTTAATATCTATTTGATAGAGTTTGATGTCATGGGCACAAGCATAGGCTAGCAAAATTCTAATTGCTTCCAATCTAGCAACCAGGGCATATGTTTCTCCAAAGTCAAGACCTTCAACTTATGTATAGCCTTGTGCTACTAATCTTACTTTGTTCCTTACTACTATCCCATCTTGATCTTGCTTGTTTCTAAAGACCCATTTGGTTCCAATCACATTATGTCCCTTTGGTCTTTCCACTAATTCCCATACTTGATTTCTTGTGAAATTATTCAATTCTTCATGCATAGCATTCACCTAATCAACATCCTTCAATGCTTCTTCTATCTTCTTTGGTTCAATGGATGACACAAATGAGAAATCCTCACTGTCGATGTTTGACCACCGATAGCCTGCCACGGGTGTCCCCGGGGTAGTTTGTTCGGGCTTCAGTGTATGCGGAACTTGATGGTTAATGCAAGAGACAGTCGATTTATCCTAGTTCAGACCCTCAATCTTTGATTGAGTAATAGCCCTACTTCCAGTCGACGTTAGCCTTGTGTTGGATTGATCGTAAAGTGTTGTGTCGTACCATTGTTCTCTGAACTCCTGATCCAAGGAGCCCTACCCTCCTTTATATAGTCAGGAGGCCAGAGTCCTAGTCGGTTTATAATGAGAGTTCCTAGTAGGATTATAGAATAATACTACTACTAAGATTACAGGGGAAGAATCCTAGTTAGACTAGATCTTCTCCCTTCCTTATGGGGTATCCTATGGGTCCCGCACCGACAAGCCCCCGAGCACTTCATGGTTGAGTTCTAGAAGCCTCGTCTTGTTCCTTCAAGTCTTGTTGAGCAGGAACAAGCGTCGTCCAAGTGCTTTCTTGAGCGAAACCGTGTAGCGCTTCGTGAGATCTTTGCGTGGTGTGTACCTTTTTGAAGAAAAAAGTACTCCCATTTGGATGTAGCCCCCAAGCCTCTTGTTGTTTGTCACAAGGAGCTTGAGGGGCTTTTCTTGAAATCGCCCTAATTCTTCATCGAAGGGCTCCCGAGCATATATCCGGGTTCTTTATCGAAAAGAGCTCGGATATAGCTATGTCTGGGTTCTTTTTGTCGAAAAGAGCTCGGATATAGCTTTGTTCGGGTTCTTTTTGTCATGTGGCCTTGAAGTCGTCTGTCTTGAAGAAGTCTTCTGAGTGATGTGTGCTTTTTTGAAGGGAAAAGTGCACTCACTGAGTGTAGCCCCCGAGCCTCTTGCTATTTGGAACAAAAAGTTAGAGGGTCTTGAATCCTGAGCTTGAGGGTCTTTTCTTGAAATCGCCCTAATTCTTTGTCGAAGGGCTCCTGAGCATATACTCGGGTTCTTTGTCGAAAAGAGCTCGGATATAGCTATGTCCGGGTTCTTTTTGTCGAAAAGAGCTTGGATATAGCTTTGTTCGGGTTTGTAACAGAACCGACCAATTATACTAGATTAAGTAAGAAAATCTTCCACCGAAGCAGATAATTTAACGAACTTAAGCCCGTATAACCCGGTAGTCCGTGAAACCACGAAGGATTTCAAACCAATCGACATACAAACCAAGATCGCACAAGTTTAGCAAGTACCGTCACACGTTACATAAAGTTCACAACGATAGTAGATACATCAGAGTGTAGAACATAAAGTTATTACAAACCAAGTTCAACAGAAATAGCAGAAGTAAATAGTTTTAAAGCCACACACACACTTTTAGTTCAGATACAGTGCCAGTACATAGTCGTCTCCCACAAAAGTAGCAGATGAGAAATACGGAGTGACCATTGCCCTTGGTCCTAGTTGTCACCCATCGCCGGATACAGGCAGTTAATGCAATAGCCATAGTACATTTGACCATCTGCAACAACAATGGGAACAACGCCCTGAGTACGAGAAGGTACTCAGCTAGACTTACCCGTCTTAAACCAAAATAAAGCGACACCAAGGATTATGCAAGGCTTTCTTTAGTGGGCTAGCTAACCTGTTTGCGAAAAGCATAAGCTATCCTGAAAACATCATTTTAAATACTTTGCATCCTCTTTATTATAACCTATTCATCTAGGTAAGCACCTATACTATAGCAATCACATGATTAACCATTAACATCCAGTTACCAATTTAGCTTTAGCATGTCCATACCATCTAGATAACCATCATTGTTCCATAATAATTACTACGATGATGTAGCTCGAGTCAAGTGCTCACTATCCAGGAGCGATGGCGATTCGAATCGATTCCTAACCAGCTGGTGATTTATTCCTCACACAAACCACACCCACCAATCAAGTGAGCTACAGATCACCAATGACACTTTTCAGGTAGCCGCGGGACAATCTGGAGCCGCAGTACCCAGGGACCGCCCGACTGCCAGGAATCAGGTCACACCTACCCTTGGGCTCACTCTTCGTGCCCCTATCATAGCCCCATCAGCATCAATACGCGCACCCGTGTAGATCCCGGCCCGAATAGTGCCACTAGCTTCGTGGTTGAAAAGTACTTTATTCGGCCAGCTAAATGTGAGGCATGCGTTCAACATGACAAGAGGGACGAGCAACGATTGGTCCTTAATCGACACAGACAGAAACTAATAGCACCCCAGAACCCTGTCTAGTTGCCTCCAACTTTTTTCGTCTAGTCTCCAGTTTTCCATCACATATGGTTAATTCTAGGATATCATTCTTTCCATAGCCAATTTCTTTCAGTAACCACCTATAATGTAGGTGATCGGGTATCACCGATCTCTATCGGTCTAAGCAAGGCTAAGCAGTTATTCGATCCTGACCTAACAGGGAAAAGGTAATAAGGTAGGCAAGGATAGTAAGGAATGCATCAACGGTTTCAATCAACTCCTACAACTTAATGCACAATATGTAAACTCATATATATATAGAAAGAATTGCTTTCATAAAGTAGGAGACTTAGAATGCTCCGGGGCTTGCCTCGTTCGAACGAACTAGGTTGGTGATCCACGCACTCCGGCAAGTCCTCTCCTTGCTCCTCTTCCTCGGGCACCTCCGGTGCCTGGACTTCTTGTGGATCGGTCCTGGTCTGCTCTTCCTGAACTGCTACTTGTAATTCCTCCTACGATCCTGTATGATGCAGATGCATAAGTGCTAATGCGGAGGTGCATCGGAGAGATGACATGTAATGATTATGATGCATGAAATGTAGAGGAGCATGTATAGGTCGTAGCAAAGCTCTTCTACAAGGTAGTCAACATCATCGAAGAACATGTACTATTATCTACTATGACAACCACTGTACTAACATGCCAAATCGCCACAGCAAATTAAGATGCTTCAAAGATACACCAAAGCGAACATTATCAACTAAACTCGCATTAAAGAAGATTATTTTATTTCATTTTAACTAGGGCTACATAGCAACATGTATTTCTAGTGCTCATAAAAATATGAGAAAATTACAGTAGCATAGTACTACTCTAAGTAGACTATCATAAAATTTTCATGGCATTTGGATAAGTAAAATAGCCTACACAAAAATGACAAGGCATAAATGCTTAAAAAGGCATAAATAGGAAACCTTAGTTAAAAGTGTCAAGCAACAGATTTCACATTTTTCCTAGTATCATTCTAGCATAAGAATAGCACTCACCAAATTTTACCTTTACTGGATCTATAGAAAAATTATGAAAATTCACAAAAGTATTACTCAATGATAAAAGGAAAATCTATAACTCAAAAACCATACTTGGAATGACTCAAATTTTTACCAGAGCTTCTACTAAGCAAGACTAGCATACCCACAAAATTTCATAATTTTTGGACCACAGAAACTCAAGATAAAATTCAAACAAGTTTGCATGTATCTAAAAATGCATTTCAAGTTCCTATTTAATTCATACAAAAAATTATACTATAAGTGTTGATGTTATATTTTTCTTAGATACTAGACTTTACTCAGATCCTAATAAAATTGGACTCACTCAAATTGGATCTACCAAACTTGAGATACAATTTTTACAAAATACATTCAAAAACTGAACAAATGAGCTATCCTACTGGGTCTGAGTCACTGACGGTCGGGACCCACACGTCAGCGGGGACCACACGTCAGCGACAAGAAAACAGGGGATGGCTCACTTGACGGCGCGGCAACGGCGAAACTCGCCGGCGGCCACATCTCCGGCGAGGCCAAAGGCACAGGCGTGTTCCTAGCGACGATACGCACCTACCCATACCCTTTTCCCGACCGCTACCACGCTCTAGCTATGACTGCGTCGGCAAAGGCGGACAGCGGCGAGGTCGCTGCGGGACTCCGGCGACGGTGAGTCCCCATTGCCCAGGCCAAGCTCGGTATGAGCTTCACGGGGTCATGGTGATGCTATCCAAGAAGAGAAAGGAGAAAGGAGACGCCCCTATTGCTCCGGCCACGGTGAGCCCAACTCCGGTGAGGTCGAAGCATGGTGGCTATGGACTCGGCGTAAGCGCCAGCGACACAGCATGATAGGCTCGACCAGAGGGAGGAATAGGTATAGGAGATGGTGGGAAAACTGTGGGCAAGATGTAGCAAGGTGAAACGTAGCAGCGAGTGCACAGGAGCTCGACGGAGTTCACGGCGGCAATGGCGTTTCGCCGCGGGGAAGAAAAAATGCGATCTCAACTAAGACTCACCGGCTCAACCGCAACGTGGACGTGCTAAAGGCAACTACGGCGGCGCTGTGGGCTAGCTGAAGGCGGCAAGGATGCAGTGGCGAGGGAGATGGCGGCCGCAACACTCTCGGTGGCAATGACAGAAGGCGCTGCGCTCGGCTTCCACGGGTTCTGACGAGGCGAGACACGGCGTAGGCGAAGCAAATAGGCGAGCCAACAGCCTCGTGGTGATGTCGTGGCAGCGACAGCCTAACCTGCAGGGGCTGCGATGGCGTATGGACTCCACTTGGCGCACTCGGCCTGACGGCGGTCGGCCACTCGGCCTGACGAAGACGACCATCAGACCCGCGATCAGAGCCTGATGACGCAATTTGACGTCGTTCTTTCTACTAAATCGTGAAGTATTAGCTCATACAATCTACACAAGAGTTGTAGCTCTAAGTACCATCTATAATTCGTCTTAAATGATCAAGACCTAATTCGCAATGGTTCAGGAGTAATGTCATCCCAAAGGTTGGCCTGTCAAACTGTCGGCGTCAAACACTTGTAAAAATTTCCTAAGTGCTCAAAATAGTGAAAAGCTGATTCTTGGAAGCCAATTTCAAGCATGTTAGGAGCTAAACTAGTCTATGACATAAACATAAAAGTTGTTCCCCACATCAAATACTACAACTTTGCTTTAGTGACCACCTTCATGCAAAGTCTATAGCACGTAGTTCAAACTTGGTCAAACATGTCACATTCAAAGGATGACTGGTACTTGAACTCTGACCTAATGACTTATTTACCCTTAACCATGAATATCAAAGTTGTTCATAATGGTACTCTAGACATGTTTAAGCTAATTGCAAGGTCACACACTCATTTCATGCATTGGTCATACATAGGGCTATCCAATTCAACACACATAGTATCACTTAAGTACTAGATTAGACAAAATGATCTTCATGAATATTGATCCACTAGTCATCATAAGTGTAGCTAATATATTTAGTGACTCATGTCAACTACTCACACCTATTCACTCATGATCATAAGCATACACACAGAAAACATGAAATAACAAGACATGTTTCGTATGTTTCATTCATATGTTTCAAATGTAAAAGAGTAAATATGAATGCTTGATGCTCATGCTTATGCAATGCAAATCAATTTATGCAAGGCTAACACCTAGGGTGTTACAGGGTTCTTTTTGTCATGTGGCCTTGAAGTCGTCTGTCTTGAAGTAGTCCTCTTGGTGACATGCGCTTTTTTGAAGGAAAAAGTGCACTCACTGAGTGTAGCCCCCGAGCCTCTTGCTATTTGGAACAAAAAGTTGGAGGGTCTTGAATCTGAGTTGTTCGAAAGAACTGAAAACCTCTCCTATTGCAGCCCCCGAGCATATATCCAGGTTGTTTTGTTTTGGAAGAACTCGGATGCAGGGTCTTAGGCATATTCTCTAGTAGTCTGCTATTTTTAGATGTAGTTGTATGGTGGTGGTTGAGTGTGAATGCTGTTTGTTCACGAGTTGTACAATGTTGGTATATCCTTTTGAATATGCCTGTCCTTGAGTATGTTCCTTCACGCCTGAGTCCTCTTTCATTGAATTCTATCTTTTCACTATGTCCTTTGTTAGGTTTGTTCTGCTGGTGCTCCTGGTCCATATGCACCGCTTCTTTGGCCTATAAATATCCTCCTCCTATGCTGTTTTGATTCATCGAGCATTTTTGTTACGTGGTCTGAAGTCTCCGTAGTCATGAATATGTTAGTTTGTGAAGTAGAGCAGCCCCCGGGCGTATTTTATAGTTCTTACGTATCTTGCCGTAGCTGGTGGGAGTCTTGTGATAGGGATTAGAGGTAGGCTAATTCTGTAGCAGCATTGTACTTGGAAGTACGTGGCGGTAGTTGGAGGGAGTCTTGTGATGTGGGATGCGATCCTTCATCTAGCAGTTCTGGGTTGATCCTCGTCGCCTGCCCTGAGACTGTCCGGTGCAGATCAGCATCATATCCAGCATCACATCGGACTTGGGTAGACAGATGTCTGCCGGCCTTCTCTGCTCCATGTTGTCCCACCGTGCTACTAATTTCCACCTTGGATGCACTGCGTCCATCCTTTGAAGAAAGTAGTGTAGCCGGGGGCGGTTTGTCCTTCCGAGTAGCAATTTGGAACACGTAGTCATTCTAGAGCCTAGCCATGTCCAGGTTCCTCTTTGCTACTTTGCTTTTCATGGTACCGAGTTCATTGGGTCTTGTAAGATGTGTAATCTTCTATTTTTGAAACTAGTTATAATGGAAAGAATCTTGTCTTCTGAGTTGTAATTCTTTATTTTCCTGATATCCCGGTTGTTGATGAGATTTCTGAGTTCTTTCTATAAGTACCGGGTTGTTGCGCTCCTTGTGAGATAACCCTTCTTTGCTTTATTGTTGATGAGTTCTTTTTGTGGTAATATGATAACTCCGCCGTGGTGCTGGATGGATAAGTTTAAAATCTGTCAATTGAACTGTACCGTTGTGTGGATTTGAGCCATCCGTCATTTTAGCTGTGTCGGTAAATGGACCGTTGCATCCTCATGCCGTGTTAAAACAGGCCTGGTGGGCCATGTTTTTATCGGTGTAAAATCTATTTAAAGGCCTTTCTCCTCCTTTTCTTTGGTACCCTACCTTTGCCTTGAAACCCTAGCCTTCGCAACTCCACCATCGCCATTGCCGCCGTCATCTGAGCACTGTCGTCCAAGCCTTCTCTTTCCCTAGTGCCTTTTTGCTTCCACTAGTACATGGGTACGAAGAAAGCCGCGAGCAAGTCCTAGGCAGCCTTTGTGGACGAGGAATCATCACTTTCCGTGATTGAGAACCAAGAGTTCATGGCCATGAGGGCTGCCTAGAAGGTTTGGCTAGCTCCGACAACGACTGAAGACCAGCTTTGCAAGCTTGTTGGCGATGGTCTGATCCAGAGCAAGGACATTGCTGAATGGAGGGCTCTAGGTGAGCATTGGGTCCCTGCTCTAGGTCCGGGTGAGATTATCCTCTTCATTTCCTTTATCCATGCTGGACTTTGCCTCTCGGTTTCTGCTTTTCTTCATTGGTTTCTCGGCTATTTTGGGATTAGCCTAAATCACCTTGCCCCCAATGCTGTCCTTCATCTTTACGTTTTCGTTCATCTTTGTGAAACCTTCCTTGGAATTCCTCCTTCTCTTTCCCTCTTTTGCTACTTTTTTCGCCTGAAGCCCCAACCCTGCCGCGATGACACCAATGTTCTTGGTGGCTGCGGGGTCCAGTTTCGCCAGGGTCTTAACAACAAATTTTTTTACTATGACCTAGTTGATTCTGTAAGGGATTAGCGTGCTAACTGGTTCTATACTGCCAACTTGATTCCTCCTCTTTCTGTTCACTCCGGATTTGGTCCCTTGGTTAATGACCGATGGGAAAAGAACCCAGTGATGACTGCTGAGCTCCAGATGATCAAGCCTTTTCTCGATAGGATGTGCACTCTGAAACAACATGGCTTGACCGGCTTTGGGATTATTTCAAGTTTTCTTTGTCGCCGA
The DNA here is from genome assembly GCF_019320115.1 of Miscanthus floridulus. Lineage (NCBI taxonomy): Eukaryota > Viridiplantae > Streptophyta > Magnoliopsida > Poales > Poaceae > Miscanthus > Miscanthus floridulus. Next base: position 140,821,626 of record NC_089582.1, read on the forward strand.
GTTCAACCTTTGAAGGAGCGCGAACATTATGGTTTCAAGTACTCTAGGGCGAAGGACCCTTCTCGTATGGTCCCTACCCTTGAGTTGACCAATGAGGAAGTGCTCAAGCATCTCTAGAAGATGCTTAAAGGAGTAAGCGTTGTTCCGCTTGCTGTCCTTGAGTACAGCGCAAAGAATCCGCCCCCTGCTGTGAGTTGTTCTTTTCTTTATGTGGGTACTTTTGATTCTCTTTCATTGTATCCACTTTTGCTTAATCTTCCTTGTCTTGTTGTTTTACTCTTTTTATAGGCATTGGGGCGTAATTTTGCTGATCCAATTCCCCTTGATGATCTCCCTACAACTGTGGAGGCTGGGGGTAGTCTTGCTGGGGCATCTTTGACCAGTAAGTCTCAAACTACCATGATGCTTCCTGGTGTTTCTTCCACATTTTCTAACATATATGAAGAGTATGTTCCTCATCTAGTTCCTCGAGCTCCTCGTACTTTCGGAAAGAGTGGGTGAGTGGATAGTTCTTCTTCTACTCCATCTGCTGCCAAGAAGTCTCGCCAGTTGAGTACTCGTCTAGGTACTCTAGTTGTAGCTAGCATGCTCTTAGGTGAGCATATTAATACGCTCTGTCCCTTTGCTGTTTGTTTTTATCTTTGACCGAGTACTTTTGTCCTTTTTTCAGCTGGCGCTATGGTGGCCTTGGTCGAGAGTGAGGAGGAAGAGGATGATGATGCTCCCCTCATTACTCATCGGTGAGTTCTTTTCTTGTTTTCCTGTTGTTGAACCCTTCTTTTTGTTTTGACTTTGGTCTTGTCCTCTTGTAGTAAGCGGTCATCGGGGTTGAGTTCTTCTGGTGCTCTAGTACCGGCCGCATCGCTCCTGTCGCAGGGTGGCAGTGATGTCTTTGCTGCTGTGGTTCCCCTACGAGATCTTCTTTTGGCTTTATGAAGAAGAAGATAGCTGAGTGAGTGAATTCTGGTTTTATTTCTTTGCTTCTATTCTCCTTTTTTCTTATTCTTATTGTCGAGTTTCCTTGTCAACTTTTAGGCCTTCGTCTTCCCTGAGCCTCTAGTCGACTTCTTGTCAAACCTCGGGTGCGCCCTTGCGTACTAAGTCTCAGGACTCGGAACGCACGGTCGCTGAGGTGGCTGTGAGGGGGACAGAGTCTGCTACTACTAAATTGTCGGCTCCCGAGGTGACCATGGCCATGGCGGTGGGCTCATCTGAGGGATTGGCCGTTTCGGCTCCCGAGGTGACCGTGGCCATGGCGGCGGGTTCACCTGAGGGATTGGCCATTGCTTCCTAGGAGATTGCCCTGGTCGTGCCTTCTTCACCTCAGCTGTCTTCTCCCTCTCCTCTTCTTGCTTCTGGTGGTCTGCCTTTGGCTGATGATGTGTTGCAGCAGTTTGATGCCACTCATCGATTGTCGGAGCTAACAGCCACCTAGGGAAGCTTGTCGACCCTTGTGACTTCTTTTGGGGAAAGGCTCTAGGTAAGTTTTTCTACAGTTCTTTCTTTGGATGTTCATTTTTCTTCTGTCCTTATATCTTGTTTTTCTCTCTCTTTTTGCTCAGTCTTTTTCTCATGATCATACCAACTTCTTTTTCTTGTCTGAGAACGAGAAAAAGTTGTCTTCTGAGGTGAGTCTCTAAAGACTAAGCTTGACCTCTATCGGGCCAAGTTGGAGTCTGAGCGTCAGACGCATCAGAATGAGGAGAAGGCTCTCCGTGCTTGGGTAGTTGAGGCAGAGAAGTAGAGGGATGCAGCTGCCCGAGAGGCCTTGAAAAATATGGAGGCCATGAAGAAAGAGTGCCATGGTATCACGAGTTCTTTTTTGCTTCCCTTTGTATTCAAATTTGCTTTTCTACTGACTTGTCTTTTCTTGTTTGGTCTAGCTCTCTGAGTTGAAAAGCAGAAGCTCTCGGAGGGTCTCGAGGAGATGAAGACACTCGTTCGAACTAGCCACAATAAGGCTGAGGAGGTAATTACTCAAGCTGAAGAAAAACTCATGCTTGCTAAATTGATTAGGCATGGAGCTGATAGAGATCTTGTGCATGCCCAAAAGACCATCGAGGACTTGACTGGTAAGTTGGCAACGGCTACTAAAAACTAGAAAGCTTTGTGGAAGTCTTTTCGGTCAGTAGCCGACCTTCTTCGGACTTCAGCAGACGATGGTCATTCTTGGGCTCAATTCATTCCCTAAGTGCCGACCCATTTCTAGGAGTTCGTGAAGCGGTGTGCCCATCTTTGTACTAGGAAACTTCTTGCCCAGGTCTGGGTTCTTTCTCCAGACTTCCCTTTGTCTAAGGTTGCTGATGAAGCCAAGAGCCAGGAGTACCTGGATGCTGTTAAGAGGCTGGCGCCTGAGGTTGATGACTTAGCCAGGAAGATTGTAGATAATCTTAACATTGATGTTTCTTCTCCTGATGACAATGCCTATTGTAATCGACCTTTGTATTCTAGCTTCTGTATCAAAACACTATACTTGAAAACTGAATGGAGAATCTTTATTTTTTGTTGATGTCTTCTTTGTCTGTATTTCTTTATCTCGTAAACAACTCGGCTTAGGTAAATCATTGTCTTGACAAACTTTCTTGATCTGTCGAGTACTTTTCTAGCTTTTGTTTGTGCCTTGTAAACAACTTGGTATATGTATATTGATGTCTTGACAGACTTCCTTGATTTGTCGAGTGCTTGTCTGGCTTTCGTCTGTGACTTGTAAACAACTCAGTATATATCGTTGTCTCGACAAACTTTGTGTTCTTGTTAGTACTAAAAAGACTTAGGATATCTCCAGCTTCTTCTTCTTGGCTTAACTCGGAGTGTGGTCAGCATTTGGTCCTATCTCTGGTTGCAAAAATATCCTAGGGCCGGCAAGCCCCCGAGCACTTCATGGTAGAGCTCTGGAAGCCTCGTCTTGTTTTCTTCAAGTCTTGTTTAGCAGGGACAAGCGTTGTCTGAGTGCTTTCTTGAGCGAAACCGTGTAGCGCTTCTTGGGATCTTCTGAGTGTAGCCCCCGAGTCTCTTGCTATTTGGAATAAGGAGCTAGAGGGTCTTGTCTTGAAGTTGCTCTGATTTATGTTCAGGCTTAGTTTTAGTTGTTTTGCTTTTTGGTTCGGGTGTTAGCTTATTAGCTACCCTCATCGGCATGCTCAAGCATCTTTTCAGCTCTTTTGCTCTCGATCGGTATGCTCAGGCGTCTTTTCAGCCATTTTGCTTTTTGGTTCGGGTGTTAGCTTATTAGCTACCCTCATCGGCGGGCTCAAGCATGTTTTCAGCTCTTTTGCTCTCGGCCGGTATGCTCAGGTGTCTTTTTAGTCATTTTGCTTTTTGGTTCGGGTGTTAGCTTATTAGCTACCCTTATCGGTGGGCTCAAGCATGTTTTTAGCTCTTTTGCTCTCGGCTGGTATGCTCATGTGTCTTTTCAGCCATTTTGCTTTTTGGTTCGGGTGTTAGCTTGTTAGCTACCCTCATCGGTGGGCTCAAGCATGTTTTCAGCTCTTTTGCTCTCGGCCGGTATGCTCAGGCGTCTTTTCAGCCATTTTGCTTTTTGGTTCGGGTGTTAGCTTGTTAGCTACCCTCATCGGTGGGCTCAAGCATGTTTTCAGCTCTTTTGCTATTGGCCAGTATGCTTAGGCGTCTTTTCAGCCATTTTGCTTTTTAGTTCGGGTGTTAGCTTGTTAGCTACCCTCATCGGTGGGCTCAAGCATGTTTTCAGCTCTTTTGCTCTCGGCCGGTATGCTCAGGCGTCTTTTCAACCATTTTGCTTTTTGGTGCTCATTGGAAACAACTCGGGGAAAGCCATAATAAGACATATGTTTGTTGAGAAAGAACCATCTTTATTGATCATGAATATTGATAGGTCATAATAGTACATATGTTGTTGATGAGCGCTATCTTTATTGATCATGAACATTGATCTCTTGTGGCTTGTATATATATTTTCCCTTAAGTTGTTTTCATGCGTAGAATCTTCGTAGCTGGCTGATGTGCCATGTATTGTTGACTTCTTTTCCATCTTCAGTTATCAACTTGTATGTGCCTGGTCCGGTGACTTTTGTGACGATAAAAGGACCTTCCCATGGACTGAGTAGTTTATGGCGTCCGTTGGTTTTTTGTATTCTTCTTAGTACTAGGTGTCCGACTTGTAATGATCGAGACTGGGTATTCTTGTTGTAGTGGCGTCTTAGTCCTTAGAGGTATCTTGCTAATTGAAGGGTAGCGTTTACTCTGACTTCTTCTATACAGTCGAGTTCTAAACTTCGGGTTTGTTCTGCTTCTCCTTCATCGTATTGTTCTATCCTTGGTGATGTCCAGATCAAGTCTACAGGTAGTACGACTTCTGATCCATAAACCAGGAAGAAAGGTGAGTATCTGATGGCTCTGCTTATTTGAGTTCATAGCCCCCATACGACCTTGGGTAATTCTTCAATCCATTTTGATCCATTGTCTACTAGTTCTTCATACAATCTTGGTTTTAATCTGGCTAGTATGAGTCCATTAGCCCTTTCTACCCGTCCATTGGCCTCTGGATGTGCGACTGATGCGTAATCTATTTTGAAGCCGTGGTCTTGTGCCCAACTTTGGAATTCAGCGGCCGTGAAGGGAGAACCCAAATCTGTGATGATTCGATTGGGCATGCCGAAGCAGTGCATAACATCTTGGATGAACTAGACTGCTTTGGCTACGCTGTATTTTACGAGTGGTTTGTATTCAATCCACTTGGTGAACTTGTCAATTGCTACGAAGATGTACTCGAAACCGCCTTTTGCTTTCTTGAGAGGTCCTACTTGATCTAGCCCCCAGTAGGAGAAAGGCCAAGCGGGTGGGATGTAGATGAGGTTGTGAGCTGGCACATGAGCTTGTCTTGTGAACATTTGACAACCTTTGCATTTTCTGATGAGTTCTTCTACGTCTTTCAAAGCGGTTGGCCAGTAGTAACCGGTGTGGAATGCTTTGCCGACTAGTGTTCTTGAAGCGGCGTGATTTCCATAGCAACCTGAGTGTATTTCGTCTAGGATCTCTTTGCCCTCTTCAAATGAGATGCATTTTAAGAGTACTCCTGATGATGCGGCTCTTCTGTAGAGCTTGCTCCTACTAGGATGTAATTCTTGCTTCTGCGAACAACTCGGGTAGCTTCTTCTTTTTCTGCTGGCAACTTATTCTCTTTGATGTAATCAATAAAAACCTGGGTCCATGAAGTGGTGATTACCAAAATCTGGGTGCCTTTGTCTGAGATTTTAGGGGTTATCTCACTGCGTTGTTTGATAGAGGGAGCTGATAACTCCTCTATGAATACACCAGGTGGGACCTTTGCCCTATCTGATTCAAGCTTGGTGAGGACGTCTATCGCAATATTAGAATCACGCAGGACATGTAGAATTTCTAATCCTTGAAAATGTTTTTCGAGCTTTCATATTTCAGCACAGTAAGCGCCCATGTTTTCTTTAGTGCAGTCCCAATCTTTGTTGACTTGATTGATTACCACTGCTGAATCACTGTAAATGAGTAAACGCTTGATTTCTAGGGTGATTGCCACTCGTAGCCCATGGATGAGGGCTTCGTATTCTGCTTCATTATTTGTAGCTTGCCATAATATCTGAAGGACGTATTTGAGTTGTTTTTTGTCTAGAGAAATTAGGAGGACGCCTACCCCGGCTCCACCTAGCTTGAGTGATCCATCAAAGTACATCTTCCAATGATCAAGGATGGTACTTGACATAGGTTGTTGAATTTCTATCCATTCGGCAACAAAATCAGCCAGGGCTTGAGATTTAATTGCCTTTCATGGGGTGAAATCGATGTTGAGAGCACCAAGTTCAACTGCTCACTTAGATATGCGCCCTGTTGCGTCTCTGTTGTGTAGGATGTCTCCGAGTGGGAAATCTGTCACCACGGTAATCTTGTGGCCTTCAAAATAGTGGTGAAGCTTGCGTGAAGTGATCAGTAGGGCGTAGAGTAGTTTTTGTACATGCGGGTACCGGATTTTTGATTCTGACAGTACTTCGCTGATGTAATATACAGGGCGTTGTACTTTATATACACGCCCTTCTTCTCTTTCTACAACAATTGCTGTGCTGATCATAGTGGAAGTTGCCGCAATGTACAGCATCATGTCTTCGTATTTCTTCGGAGGTATGAGAACGGGTGAGGATGTGAGATATGCCTTGAGCTTCTTGAAAGCTTCGTTGGCTCCTTCTATCCACTCAAACTTGTCTGTTTTCTTTAGCAATCTAAAGAAAGGTAACCCATTTTTGCCTAGTCTTGATATGAAATGATTGAGGGCCGCCATGCAGCCTGTTAGTTTCTGCACATCTTTGACACTTCGAGGAGGGCCCATCTCTATTATGGCTCGAATCTGCTTGGCGCTTGCTTCGATTCCGCGATGACTGACCAAGAATCCGAGTAGTTGTCCTAAAGGAACTCCAAATATACACTTGTTTGGATTCAATTTCCACCTCCATCTTTTCAGGTTTTCAAAGGTTTGCTTTAAGTCTTCAATGAGTGTATCCGGGTTCTTTGTTTTTACTACTATGTCATCCACGTATGCTTCTACATTTTCGTCGATCTGATCATCGAGGCACATTTGGATAGCTCTTTGGTAAGTGGCACCAGCGTTCTTGAGTCCAAATGACATGGTTTTGTAGCAGTAGGCACCGAATGGAGTGATGAAAGATGTCTTGCTCTAGTCTTGTTCCTTTAATGCGATCTGGTGATATCCTAAATAGCAATCAAGGAAGGATAATAGAGCAGATCCTACTATTGAATCAACTATCTGATCAATGCGTGGTAGTCCGAACGGATCTTTCGGGCAGTGTTTGTTGAGGTCTATGTAGTTGACACACATGCGCCACTCGTCCATATTCTTTTTCTGTACCAGAATTGGGTTTGCTAGCCAATCTGGATGGAGGATTTCTCTAATGAATCCGTCTGCCATTAGTTTTGTGATTTCTTTTTTAATTGTTGCCTTCTTGTCTGGTGAGAATCGTCGTAGTCGTTGCTTCATAGGCTTGGAGCTTTTATTGATATCAATTCTGTGCTCAGCCAACTCTCTTGGGACCCCTGGCATGTCGGCCAGCTTCCAAGCGAAGATATCTTTGTTGTCCCAAAGAAAGTTGGTGAGCGCGAGTTCCTATTTTGCTGATAGGTGGGCGCTGATGGTTGCTGTTTTTGAGGGATCACCGGTGCCCAGGTCGATTTGCTTGACGTCGGCTTCTTTTGGTGGTGCTAGGATGCTGGGTTTTTTAGCTAGTATCTCTAGCTCTTCTGGGCTCATTTCTACTGCAACAGTGGCTATTTCTTTTCTTCCATCGTTGGCCTGTGCTTTTGCTATAATTTGGATTGCCTGAACATCATAGTCAAAAGCGCGCTTCAAATCACTCCGAAGAGAAATGACACTGTTAGGCCCTGGCATCTTAAGCAACAGGTATGGATAATGTGGTATTGCCATAAATTTTGCTAGTGCTGGGCGCCCAAGGATTGTGTGATATGATGAATCAAAGTCCGCAACTTCAAACTTAATGAACTCTATACGGTAGTTCGAGGGAGTCCCAAAAGTAACCGGTAGAGTGATTTGTCCAAGTGGCATTGCTGCCTTGCTAGGTACTATGCCATAAAAAGGCGTGCTTGTTGGTGTAATCATCCCGACGAGTTGTAGTCCCATCTTCCTTAGAGTTTCTGAAAAAATAATGTTGAGTCCGGCTCCTCCGTCGATTAGTACTTTCGTAATAGTCATACTGGCAATAGTTGGGTCTAGAACCAATGGGTAATGGCTTGTGTTTCCTACACTGGTCCATTGGTCTTCTCTTGAAAATTGGATTGGATGCTATGACCAGTTGAGATATCTTGGAGTAGCCAGTTCTGCTGCCATGATGGTTCGCAGCGCTAGCTTTTCTTGATGTTTGCTTCTGGAATCTGGAACCCCGGCAAAGATTACTGCTACTGTCCCCCTAGATTTTTGGAATCCCTTGTCTTCGTGGTTGCCTTCTTCTTTTTTCTAATTGCCTTCTTTGGTATTTTCTTTAGTATCCTTTCTTGTATATCGATCTTTGAAGGTGTAGCAATCTCCGATGGTGTGATTTCCTTTGGGGTGCAAGACGCAACGCATGTTTTCAATGTCATCATACCTTCTGGGCTTTGTAAACTTCCTTGATTTGTCAGTCACTGCTATGGTGTTGCCTGGTCCAAGTTTTCTTTCCTGATGTCTGTTGTTTCGAGGCTTTTGCCTGTCCAAGTTGTCTCTGTTATTTCTATCCGGGAATCTTTCTTGTGTCTTTTCCTCTACAGTAATCATCTTTTCCACTGTTTGTCTAAATTCTTCATTGTTTCTTGGGTTTTCTTTACAGAAGTCTTGGAATTGCCACCTAGCCATGATTCCGTGAGAGAAAGCTTCGATTACTTCTCGTTGGGTGATGTCATGTACTTGAGCTCGTAGTTCGCCAAATCGTCGATAGTAATTTCTAAGACTTTCGCCTCTTTTCTGCTTGAGTCCTTTTAGCTCTGCGTGGGTGATTGGGTGTGTAATGATGCCTGCAAAATTTTCATAGAAAGCTCTTTGCAAGTCCTCCCAATTTCTGATTGATCCTGAATTCAATTTGTCAAACCATTGAAGTGGCATGGTTTCTAGGGCCATGGGAAAGAACAAGATCTTGGTGTCATCGTCTCCTTCGGCCAATTTAATCAATTGTGAGTAAATCCTGAGCCATTACTTTGGTTCGGTCTTGCCATCATACTTGGAATGGTTGGATAGCTTGAACTTGTGAGGCAGTCATATTGAAGCAAGTCTGTTTGCAAAACAGGGGAATCTATTGTGCGTTCTGGCTTCTGTGTATTCTGATTCAGCGCTCTCTTCTTGCCAACTGTTGTCTTGGTGAGAGTAGTTTTGCGTAGCTGTCCATGTAGGTGCTTTGCTTCTGGCCTTTCTTGGTTGTTCGACTCGGTCGTTTTGACAATGGTCTCTTTTACTTTCTCTGTTGTGACTTCCACTTGGTCCAAGTCTCTCGAAGGCAGACTTCCTTTGATTTTGATCTTCCTACTCATGAGATGTTGCCCTTCCATCGTGCGTCCTAAGGACTATTGATCGAAGGAAGTCCCAGAGCTGTTCTTGTTTTTCATTGGGATATGAAGTCACCCTGAGTTCTTCTAATGCTTCTCAGATCTTATCATAGGGTGTATTCACTGCTCATCCTTCTTTGACCTCTCACTCTAATTTTCTTCTATTGTACTTGGCTAGATCTGATTCATATTTGATCTAAGCTTCCTTGCGCTACTTAGCACGGTGTTGATGTCCTTGTTTCAATTTGTTCTTTCTTTCTCTGGCTTGCCTCTGACTCTCGGTCTCACCATCATGCCCCTGGGTAAATAGTGATATGTTGGACTCAGATTCATCTGAAGACCTAACGTCGGGTGCTTCTGGGGGGACCAATGGTGATCGAGGACGATGAATCATGAATACTTCTCTAGCGTGAGTTGTTCCGTCATCGTCGTTGGTTTCCATACTGCCAGAGTTGTTGATAACTTCAGTAGAGGCTTCAAGGTCACAGATCGAGTCTCCTTCTTGGTAGGGTAGAGCTGTTGTTGTCACGTTATCGACTAGTTGAGTGCCGCTATCCTTAGGAACGGAACCTGGCCAGTGGATGATGTAGTCTTGAGATGTTATGGTTAAGACGAGACCTTCCTGGGCTCCTTTCAGTGGCATTCTAAGTACTAGATTGGTGGATCCTTCGGGCCATGTCTGATAAGATGTTGCCATATTGTGGAGTCTGAACGGAAGAGGACCCAACTTCTTGAAAGTACTCTGAGTATACTCCGAGTAGTATTCTTGATAGGTTGATGTCGTATTCCGGAGCCTTGTCGAAAAAGAACTTAGTTTTTTGAAAGAACTCGGATAAGACTCCATCTTGGAAGCAGAACCTGAGTTTGAATCGGATGCGTGAAGTCATGAAATCTTAGTTGGATTGGACATCACGAGTTGCGCGAATCTTCCGGCAAGCTGATCTATTGTTGTCGCCAAAATGGAAAAGTTCTGATGATGATCTGAATCTTTGAGGAGATGACCTTGGAGCTTGCCATCGTCGCTTGCCTCATAGATCCATGAACCGAAGATGAAGGTTGATCCCTTTGAGAAGATCATGTTGTCGAGGTCCATCGAGCTCTCGGATGCAAAGTCACCGAAAGCCCCTACCTAGCGTGCCAGCTGTCGATGTTTGACCACCGATAGCCTACCATGGGGGTCCCCGGGGCAGTTTGTTCGGGCTTTAGCATATGTGGAACTTGATGGTTAACGCAAGAGATAGTCGATTTATCCAGGTTTAGACCCTCGATCTTTGATCGAGTAATAGCCTTATGTTGGATTAATCGTAAAGTGTTGTGTCGTACCATTGTTCTCTGAACTCTCGATCCAAGGAGCCCTGCCCTCTTTTATATAGTCAGGAAGCCAGAGTCCTAGTCGGTTTACAATGAGAGTTCCTAGTAGGATTATAGAATAATACTACTACTAAGATTACAGGGGAAGAATCCTAGTTAGATTAGATCTTCTCCCTTCCTTATGGGGTATCCCGTGGGTCCCACACCAACACTCACAAAATGAAGCCAATCTTGATCTAGTTTGCACACCTCTTGAAATATCACCAATGATAGTGTCCAATGGATGATCCCTTGCAATATTGGTTGGTTGGAGGATTGGAACTTGATTGCTTGCACTTGCTTAATCATTGCGTTGAGATGATGTACTAGCCACTTGATCTTGTTCATTATCATGAGATCCACTTGCACTAACTTGATTTGTATCATCTTGCACATTTGAGTTAGAGAGCACTTGCACTTGATCATCTTTATCATCATTCACTTGCCTAGGCCTTAATTCACCAATATCCATGTTCTTCATGGCATTTGAAAGTTGAATGCCTCTAACATCTTTTAAGTTCTCATTCTCTACTTGTGAACCCTTGGTTTCATCAAATTCAACATCATGAACTTCCTCAAGAGTACCACTATCCAAATTCCAAACTCTATATGCTTTGCTTGTAGTGGAATATCCAAATAGGAATCCTTCATCACATTTCTTATCAAACTTGACCAATCTTGTGCCTTTCTTTAAGATATAGCATTTGCAATCAAAGACCCGAAAATATGCAATGTTGGGCTTTCTACCATTCAAGAGCTCATATGGTGTCTTCTCTTTCAATCGATGACAATAGAGGCGGTTGCTACAATAGCAAGCCGTGTTGATAGCTTCGACCCCAAAAGATTGACTCACATTGTACTCACTAAGCATAGACCTTGCCATATTAATGAGTGTTCTATTCTTCCTCTCAATAAGACCATTTGATTATGGAGTGTACTTGGCCAAGAATTGATGTCTAATTCCAAATTCATCACATAACTCATTAATTCTAGTGTTCTTGAACTCACTACCATTGTCACTTCTAACTCTCTTGATGGTTGTTTCAAACTCATTGTGAATGCATTTGACAAATAATTTGAATGTTGCAAATACATCACTTTTGTCCACTAGAAAGAATGCCCATGTGTATCTAGTGTAGTCATCTATTGTCATAAAGCCATATTTATTTCCACCGATACTAGTATATTGTGTTGGCCAAAACAAATCCAAGTGCAATAACTCAAATGCCTTACTAGTGCTCATCATAATTTTTTTAGGATGGGTGTTTCCAACTTGTTTGCTGGCTTGACAAGAGCTACAAAGCTTATCCTTTTCAAACACAACATCTTTCAAGCCTTTAACTAAGTCATGCTTAACCAATCTATTCAATTGTTTCATTCCAACATGACCAAGCCTTCTATGCCATAACCAACCCATGCTAGACTTAGTGAACAAGCATGTTGATAATCTAGCCTCACTAGCATTGAAATCAACCAAGTATAGATTTTTATATCTAAAGCCTTTGAAGATTAAGTTAGAGCCATCTACACTTATGATTTCTACATTATCTACCCCAAATATGCATCTGAATCCAAGACATACAATTGAGCCACAGATAGTAAATTGAAGTTCAAGCTCTCTACTAGCAACACATTAGATGTGCTCATGTCATTGGATATTGCAATCTTACCAAGCCCTTTGACTTTGCCTTTGCCATTATCACCAAATGTGATACTATTATAACCATCATTGCCATTGGTGTTGATTGAGTTAAACATTCTTGCATCATCGGTCATGTGTTGAGTGCACCCACTATCAAGAACTCAATGCCTTCCTTCGGCTTTGTAATTGACCTACAAAAGAAGATCAATTCTTTTTAGGTACCCAAACTTGCTTGGGTCCTTGAAGGTTAGTTACTAAGCTCTTTGGTACCCAAATGACTTTCTTCTTTGAGCCCATCCATGGTTTACCAATGAACTTAGCCTTCATACCATTTGTACCCTTAGTAAGCATATAGCATGAATCAAGCTTTATGGATGATACATTAGCATTTTTTGTCTTGTTGTTGCATTCTTGCTCTTTATGACCCACTTGCTTGCAACTAGTGCAAAACCGACCATTGTTCTTCACAAAACTAGTCTTGTGAGGAGCAAAGGCCGCCTTGCCTTTCTTGGGGGTATAGCCCAATCTCTCTTTGTAGAGAGAAGCTCTTTGTCTACCCAAACACATAAGCAAGCGGTCCTCACCACCATAAGTTTTAGCTAAGGTGTGAGTGAGCTTATTGACCTCCTTCTTGAGGTTCTCATTCTCAACCACTAGTGAGGTATCATAAGTGAGACCATCACTACTAGATGAGGTGGAAGTGGAAGTACTATAAGAAGGGTTAGTAGGAGCAACAATGATAGGTATAGATAGTGATGGATCAATTAAATCATAAGTTAAACCTACATTGCAAGTTTCAACATGCTTCCTTTTATTTTGCTCATCAAGCAAAGAGGAATAAGCATTTTCAAGCTTTTTGTGAGCCTTGCCAAGCTTCTCATGGGCTTTCTCTTGCCTCTCATGAGATGCATTGAGCTTATCAAAGGCTTGTTTAAGGGCTTTTAGTTCCTTACGCAAGCTTTTGTATTCTCTTCTCTTGATGTCAAAGTGTTCTCTAGCATCTTCTAGCATGTCAAATAATTCATCCTTAGTAGGTTCATCATCTTCACTATCACTATCATAATTATTTTTATTTTCATTTTCATCATCATGTTCTTCATCGCTTTCATCATCACTAGTTTGTACCTTAGTGGCCTTAGCCATGAAGCATGATGAAGATTCGAAGAGAGAAGGCTTCTCATTGATAGCAATGCTTACAAGAACCTTCTTCTTGGTGGTCTTGTTATCATCACTATCATCATCATCATCACTTGAGGAAGCATCACTATCCCAAGTGACCACATATAAACCACCCTTCTTCTTCTTGAAGGCCATCTTGTCCTTCTTCTCTTTCTTTTCCTTATTGTCCTTCTTCTTGTTCTTCTTGTTGTCATCATCATTGTCACTATTGTATGGACATTGAGCAACAAGATGATCTTTGCTTCCACACTTGAAGCACCTTCTTGACTCTTCTTTGTTCTTAGATGCAGACTTCTTCCTTCTAGCGCGGTAGCCCTTCTTCACCATGAACTTGCCAAATCTCTTGACAAAGAGAGCCATCTTCTCATCATCATCATCATCCCATGAATCATCATCTTCACTTTATGTTTCTTGCTTAGCTTTGCCCTTGGATGATGTGGCCTTGAATGCCATGCTCTTCTTCTTGTCATCCTTCTTCTCATCTTTCTTCTCCTTTTCTTTCTTCTCATCTTCATCTCTATAAGCATCATCGGTCATAATATCTCCCAAGATTTGGTTTGGTGTCATTGTGTTCAAACCGGTCCTTACTAGCAAGGTGACCAACATGCCAAATCTTATGGGTAAACATCTCAAGAACTTATTTGAGAAGTCCTTGTCCTCTATCTTCTCACCAAATGCTTTGAGATCATTGACAATCACTTCCATCCGATGGAACATGTCCGGCACACTCTTATCTTCCTTTATCTTGAAGCTTGCAAACTTTTCTTTGAGAATATATGCCTTTGCACCCTTCATGGCTTGAGTGCCCTCAAATGACTCTTTCAACTTCTTCCATGCCTCATGAGCTCTCTCAATATTCTTGATTTGCTCAAAGGTTCTCTCATCCAAAGCATCATGGATAGCACTAAGAGCAATGTCATTGTTTTGGAGAAGTATTTCTTCGGCGCCGATGGGAGCCTCTTCATCTTGTATCTCAATCTTTGTTTCTACCACTTTCTAAATCTTTCTATTGATTGACTTAACATATGTTGTCATCTTAGCCTTCCAATAAGGATAATTTGAGCCATCAAATTAGGGTGGCTTCTTGGTGTTGTTGATTTAAGCCATTTTTACACCGAAGGTTGTTAAGCCTCAAATCACGGTGACCTCGGCTCTGATACCACTTGAAAGGTCCTAATGGCTAGAGGGGGGGTGAATAGCCTAATAAAATTTATACAACAACACTTAACAAAATGGTTAGACAATTATGAGGCAAAGCAAGTGTTGCGCTAGCCTACTCAAAATGCAAGCCACCTACCACAATTCTAGTTAGATAGTATCTATCCACACAATAGCTATGACACTACCCTATATTAGTGTGCTCTCAAATGCTAACTAAAGAGCCACACTAACCAAGCAAACAAGCTCTCATGACTAGCTACACTAAAGACCTTGACAACTAGTTTGCGGTAAATATAAAGAGAGTGATCAAGAGGTTTATACCGCCTTATTGAGGAAGGAACCAATCAATCACAAGGATGAATAACAATGACGACGAATCACCTTGGAATCAAATGATGAACACAAAGATTTTTTACCGAGGTTCACTTGCTTGCCGGCAAGCTAGTCCTCGTTGTGGTGATTCACTCACTTGGAGGTTCACGCGCTAATTGGCTTCACACGCCAAACCCTCAATAGGGTGCCACACAACCAACACAAGATGAGGATCACACAAGCCACGAGCAATCCACTAGAGTACCTTTTGGCTCTCCACCGGAAAAAGGTCAAGAACCCCTCACAATCACCATGATCAGAGCCAGAGACAATCACCACCCTCCGTTCAACGATCCTTGCTGCTCCAAGCTATCTAGGTGGCGTTAACCACCAAGAGTAACAAGCAAAATCCACAGCGAAACACGAACGCCAAGTGCCTCTAGATACAATCACGCAAGCAATGCACTTGGATTCACTCCCAATCTCACAAAGATGATGAATCAATGATGGAGATGAGTGGGAGGGCTTTGGCTAAGCTCACAAGGTTGCTATGTCAATGAAAATGGCTAAGAGAGTGAGCTTGAGTCGACTATGGGGCTTAAATAGAAGCCCCTATGAAATAGAGCCGTTGTATCCCTTCACTAGGCACAACGCGGGGTGACCAGATGCTCTGGTCCGATCGACCGGACGCTGGCCCTCAGCGTCTGGTCACGTGATACATGCCATGTGTCCCCTACTTCAAATACTGTTCATTAGATTTCAACAGTCATCTGTTGACCGGACACAACGCACAAACTGACCGGACGCTCATCCTCTAGCATCTGATCATTTCCAGTAAGGTTCCAGAAACGATTTTCTTCGACCGGACACGTCTGGTCATGCTTGACTGAACCCTGTCAGTGTCCGGTCACTCAGTGACTTTTCTCTGTGTTGCCCGACAACAAGATCAGACCCTAGACCTCAGCGTCCGGTTAGTCCAAGACCCAGTGTCCGATTGATGACCGACGCTGGCGTCTATGCTGCCACACTTGATCGGACGCGCCGGTCCCTCTGAGACCAGCGTCCGGTCACCATGTGACCAGCGAGACTAACTCCTTTTCACCTCTCACTTCTTCACCCTTGATCAAATGTGCCAACCACCAAGTATATCACCTTGTGCACATAAGTTAGCATATTTTCACAAACATTTTCAAGGGTGTTAGCATTCCACTAGATCCTAAATGCATATGCAATGAGTTAGAGCATCTAGTGGCACTTTGATAACCACATTCCGATACGAGTTTCACCCCTCTTAATAGTACGGCTATCAATCCTAAATGTGATCACACTCTCTAAGTGTCTTGATCATCAAAATAAAATAGCTCCTATGGTTTATACCTTTGCCTTGAGCTTTTTGTTTTTCTCTTTCTCCTTTCCAAGTCCAAGCACTTGATCATCATCATGGCATCATCATCATCATGCTATGATCTTCATATGCTTTACTACTTGGAGTGTGCTACCTATCTCATGATCACTTGATAAACTAGGTTAGCACTTAGGGTTTCAACAATTTACCAAAACCAAACTAGAACTTTCAATAATACACTAGCATTGGTGGTAACAAATATGGCTTTGTGATAATGGATGATTACACTAGATACACATGGGTATTCTTTCTAGTGGACAAAGGTGATGTGTTTACAACATTTAAATCATTTGTCAAGGACATTCACAATGAGTTTGAAACAACCATCAAGAGAGTAAGAAGTGACAATGGTAGTGAGTTCAAGAACACTAGAATTTATGAGTTGTGTGATGAATTTAGAATTAGACATCAATTCTCGGCCAAGTACACTCCACAATCAAATGGTCTTGTTGAGAGAAAGAATAGAACACTCATTGATATGGCAAGGTCTATACTTAGTGAGTACAATATGAGTCAATCTTTTTGGGCCAAAACTATCAACACAGCTTGCTATTGTAGCAACCGTCTCTATTGTCACCCATTGAAAGAGAAGACACCATATGAGCTCTTAAATGGTAGAAAACCCAACATTGCATATTTTTGGGTCTTTGGTTGCAAATGCTATATCTTAAAGAAAGGCACTAGATTGGGCAAGTTTGACAAGAAATGTGATGAAGGATTCCTACTTGGTTATTCTACTACAAGCAAAGCATATAGAGTTTGGAATTTGGATAGTGGTACTCTTGAGGAAGTTCATGATGTTGAATTTAATGAAACCAAGGGTTCACAAGTAGAGAATGAGAACTTGGAAGATGTTAGAGGCATTCAACTCTCAAATGCCATGAAGAACATGGATGTTGGTGAATTGAGGCCTAGACAAGTGAATGATGATGAATATGATCAAGTGTAAGTGCTCTCTAACTCAAATGTGCAAGATGATATAAATCAAGCTAGTACAAGTGGCTTTCATGAAAATGAACAAGATCAAGTGGCTAGTACATCATCTCAACCCAATGATCAAGCAAGTGCAAGCAATTAAGTTCCAATCCTCCAACCAACCAATGTTGTAAGGGATCATCCATTGGACACTATCATTAGTGATATTTCTAGAGGTGTACAAACAAGATCAAGATTGGCTTCATTTTATGAGCATTTCTCATTTGTGTCATCCATTGAACCAAAGAAGATAGATGAAGCCTTGAAGGATGTTGATTGGGTGAATGCTATGCATGAAGAATTGAATAACTTCACAAGAAATCAAGTATAGAAATTAGTAGAGAGACCAAAGGGACACAATATGATTGGAACCAAATGGTGTCGATGTTTCACCACCGATAGCCTGCCACGGGGATACCCAGGGCAGTTTGTTCGGGTTTCAGCGTATGCAGAACTCGACGGTTAATGTAAGAGACAGTCGATTTATTCTGGTTCGGGCCCTCGACCGTGACCGAGTAATAGCCCTACGTCCAGTCAGCGTTAGCCTTTACGTTGGATTGATTGTAAAGTGTTGCGTTATTTAAGTCCCTTCTCTAGGAACTCCACCCTCCTTTATATAGTCAGGAGGCTAGAGTCCTAGTCGGTTTACAATAAGAGTTCCTAGTAGAATTATAGAATAATATTACTACTAAGATTACATGGAAAGAATCCTAATTAGACTAGATCTTCTCCTTTCCCTATGGGGTATCCCGTGGGTCCCGTATCGACAAATGGGTCTTTAGAAACAAACAAGATCAAGATAGGAAAGTAGTAAGGAATAAAGCAAGATGAGTAGCACAAGGCTATACACAAATTGAAGGTCTTGACTTTGGAGAAACATATGCCCCGGTTACAAAAGTGATGTGTTTGCAACATTCAAATCATTTGTCAAGGGCATTCACAATGAGTTTGAAACAACCATCAAGAGAGTAAGAAGTGACAATTGTAGTGAGTTCAAGAACACTAGAATTGATGAGTTGTGTGATGAATTTGGAATTAGACATCAATTCTCGGCCAAGTACACTCCACAATCAAATGGCCTTGTTGAGAGAAAGAATAAAACACTCATTGTATGCTAGTTGTAGGTTTGAATGATGAAATGAAAATCTAGCATGCATAAGTTTATCTAGTGATTTCATTTCAAGTGTTTCCAAGTGGTATCGAGCTAACCATGGTGCTAAGGATGGTATGTTGGTGCACTCCGATTGGTATCACGCTTCAAAGGTCCATCATTTATATCTTAGCATCATTTGGTAGACATTGTCTCCTATATTTCCTATCTAAGCATATGTGCAAGTTATAATCCAAACTCTTAGCACATATGTAGGGGGAGCAATTGCTATCATTTGGAGTTCACGAAACTTATCCATATTCTTTTACACATGGTTAAAATGCTTGGACAAGCAACATGGATTCAATTGAATTTCAATTCATATCTTTGTGAAAGGATTGTCATCAATTACCAAAAAGGGAGAGATTGAAAGCTCTAATTTGGTTTTGGTGAATTGATGAAACGCTAAGTGCTAACCTAGTTTAATCAAGTGATCATGAGATAGGTAGCACATTCTAAGTGGTGAAGCAAATGAAGATCATGACATGATGATGATGATGCCATGGTGATGATCAAGTGCTTGGACTTAAAAAGAAGAAAGAGAAAAATAAAAGGCTCAAGGCAAAGGTATAAATTGTAGGAGCCATTTTGTTTTGGTGATCGAGACACTTAGTGAGTGTGATCACATTTAGGATCGATGGCCATACTATTAAGAGAGGTGAAACTCGTATCGAAACATGGGTGTCAAAGTGCCACTAGATGCTCTAACTCATTGCATATGCATTTTGGATCTAGTGGAGTGCTAACACCCTTGAAAATGTTTGT
Source organism: Miscanthus floridulus (assembly GCF_019320115.1). Taxonomy (NCBI): domain Eukaryota; kingdom Viridiplantae; phylum Streptophyta; class Magnoliopsida; order Poales; family Poaceae; genus Miscanthus; species Miscanthus floridulus. The sequence goes on from NC_089582.1 coordinate 140,840,607, forward strand.
GAAAATATGCTAACACATGTGCATAAGGTGATACACTTGGTGGTTGGTACATTTGAGCAAGAGTGAAGAAGATAGAGTTGAAAAGGAGTTAGTCACACTGGTCACAAAGTGACCGGACGCTAGTCTCAGTGGGACCTGTGCGTTCAGTCAATGATACAACAAAGATGCTGGAGTCGGTCTTTGACTGGACGCTAGGTCACTTGGTGATCGGACGCTGACAAGGTGTGTCCGATCCAGCTGATGTGGCAGTGCACAGAAGAGTCACCGTGTGACTGGACGCTGGGTGAGTCCGGTCGAGCATGACCGGACGCGTTCGGTCTTGAAAAGTCGTCTCTGGATGCTTACTGGAAATGACCGGACGCTAGGGCTCAGCGTCCGGTCACTTTGAGCTACTGCGTCTGGTCATCACTTGACCATTGAGATCGAGCGCTCAGTATTTGAAGAGAGGGGACACATGACGTGCATCGCACGACCGGACACTGGGTCCAGCGTTCGGTCAATCTGACCGGAGCGTTCGGTCGCCCCGTGTTTAGTGCAGTGAGGAGCCCAATAGCTCTATTCGTGGGGGCTCTCTATTTAAGCCCCATGGCCGGCTCAAGCTCACCCTCTTGGCCATTTGCATTGGCATAGCGACCTTGTGAGCTTAGCCAAAGGCCTCCCACTCATCTCCATCATAGATTCAACATCTTTGTGAGTTTGGGAGAGAATCCAAGTGCATTGCTTGAGTGTTTGCATCTAGAGACACTTGGTGTTCGTGTTTCGCTGCGGGATTCGCTTGTTACTCTTGGTGGTTGGCGCCACCTAGACGGCTTGGAGCAGCGAGGATCGTTGAGCGGAGGGTGGTGATTGTCTCCGGCTCCGATCGTGGTGATTGTGAGGGATTCTTGACCTTTCCCCGACGGAGCGCCAAAAGGTACTCTAGTGGATTGCTCGTGGCTTGTGTGATCCTCATCTTGTGTTGAGGGTTTGACGTATGAAGCCAATTAGCGCGTGGACCTCCAAGTGAGTGAATCACCACAACGAGGAGTAGCTTGGCGGCAAGCAAGTGAACCTCGGTAAAAAATCATTGTGTTCATCATTTGATTTTGAGGTGATTGGTCTTCATTGATATTCATTCTTGTGATTGATTGGCTCCTTCCTCGATACGACGGTATAAACAAATTGCTCACTCTCTTTACATTACCGCAAACTAGTTGTCAAGCTTTTTAGTGTAGCTAGTTGTGAGAGCTTGTTAGTTTGGTTAGTGTGGCTCTTTAGTTAGCTTTTGAGAGCACACAAACTTAGGCTGTATTTGGCATAGCTCCCATGGGCTCCGGCTCCTCTGTGAAATCACTGCAGCAGTACTGTAGCACGGAGCCATTTTGGATTTCGAGGCAGAAAATGAACTGAGAAGAGGAGGAGTCGGTGGAGCCACGATTTCGAGCTTCTCCAGCTCTGTGCTACAGTACTGCTTCTTCCAGGGGCTCCGACCTCGTGATACGGTCGAGAAAAAAGATAGTGTGCATCGTAAAATTTGCAGCTCTGATCGACCTGACCATCAACTTTTAGTTTGGTACTAACTACAATAGTAGTTTGCATTCTTCATTTCTTCTGGATCATGAGCTAAGTTCTAATTCAGTTCATGATTTTTTTGTGAACATAATTCAGTTCATGATTGATTGATGTAGCTTCTGGTCGCAGCGGCGGATCCAGGAAAAATTTTAGGGGGGGTGAACAACACATATATCTGACTGTTGCTTGATCTTAAGTCTCAGCCCCACTTACACTATAGAACTTTGCCTAAAAATTCATATAAGCTCCAGGGGGTTCCACTGCTCCGGTATGGCTAGGGGGGGCTCGAGCCCCGCCCCCCGTTGGATCTGCCCCTGCTTCTGGATCCATGACTAAATTATGTGTTCCATTATTTCATATATGTGAAATGCACTTGCTAATAATACTAATTATGTTCCTCTGTTAATTCATTCGAAATAATTATGTTCTTCCCGAGCGTCTGAACTTTACTTACAAGGATTAAACACTTGTTGACTTGAAAGATGAGACTTACCCCAGCTAGCAGCACCAAAAGCTAACGCATCATGTATGTGCAAAATGGACTTTGAATTTCGAATAGAATAAAATCTGGAGAGCATCAACTTCCAAAAGATCTTTTAAAAAGAAAACTATGGACTAATGCACCATCATACGTAATAGTCCACTTTCACAGTCTAACTATATACAATATTTTAGAAAGATAGACACACCTTTCGCTGAAAAGTTAGGCTGAAAAATACTATTCGTTGATTTGTTAGAAAAACACTGTATCATGACTAATAAGTGGCCGACGATGTGCCTTTTTTTTCTCCTCGTTTCTATTTGGTATACGGACCCTTTCAATCCTTATAGATAAGCACAAGGAGAAACATTCTACCGCGTTTAACTAAATTAGCACACAAACACTTGACCGCCATAGTGTATTATCTAATGCATTTCCTGTCTAGCTTTCAGACTTTTCAGTCATCGGTGATAGTAATAATGTATGCCATTGCCATCATCAAGTCCAACCCTTCGTCTCCAACATACATGAAATAGGAGATAACCTACCACAATCTTCCACATAGGACAAGATAAAGGGCATTTAAAACATTGTCCGGCCGAGCGAGCTAAAAGGGGTCGTCACGGTGTCTCACTGGGACGGCCCACTGAGAGATGGTTGACCAGAGAAGATTAGATCACATCAGATTAGACTGATTGGAGATGCTACTTTAAGATGTGATGGCCGCTAGCTCTAAGTTTTTTATTTTTAAATTTATAGGCCCTATTTATTTTGGCGCCTAACAGTATATTTCTAAGTGCACAACGTCAGTTCTCATCACAGTATATTTTTAGATTTATAGGCCCTATCACTGGCCGAGCCAAAGGCCCGGCCACCCTGGGCCGGTGGCCGGGCTTCTCTGCTGGCGCTGCAAACACGTTAGCCCAAATAGCCGAAGAGACTTAGTAATAATAGCTACGTATAAAGATGAGGAAAAAGCTAGCAGGCGCCGCCTACGCTTAGTATTATTTTACTTTAAAATTTAAAACTATTTTGGTTGTCTAATTTTTCTTGTATATTATATAATTATTATGTGTTCTACTTTACATAGCTTTGTTAGGACACTAACAATACTAAAAACGATAGATAATTCTATTAATTTATATAGACACTACATATATAAACTACTCTCTCCATTCCACAAAGAATGTCATTTTTAGTTCCTGAGAAGTCAAGTTTTTTTTAACTTTGACCAATTGTATATACAATAATATTAATATTTATAATACATAATTAGTATCATTAGATAAATCACGGAATATATTTTCATAATAAATTTATATAGTGGTACAACTGTTGCTAAAATTTTCTATAAAGCTAGTCAAATAAACTTGAGAAAATTTGACTAGCACGCATCTCATAGTGTCTTTTTTGGAGACAGAGAGAGTATATTCCTAATGGATAGTTTCTATAGAATAATCTTTTGTCTAATGACATATATTTTCTCTCCTTCATCTACCTATCACATCTCTTCATATCTTGGTTCCTGTCTAGCATGGTTTCTTGTTAAGAAACTATTTCATTCATTCTTTTAATTGCAGTATCACGTCATCTTTTTACTTAGTTGATATCCTAATTAATGAACATAGAAATCATGTGGTTTCTGCGTTGAGAGTGGCCTTACTATTAGCATGGCGCTGTGTCTCGCCCAGGCTCCATGAAATTCCTGGCTCCGCCACTGGGGCCCTATTAATAATAACCAATTATATGGCTGGAATTCAGTTAGATAATTAATCATAGTTACAACGTTGAATATACATGTACATATTGCAAGACCTTTTATGTATATATAACAGTAACTAGATGAGTGCCCGTGCGTTGTAACAGGTGCAACATAAATTGAATGAGATGTTTGTTAGCCAAGTCAAAATCAAGAATATATCAATTCAATTTTTTACGTGTATTATACCATGATAATGTCTAGAAACATATTTATTATCGTAATGAATCTGAAATAAAAGCTAGGCTTGGAGGTTGTTGTCTGAAAGTTACGAGAAACATCAGTTGCCTCAAAGGCTGAAAATTTATTGCTAGGCATCGAATTGAATTTATCCATGCTCTGCTTTGCTAAAACATGTATACTCGACTTACAATATCTTAGCCCGCATGAGGCATGTCAATAATTTATTTTTTGGGAAAAAAGTATTTGTTGTCAGCACGCAACGCGAAGGACAACGAACGAGATTTGGATCACGATCATGATCATTGCGTGGTGATATTCCAATAAATTCCTTTCTCTTTCTATAATTCTCTTTCCATTTTATTCTATTTTATTTACTTGCCTTCCGTGTCTCCATACGGTGATTATTTGTCTACCAGTGATTCCGTGAGTTTTATTCTATTTTATTTACTTGCCTTCCAGTGTCTCCATGCAGTGATTATTTGCCTGTCGGATATGGATCGCATGAGTGTTTTGGTCTTGCCGGGTAGATGTTGACAATCTATATATTTTAGCTGTATAGATAGAGAAGAGATAGAGATACGCACTAAGAAGTTTTTTTTCTCAAATTAACGCCATATTTGGATCATGCTAATTGTTGGCATGGAGAAGCCAACTAATATATATATATATATATATATATATATATATATATATATATATATATATATATATATATATATATATATATATATATATATATATAGACACACACACACACCGGAGCTATTAGTTGACCTTTTAGCTTATTGACCCAATTCGATTTTGTAGCTAATAGTTAGTAGTCCTTAGGCCATGTTTGGGTCTCCTAAAAATAGAGAATGAGATCCAACATATGGATTCTAGGGGAGATTTTTATAATCCAGCCGCTAGATTATGATAATCCAACTATCCATATCCATCTTAGTATTTAGAGATAAAATGGGTGTGAAACACCTTCAACCATCTATAATAATTAATCTTCGTCTAGAATATAGAGACCCAAACATGCCTCTATTTAAAAAAAAACTAGAATCCAGATTGCTATTCAAAATCCAGATTCTATAATCATTTGAAAGCCAATAATAACTTTTTCTTAGCTTGCGGTTCTGATTTTATTATAAAAAAGCTTCATAGTCCAGAGGGTATATGAAGATTCTCACCTTTTTTTTTTTTTGCACTGATTCCGGCAAGCCGATGAATAATAAACAGTAGGCACCAATGTTTAAAGAGCTCATTTTGAGCTCTTATTTAAAGGATTAGTTAGGGTGTTTGACTCTACCAGTACTAGCTTTAGGAGCTTATTAGTAGCCCAATGCAAGCACCCCCCGCCCCCCTAACACTTTAATGAAGTAGGCGTGACTTCTTTTCATTGCATCTACCGGGGGTGCATATATTACATATGTGAATCTCACAGATTGCTCAAATTACATAGACGAAATTTATTGAGGGCATATTTTGGGTTTTTTTTTGTGTAAGTGATGCATGATGCATGTAGAAGACTGCTTTAATTTTATTTCACTACTAGAAAGCAGAAATTCCCTGATGGTGCACTTAACGTCAGGGAAATTGAAAATACCGTCAGGAAAATATAAAATCAATTTTCCTGACTGTGCACCGTCAGGTCTAGCGTGACAGGGTAATTAAAAAATGTCTGACGGTGCACCGTTAGGGAAATTAATTATGAATTTCCCTGACGGTTGTTTAATTTTCCTGCGTGTTTTGCAGGAACCGTCGAAATAATATCAATTTTCCTATGTGTTTTTCACAAACCGTCAAGATAATGCTATTTATCCTAACGTTTTATGCAATAACTATAAAAAAAAATTCAAAACCGTCGAGATATTTTTTAATTACCCTGTTGCGCTAGCCCCAACACCTTAAGAATTAAGGTGGTGATTTCTACACCTTAAGAATTAAGGTAGAGAGGCTTAAGGTAATTCATATCTTTGTATTACACATAAGCAGCAATATCGCATACACATTCATGCAATCAGACGCATAACTCACAGTTTGAAGGTCTTTTTTTTTTTGCGACTACTCACAGTTGAAGTCGGCATTAGGTTCCATTTTTCTGCATTATTGTTAACTCGCACATATACGCGCAGATGAGACGTGCTTCACCAACGGGTACCTGGACACCCCGGTGGACTGGATCGCCGACATGCTGCCCGGCGCCCGCCTCCGCGACCTCCCGACGTTCATCCGCACCACGGACCCCGACGACACCATGCTGACCATCATCATCAAGCAGTGCAGAGCTCGACTCCCCGGCCGCCGACGGCATCCTCCTCAACACCTTCGACGACCTGGAGCGCCGTTCCCTCGACGCCATCCGGGCCCGCCTCCCCAACACCTTCACCGTCGGCCCGCTCGGCCCTGAGGTCTCCCCGCCGTCGTACCTGCCCTCTCTGACCTCGAGCCTGTGGAGGGACGACGACCGGTGCGCGGCGTGGCTGGACGGGCACGGCGCGGAGGAGGACGGCAAGGGCTCCGTGGCGTACGTCAACTTCGGGAGCATCACGGTGCTGACGGGCGAGCAGATGGACGAGTTCGCGTGGGGGCTGGCCGCCGCGGGGTGCCCGTTCCTGTGGGTGGTCCGGCCGGACACGGTGCGCGACGCCGGCGGGTGGGCTCTCCCGAAGGGGTTCGCGGAGGCGGTGGCCGGGCGCGGGCTCACGGTGGGGTGGTGCGACCAGGAGGCCGTCCTGGAGCACCGCGCCACGGGCGGGTTCCTCAGCCACTGCGGGTGGAACTCCACGCTGGAGAGCCTCCGCGCCGGGGTTCCGCTGCTGTGCTGGCCCTTCTTCTCGGAGCAGGTGACCAACTGCCGGTACGCGTGCGAGGAGTGGGGGGTGGGCCTGGAGATGCCGCGCGAGGCGGGGCATCGCGAGGTGGAGGCGGCCGTCAGGGAGCTGATGGGCGCCCAGGGGAGGGGCGCACCGGCCAGGAGGAGGGCCGCGGAGCGGAAGGAGAAGGCCAGGGCGGCCGTCGCGCCGGGCGGGTCGTCGCGCGTCAACCTCGACAGGTTCATGCAAGAGATCGCGCGCGCAAGTGCTGAAATTATTCAGAGCGTGTGCTGTAATGCTGTACTTCCGTGTGGGACCGTAGATGGTTGATGTAAATCAATACAATAATACTCTTCTGCCCTATAAAAGAAAATCATTATGATTTGATTAAGTTTATACAAAAATGTACCAACATACTCCTAAAAATAAGTATTTTTATTAGATTTGGCATGAAATATGTTTTCTAGTCAGATCATTAATACTGATACTCTTCTCTATAAATTTATTGAGTTGAAAGCCATGATTGGATCCGTTGTTATCAGCTAAAATAATCTAGTTGTAATCTAAACAATGCTGGATTGTAGCCATTCTCACTTTAACCAACAATAATCGAAATCCAACACTCCAATTACTATAATTATAAAAATAATATACATAATTTAGATTGAAATAATCCAGTTGTAATTTAAACAGGGCCTAAAATTATTCAACTTAGGACAAAACTAGTAAGAGCAAAATTCACATTTGCAAATAATGACTCCAAAGATTTATCAACTATCATCTTCAGGAGCAGTAGCATCATAAGGATTGTTCCCAAACTTGGTTATCATATTGCAGGCAACTTAAGCCTCACCGGTAGAAGATCTGTCCGCCATTGGTGGGAGCTACACCTGCGAGATGAACCACAGCACAGCGTTATAAGATTTGCCGCCGGGAACCAACTAGCAATCTAGCATGCATGGTTGCATGCGTGTCTGCATGATCTATGTTCGTTTGCGTAAGTGTGTTTTAAAGAAGGGCTAGACTGCTAGTACATCATCTGTTGAGCAATCGAGGGATTGAGCAAGCCAAAAATCAATAAATTAGTCTTGCAACTCCGCAGATTGACAGAGCTCAGTCTCTTGGTTAGAGATGAAAGGTTCAGACCTTGTCGTCTGCGTTTGCAGCTCCAGCAACCGGCTCCTTGAAAAACTCAATGATGTTCCGGCACACTTCCTTGGGCTTCTCAATATTGACTGCATGCCCAGCATTCTTTATAACAACTAATCGAGAATTCCCCTCTAGATGCCTGTCGATTTGTCAAGTGATCAGCAATTTCGTAACAATTTTCATGGGGACCGTGGTAAATTAAACTTCATCTCGAATAAGAGAGTTTCAGAGGTAGCATCAGCGAACCGGTTCAATCTGTGAGCCAGCTCCATTGGGAACACCCGATCTTGCTCCCCCCAGATTATAAGCGTTGGCTGCAATAGATCGAATTGAGAAAAGTAGTATCAATAAAAGAGACTGCAAATCATTGTTTTTTTTTGTGTCACGGTCATTGAGATAATAAGAAGTTCAAGAATATACTGTCACAAGCAGGTGTCAGTCAGTTCTCTCAAATGTAATAACGATATAAACACGCTGGACTTCAGCATTAGTCACTAGGATTTATGTACCTGGGTCAATTTTGGAAGAGTACAGAGTTGTCTCCCATTAATCAAAGCGTATAGCAGCTCAGTCTTCTCCTGGATATGATCAGAGCCCATCACCTGATGCAGTAAAACAAGGCCACACTTGTCAGAACGGTCATCAGCAAATCAAACAAGGTTGTTTTACTGTAGATCTCCTGAACCTCTGCATGATTTTTTCACAGTGATAAAGTATTAATGATGAAGCATTGCAAGCTTTTCAAACGGTTTAATTTTCACTTTTCATCCATTTGCATCTTTGGAACATTGCCAATCTTAGGCTTTTATCACACAAAGAATGAAAATTTGGTTCACATCAATGACGTTACCTAAGATAGAGATGTATCCATTTACTTGGAATTAATCTCACTAGTTCGTTGGCTACATTGTTTGATGCATAAAAATATCCTGTTAAGCAGCACATCCATGTCACTAGTGTACATCTTATAGATGTGTAAGCTTTGCGTTTAAAAAAAAAAAGATGTGTAAGCTTATGAGATGCACTCAGATCGCAAAAAAAACTGCTCTAATGTCTGCAGCCAGATAACCACCGAGCCACTACCAGAAGAATGGTTTCAGTTACCTTTCCAGTCATGAAAGTACCTGATCAAAAGGGAAGTGAGCCCTTGTCAAAAGAAAAAGGCAAAGTAGGAAGCTTTGTAGAGTCTTCTAGAAGGGAAAGAAGTAGCTTTGTAGTAAAGAATGATGAGGCACATCATGGAAATGAACTTGCGTGTTCAGGAATAAAGGTTCACTTGCAAAAGAATTTAAAGTTCAGATAGAGAGTTAAGCTCCATGCATGTACTTAAAAGTGTTTGAAATCCCTAACAAGTGATCAGATAAAAGCAAATTAAGCTTGATTTGAAGAAGGATTTGTGAACAAGGCTCGCTCCACTTCAACGAAATAGGCACATCAACTTCAAGTAAATTTCTGCCATGGTACTTAGGGAAAGCTCAAAGAACATCACAACTACAACTATACATCCGTGGTTATTTCAGGTGATATTCTCTATGTTTAATACTCTGACAGGAACCAAACTTTAGTCCCGGAACCAAATAGTACTCACAGCCCACCACCGGCCTTGCACGTGCAAATGGCTGGTGGCCATGCTGCCCCTGCCTCTGCCTTCCACAGAAGCGAATAACAGAGTATCCAAATATGCGAACAAAGACAAAGGCCAAAACGATGATATGCTCCCAAGCTATCGACACGTGTAAGTTTTGTGAGGCTTTGTCGGCTCCACCAAATCTACGTGTTAACCATTGGTAACGATCCAACAACGCTAGTGTCCAGCGTCCACTACAAGAATTCTCATTCAGGAGAAGAATGGTTACAATAAGATATCTAGTGAATTGTTAACTACTCTGCTAAGCGTCTACTGGTAGACTGAAACCAGGCGATTAAGATGGCCGAAGCCATAGCAATTTCAGTCCCAGACATTCAAATGGTGCAGCACAACTGCCCAAGTGTGAAGGGCAACTTGGGGCCCTCTTTGCATTTTCACGAGAGAGAAGCGGAGTCTGTCTACCTAATAACCATGTGTTTTATAGAGTTTCAACACATAAATTTTTTTGCACCATAGAATTAAAATCCAACAACCTCTATCCTCGTTCTACCTCTAGCCTTCTTCTACCTCCAGTCTTTTTCTACCTCCAGACATTTATAAATCACAAGATCATAGATCTATAGATCACATGAAACAATTTTTTTCTATACAGGATAAAGGATAAATCGGGTCCGGCCGCACGACCGGCGGGCTCATGCGGCCCTGAAGCGCGTCCGTGCCGTCCAGACTCCAGTGTGCACGGGCCCGCAAGGCAGGAAGGTGGATGGGGCAGCGCGGGTCGGTGAGGGAAGGGAGGAATCTGCTGCGCACGTGAGTGTGCACGCCTGCCTCTACCTGCAGCAGCGCTGGTGATCGTATTTCCGTATCCGTATCAGTATCTCTCTCAGACAAGCCAGGAAACGGAAGAAAAGAGAGGGAGAGAGAGAGAGAAAAAATCCATATGTTTTTTTTTTGCTAATTTCTGAAGTGAAATACTACGATCCAACGCAGTTACCATCCCACAGCACACAGAACACAACATTCTCTCATCTAGAGGTGCATAAATATTCCCCCCTAATGAGATTTTTATAATCTCACCAGATGTTATATAGCCGATAATGTAAGAATCCAACAGAGTATACCCGGTGGAAATTCAAACCAAATTTGACAGAATCCGAACACTGAAAGACTGAAACCGAGTAGTAAGTAATAACCAACCCTGATGTAGTCCCAGAGGAAGCAGGAGGGCATGATGAGCGGCGGGCGCACGAAGGTGAGGCGGACGAGGCGGCGCACCTCCTCCGGTCGGCGCGGCACGAGCAGCGCGGCGGCCTCCCCGACCCCAACCACGGGGAAGAGTCCCTCGGCCAGGTCCTTCTCCTCGAGGCAGACCCCCGCGCAGACCAAGGCGACCCGGTCCACGGCCTCCGGGAACATGGCGGCCATCCGGTGTCCGACGAAGCCGCCGTAGCTGACGCCGACGAGGCCGAACCTGGGGACCCCGATGGCGTCCATGGCGGCCTTGATGGCGGAGGCCTGGAAGGCGTCGGAGCGGTCGGGGAGGCGCGTGCAGGAGGCGCCGAAGAAGACGAGGTCGGGCACGATGGGGTCGAACCCGGCGGCGATCAGCGCGCGGAGGTAGGGCGCCCACTGCCACGTGGCGGAGGCGCCGAAGCCGTGCAGGAGGAGCAGCGGGTTCCGCGGCGGCGGGCCCGCGGGCACCCACATGTGGACGGTGGTGGCCGGGTTGGGGTCGGAGTCCGGGTCCGGGCCGGGCCCCGGGAGCGGCACGGCGAGCGGGCGCAGCCCCGCCCTGCGGAAGCGGTGGCTGAAGCAGCGGTCCCGCGCCGCCGCGAAGCTGAGCGCGCTGCACCGGCCCCTGCTGCGGGCGGCCGCCGGCGGAGGGGGAGGCATTGCTTTGCGGCGGCGGCGATCGCGCGGGGAGGGGGAGCGGGAGGGCCCAGCCGGGCGCGGGCGTGGGTGGCCTGGTTAATCCTGCGGGTTCTGTCCTGCTAATCTTGGCGGTGGCGTCGGCCGTGGCCTGTGTGTATGGTTATGGGGTTGTTTTCAGATGATGCTCGTCATCGTCGCGTAATAAAATGCTAGGACCAGGAGAGAGTGTCACTCGGTCGCTGCGCGGTGAAGTGGGCAAGTGGCATACTGGCATTGCATTTGCATGTAGTGCTAGCAGTCTAGCACCAAGGGAAATTGTCGATCAAAGGGAAATAAAAACGTTACTCCCTCTGTTCATTGTTTAGTATCCTTCGATCAATTATAGATAAAAAAGTATTGATAATATTAAATAAATATTATTAGATTAATTATAAAATATATATTTAAAATAAACTATTTTGGAGCTTTACATGTGAATAGTATTTCTAGAAATTTGGTTAAATCTAAACCACTTTTACTAGCATGTAACCCGTAGTTACATTCTTTTGTGGACAGAGGGAGTACATCGCTACGATGTTTGCAACGTCGGCACATTGTGCGGGCCCATACAATACACTGGACAGGGAGAAAGAGGCCTAGGATGGCGTTTGGGTTCGCCATGCCGTCGAGGTCCATGCAATACACTGGACATCTCGTGGATTACTGAGGACTTGTGTAATTTATTTTATTATTATTATCCGAACACTCTCATATGATACTCCATGTGACACCCGATGTGACACCCTGTCAGTGTTTCAAGTTACCACCGACGAGTAAATTTCTAGTATTGCGTATCTGGCTCGGATGGTGTGTTTAGAGGACACGGGGTTTATACTGGTTCGGGCAGAAAGTCTCTACGTCCAGTTCATCGCTGCTGCTCGTGTTACTAGCACTGAAAGTTTATAGTAGGGGTTACAAAAGAGCGAGAGAGGGAAAGAATCCCAAGTCTCTGGTGGAAGAAGTGAGTGGGTGCCGAGAGCTCGATCGCTGCTCAGTCGTGTGTTCGTGTCGTGCTCTTCTGCGGATTTGGATCGGATCTCGATGGGGCGATGGTTCATCCCGTTCATGGGACATCCTGCTTTTCCTTTTATAAGCTAAGGGAAAGTGCGGGTTAAAGCGGAGGAAAAGGAGAAGAATGAGAGGGAGGAAGGCTTTTAGGATCGTCGGGTCCTTCTTCTCCTTCATGTGAGTCCCGCCGATCCTGTAGATGTCAATAGGGACGGCTCCACGTCGTGGCCCCGTCCGTCACCGACACCATTTGCAGGCGTCGTCTGCCAGTCATGGCGTTCCATCCCGTCCCGGCGGACATCGTGGTGAACTGGCGCGCCTGTCGTCGTTCGTACGAGGGTTAGGCAGAACAGCACCGGCACGCCCGACGCTGTTCTTGATGTGAACCCTCAGGTATGGCCCGTCATGGCCACGGGTTATATCGAGGCATGTCAGTCCCTTCCCTGGTGTCAAAGCTTTGACCCAGGCCCATACGTTTTGTCGATGTTTCGAACAAACACCGGCTAGTAAATTTATAATTGATGCGCGTTAGGCTGGGATGGTGCGCTAAAGGACACAAGGTTTATACTGGTTCGGGCTGAATGTCCCTACGTCCAGTCTGTTCCTGCTCATGTTATTAGCACCGAAAAAAGTTCGTAGTAGGGGGTACAAACGATCGAGAGAGGGACGAGTCCCAAGTCTCTGATGGAATGGTCGAAAGGGTTGCTGAGAGCTTAGGTCGCTGCTCAGCTGTGTGTGAAGTGTCGTGTGTCAAGAGTCGATCCCTTTAGCGGGGGGCCCTGCCCTCCCTTTTATAGACCAAGGGGGGAGCAGGGGTTACAGATGGGAGAAAGGAAAAAAACCAGAGGCCAAGAAGCCCCTCCGAAGGTGTTGTGCCCACCTTTTCTACTGAGCCAGCCTTGCTGACATGGCCAGACGGTGTCAGGGATTGGCACGTTCGCCGGGTGCCCATGCCCTGACGACGCCATGCCCTTACCGGATCAGCAAGTGGCCATGTCCTGTCCCACCCCTTCGGGCGACGTGTCAGATAAGGGTGTTGACCTGTGGCCCTGTGGGGAGCGGACGGCGCGGCGACAGTACGTCCATCACTGTAGAGGGCGCGAGTCTCTTCCTGGACCGTAGTGGTTGTCGTATGTCTATGTTAGGTTCCGTGTCCGAGGGCTGAAGGCGACGCCTACAACACTATTCGGACTCTGCCATACCAGAATGGTCTAAAGCGCCCATCCCGTCATATCCTGGCGGTACTTTCCTGCCGCGGCGTAGGGCATGGTCCTTGGTGCTGCGTTTGACTTGAATGTCATGTCGTACCCTATGCTCATCATTATGAAGGTACAGGGTGTACTCGTCGGGTGAGGCAGAGTCTACCCTCGGGCATCGGGCAGGGCGGAGCCTAGCCCTCGAGGGTTGGGTGAGGCGGAGCTAGCCCTCGGGGGTCAGGTGAGGCGGAGCCAGCCCCTAGCCTTCGGGCGAGGCGGAGCCTAGCCCTCGGGGGTCGGGCAAGGCGGAACCAGTCTTCTGTCATTCGGACAAAAAATGCAGTGGCGTTCCTGTCTGATCGGAAGTGTTAACGTTCGATGGTTATTAGTCCCACCTCATTGGGTACCCCGGTATTAGGTCCCCGACAGTAGCCCCCGAGCCCCCAGGTGATTTGGATAGAATCGCCTGGAGGGTATTTCGATTCGCCAGAGGGTGCGCGCGAGCGCACTTGTCGGGTGTAGCCCCTGAGCCCCTGGGTGACTCGGAAAGAATCGCCCGGGGGGTATTTTGATTCGTCAGAGGGTGCGCGCGAGCGCACCCGACGGGTGTAGCCTCCAAGCCCCCGGGTGAACCGCCCGAGGGGTATTTTGATTCGCCAGAGGGTGCGCGCGAGCGCACTCGACGGGTGTAGCCCCTAAGCCCCCGGGTGATTCGGATAGAACCACCCGGGGGTTTCAATTCACCAGAGGGTGCGCGCGAATGCACCCGACGGGTGTAGCCCCCCAAGCCCCTGGGTGATTCAGATAGAACCGCCCAGGGGTATTTTGATTCGCCAGAGGGTGCGTACGAGCGCACTCGACGGGTGTAGCCCCCGAGCCCCTGGGTGATTCGGATAGAACCGCCCGGGGGGGTAATTTCGGATCCTTCGCGGGTAAGGCTGTGGGATTTGATTTTTGTCAGCTAGATAGTTTTAAGGGAACCCTGGTATCCTGTTCATGGGGGTTTCGTCTAGGGTCAGCCTGGCTGGGACTCGATTGTGGATCGAGACCCCCCTGCTGATGTTCGCGTACCTTGGTCTTAGTCACTCGTGGCCCCGTCCCTCGTTGGGATGGCCATCAAGACCGTCAGGCCGATCCTTGGGCTTTCTGGGCCCACCTGGGCCGGCGAAGAGATTTTCTGGCCCGTATCCCCTCCGTGGAGGGAGAGTCTGATCCGTTCGGGAAGGCAAACCATCCGGGTGATTTTTGTGGGAAAGGATAGGGATCGCGGGCGCGTATCCCGCAATGTGACATGGCGGCATGTCGTGGTGGGCTCAGAGATTGAGGCGGATGGTTGCGCTTCTCGCATCCGTTGCCCCTATAAAACCACAGGGTTCGCCCCTAGGGTTCCGTACTCCTCCTTTTCGCCTTTGCATCGCCAACCTCCACCACCAATCGCCAGAGCTTCCCGCACCAGTACTACCGCCGCCACCGAGCTTGCATCCGCATCGCAGCTGCCGTCGGGCTCGCATCCGCATCGCAGCCGCCATCGAGCTTGCATCCACATCGCAGCCGCCGTCAAGCTTGCATCCGCAGCGCAGCCGCCATTTCAATGGAGCCATGGTGTAGATCCAACATTACCTCTCAGCGCCTAGAGGGCCTCATCTGTCGTGGCCTCCTTCGCCCATGTTCCGCCTTCATGGAGTGGTTGCTTCCTAGTGATGAGGACGAGCCATCGCCGCCCGAGGGATATGTCGTGTCCTTTGCTCTCTTCCTTGAGCGGGGATTCGCCATCCTTGTCCATGTGTTTCTTCGGGGGCTGTTGGATTACTACCAAGTGGAGTTGTAGCATCTTAATCCCAATGGGATCCAGCATATTGCGACGTTCATCGCTCTGTGTGAGGGGTTCCCGGGGATCATTCCCCACTTCAATCTATGGTGGCACTTCTTCACCGTCAGTCTGTCGAAGAAGTGGGTCGAGAAGCAGGAGCTGAGCATGCCGATAGGTTGTGCCAGCGTTCGTCTGCGCAACACCCGGGCGACCGACTACCCATTGATGCGCTTGTCGACCTCCAATAAGGGGTGGCACTCATAGTGGTTCTACATCAAGAACGACATGACCGCCCCCTTGCCGGTGTACACCGGGCGCCTCATCGAATAGGCTCCGAGGTCGTGGAGGTGGGGTGTCCCAGACAAAGATAAGAAGAGGATCAAGGACCACCTCGCCGCCCTTCAAATTCTGAAGGACAGGGGCGTGAAGGGGTCAGGGATCATCGGCGCCTACCACACGCGGAGGGTAGTGCCGCTGATGAGCCACGCGCTCCCCCTGTACCTGATGGTGCTCGAGGCATCGCTTGAAGGGACGACGCTCGCCGACAGAGCGCTCCTTCCCACCGAAGTGGTGCAGCGGATCAAGGAGGCGATGGATCTTTCGAAGGACACCGATGGCATTGTCCTTGACTTTGTGTATCCGGTGCCAAGACATCCTCCGATGCGGCCAGAACCGGGGTTCATCGATTTCATAAGTTCTCCTTTCCCGTGTATTTTTCTTTACTTGAACTTCCAACCCTTTGACGCTGACCTCAGGATAGCGGGACCAACTGAGGAGTCTTATCCTCATGGATAGCCCGACTCCGCTGCCGAAGGACCGGATCCTGGTGGCCACAAATCGTATCGTGACTGCCTGGGACAAAAGGACGAGGGAGCTCCAGAAGAAGGAGCGGCTATGGAAGCAGCAAGCGCATGATCGAGCAGAGGAAACAGATAGTGACGACGACGACGACGATGACGAGGTAGCCACTGGCGTGGATTGGGACATCTTGGAGGACGAAGATATGCTGATAGTCGCCCACCGACCCATGCAGGGACCCCTCCCCTTCCACGTAGAGGGAAGCGAGTCCTTGGGGCTGGTGGGAGCCAGAGAATTTGCCGCCCCATCCGGGGTGCCGCCGGAGGATCGGTGGATGGGGGGAGACAGGTCGCCCGCCGCCCTCGTGGTGCTGATAGAGGGGGGCGGCTCTGCTGCCGCGCCCCACGAGTTGATGGGGGCGGGCGGGTCCACCGCCACGCCCGAGGCATCGACGGAGAGGGGCGGCTCTGTTGCCGCACCCTCGGAGATGAGGGAGATGAGCCCCCCTACCCGAGAGCAGGGGCAGGCTCGAAGCGGTCCCGCCAAGACAAGTCGGGGTGGGGGTCTGGGGGTTCATCCCCAAAATGTTCCCACCGCCCAAAGGCGCTAGAGTAGGCCACTGACTCCCCTATTTTTCCCCTTTTTATTTTTCTGTTTTGACCTTATGCCTTTTTTCCTCTTGTAGATTCTTGCGACGGGGCCACTCTCTGGGGCTGGCGCCCAAGAAGAGCCTTGCCCTTCAGGCGGGATGGACAGCATTGCCCGACGTCGCCCCTATTTCGGGTAGGAGCAGCGTTGATGCTGCGGCCTTGTTGGCCGATCCGGCGGCGCCCGTGGTTGCGCCTGCGCCCTCGGTGATTGCCGAGCGGGCGGTGTCTTCCGTGATGGGTGCGACACCGACAACTAGGGGTCTGGTGTCACCGGTGGGGGTGGCCATGACCGCGCCAAGCTAGGAGCAGCCGGACGCGGCCATGGTGGTGTCCGAGGGGGCGGCACAATCTGTGCCTCCGGCGGCCCAAGTGACGGCGCCCGACGTGGGCCGGGCAGAGGAGGACACGGCCAGAGGGTCCCCAACCACGATGAGCCAGGCGTAGTCGGATGCAGCTGTGGTGGCGTCCGATGGGGCGACGCAATCCATGCCACCGGTGACCTAGGCTGCAGTGCCCAAGGCGGGCCGGATGGAGGAGGACACGGCCGATGGGTCTCCGAGTGTCGTGGGGTGGTGGAGAGGACCCACAGGAGGTCACCCCCAGCCTTGTTGTCAAGGGGCAGCCACTCCCTCACGTGGGGGTAGCCGCCGCTGCAGTGGATGGCCGCCGAGGACCCAACATCGGCTCATTTCTCGCTTGATGATGCTACCGAGAGCTTGGAGCAGCAAAATCTTGACATCGGGTTCTCGGCTATGATGGATGCTTTGAGCCAGGCTAGTGGTGCCCTACGTGAAATCCTCATTCCTACTGGCTGGGTATCCGCTTGATGTTCTCCCTCATTTTCTTCTTTCTTCACGTATTTTTGTGTTTTTGATACCGGTCTTCTTTTCAGTGTATCATTGCTCGTAGCCGGAACAAGTCCCGGTGCCTCCGTGAGCAAAAGGCGAAATGGGACCACCTTACCGAGGAGGCCCGACTGCGAGGAGATGTGGGCGCGCAGCTGGCTGCCGCCCAGTAGCGGGAGGCCAAGGCGCGTCGGGACGCGGAGGAGATCCATGGGATGTTCGAGGACTTGTCGGTGAGGGTGAAGCTGGACGAGGAGGCGGCCGCCAGGATCCAAAAGGAGCAGGACGAGCTGCTCCAGAAAGATGCCGTGGCTAGTGAGCGGGCCATCAAGGTCGTGGCTGAGCTAGAGACGAAGCAGGATCTCAGGTGGAAGGCCGAGGATAGGTCCACGGCCCTGCAGCAGAGGGTGGACCGGGATGCCGAGGTGATCGCCCGGTTGTGCGGGGAGCAGGACGAGCTGCACCGAACCAAAGAAAGACTTCGGTTGGAGCGTGGCATGATCCCGCGAGGAGCGCGACCGAGCCGTTCGAGAGCGCGATGAGGCACGTCAGGTGGTCAACTCCCTCCGAGCGGATCTTGGAGCCGCGGTGAGCCAAAGGTTGGACGCCGAGAGCATCTCGGCCGGGCTAAGCAAGGAGCTCACTGAAGTGCGAGGGATCCTTCAGACCAAGAGTGATGAGCATGACCTTCTGCAAGCCACTGTCGGGGTGGTCATCGATGCCCTAAGGGTGGCGCAGCTAGAGGGAACCAGCTCGCTCACGACTCATGCCGCGGGTATCACAGCGTGGGTAAGCCAACTTGAGGAGGATGTCTTTCATGCCAGGATCACCCAGGCCTTCACCATTGCCTGTTCTCATTATGATCGAGAGATCAACTTGGACGTAATGAGCCAAGGCTTCGTGCCTGTCTATGAAGATGCTGAGCTGGACGAGATGGAGAGGGCGATGACTCCCCTTGCGCTGAACCTGGCGAACAGGCTGAAAGAAGCGGTTCTCCCTCCGCGGAAGTAGTTATTTAAATCAGTTTGATAAACATTTATCCGTAATATGTGAACAAGTGTCGGTTCTTTTGTGTCTAAAAACAGATTTGTGGCTTTGTTTTGCAATTTCATTTTGTTTGTTCGATCTTACCTTCTTCCATTTTTGCGATGAGAAAAGATTTACACGATCGACCCTTCCGTTTGTTAAGACCATAGGGCCCAAGGTGCTTAGGGGAAATTTTGATTGTGCTGGTGAGCAAAATTACCATAGCCGTCTGGCCGTGGGCTTTTTGCGGTCTTACCAATTTGTTCCCTCGAACCTTGCCGCTAGTCCCGAACCTTCCTCGAGCCCCCACGCGTGGTGGGATTCGGTCAAGGGCCGGCTTGTCTTATGAGTGTCGCCCCGTCCGCAGTTTTTCATAGCTGGAGGGGTTAAGGCGATGTTACTTGCCTCGATGGCTCAAGTGACGTGCTTCATGAGCTTGCTAACAGGAATGTTCATGTGGAATCCGATCCCATCGCTTTGCGACAGAGTCGGCAAAGCCCTCGGGTGGCATTCTGTTGCTCCTTGCCCTGCCTTCCAACAGATTCCCCCTTAATGGGGTTTCTATGGCCTCGGCTAGGGGCTAGATTAAACTAAAAGGTTGAGATGACCCTATCCACCTCAATGCGGGTTGGGCAAAGGCCACTGAGGCTCATCTACGTTTTCTCCCCTGGCTCTTGTTCGACGCGAGGTGGCCCCGAACCCTTCGTGGGTCAGCCTTCGAACCTCGGTCTCTCAATCTTGGATCGAGCGGCTCGAGCCCTCGAGCCCCTTAGGGTCTGATAGGGGTCGGCCATGTTTTCGCGTGTTACCCCGTCCTTGGTTTCTGCAACTGGAGAGGCTGAGTTGACGATACTTGCCTCGATGGCTCGAGTGTCGCGCTCAATGAGCTCGCTAACGGGTATGTTAGTGTGGAATTCGGATCCATCATTCGCTGACAGGGTCGGCAGAGCCCTTATGTGGCATTCCACTACTTCTTAACCCGCCTCCTGGTAGATGCCCAAGCCGTTCATTGGGCTCAGGTGGCCCATTGGCCTCTCCTCGATGGAGATTCTATGGGTTTGGCTCAGGGTTAGAATCGAACAAGAAAGGTCGAGATGTCCCCGTCTGCTTCTGAGCGGGGTCAGGCAAGGCCGCTGGGGCTCGTCTCTGTTTTTCTCCCCTAGCTCTGTTTGACGCGAGGTGGCCTCGAGCCCATCGTGGGCTGGCCTTCGAACCTCGGTCGGTCGCCGCTCATGTTGAATGAGGCGGTTGCCACTTCATGACGCGACATGAAGCGTTGAGATGTAGGGATTTGCATATGCAACGTTTGGATGTATGGTTTTAGTGTGTCACTTCATTGAAATGAAAGTGGGGTTTGGCAACGTTACCTTGATGATATGAGCGATGGGAAGCTCATACCAGACATGTCCGTGCAGGGTTCGGGCCCGATGTTTGCGATGAGGTCGGCGTAACCTGCATAAGCATCGCTATTTTTTGTTTCCTGTCTCTCGGCGGTGACCCGAGCCGCTCGATTGATTTAGTTGACCTGACAGCTTCTCCTCGAAGGAGGTTCTGCAGGGGGACCCCTCCAAACCCTTCTCGGGAAGGCGGGAGCCGAGGCTTGCGGTGCGGAGAACTATGAGTTCAATTTATGCTGGTGAACAAAAACACCGTAGCCACCGAGGCATAGGGTCTGGCGGTTCGTCCAGTTGTATTCAAAGTTTTATACCCACACACCGCGCTTTTGGTTTTAAACGTAAGGAGGGGTCGGGCGAAGAGGGTGTCTAAACAAATAGACACCCTCGGCAGCCCCCGAGCAATGTCTGTGCCTTTGCTGTTGCTTGGGTCGAAGGCTCGGTAAAAAAATTAACACTCAAAGTAAGTAAACAGAGGTGCTTATCTTTCAGCGGTCGTTCGTTCATTGTTTTGCCTAGGCCACCCGATCGACCTAGGAGGCCCATTGGAGAGCGTGGTGCTCGACGTTGCAGATGACGGCGCCTTCGAGGATCCCGCGGAGCGGTAGGATGTCGCTGATGTAGTACTCGTAGTAAAGCTCGGCAAAGACTGTAATTGAATAAGTTTGTGGGGGAGCCCCCGAGTGAATAGTCCTTTGAATTTAAGAGTACATTAGTCCTTTTCATGATGAAATCACTTTGTAAGTGGCGAATTTGTGCAAAGAATGAACAATAAACAAATTTTCATCTTTTGTTATGGAAAACAGTCTTTTCAGCTTCCTCTCTTTGTAGAAGAGGTTTCGGTGCCCTCCGACCCTTCCCATGGCTTAGGTTGTAAAGGCTAAGAGTGCGGGTGAAAAAGTTCTGATCACGCTGGTGAGCAAGGAGGTCATAGCCGCTGGGGTGTGGGTTTCCCGCAGTCCTACCAGTTGTACTTAGAATTTGTTCCCGAAATCCTAGCCCTTAGGACTTGTTATGGGAATAGTGGAAAACTTAGAGAATATTTGCAAAGGTAACACAGGAAGTGTTTGCAAGATAAACGTACTTGTATCATTTGTATCAGCCCCCGAGTGAGGTCCGACCCCTCGCAATTTGCAGGGGTTGGATGTCACTAAAGATCGGGGATTTGTAAAAAAAACTGATAAGGAAAAGTATGCGTTTATTTAAGGGTAAAAATGACGTAGCTGCTCAATGTTCCAGGCGTTGGTGAAGACCTCGCTGTTGATGGTTTTCAACTTGTAGGCGCCTAGGCAGAGTACTTCCACGACGACGTACGGCCCCTCCCAGGGTGGGGAGAGCTTGTGGCGGTCCTTGTTGCTCTGCACGAGGCGGAGGACAAGGTCCCCGACGTTGAAGGCTTGGTCCCACACCCGTCGGCTATGGTACCATCGCAATGCCTACTGGTACTTGGCCGAATAGAGGAGGGTGATTTCGTGGGCTTCGTCTAGTTGGTCCATGGTGTCTTGGTGGGATGCCTTGGCTCCCTGTTCATCGTATGCTCTGATTCTTGGTGCTCCATAGTCGAGGTCTGTTGGGAGAACGGCCTCGGAACCATAGACTATGAAGAAAGGTGTGTAGCCGGTGACCCGGCTGGGAGTTGTCCTTAGGCTCTAGAGCACCACCGGGAGCTCGGCAACCCAGTGCGCGCCGAACTTGTTCAACCGGTTGAAGATCCTAGGCTTGAGGCCCTATAGGAGCATGCCGTTTGTGCACTCGACCTGCCTGTTCGTCCGGGGGTGCGCGACGGCCGCCTAATCGATCTGGATGTGTTGTTCATTGCAGAATCGAATGAATTTCCTATCGGTGAACTACGTGCCATTATCTATGATGATGGAGTTTGGTACTCCAAAGCGATGGATGATGTCGAGGAAGAACAGCATAGCTTGCTCAGATTTGACCGTGGAGTCGGGTCGAGCTTCAATCCATTTCGTAAACTTATCTATGGTGACAAGCAAGTGGGTTAAGCCCTCGGGCGCCTTTTTGAGTGGCCCAACCAGGTCGAGCCCCTAGACCGCAAAGGGCCACGTGATGGGGATCATCTAGAGTGCCTAGGCTGGGAGGTGAGTCTACCAAGTATAGTACTGACACCCTTCGCAGGTGCGTACGATTTGCTTGGTGTCGGCTACTGCAGTGGGCCAGTAGAAGCCCTGTCAGAATGCATTTCCAACCAAGGTCCTCGGTGCGGCATGGTGACCGCAGACCCCACCATGGATGTTGCTCAGCAGAAGTCTTCCCTGTTCGCTAGGGATGCAGAGCTGCAGGATCTCAGTGTGGCTCCATCTGTAGAGTTCACCCTCTACAAGAACGAAAGACTTGGCGCGATGTGCGAGCCGTCGAGGTTCCGTCTTGTCCGTCGGCAATGTGTCGCGGAGGAGGTAGTTGAGGTAGGGCGTTCTCTGGTCATCCAGAGGGTCGGGCTCTATAGCTAGATCCTCTTCAAGCTCCATGACCTCAGGGTTGGACAGAGCAGTCGACGGTTTAGCCCTCGGGGCCGGATCAGATGGGCCATCTTTGTCCCGCTCTGACCCTTCGTAGGGCACCGAGGGTTTGTGTTGGTCACTGGCGAAGACGCCCGTTGGCACCGGCTCTCGACCGGATGCCGCCTTCATGAGTGCGTCGGACGCCTCATTGAGGTGCCTCGGGATGTGATTAAGTTCAAGGCCATTAAACTTGTCCTCTAGCCGTCAGACTTCTTGGCAGTACGCAGCCATCTTGGCGTCGTGGCAGCTGGACTCCTTCATGACTTGGTTAACAACTAGCTGAGAGTCACCCAGAATGTCGAGGCATCGGATGCCCAGCTCGATGGTGATACGCAGGCCGTTGATGAGTGCCTCGTATTCGGCCACATTATTTGATGAGGGGAAATGGAGCCGAACCTTGTACCTCATGTGGACCCCAAGGGGTGATACGAAGACCAGCCCCACGTCGGTGCCCTTCATCATCAGCGACCCGTCGAAGTACATCGTCTAGTACTCTTGATCGATGATCGCCGGTGGCATCTGGACCTCGGTCCACTTCGCGATGAAGTCAGCCAGCACCTGGGACTTGATCACCGTTCGGGGGCATACATGATGCCTTGATCCATCAGCTCGAGTGCCCACTTTGCGGTTCTTCCTATGGTGTCCTGGCTATGGACAACCTCACCAAGGGGGAATGATGTTACGACAGTCATAGGGTGTGACTGGAAGTAATGGCGTAGCCTCCTCTTGGTGATGAGGATGGCGTATAGGAGTTTCTAGATTTGGGAGTAGCGGGTTTTGGAGTCAGACAGTACCTTACTGATGAAGTACACAGGGCGCTACACCTTGAGGGCGTGCCCCTCTTCTTCCCGCTCTACCACTAGGGCGGCGCTGACCACCTACGTGGTGGCCGCTATGTATAGCAGGAGGGATTCTTCGTCGCTTGGAGGAACTAGGACTGGGGGTTTTGTTAGAAGTAGCTTGACCATGTCAAGTGCCTCTTGGGCCTCGGCTGTCCACTCGAAGCGGCTGACTTTCTTTAGGAGCCAATAAAGGGGGAGTCCTCGTTTGCCAAGGCATGAGATGAATCGGCTGAGGGCGGTGAGGCACCTTGCGATCTGCTGAACCCCCTTTATGTTCTGGATCAGGCCCATCCTTGTGATGGCTGAGATTTTCTCCGGGTTAGCTTCGATGCCGCGCTCGGAGATGATGAAGCCGAGCAGCATGCCCCTCGGGACCCTAAAAACACACTTCTCGGGATTGAGTTTGATGCCATTTGCCTAGAGTTTAGCAAAGGTTTGTTCAAGATCGGCGACAAGGTGGCCATCCTGTTTGGACTTAACTACGATGTCGACGTAGGCCTCAACGGTCCGCCCGATGAGGTCCCCAAAGCAGTTGAGCATACAGCGCTGGTAAGTTGCCCTAGCGTTCTTTAGACCGAACGGCATTGAGATGTAGTAGAACGATCCGAAGGGGGTGATAAAAGACATTGCGAGCTGGTCGGACTCTTTCATCGTGATTTGGTGGTAGCCGGAGTACGCGTCAAGGAAGCAGGGGGTTTTGCACCCTGAGGTAGAATCGACTATTTGGTCTATGCATGGTAAAGGAAATGGGTCCTTTGGGCACACCTTGTTGAGACCCGTGTAGTCGACACACATCCTCCATTTCCCGCTCTTCTTTTGTACAAGAATGGGATTTGCTAACCACTCTGGGTGGTGTACTTCCCTGATGAATCCGGCAGCCAGCAATTTTGCTATCTCTTCACCGATGGCCCTGCGCTTTTCCTTGTCGAAGCGGTGCAGGCGTTGCTTCACCGGCTTGGAGCCTGGGTGGATTTTCAAGGTATGCTTGGCGACCTCCCTTGGGATGCCTGGCATATCCGAGGGTTTCCATGCAAAGATGTCTTTGTTGTCACGGAGGAAGTCGACGGGCGCGCTTTCCTATTCGGAGGAGAGTGCAGTACCAATGCGTACCATTTTACCCTCAGAACTGCTGGGGTCTATGAGGACCTCCTTGGAGCCCTCTACTGATTCGAACGATCCAGTTGATTTCTTTGCGTCAGGCGCTTCTTCGGTGACCTCCTCCTTGAGGGCGGCGAGTTCCCCAGAGGCGATGATTGCTGTGGCGTGGCCGCAGCACTTGACCTCACACTCGTAGGCCCGCTAGAAGGAGGTGCCGATAGTGATGACCCCGTGTGGGCCTGGCATCTTCAGCTTGAGGTATGTGTAGTTGGGGATGGCCATGAACTTCACATAGCCTGGACGTCCCAGGATGGTGTGGAAGGTTCTGGGGAACCCTACTACCTCGAAGGTGAGGGTCTCAGTCCTGTAATTGAACTGATACCCAAAGGTAACGGGCAGATCAATCTGTTCGAGTGGAATGGCCTACTTTCTAGGGATGATGCCGTGGAAAGGCGCTCAGATTGGGCGGAGGTGTGTTCGGTCGACGCCCTTTACATCGAGTGTCTTTGCATACATGATGTTGAGGCCGCTGCCTCCATCCATCTGAACTTTGGTGAGGTGCTTTGGGCCGACGATCGGGTCAACGACATACGGATACCTTCCTGGGTGTGGGATGGTGTCCAGATGGTCGGTCCGATCAAAGGATATGGCAGACTCCGACCACCGAAGAAAAAGAGGTGTCGCCGGTTGGGCCGTGTAGACTTGGTGGCGTGCGACCTTCTAACGACGTTTGGAGTCATAGGCCGTTGATCCTCTAAAGATCATGAGGTAGCTGTCTAGTGTTGGAAAGCCATCATCCTTCTCCTCGGCGTCGTCGGTAGTGGGGGCGGGTTCCTTCCCCTGCTCCCCCTTGTTGGCGCTTCCGACCAAGAACTACCGCATGAGGCTGCAGTCCTTGAGCAGGTGTTTTATGGGAAAGGCGTGGTTCGGGCATGGCCCTTCAAGCATTTTTTCGAAGTGATTCGAAGTGCCCTCCGTAGGATTCCAACCACCCTTGCAGTCGGCAGTGACCACGAGCGAGTCATCACGTCGTTGCTTCTTATTCTTTCTTTTGGCGGAACGGTTGCAGACGCCTTCGCCGACGCCCTCGTCCCGCCTCGCCTTGCCATCAGAATGGTCGAAGATTGCTCCAACCGCCTCCTCTCCTGAGGCATGGCTGGTGGCGATGTCCAGGAGTTCCTTGGTGGTCCATAGGGCCTTGCATCTCAGCTTGTGAACCCAAGACTCGTAGGTTGTCCTGGACAGGAAGGCTCCTATCACGTCGATATCAGCGACGTTAGGAAGCTCGTTGCACTATCGGGAGAAGCACCGGATGTACCCGCGGAGGGCTTCGCCGGCCTTCTGGTGATAGTTCTTGAGGTCCTAGGGGTTCCCAGGAGGCTTGTACGTGCCCTGGAAGTTCCCCACATAGATCTCCCTTAGGTCCGCCCAACCTTGGATGGCGTTGGACGGAAGGTGCTCCAACCACGCTCGTGCTGAATCGGTGAGGAACAGTGGAAGGTTGCAGATAATGAAGTCGTCATTATCCGCACCACCGGCTTGACAGGCAAGCCGATAGTCTTCAAGCCAAAGCCCGGGGTTTGTCTCCCTGGAGTACTTAGGGATGTTGGTTGGTGGTCGATACCTTGGTGGGAACGCAGCGTTGAGGATGTGCTGGCTGAAGGCCTAAGGGCCTGGCAGGCTGGGGCTCGGGCTCTGGTCCTTGCCGCTGTCGTAGCGTCTACTGCATCGAGGATGATAGCCGTGGTGGGCTCCTTCCCTTGGGTCACCGTAGGCGCTCCTGCGGGCGTCGATGGTGCTACGTGCATCGTGGTTGTGGCCGAGACGTTGATGTACTAGGATTGCAGCGCGCTGCCTACCGCCTTGCGGCGCTTGGTGGATCGACGCATCCCTGGCAGGGCACACCGAGGGGGTATGCTGGCTAGCGTCGGGCTCGCATCGCCGAGACATCGAGCTCTCCGCCTATTGCGCTGCCGTACGCTCAAGTAGCGTGCGAATCTTGCGGTGGACCTGGTGATCCTTGGGCGTCGCTGCCTCTGGAAGGCCATGAAGTAGGGCCATCGCAGTAGCGATGTTCTAGCTTGCACGAGCAAAGTGGGGAAGGGTTTCATTGTCGGCGATGATCCTTCGGTTTACGTCGTGGGCCACGACGCGTGCATGCCCTCTATCTCTGTGGCACCTGATCTCCTCGTCGATCTTCTCGTATTCCCGAACAAGCTGCTATCCGGCTTCTTCTATTTATCACTTTTGGGCTCTCAGCTGCTCCACCCCTATGTGAGGTGGGGCCACTGCTCCCCCTTCGGCTCCGTTGCCGAGGTTGCCTGTCGGGGTGACCTCCTCCTCGGAGGCACTTTTAATGTGTCCCTCGGAGGTTTCCGCCATGAAGCATTCCCGGGAGGGATGATGGCTCCCCCTACCAGAGTCAAAACCAGAGTCCGACCTCGGGCCTTCTGCGAGGAGGCCATGGAGGGATTCTGTGATGCTTTCGATCATCCCCATGAACTCGTTGTTCGCAGGAAACGGGATCACGCGCTGGGCCACAAGGTGGCTTACGGTCGCCGTGGCATTGCGGAGACCGAACAGAAATGCCATCGAGGCGCGCCATGTGGAGCGTTCCGGAGAGAGGGTTAGGCGGCGCGGGGCCTCCCTAGATGGCTGGGGTCCAAGGGAGACGCCGGGCTGGCCCTCAAGCCTCCGGTAGCTGAATTTGACGGAGGGGAGAGACTGGACGGCCGTGTGGGCCAGCGCCAACTCTCCTCCTAGTGTGACAATGAAGTCCAGGTCACCTAAATGGACGTGTGCACCCAAGACCCAGCTGATTACGTGGTTAGCCATCCGCGTCCTGATTTGGAATGCGCAAAGGCCCCTACCTAGCGCGCCAACAGTTGGTGTTTCGAACAAACACCCGCTAGTAAATTTATAATTGATGTGCGTTAGGCCCGGATGGTGCGCTAAAGGACACAAGGTTTATACTGGTTCGGGCTGAATGTCCCTACGTCCAGTCTGTTCCTGCTCATGTTATTAGCATCGAAAAAGGTTCGTAGTAGGGGGTACAAACGATCAAGAGAGGGATGGGTCCCAAGTCTCTGATGGAATGGTCGAAAGGGTTGCCGAGAGCTTAGGTCGCTGCTCAGCTGTGTGTGAAGTGTCGTGTGTCAAGAGTCGATCCCTTTAGCGAGGGGCCCTGCCCTCCCTTTTATAGACCAAGGAGGGAGCATGGGTTACAGATGGGAGAAAGGAAAAAACCAGAGGCTAAGAAGACCTCCGAAGGTGTTGTGCCCTCCTTTTCTACTGAGCCAGCCTTGCTGACATGGCCAGACAGTGTCAGGGATTGGCACGTTCGTCGGGTGCCCATCTCCTGACGATGCCATGCCCTTAATGGATCAGCAAGTGGCCACGTCCCGTCCCGCCCCTTCGGGCGGCGTGTCGGACAAGGGTGTTGACATGTGGTCTTGTGGGGAGCGAATGGTGCAGCGACAGTACGCCCATCACTGTAGAGGGCATGAGTCTCTTCCTGGACCATAGTGGTTGTCGTATGTCTATGTTAGGTTCCATGTCCGAGGGCTGAAGGCGGCGCCTACAACACTATTCGGACTCTGCCATGCCAGAATGGTCTAAAGCGCCCATCTTGTTGTATCCTGGTGGTACTTTCCTACCATGGCGTAGGGCATGGTCCTTGGTGCTGCGTTTGACTCGAATGTCATGTCGTACCCTATGCTCATCATTATGAAGGTACAGGGTGTACTCGTCGGGCAAGGCGGAGTCTGCCTTCGGCCGTCGGGCGGGGTGGAGCTTAGCCCTCGAGCGTCGGGCGAGGCAGAGCCTAGCCCTCGGGGGTTGGGCGAGGCGGAACCAGTCTTCCATCGTTCGGACAAAAAACGCAGTGGTGTTCCCGTCTAATTGGAAGTGTTAACGTTCGATGGTTATTAGTCCCACCTCATTGGGTACCCCGGTATTAGGTCCCTAACACGTTTGGACCTGAAGTGGTTGGCGATGGTATGGGTCCCCGTCGGGTGAGATGGAGCATGAACCCAAGGGGTCGGGCGAGGCAGAGCCCGTGGCCTCGGGGTCGAGTGAGGCAGAGCCCATGATCTCAGGGTCTGGCGAGGCGGAAACAGCGGCCTCGGGGTCGGGTGAGGCGGATCCTGAAACCAAGGAGTCGAGCGAGGCAGAAACCATGGCCTCGGGGTTGGGCGAGACGGAGCCCGCCCCCAGAGGTCAGGCGAGGTGGAATCTGTAGCCTCGTAGCAGGGGTCCGGTCGAGGGTCGGCTCATCTTTGTGATCGTCTTCCTTGAAGCGTTTTTTTCTGATAAAAACAAAGGGGCTGAGCCGTGCCATGATTTTCCTCTATAGACGAATCATGGTGCTCGGTGAGCCGTTAACGGGCTAGTCCGAGTGGGGCCCCAACATCCCATTCACTAGGGTCCAACTGCGGTCAGCTGGTCACCAACTCTAGATTCTCAGCAGTCAATCCATATAGTTCTCGGGTCCGTTCGACCAGTCCCAAGTGCTCTCTGCCTTTCTTTGAGGAAAAACCATGGATCGTATCCGACCTAGACTCGAACATGGGCCGAGATGCCCATGGTGCTCGTGCGCCCAGGTACTGGCCACTAGCGGGCCCATCTCTTTGCACTCCTCACTCTAAAGGTGCTCAGAGCGGTTGTCAAACCCGTCGGTGGGCCAACCTTCAAATTCCTGGGCCTAGACAGGCCATAGGAGCATTTTAGCTCTGTATCCCTCTTACCTTTGAACTCCTAGGCCTAGACGGCTTGTGGTCTGTTTGGGGAGGCGAAACATCTGACATGTTTTCTGAGAGGACGGGCATAGGTTGCGTGCGCACACCCCGCGATGAGACGTGGTGACAGGTTGTGGCAAGCACAAAGATCTAGGTGGGCGGTTGGTTTTCTCGCACCCATCGCCCCTATAAAACCAAAGGGTTAGCTCTCCGTGTTTCATACGCATGCCTGCATCCTTACCTCTGCATCCACGCCACTACCGCCAACACTTAGGTTTCCTGCCTCCGCATCTCTGCCACCGTTGAGCTCTCATCCATCCGCCCCATCTCCAATGGATCCGTGGTGCCATTCCGACATCACCTTCCAGCGTATGGAGGGCCTCGTCCATCGCGGTCTTCTCCATCGCGGACCTCGACCGAGGAGTGGTTGCTGCCCGGCGATGAGGATTCGCCATCACCACTCAACGGCTATGTGATGTCATTCACCCACTTCCACGAGCATGGACTCGTGAACCCCGCCCATAAATTCCTCTAGGGGCTATAGCACTTCTATAAGATTGAGCT
Organism: Miscanthus floridulus; assembly: GCF_019320115.1. Classification (NCBI taxonomy): domain Eukaryota; kingdom Viridiplantae; phylum Streptophyta; class Magnoliopsida; order Poales; family Poaceae; genus Miscanthus; species Miscanthus floridulus. The sequence goes on from NC_089582.1 coordinate 140,870,519, forward strand.
GTAGCATCTCAATCCCAACAGGATCTAGCACATGGCGGCGTTCGTCGTGCTGTGTGAAGGATTCCTAAAGATCAACCCTCACTTCAACTTATGGAGATATTTCTTCGCCGTCAACATCCAGAAGAAGAGGGAGAAGGGCGGTAGGCAGGAGCTGCACATGCTGATGGGGTGCGCTGGCATCCAACTTTAGAACAATCAGTTCGGCGAGTACCCATCCACGTGGCTCTCAACGTCCAACAAGGGGTGGCACTCGCAGTGGTTCTACCTCAACAATGATGCCACCGCCCCTCTACCAGAGTTCACCGGGCGCCTAATCGAAGAGGCCCTTGAGCAATGGAGGAAGTGGGGCATCTTGGAGAAGGACAAGAAAAAGATCCAAGACCACATCGCCACCATCCACATCCTAAAGGAGAACGGCCTAAAAGGGTCGGGCGTCATCAGGGCTTACCACGCGAGGAGGATGGCACTGTTGATGACGCGTGTGCTCCCGCTATACGCGATGGTGTCCAAGGCGTCGTTCGACGGAATAGCGCTCGCCGAGGGAACGCTCCCCAACTCTGAGATCACGCAATGCATCTAGGAGGTGATGGAGCCTTTGTGAGACAATGCGGGTGCCACCCTCGACTTCGTCTACCCGATGTCAGGGCATCCTTCGATGCAGCCAGAGCTAGGCTATGTTGTCTTCATAAGTTTCCCTTTCTCTTGCCTTGTCTTCAATTGATTTCCTAACCCTGTGAGACCAGCCAAGGGACCTCATCCTCATGGATCATTCGGTGCCGCTGCCGAGGGATTCAGCCATGAGGGTGGCGAATCACGTCGAGGGCGAGCGACTAAGGAAGATGAAGGAGGACAAGAAGAGGAAAAAGCAGTGGAAGCTATGGGCGTGGGAATGAAAGGAGGACACTGACGGCGACGATGATGACGATAATGGTGACGATGATGAGGTGATGGAGGAAGAAGAAATGGTAGCCAACGATATCAAGTGGAACAACCTGGAGAACGAGGATGCGCTAATAGGCGTCGGGACCCTTCCCATTCCATGGAGGGGAGAGCACGTCTGGAGAGCTGGCTAAGGCAAGCCATATCGTCGGCCTGCCCCAGGAGCTAACAGAGGCGGGCAGCTCTGCCATTGTGTCCGAGGTGCTAGCGGAGGCGGGCGGCTCTGCCATCACACCCTAAGAGCCAAGGGGAGCAGGGCGTTCCACCAATGTGCCTTAGGAGCTGCCAGGGGCAAGCCCCCTTGCCCAGGAGCAGGGGTGGGCTTGAAACGGCCTCGTTCAGACAAGGTGAAGCAAGGGTCGGGGGGTTCATCCCCCAAACGCATATGCCACCCAACGGCGCTGAGGTGTTATCAATTCCTCTGTTATTTCATCATGACTTATGCTTTTTATCCCTTGCAGCATTGGTAGGCATCGGAATCCTTTGGTGCTGGCGCTGAAGAAGAGCATTGCCCTGCAATTGGCGCGGCGGCCGTCGGCTGGTGTCGTGCCTGTTTTGGGTGGAAGCGGCGCCACTATGACCGTGTCGCCGCCCGGTCAGGCGCCGCCCATGGTGGTGCCTATACCCTCGATGGTATGGGTGAACACGGGTGTTCAAGGGGCGCCATCGGAGGCCACAGAGCAGCCGATGACGGTCACAATACCGCTGCCGATGGCAAAACGGACAGGGCTACCGACCGCGCTTGTGGCGCCAACCATGGCGGGAGCAACACAGCCGGTCATGACTCCACCGACGTAGGTGGAGGTGGTGGCAGCCATGATAGATGGATCATAGTCGGGTGCAACCACAGTGTTGCCTGAGGCATTGGCACGACCCATGCCATCGGTGACCCAAGCTATGGCCCCTGACATGGGCCAGACAGAGGGGGACCCAGCCAAGGGGTCCCCGGGAGTCGTGGTGCTAGGAGAGAGGTTCGCATCTACACCGCTGACCCCTTCCATCACCGGAGGGGGGATCCCGGTAGGGACATCACGGCGAGAGGGGTCGGCGATGCTTGGGGCCGGTGGGGAGTCATCCCTAGCCCTAACATCGGTGGCAGTGGCTCGCCCACGTGGGGTGAGCCCCTGCTCTAGTGGACAGATCTGCAGGATCCAACGTCGACACTTTTTACCCTTGACGACGCCGCAGAGAGCATGGAGCGGGAGATCCTTGAGTTAGGGATCGCGTCCGTGCTTGAGGCCCTGGACCACGCCACGGGCGCATTACGCGGCGTTGTTGTTCTCTCCGGTCAAGTATTGTTTGGTCTTACTTCTTGCCCTTTTCTTCCTCTATATACTTTTTGTATCCTAACCATCATCTCCCTATAGTCCCTTATAGCTCGCAGCCAGGGGAAATCTCGGTTCCTTCATCAATAGAAGGAAGCATGGGACCACCTCATCAAGGAGGCACAACTATGTGGAGAGGTGACAGCTCAGCTCATTGCCACCCAGCAGAGGGTGGTCGAGCTGACCCCCCTCACCAAGAAGGTAGCCAATCTTCGGTCGTGGGTGATCGAGGCCCGTCGGGATGCTGACGAGGCTAAGAAGGCGTTCGAGGCCCTATCGACGAGGTCATGGAAGGATGATAAAGAAGCCACTAGGGTTAGGAAGGAGCGAGATGAGTTGCTCCAGAAGGACGCCAAAACTCGGCGGTAGCGGATCCTTGACCTTCTGGGCGAGGTTGAGAAAGAAAGGGATCTGAAGCTGAGGGTCGAGGAGAAGCTCGTGGCCCTAGAGTAAAGGGTGAGCCTAGATGCCGTGGCGGTCGCTTAGCTATGCAAGGAGCGGGATGAGCTAATCCAGACCACGAAGAGGCTCCACTCAGAACGTGGTGCGGCTTGCGAGGAGCACGACTAGGCTTTTTGAGAACGTGACCAGGCCTGCCAAGAGTGCGACGATGTGTAGTAGAAGGTCGGCTCCCTCTAGGCCGAGCTCAAAAGGAAGACGACCCAGAAGCTGGCGGCCAAGAGCATTTCTGTCTGGCTGGCTATGGATCTCGCTGAGGTGAGGTGAAATCTTCACGCGGAGAGTGACGAGCTCAGTATCCTGAGCACCACCCTTGGAGTGGTCTGCGATGACCTTGAGGTGGTGCAGTCAGAGGAGACCAGCTCGCTCATGGCTCATGCCATTGAGATCATGGCTCGGGTGCGCCAGCTCGAGAGGAATGCCCTTCACGCCAGGGTCAATCAGTCCTTCGCGGTTGCTTATTCTTATTATGGGGACAACATCGATCTAGAGGCGATGAGCCATGGCTACGTGCCCGGTTATGAAGTCCACAAGCTGGAGATGGAAATGGCTGTGGCTCCCCTTTCGTAGGACCTGGAGGACAGGATTGAAGGCATAGTTCTCCCTCAGAGGGGCTAGTTAGTTAAATAGGTTGGGCGGTTGTTTTTGTAATAAGCGGACAAGTTCTAACCCTTGTGTTTCGTTTGAACAAGTCTGTTCTTTTGTTTCATTTGAACAAATCTATTCTTTTGTTTTGTTTGAACAAGTCTGTTCTTTCTTCCTTTTTATGTGTAAAAAAGGGGTTAGTGCATTTCAACCCTTCCTGTTGTTAAGACCATAGAGCTCGAGGTGTGGGTGAGAAAACTCTGGTCATGTTGGTAAGCAAGAGTGTCATAGCCACTGGGGTGTAGGTTTCTTGCAGTCCAACTAGTTTTACTCAGCGGTCATTTCCGCAAACCTTGCCTCTAGGTTTTAACGTGAGAAAGGGGTCAGGCATGGTGATTGTTTCAGAAAGGGTATATATACCCTTATCAGCCCCCGAGTGAGACCCGACCCCTTATCATTGTCGGGGTCGGGTTTCACTAAAGACCGAGGAGACAATAATGAAACAAGTAGGAGAAATCGTCTCTTGTTTTAGAAACGTTATTCTTAGTTTTTGTACGTACCCCTTCCTTAGCATCTGAGCCATCGTTCTATGACCGCGCATTCGATCTCCTTGTGAGTCCAACTTTTCTCGAGCCCTCGTGCGTAGCAGGGGTCCGGTCGAGGGTCGGCTCATCTTTGTGATTGTCACCTTGTCCGTGGTTTCCGCAACCGGAGGGGTTGAGCTAACGACACTTACCTCAATGGCTCGAGTGTCATGCTCGGTGAGCTCACTAACGGTTATGTCCAAGTGGAATCAAGGTCCATCGTTCGTGATGGGGTCGACATAGCCCTCGTGTGGCATTCCACTACTCCTTAACCCACCTTCCAGTAGATGGCCGAGTCATTTCAGAGACCGACTCAGGTGGCTCGCTGGCATAGGACTTTCTTATGGAGATAGAGGATGAGATCACCCCCAAGAAATTAGTTAGGCAGATAAGCTAGGCGGCAAACTCGTAACGAGTGAACAAGCTCTTAGATTTCGTTATGGCCAAACAGATTTTTAGCCCTTCTCCCCTCTTTGTATAAAAAGGTTAGTGTGTTCCGACCCTTTCCATCGTTAAGGCCGTAAAGCTCGGGGTGTGGGTGAACAAAATCTGATCACGCTGGTGAGCAAAAATGCCATAGCCGCTAGGGCGTAGGTTTCTTGCAGTCTGACCAGTTTTACTCAGCGTACGTTTCTGCAACCCTTGCCTCTATATCTTATCGTGAGAGAGGGTCAGGTACAGAGAACGTTTGCCAGGTGGATATACTCTTAAATGCGTTCTGACTCTTTCCATCATTAAGGCCATAAAGCTCAGGGTGTGGGTGAACAAACTCTGATCACACCGGTGAGCAAAAGCATCGTAGCCGCTGGGGCATAGGTTTCTTACAGTTCGACCAGTTTTACTCAGCGTTTGTTTCTGCAACCCTTGCTTCTAGGTCTTAACGTGAGAAAGAGTTGGGCATAGAGAATGTCTATCGGATAGATATGCTCTTATCAGCTCCTGAGTGAGGCCCGACCCCTTGTCGTTGCTGGGGTCGAGTGTCACTAAAGATCAGGGAGTTGATAGCGAAACTGATAAGAGAAAGTGTGTGTATATTAAGGGTAAAAGTGACATAGCTATTCAATATTCCAGGCGTTGATGATGACTTTGTTGTCGATGGTCTTGAGCTTGTAGGTGCCTGGTTGGAGCACCTCCACGATGATGTATAGTCCCTCCCATGGTGGAGAGAGCTTGTGGCAGTTCTTGTTGCTCTGGACGAGGCAGAGCACTAGGTCCCAGACATTGAAGGCCCGACCCGCACTCGACGACTGTGGTACTGGCGCAACGCTTGCGGGTACTTGGCTGAGTGGAGGAGGACTATGTCGCGCGCTTCATCTAGCTAGTCCATGGCATCCTCGAGGGATGCCTCGGCTCCCTGTTTGTCGTACGCCCTAACCCTCGGCGCCCCATAATCGAGGTCGGTCAGGAGGATAGCCTCGGAACCATAGACCATGAAGAATAGTGTGTAGCCGGTGGCCTGGCTCAAGGTCGTCCTCATGCTCTAGAGCACCGTGGGAAGGTCCATGACCCATCGTCCGCCAAACTTATTCAACCGGTTGAAGATCTTAGGCTTGAGACCTTGTAGGACCATGTTGTTCGTGTGCTCGACCTACCCATTCGTGCGGGGGTGCGCCATGGTGGCCCAATCGACGTGGATGTGGTATTCATCGTAGAATCAGAGGAACTTCTTTCTAGTGAACTGCGTGTCGTTGTCCATGATAATGGAGTTTGAAACTCCAAAGCGATGGACGATGTCAAGGAAGAACAGTACGGCTTGCTCGAACTTGATCGTGGAGATCGGTCGAGCCTCTATCCACTTTGTAAACTTGTCTATGGTGACAAGCAAGTGCGTATAGCCCCCGGGCACCCTCTTGAGCGGTTCGACCAGATCGAGCCCCTAGACCATGAATGACCAATTGATGGGGTTCGTTTGGAGTGCTTGGAATAGTAGGTGGGTCTGCCGAGCATAGTATTGACACCCTTTGTAGGTGCGCAGAATATGTTCACCGTCGGCTACCGCGGTTGGCCAGTAGAAGCCTTGTCGGAATGTGTTTCTGACCACAGTTCTAGGCGCGGCATGGTGACCGCAGACCCCACCGTGGATATCATTCAGCAACCACTTCCCTTGTTCAATGGGGATTCAGCGTCGTAGGATCCCGATGTGGCTTTGCCTGTAGAGCTCACCCTCAATAAGGACAAAGGACTTGGTGTGACGTGCGAGCCGCCGAGCCTCCATTTTGTCCATCGACAGTGCTTCATGGAGGAGGTAGTCGAGGTAAGGCGTGCTCTAGTCGGCCAGAGGGTCGAGCTCTGTTGCTGGATCCTCATCAAGCTCCATGACTTCAAGGTCGGATGGAGCCAACGGCTGGTTAGCCCCTAAGCCTAGGGTAGGTGCCAATTACTGGCTTGTTCCAGCTCCTCGTAGTGGATCGAGGGCTTGTTCTGATCGTTGGCGAAGACGCCTATTGGCACCGGCTCTTGGCCAGATGCCGTTTTTGCCAGCGCATCGGCTACCTCGTTGAGATGCCTCAGAATGTGATTGAGCTCGAGACTATCGAACTTGTCCGTTAGCTGGTGAACTTCTCAGCAATACGCAACCATCTTGGCATTGTGGCAGCTTGATTCCTTCATGACTTGGTCGATGACCAGCTAGGAGTCACCCTGGACGTCGGGCCGTCGGATACCCAACTCGATGATGATGCGTAGGCCATTGATGAGTCCCTCATACTCGGCCACATTGTTGGAGAAGGGGAAATGGATGCGAACCATGTACCTCATGCATACCTCGAGGGGCAAAACGATGACCAGTCCCGCGCCGACGCCTTTCTTCATCAACGATCCGTCGAAGTACATCGTCTAGTACTCTTGGTCGACGACTGCTGGCGGCATTTGGACCTTGGTCCACTCTGTAATGAAATCATCCAGCACTTGGGACTTGATGGCCGTCCGAGGGGCATATGAAATGTCTTGGCCCATCAGCTCGAGTGCCCACTTTATGATTCTTCCTGTGGCATTCTGATTTTGGATGACCTCACCGAGAGGCAAGGACATCACGACCGTCACTGGATGCGACTCGAAGTAGTGACGTAACTTTGTCTTGGCGATAAGGACGACATATAGGAGCTTCTAGATTTTGGGGTAGCGGGTCTTGGAATCGGACAAGACCTCGCTAATGAAGTACACGGGATGCTGCACTTTGAGGGCGTGTCCCTCTTCTTCTCGCTCTACCACCAGGGTGGCGTTGACCACTTGCGTGGTGGCTGCAATGTAGAGTAGAAGCGGTTTTCCATCGGTCGGAGGAACCAGGATTGGGGCCTTCGTCAGAAGCTGCTTGACCATGTCAAGTGCCTTTTGGGCCTTAGGCGTCCATTCGAACGGTCGGCCTTCTTTAGAAGCCGATAGAGGGGGAGCCCTCATTCGCCGAGGCGCGAGATAAAGCGGCTAAGCACGGCGAGGCACCCTGCAACTTGTTGTACCCTCTTTATGTTCTGAATCGGGTCCATCCTCATGATGGCTGAGATCTTCTCTGGGTTGTCTTCGATACCACGCTCGAAGACGATAAAACCGAGCAGCATACCCCTTGGGACCCCAAAAATACACTTCTCGGGGTTGAGATTGATACCGTTCGCTTAGAGTTTCGTGAAGGTCTAATCTAGGTTGGCTACGACCTGGTCAGCCTGTTTAGACTTGACCACTATGGCACTATGTCATCCACGTAGGCCTCAACAGTCCGCCCGATGAGATCCCCGAAATACTTGAGCATGCAACGTTGGTACATAGCCCCCGCATTCTTCAGCCCGAACGGCATTGTGATGTAGCAGAATGATCCGAATGGGGGCGATGAAAGATGTCACGAGCTGGTCAGACTTTTTTATCGTGATTTAATGGTACTCGGAGTACGCATCAAGGAAGCAAAGGGTTTCACACCCTGAGGTCGAGTCGACTACTTGGTCTATGTGTGGCAAAGGAAACACATCCTTTGGACATGCTTTGTTGAGATCCGTGTAGTCAACACACATTCTTCATTTCCCACTCTTTTTTTGTACAAGAATGGGATTGGCTAACCACTTGGGATGGTATACTTCCTTGATGAACCCAGCCGCCAAAAGCTTTATGATCTCCTCGCCGATGGCCCCGCGCTTCTCCTCATCGAAGCGACACAGGCGCTGCTTCATCGGCTTGGAACCTGGCCTGATCTTTAAGGCATGCTCGACGACTTCTCTCAGAATGCCTGGCATGTCTGAGGGTCTCCACGCAAAGATGTCTCTGTTGGCATAGAGGAAGTCGACAAGCACGTTTTCCTATTCAGAGGAAAGCGTGGTGCCAATGCTCACCACTTTGCCCTTGGAGCCGCTAGGGTCTATGAGGACCTCCTTGGTGCCCTCCATAGTCTTGAAAGACCTAGTCGACTGCTTGGGGTCGGGTGCTTCTTCGACGACCTCCTTCCTGATGGCTGTAAGCTCTTTGGAGGCGACAATTACCATGGCGTGTTCACAGCACTCGACCTCGCACTCGTAGGCGCGCTGGAAGGAGGTGTTGATGGTGATGACCCCGTATGGACCTGGCATCTTTAACTTTAGATAGGTGTAGTTGGGGACAGCCATGAACTTCATGTAGCATGGACGTCCCAAGATGGCATGGTAGGTTCCGTGGAACCCGACCACCTCGAAGGTAAGGGTCTCCGTCCTATAATTGGTTAGATCCCCAAAGGTGATGGGCAGATCGATCTGCCCAAGTGGCATGGCTAGTTTTCCTAGCACGATGCTGTGGAAAGGTGCCCCAGTCAGGCAGATGCGCACTCGGTCGATGCCCATGGCGTCGAGCGTTTTAACGTACATGATGTTGAGGCCACTGCCTCCATCCATCAGCACCTTGGTGAGCCACTTTGTGCCGATGGTCGGGTCTACCATGAGCGGATATCTTCCCGATTGTGGGACGTTTTCCGGGTGGTCAGTCTGATCAAAGGTTATGGTGGACTCCGACCATCGGAGGAAGGTAGGCGTGGCCGGCTTGGCCGTGTACACCTCACGGCTTGTAAGCTTCTAGCGACGCTTGTAGTCGTAGGCCACCAACCCTCCGAAGATCATGAGGCAGCCGTCCAACATTGGAAAGTCATTGTCCTTCCCCTCGGCGTCGTTTGTGGCTGGCTTGGGGACCCCCCTATGCTCCCCCTTGTTGGAGCCTCTGAACAAGAACCACTTCATGAGGACACAGTCCTTGTATAGGTGCTTGATGGAGAAAGCATGGTTCGGATATGGTCCTTCGAGCAGCTTCTCAAAGTGGTCTGGGGTGCCCTCGGCGGGCTTCCGACCACCCTTGCCATCAGCGGTGGCCACGAGCGAGCACTCACGCCGCTTCTTCTTCTTCTTGCTGGAACGATTGGAGGCGCCTTCGCCGGCGTCCTTGTCCTGCTTTGCCTTGCCTTCGAGGCGTCGAAAATTGCCCCGACCGCCTCCTCGCCCGAGGCGTGGCTGGTTGTGATGTCTTGGAGCTCCTTGGTGGTTCGCGGGCCCTTACGTCCTAGCTTGTGAAGTAGGGACTTGTAGGTGGTCCTAGACAGGAAGGCTCCTATGACGTTGGCATCGACGACGTTGGGCAGCTCGTTGCACTGTCGGGGGAAGCGCCGGATGTACCCATGAAGAGTTTACCCAGGCTTCTGTCCATAGTTTTTTAGATCCCATGGGTTCCCAAGACACGCGTATGTGCCCTAAAAGTTTCCCACGAAGATCTCTTTTAGGTCCGCCCAACTTTGGATTTGGTTGGGCAAAAGGTGTTCCAACCACGTTCGCGCTGAATCGGCTAGGAACAATGGAAGGTTGCGGATAATGAAATCATCATTATCCGCTCCATCGGCTTGGCAAGCAAGCCGATAATCCTCGAGTCACAGTCCGGGGTTCGTTTCTCTAGAGTATTTCGAGATGTTGGTTGGTGGTCGGTACCATGGTGGAAAGGCGGCGTTAAGGTTGTGTCGGCCAAAGGCCTGAGGTCCTAGCAAGTTGGGGCTCGGGCTTCGGTCCTCACCGTTGTCATAGCGTCCGCCACGACGAGGGTGGTAGCCATGGTTAGCCCCCTCCATCCCATCGCCGCAGGCACGCCTACGGGCATCAAGGGTGTCACGCGCGTCACAGTTGCGGCCGAGACGCTCATGCATCGGGACCGCGGCGCGTGGCTCGTTGCCTTGCCGTGCCTGGTAGACTGACACTTCCTTGTCGGGTTGCTCTGAGGGCGCGCACTGGCTGGTGTTGAGCTCACGTCTTCGGGACAGTGAGCTCTCGGCCTACTGCGTCGCCGCACGCTCGAGTAGCGTGCGAATCTCGCGATGGGCCCGACGATGACATCTCGGGTGTCATGGGCCCCGAAAGCCCCCGGAGCAAGGCCGCCGTAGCAGCGATGTTCTGGCTTGCCCGGGTGAAGTGTGGGAGGGCTTCGTCGTCCATGATGATCCTCCAGTTGACGTCGCGGGCCACGGCGCGCGCACACCTGCTGTTTCCGTGGCGCTTGATCTCTCGCTCGATCTCCACGTGTTCTCGCTCAAGCTAGAGTCATGCTTTCTCAAGCTCTTGGTGCCGGGCCTTCAGCTATTCTACCCGCAGGTGAGGTGGGGCCCCTACATCCCCTACATCCCTCTTGACCTCGTCGTCGAAGTCGTTCGTTGGGGTAGCCACTCCCTCGTGGATGCTTTCGATGTGTCCCTCGGGGGTATCTGCCATGAAACATTCATGAGAGGGGTGATGGCTACCCCTGCTGGAGTCAGAGCTGGAGGGCGACTCCGATTCTCCTACGAGAAGGTCGTGGAAAGATTCTGCAACATATTCGGTCATTCGTAGGGATATGGGAGTACATTGCGCCATAAGGTGCCCAACGGTCTCTGCGCTGCGACATATTCGGTCATCCCTACGAACTCATCGTTTGTAAGGGATGGGGGGGTGCGTTGCGCCACAAGGTGACCAACAGTCTCTGCAGCGTTGGCAGGCCAGGCAGGAGCGTCGTTGGGGAACTCTAGACGAGGTATTCCGAGGAGAGCGGCTCTCCTTTAGCAAGCTACATCATGACGTTGGCAGACATGAAGGTAAGGTGGCGCAGATCCGCCCGGGATGGTCGGGGTCCCAGGAAGGCGCCGAGCTAGCGCTCTAGCCTCTCGTAATCGAAGTTGATGAGCTGGTCGCTCCTGGGGACGCGGGCCTCCAGTGTGTGCAGCGGCAGATCCTCAAGCGCCTCGGCGATCGCATCGAGGCTGGCGGAGTGGAGAGGTTGGACGGCGACGGGAGCCTATGCCAACTCTCCCTATGTTGTGACGATGAAGTCCATGTTCACAAAGCGCACGTGCATGCCCGGGACCCAGCTGATGCCGTGACTAGCCATCCGAGGCCTGGTGTGGATGTCGAGACGCGTAAAAGGCCCCCACCTGGTGCATCAACTGTCGGTGTTTCGAGTTACCACCGACGAGTAAATTTCTAGTATTGTGCGTCTAGCTTGGATGGTGTGCTTAGAGGACACGTGGTTTATACTGGTTCAGACAGAAAGACCCTACGTCCAGTTCATCGCTGCTGCTCGTGTTACTAGCACTGCAACTTTATAGTAGTGGTTACAAACGGACGAGAGAGGAAAATGATCCCAAGTCTCTGGTGGAAGGAGTGAGTGGGTGCTGAGAGCTCGATTGCTGCCCAACCGTGTGTTCGTGTCGTGCTCTTGTACGGATTTGGATCGGATCTCGATGGGGCGATGGTTCATCCCCTTCATGGGGCGTCCTGCTTTTTCTTTTATAAGCTAAGGGAAAGCGTGGGTTAAAGCGGAGGAAAAGGTGAAGAACGAAAGGAAGGAAGGCTTTCAGGATCGCCGGGTCCTTCTTCTCCTTCATGCGGGTCCTGCCGATCCTATAGATGTCAACAGGGACGGCTCTACGTCGCGGCCCTATCCGTCACTGGCGCCATGCGCAGGCGTCGTCTGTCAGTCATGGCGTTCCATCCCGTCCCGGCGGATATCGTGGTGAACTGACGCGCCTGTCATCGTTCGTACGAGGGTTAGACAGAACAGCACCGGCACGCCCGACGCTGATCTTGATGTGAACCCTCAGGTATGGCCCGTCATGGCCACGGGTTACATCGAGACGTGTCAGTCTCTTCCCTGGTGTCAGAGCTTTGACCCAGGCCCATACGCTTGGACCTGAAGTGGTTGACGGCGGTATAGGTCCCCGTCGGGTGAGACGAAGCACGAACCCAAGGGGTCGGGCGAGACGGAGCCCGCCCCCAGAGGTCGGGCGAGGCAGAAAACGCGGCCTCGGGGTCGGGCAAGGCGAAGCCCGCGGCCTAAAAGTCAGGCGAGACGGAAACCACGGCCTCGGGGTCGGACGAGACGCAACCCGCGCACCTGAGAGTCGGTTGGAGCTGTAATCGCGCTCTTGACTGCTCGGATAAATCAATGTTGATAATCATTAGCTCCTCCTCTTCTAGTACCATAGTATTGGTCCCCGACACATCCTAAACTTTAGCTTCTATACTTAAACACCCCTAATCTGATCCTTTAGCGCCCGCCTCAAGGTTCGAATCAGGAAGAGGCTGGACCGGTTCCTGGATTCCTCCGGGAGGAAACGAAACCGGTCTGAGTGCGAGCCACGGAAGAGATCCATATCATACACCAATTCCAACCCCACATGGCACCTGGCCCTGGCAGCTCCCACCCAGCCGACACGCTCACCATGTCACGATCACGGGCACGACGTGACCGGACTCGCTTGGTTTGGCACATGCTTGGCCGGCCTGCAGGGCGTTCCAGAAACGCCGCCCCGTCCGCTGCTCGGGCGGGCCCCGGCCCGGCATGCATCTCAACCCAACCCCTCCGCTGGTGCGAGGCACGGACGGATGGTAATTCGTCATCGTGCACCTGCACACTACACTGTCGTGCCCCGTGCAGCCGTGCTGCTCGGCCATTTTCTGGTTGGCCAGCCCATCACGCATTCACGCCACATAAACGCAAAAGAAACTAGCCAACTAGGGCCTGTTTCGCGAGGATTCTCCTGTTCTTCCCCAGAATCAGTTCTCGTGAAGAATCCCTGCCAAACGACGCCTAGCTTCCAACCTAAACCTATGAACACCACTCACACGAATTCACGAAATGACAAAACAAGTTCATTCGGGATTGACTGATTTCAAAGAAACCCAAGTAGGCAGAACATACAGGGAAGAAGTAACTGGCGGACAAAAGAGCTGTGCAAACTAAGATTCATGTTCATACCTTCAGAAGCTATGTTGATGGCCAAGAGAAACCGCACCAGCACGAAAGGAATACCACAAGAGTGACAAAGGGGATAAAGAATAAAACCTAGATTCATGTTTCCAGCTAACAAATGATTGGCGTTTGCACATTACAAAAACCCGCTAGTTACATTACATACACCAACTTGTGTCGAGGGTCGTTCCCCATTAGAAGATTTTTCATATCAGCAGCGTATTAGCCAGGCGATATAGCTGGCTCATCTGATCACGGTGAACAATGGCTGAGATATGACAAAGCACTATCATGGTATTTTTCTTCTTAAAAAAAAGGAACTTCGCTCAGGGGAAGAGATGCAGGAGGGAGAGGAGGACCCACTAGCTAGATACGTACATCCACCACTTGTAAAGACCGAACCCGTAGATCGTCGTCAGCATGGCCACCCTGAGTGGATAGGGCTTGAATCTGTAGGAGCCAAGAAAACAGGGAATGAAGGTCAGTATTTGGATTAATAGCAAAGTACAAACTGGAGATACATCTGAAGCAGAACTAGAAGTTGCTGTTTTAGTTTCACGCATACTGAATGCAACACAGATGTTTTAGTATCACGCATACTGAATGCAACACTGAAAGAATGCTGGGAACAGGCAAGGTGAAGAATAGCATTCGACGGTAATCGCCTACATGTCCACCATTAGGGGCAATCCATACTTTATCAGAGCAAAATATTCTTCTTGATGTCATCAAGAAAGCAGGTAGGCCTAGTTTTCTCGATGTGATAAGGTAACACAAAGCATGATGAGAGAGTCAAGTACAGTCCGTGGTGTTGATGCCCATTTATTTTCAATAAACGTGCGGTCACTCGCGATTTGCAGTTGTTTCGAACTGATGGGAACTATGTCCCACAGATGTTTCCAAAATATACCTGTCAAACTCTCATGCCAAACCATGGCTGAAATTAGGTGAAAGCTCAACAACCTGGTGATATAAAAGTCCATGTTGGTCTAGCCAAATCATGGCTGAAATTTTCAACGAGTTTCGTTGATTAAATCACAAAGTTAAGCACCAACCAGCCTCAGAGACTATCATCAGATTTTCGTGAGCTACCAAAGCCTACTCCAACTACAGAAATAATGTTAGTACTTCTATAAGTCATGAACCAAAGATATTAGAAAATTAGAACTAGCAAAGCCTCATGCAGACAGGGTCAAGTAAATCTTATTGCTCTGAATATTATAGCTATTGTCAAGACACGAACTATACTCATTGTTAGGCACCAAGTTGAACTTCAGAAACCAAATGGTGCAATCATTTGTAAAACAGCAGGGGCACAGACATGCTTATTGTCCATACACTTGTTTTCAACAACATAAAAGTAGTGAACAAAAATGGCTGCCACATTAGTATTTTACGTTAGGTTTACAAAGGAAGGATTGTTTTATTTGCAGGTTTCACCAGATATTAAAAGGTTAGATCTGGTCTCACTCACTGCACCACACACTGCCCTTCACTTTAGTGCCCACTGACTAAAAAGATAAACCAACAACATATGTAAACAGCTGGACAATGGTAGTTCATATTGGTAGTGATTTCACCCGATGTTTAAAGATACAAGCAAGCAGAACAACTAAATTGACGCCAGGCTGAAACACGATCAGAACACCCACTCAAAATCTTTATCAGATCATCACTTATCTTGGGTGCTAATAATTATAATGCTGTAAGAGGTGCAGGTCTGAATGTCTGACAAGTAACAAGCATGGGACCAAAAAAAACACTACGTTCAGCTATCAAGAAGACCAGTCTAGAGAATTCAGGAATGTACCCAACTATGCTCTCATTTAGATAAGTTGTTAGTAAATACTAAGTTGTTGCAAGGGCTGAGGATCAACTTGCATCTCTCAATGGTGATTACAGTTACACCTTATGCTGAAACCTGTTATGCTTGGAATTCTATTGCCCAATCAATCAGCAGCACCAAAGTAACAGTCACCTTTCATTTCAAAACTCAGTGTGTGAGCTGGGGGTTTCTTGTAATAAGTGCGGACTGACTGATGCCTCTTCTCTGATGAGGTCTGCAGCCACATTTTTTCCCCATTACCTAAAAAACCTTTTATTTTGAGCTTTATTTACTAATTAAAATAAAACATAAGATAGTTAGGTCGTCTCTAGACAAATCATCGCGAGCTGTTTGGTTGCTGAAATGGTATGGGAAACCACAAAGGGGACAGGATTGCAGGAGACACCGACAAAACGGTATTTGATTACATCGGGTTTGGAGCTGTATCACTTTTATATAGAACGGTATTGGTTGCCGGAGGGACTCGATTACAGGAGCGCGGAAACAAACATTGAGTAATGGAACCTATTACCTGCCGTAATCAAGTTGCGTTACATCTGTGTGAACCAAACACTATCCTAGTTTTTTCCAGGTCAAAAGAAGTGACTTGTTCCACCTTTCCCAAAGGCGATATTTCAGCTGCTCATAGTCCAACTACAAACCTAATCCACCACTTAAAATACCAACAGCCCAACTGTTATCAGGTCATGCAAATAATCAATGACTAAAACTTACATCCACATAATTTTGACTCATAAAAGTTTCCTAGACTGGTAGACACAACCATAAACCAACCTCCAGGTGCTGTAGCAAAAAAAAAAAAGCAATATGCCGCTGAACCTATGCGATCGAGCAGCATTGAAAGCAGGTGGACCACCAGCCAACGACCCTATTATTCTGCAACTAAACTAGTTTATATAGGCCAGCAAGTCCCCTATCGCAAATGGCACTGCTACTGGGAGACAATTTTTTTTTCTTCTAAATATCATTCAAGCAATTTGATTTGTTTCCGTGATCATATTGTATCTTCAGGGCCCATCAATTGTTATGATTGTAGATCACGAATTAATGCGATGATATTCTGGACCATACAGAGATCGACATGCATTCGATCCTTTGTGTCGAATCCACAGGAACAGGAACAGGAACAAATCTGAGTACCTCACCGATCTACTAGATTTTTGTTTAAAACAACATGCATCTTTTATCAGAAAAATCTGAATATATATGAAGAAACATGCCTAACTATTGTCTGGCAAGAGTGCATTAGAAGTTTAACTCTCTTCCGGACAAATCAAAACCACGAGTTTTGTCTAAGAAGTTGAATCCTGGAAAGAGGAAGTGGCTTGGAGTTTCAATGTCAGGTACTTTTAACGAGCAGAACTTACATCTGAATTCTGAATGAAACCAAAGACGCAATTTGTGGTTTTGTACCTCGACTCGATTTCCAAATAAAGCAAGATCTTATGTACGGAGTGCCCCCCAAAAAAGAACGACCAAAATTTTACTACTTTTGAGAAACCTAAGAGCGAGCAATCTTTGGCACTGCCCGAGCCTCCCAAGAACATAAATTCCACAGACGTACAGACCGTGGCGAAAGATCACAGAACAGGGGAGAGAGAGGGAGGGAGGGAGGGAGGGAGGGAAAGGCTGGGGAGTCTTACTTCCAGACGTCGTGCTCCCGGTCGGCGGCCGCGGCCGCGGCCGTGCGTCGGGAGGCGGGCATGGGGGTGAGCCACTGGGAGTAGTCGCGGTCGAAGAACTCCCAGTCCGGGAGCAGCACGCCGGCGATGGCGAGGATGCCGAAGCCGTACGTGGCCGCCGCCTTGCTTAGCGACGCCGTGGCCAGCCCCGTGAGCACCACGGCCGCCGCCAGCGCCACGAGGCTCCGCCGTAGCAGCTCGTCCCTCCCCATGCCGCCCGCAGCGCCCGGACCCTCGGCCGCCAGCCTCACGCCCTGGACCGTACAGACCTTCTCGAAGCTGTGCCTCCCCCTCCCTCGTCCTTCCCCTGGGCTGCAGGGGAGACGAAACGAGAAGCGCGTACGCCCTGCGCTGCCGCCGCCGCCGCCGCCTGCCTCGGTTTCCCTTCCCCTCCCCCTGGCTTGGCCTAGGCTCGTTTCGACTGCTGCCGTGGCTTTGCTGCCGCTGCTGGTCTCTCTAGTCTCTGCGACTGCGCGAAGGCACTGGCTCCGCGACATGGACTCGGTCTATTTTTATGGCGTGGGCGGTGGGGTTTGGCAGGCAGACATGTGGGGCCCTCTTCGGTCCAGCCATTGGATCAGCAGGCCGCTGTCAGGAGTTAATTAAGTTATTAGCCCACGTGTCAAGCAGCTTAGCCGAGAAAACGAAACGCCGTAACGCACGCCACACGTTCATTCATTCGGTCACTGACCGTCATGGGCTTTTTCAGGGCGGGTCCGTCGACAACTGCCAACTAGATCGTCGGGAGGCGGGCATGGGGTGAGACACACGTATCATGCTTATCGGTTACTCCCTCCGTCCCAAATTGTAAGTTATTCCAAAAATCTTGGAGAGTCAAAGTTTTTCAAGTTTGACTAAATTTATATAATAAAATAATAATATTTATCATACCAAGTAAGTATCATTAGATTCTTCATTAGTTATATTTTCATATTATACCTATTTGATGTCATCAATCTTTGTGTTTCTCTCTATAATTTTAGTCAAACTTGAAAAAGTTTGACTCTCCAAGATTTTTGGAATGACTTATAATTTGGGATGGAGGGAGTACGTTAGTATTTTTTTATAATAAAATAGCATCATAGAAACGATCAAGCGAAAACGAATATGATACATGTGTTGAGATGCAACTATAAAGTACGGGGCATCGCGTATTCAACATTTCCAGCAATTTTGTAGATTTTCTGGAAACACTCGCTTTCACGATGCAAGCAGTCTGTACTTGCCATGACTTGTTTTAGACAAGTCTGAGTCAAAATTTGAGAACTTCAGTCAGAAAAAATAATGTATGAAATGTGAATTGAGCAATAGTTTGGTTGCTTAGGTTCGTTATAACGGAACATGTACATGGCTTTCGTAGTTGCTCGCAGTTTTCTGTTTTATTCAAGATTAAATTAATGTGTTATATTCTTCCAATGACAAGTAATATGTTCATCGATAGTAAAACATCCCTGCTGTATTCGGAGTTGGACGTAGGGCAGGACACGCATGCATGTGTTTTTAGGGGCACGGGTGGACTTAAGATAAAAATTAACTGGAGGCGCACTAATGACGATCATTAGATTAATTCCACATTTCTTGTTGTGGAGACTTGTCATTAACTTGTGTGGGGCAACAATGGTGAAAATACTCCAAAATCAGTGAAAACAATTTTTTGAGTGGCGGCTTAAGCCCTCATTCGGCACTACCTAGGTCCGCCCCTTGTCGGTGTTTCGAACAAACATCAACTAGTAAATTTATATTTGTTATGTGTTAGGCCCGGGTGATGTACTAAAGGACACAAGGTTTATACTGGTTCGGGCAAAATGTCCCTACGTCTAGTTTGCTGCTGCTCGTGTTATTAGCACTGAAAAAGATTCGTAGTATGGGGTACAAACGGTCGAGAGAGGGACAGGTCCTAGTTCTCTGATGTAAAGATCGAAAGGATGCCAAGAGCTCGGTTGCTGCTTGGTTGTATGTATGTGATGTGTGTTGAATCGATCCGTCCCTTTAGTGGGGCGCCCTGCCCTCCCTTTATAGACAAGGGGGAGCAGGGATTACACATGGGAGAAAGAGAAAAAAACCAGAGGTAGAGAGGGTCATTCGAAGGTGCCGGGTCTTCCTTTTTCCCTGAGCCTACCCTGCTGACATGACAGACGGTGTCAGGGATAGCATATTTGTTGATCCTGATAGGGCCGTGCTCTGGCTTCGGTTAGCTAGTGGTCATGTCCCATCCTACTCCGGCGGACGATGCGGCGTCTCATGGTACCGAGTCGTGACCCTATGGGGAGCAGACCGGGAAGTGACTATACGTTCGTACTGTAGATGATGTGATTTCCCTCATGGATTGTAGTGGTTATCGTATGCTTATGCTAGGATCCGCGCCCGAGGGCTGATGGCGGCGCCCACAACACTGTAAGACAAAAGTCGGCGCCTACAATACTGTTCGGGCTCTATTAGGCCGGGAAGGGCTTAAAGTGCCCGTCCCGTCATATCCTGATGGTACTTTTCTGCAGACGTGCAGGGCATGGTCCTTGGTACTGCGGTTGACTCGAATGTCCTATCTTACCCTGTGCTCATCATTATGAAGGAGTAGGGTGCAGTCGTCGGGCGAGGCGGAGCCTAGCCCTTGAGGGTCGGGCGAGGCGGAGCCAACCCTCGGGGGTCGGGTGAGGCGGAGCTTGCCCCCAGACATCGGGCGAGACGGAGCCTACCCTCGGATGTTGGGCGAGGCGAACCCTGCCCTTAAACGTCGGGTGAGGCGGAGCCAGCTCAGAACATCGGGCGAGGCAAAGCCCTACCCTCGGACGTCGGGTGAGGCGGAGCTTGCCCCTAGACGTCGGGCAAGGCAGAGTCTGCCCTCGGACGTCGGGCGAGGCAGAGCCTGCCCTTAGACGTCGGGCAATGCGGAGCCAGCCCGGGACGTCGGGCAAGGCGGAGCCAATCTTCAGTCGTTCGGGCAAGAAGTGTAGTTGCATTCTTATCTATTTGGAAGCATCAGCGTTTGATGGTTATTAGCTCTATCTCATTGGGTACCTCAGTATTAGGTCCCCGATAGTAGCCCTCGAGCCCCCGGGTGATTCGGATAGAATCACCCGGGGGTGATTTGACTTGCCAGAGGGTGCGCGCGAGCGCACTGGACGGGTGTAGCCCCCGAGCCCTCGGGTGATTCAGATAGAATCGCCCGGGGGGTAATTTGGATCCTTCACGGGTATGGCTGTGAGATTTGGTGTTTGACAACTAGATAGTTAAAGGGAGCCCTGGTATCCCATTCGTGGGGATTCGTCCAGGGTCAGCCCGGTTGAGACTCGACTGCTAATTGAGACTCCCTTGAGGTCCGTGCGCTTAAGGTTTGGCCGCTCACGGACCCATCCCTCGTTGGGACGGCCATCGAAACTATTGGGCCAGCCCTCAAACTCCTGGCCCAGGCGGGCTAGAGAAATATTTTTTGACCCGTATCTCCTCTGCGGGAAAAGAGTCTTGGTCTACCTAGGAAGGCGAAACGTCCGACATGACTTTGGTGGGAAAGGATAGGGATCGCGGATGCATATCCCATGATGTGACGTGGTGGTGTATCATGGCAGGCATGGAGATCTAGGCTGACGGTTGCCCTTCTTGCATCCATCGCCCCTATAAAATCAACGGGTTCGCCCCCAGGATTTCGTACTATGCCTCCTCGCCTTTGCATCTACAACCTCCACCACCAATTGCCTGAGCCTCCCGCACCCACATCGCAGACGCCGTCAAGCTCGCATCCAACCACCCCCATCATCTAATGGAGCAGTGGTGTAGATCCGATGTCATCCTCCAGCGCCTGGAGGGCCTCGTTCGTCGTGGCCTTCTTTGAGCGTGGACCGCCACCGAGGAGTGCCTGCTACCCGGCAATGAAGACGTGCCGTCGCCGATCGAAGGCTACGTCGTGTCCTTCGCTCGCTTTCACGAGCGGGGATTCGCCACCCCCACCCACAAGTTCCTTCGGGGGCTGCTGCATTACTACAAGGTGGAGCTACAACATCTTACTCCCAATGGGGTCCAACATATTGCGGCGTTCGTCGCCCTGTGTGAGGGGTTCTTGGGGATTAGTCCCCACTTCGACCTGTGGTGGCATCTCTTCGCTGTCACCCTCTTGAAGAAGCGGGAGAAGAAGCAAGAGCTGAGCGTGCCAATGGGGTGCGCCGGCATCTCGCTCCGCAATAATCGGGTCAACGAGTACCCATCGATGCGTCTGTTGACCTCCAACAAGGGATGGCATTCGCATTGGTTTTACGTCAAGAACGACGCAACTGTCCCCTTGCCAGCATTCACCAGACACCTCATCGAAGAGGTTCTAGAATCATGGAGAATGTGGGGGGTCTCGGATAAAGACAAGAAGAAAATCCAAGACCATCTCACCACCCTCCAAATTTTGAAGGAGAGGGGCGTGAAGGGGTCGGGGATCATCGGCGCCTACCACGCGTGGAGGGTGGCGCCGCTGATGAGTCGTGCGCTTCCCCTGTACCTGATGGCACCCGTAACATCACTTGAAGGGACGGCGCTTGTCAATGAAGCGCTCTTCCCCTCCAAAGTGGCACAGCGCATCAAGGAGGCGATGGAGCCTTCGAAGAACGACGCCAGTGTCGTTCTTGATTTCGTGTATCCGGTGCTGGGGCACCCCCAATGCGGCCGGAATTGGGGTACATTGACTTCGTAAGTTCTCTTTCCCCGTGCTTTCTTTTTTAACTAAACTTCTAACCCCTTGATGCTGATATTGAGATAGCGGGACCAGCCGAAGAGGCTCATCCTTATGGATCGCGTGGCTCCGCTATCGAAGGATCTGCTCGTGGCGGCGGCGAATCGCACCGCGGTCGATTGGGACAAGAAGACGAATGAGGTCAAAAGGAGGAAGAAGCAGCGGAAACAGCTGGCACAGGAGCAAGGAGAGGAGACAGACAGTGACAATGATGATGACGGTGGCGAGGAATATGACGAGGTAGTCGCTGACAGGTACCCACTCGTCAATACAGGGACTCTTCCCGTTTCACGTACGGAGGAGGCGGGCCGGACCGACGGCCCGTCCTTACACCATCAGGGGCGGGCGGATTTGCCGCCGTGCCTCAGGAACCAACGGGGATGGGCGGACCCATCACCGCACCCCAAGAGCCGATGGGAGCGGGCTGATCCACCGTCGTGCCCCAAATAGCCGACGGGGGTGGTGCCGAGAGAGGGGCGTGGCTCTGCCGTTGTGCCCCCAGATACAAGGGAGGCGAGCCCCTCGGCCTGAGAGCATGGGACGGGCTCAAAATGGTCCCACCCCGACAAGGTGGAGTAGGGAGCTGGGGGTTTATCCCCCAAACATCTCCACCGCCCAACAATGCTGATGTAAGTTGCAGATTCCTCTATTTTTCTCTATTTTTCATAGTGACTCACGCCTTTTGTTTCCTCTGCAGTGTCGAGAGACGGGTTAGACAAGGCACTTCCATAGCGCTGGCGCCCAAGAAAACCCTCACCCTTCAAGCAAGGCAGGGGCAGCTGCCTGACGTCGCCCCATTTCGGGCGAGAGAGGAGCCCGCGTCACAGCCTTATCGGCCGGTCTGTCACTGCCCATGGTGGTGCCCATGCCCTCTATGGGTCAAGCTATTGGTGAGGCTATGGAGGCGCCCTCGGAGGTTGCCGCTCAACCGGCAACGGAAGTGATGCCGCTGCCGACGCTAGGGCGGGTGAAGCTGTCGGCCGCACCCGTTGCGTTGACCACGATAGGCATGACATAGCCAGACGAGGTCCCACCAATGGAGGCAGAGGTGATGGTGGCTATGATGGATGGGTCGCAGCTACGAGCGGTGGTGGAGGCGTCCGAGGTAGCGGTGCGTCCCGTGCTACCGGTGGCCCTAGAGATGACGCCCGCCATGGGTAGGACCGAGGGGGTCATGGCCTAGGGAGCCTCGGGCACCACGATGGTTGCTGAGGAGATCGATAGGGAGTTGTCCCTGGTCCTGCCATCAGAGGTCCACCACCCGCCCGTGTGGGATGAGCCCCCATTCCGTTAGGTGAGTCCATGGGACCCGACGTCGGAACTCTTCACCCTCGACAATGTCGTCGAGGGCATGGAGCAGGAGAAGCTCAGCGAGGGGTTCATGGCTACGCTGGAAGCTCTGAACTAGTCTAGTGGCATCCTTCAAGATGTAATCATTCCCATCGGCCAGGTATTCTCTTGGTCCTGCCTCTCGATCTATTTTTTCTTCATCTATTTTTGTTTTCTGACCACCGTCCTTTTTTAGTCTCTTATAAGTCACAGCCGGGAGAAATCCCGGTTCCTTCATGAACACAAGGAGGGTTGGACCGCCTTGTCGTTAAGGCATTGCTACATAGGGATGTGACTGTCCAGCTCTGACAGAGGGTGGCGGAGTTGACTCCCCTTGCCGTGGAGGCAGATGATCTTCGATGGCAGGAGGCCAAGGCCCACGGGGATGCGGAGCTCACTGAGAAGTCTTTTGATGAGCTATTAGAGAGGGCGTGGTAGGATCAGGAGGAAGCTGCCAAAGTGCAGAAGGAGCGGGATGAGCGGCGCTAGCGGGATGCCGAGGCCTACCAGCGGATCATCGACCTTTTGGACGAGGCTGAGAAGGAGCAGGATCTCCGGCTAGGAGCCGAGGAGAGGTCCATGGCCCTAGAGCAGAGGGCGAAACTGGATGCCAAGACGATCGCTCGGCTATGCACAAAGTGAGACGAGCTGCGCCATACCATGGAGAGGCTCCGCTCAGAGCGTGGCGCGACATGCGGGGAGCGTGACCAGGCCATCCGAGAGCGCGATGAGGCATAATAGAGGATTAGCTCCCTCCAGGCTGAGCTAGAGACTGTAAGAGCCTAGAAGCTAGAGGCCAAGGGCGAAGCTGCCGGACTAGGCACAGATCTTGCCAACATGAGGAGTCTTCTTCAGGTGGAGAGCAATGAGCTAGATATCCTGAAGGTTGCCCATGGCATAGTCTGCGACGACCTACAGGTGGTGCAGGCGGAGGGAACCAGCTCGCTCATGGCCCATGCCACAGATATCACGGCGCAGGTGCGCTAGCTGGAGATGGAAGCTCTTCGCATAGGGATCACCCAAACCTTCACCGTCGCCTCGCTCGCATTACGATGACAACATCGATTTCGAGGCGATGAGCCTTGGCTTCGCGCCTGGTTATGAACGCCCTAAGCTGGATGCCGTAGAAGCGACGGTGACTCCTTTTGTGGAAACCCTAGCGAGCAGAATTGAAGATTTGGTTCTCCCTGAGAGGGTGTAGTTAGTCGAATGAGTCCGATGGACATTTATCTGTAATCTTGGACCAGTGTCGGCACTTTCATTTTTTGAAAACCGATTCACAACTTTGTTTCGTTAAACAAATTCACAATTTTGTTTCGTTTGTTTTGGTTCTTCCCTTTTTGCATTCGAAAAATGGTGCTCATGCAATCTGACCCTTCCGTTTGTTAAGGCCATAGGGCCCAAGGTGTATAAGAGGGGAATTTTGATTATACTGGTGAGCAAAGTTGCCATAGCCATCGGGGCATGGGTTTTTTGCAGTCCTTACCAGGCATGCTCATTTATTTGTTCCCACAAACCTTGCCACTAACCTTAACGTGAGGAAGAGGTCTGACACAGCGACTGTTTCAAAAAAATGAGGTATTTATACCTTTATCAGCCCCCGAGTGAGATCCGACCCCTTACGGTCGTTGGGGCCAGATGTTACTAGAGACTGAAGCGAGGGTAGCGAACTTACTCTTGTATTCGCACGTACCCCTTACTTAGGATTTTAGCTATCATTCTGTGATCGTGCGTTTGGTCTCATTGCAAGCCTGGCGTTCCCCGAGCCCCCGCGCGTGGCGAGGATTTGGTCAAGGGTTGGCTTGTTTTGTAACTGTCGCTCCGTTCATCATTTTCATAACTGGAGGGGTTGAGGCGACGTCGCCTGCCTCGATGGCTCGATTGACACGCTCGATGAGCTTGCTAACGGGGATGTTTGAACGGAATCTGGTCTCGTCGCTTGTGACAGGGTTGGCAAAGCCCTCGGGTGGCATTCCATTGTTCCGTAACTCGCCTTTCAATAGATTTCCCCTCAATGGGGATTCTATAGGCTCGGCTAGAGGCTGGATTAAACTAGAAGGTTGAGATGACCCTATCCGCCTCTATGCAGGTTGGGCGAAGGCCGTTGTGGCTCATCTGTGTTTTCTCCCCTAGCTCTTGTTCGACGTGAGGCGGCCATGAACCCTTCATGGGCTAGCCTTTGAACCTCGGTCTCTCGATCTAGGATCGAGCGGCTTGATCCCCGGAGCCCTTTGGGGTCTGATAGAGGTCATCCATGTTTCACGCGTCGCCCCGTCCTTAGTTTCCATAACCAAAGGGGCTAAGCTAACAACACTTGCCTCGACGGATCGAGTGTCGCGCTCAATGAGCTCGCTAATGGGCATGTTCATGTGGAATTTGGGTCCATCGTCCGCTTATGGGGTCAGCATAGCCCTCATGTGGCATTCTACTACTTCTTAACCCATCTTCTGGCAGATGCCCGAGCCATTCGATAGGCTCAGGTGGCCCGTTGGCCTCTCCTCGATGGAGATTCTGTGGGTTTAGTTTAAGGTTAGAATCGAACGAGAAAGATCGAGATGTCCCTGTCCACTTCTGAGCGGGGTCGGGCAAGGCTGCTGGGGCTCATCTCGGATTTTCTCCCCTGGCTCTGTTTGACATGAGGCGGCCTCAAGCCCTTCATGGGCTGGCCTTCGAACCTCAGTCAGTTGCCACTCATATTGAATGAGGCGACTACCGCTTCGTGACGCGACGCGAACGTTGGGATGCAGCAATTGCATATACAACGCTTGGATGTATGTATGGTATAATGGAAATGAAAGCGAGGGTCGGTGATGTTTACCTCGGTGGCGTGAGCGATGGGAAGCTCCTACCAGACATGTCCATGCGGGGTTCAGGTCCGACGTTTGCGACGGGGCCAGCGTAACCTGCATGAGCATCACAAGTTTTCTTTTCTATCCCTCGGTGGCGATCCGAGCCGTTTGATTGGCTTAGGCAACCTGATAGCTTCTCCTTGAAGGAGATTCCACAGACAGACCCCTTCGAACCCTTCTCGAGATGGTGGATGCTAAAGCTTAGGGTACGAGGAACTGTGAATTCGATTATGCTGGTGAACAAAAATGTCATAGCCGCTACGGCGTAGGGTCTAGCGGTTCGTCCAGTTTTACTCAAAGTTTGACACCCGCACACCGCGCCTCCGATTTTTAAATGTAAGGAAGGGTCGGGCATAGAGAATGTGTAATCAAGTAGACACTCTCGGTAGCCCCCGAGGGATGTCCGTGCCCCTACCGTTGCAGGGGTCGGAGGCTCGATAGTAAGATTGACACGCAAAGTAAGTAAACAAATGTGCTTATCTTTTGGTGGCCATTTGTTCGGTGTTCACCTAGGCTGTCCGATCGACCCAGGAGGCCCGTTGGGCTCCCATTGATGGATGTTTCGTCACTAGGTCCTTCCAGGTCCTGCAAGGGGAAGCGGAGAGTCGTCTGCATGCGGGCGCGCCTTGTTTCTCATGCCGGCGTGCGGTAGTGGTGGGCCATGCCCAAGCCACATCTCGTTTGACCTGGTGCTATCTCGTTGAGCAAGGCACGTCCCATCGGTCTAGACGCGTCCCATCGAATTCCCATCTGCATTGAATAGGGGAAGGAAGTGGGTTTTTCATCCCAACCTTTCACCTTTCTTCAACTGTTGTGTCTCCTCCTTAAATAGGGCGAGGGAGGGATTCTTGTCCCACTCCTTCGCTTATTCTCGAGCTACTACCTCTCCTCCTTTCTCCTTACTAAACGTGTTCGCATGTCGCGGCGGTTCCTAAGTGAGAGAGGGTAATGCGAGGGAGAGGAGAACTCATAGATCCATTCATGAATTCAGAGCGTGATGTCAAGCTAGAGGTCATGCAACATAGATGAGATGGTGCTAGCCGCCTTCGCCGAGAAGGGGCTGCTGCCACCAAAGGAGGAGGCGCACTGGATGGTGATGAGCGTCGTTGACTTTGTCGTCGTCCGTGAGGCCCTCGTCGGGGTGGAGCCATACGAGGACCACTTCTGGCAAATCTTCTCTGGGCGAGCCTTGTTGGTGGGGAAGCCACCCAGGATTGCGTCGATGGGGTGCTGCGCCCCTGCATCCGCTCAGATCGGCCAGTTCATGAAGTTTGATGAGATGTTAGAGACATCCATCAGCCATGGCGCCCGTTCTTTGGCGGACAGCGCCCCCCGTCCAGGCTGTTGTCAGGGTTGTGACTGATCACGATGGCGTAGTCCCTGGACGCCCTGGTGAAGACACCACGATCACCAACGTGGTGCTCGACGTTGTAGATGACGGCACCCTCCAGGATCCCGCGGAGCGGTAGGACGTCGCCAATGGAGAGCGTGGCGTGGCGACCGTAGTACTATTTAGAATAGAACTGGTTAGAAAATGTAATCGTTTAAGTTGTGGGGGAGCCCCCGTGTGAACAGTCTTTTGTATTTATGAATATATCAGTCCCTTTTCATGATGAAATCACTTTGTAAGTGATGAACTTGTGCAAAAACAAACATGTTCTCAAATTTTGTTATGGCAAACAGCTTTTCAGCCCTTCTCCCTCTTTTTGGCAAAAGAGTTTTAATGCCTTCCGACCCTTCCCATAGTTAAGGTCACAAAAGCTCGGAGTGTAGGCGAGCCAATTCTAATCACGCTAGTGAGCAAGAACGCCATAGCCGTTGGGGTGTGGGTTTTTCATAGTCCTACTAGTTATACTCAGATTTTGTTCTCGAAATCCTAGCCTTTAGGACTTACCATGAGAAAAGAGAGAAAACATAGAGAATGTTTGCAAGATAACACATAGAATGTATGCAAGATAAACGTATTCATACCAGCCCCTGAGTGAGGTCCGACCCCTCGCACTTGCAGGGCTTGGATGTCACAAAAGATCGAGGATTTTGATGACAAAACTGGTAAGAGAAAGTATGTGTTTATTTAAGGGAAAATGGCGTAGCTGCTCAATGTTCCAAGCATTGGTGAAGACCTCATCGTCGATGGTTTTCAGCTTGTAGGTGCCAGGCCGGAGTACTTCCGCGACGACGTATGACCCCTCCCAAGGCGGGGAGAGCTTGTGGCAGTCCTTATTGCTCTGGACGAGGTGGAGAACCAGGTCCCTGTCGATAGAATATGCTCGACAGTCCACCAAGGGGTATCCCGCGATGATAGATTTGTCGGTGGGAGTGCGCGTAATCAGGAACCGAATGGTGACAAAAGGCGTAGAGACAGCGATTTAGATAGGTTCGGGCTATCTGATCGACATAATACCCTACGTCCTATGTCTTTGATGTATTGTATTGATCTGGACAACCAAGTAGCTTGATGTAGCCTATCCGCTAGGGGACCCCTGCCTCTCCTTATATAGTCCAGAGGGGCAGGGTTACAAGTAAAGTATCATATTTGGTACTATACAATGTCTTGTGGTGCACGCCGAGCAGCGCCGTGCATGCCTTAACCTTGTGGACTAGGCCACCCCTGGGGGCGCAGCCCATGTCTTGGGGCCATACCCCCACAGCTAGTCCCTAAGCCTGATAGTAGGTGACGTAGTCACGTGGTGCTAGGGTCAGAAAGTAGAAGACCAGCCGAGCAGCCAGCCAGTCCCCAGATGTAGCCTTGAGATGAGAACAAGCACATTCACCGCAAGGTGAAGTGTGCCCACTTAGTCCCTGAGCCTGCTGGAAGATGAAGAATGAATCTTGTAGCAGGGTCAAAAAAGTCTGAAAGCTTGCTGCGTCTGACATGCGCGTATCAAGACCCCAGACGCGCTACCCAAGATTAGCACCCTGATCCGAACAGCAAGGAGCAGCTTGATAGCATACTAATGAGACATAGCAAGATCCGAGCACCGAGGAGTCCCTAGCGTAGCCGGTGATGTCCGACCACCCAGGGAGTTCCCGGCGTAGCTAGCGATGACCGAGCAACGAGGAGCGAGGAGCGAGGAGTCCCCGGCGTAGGCAGCGATGACCGAGCACCAAGGAACGAGGAGTCCCTGGCATCGCTGGCGATGACCGAGCACCGAAGAGTCCCCGGCGAAGCTGGCGATGTCCGAGCATCAAGGAGCGAGGAGTCCCCGACATCGCTGGTGATGACCGAGCATCGAGGAGCGAGGAGTCCCTGGCATCGCTGGCGATGACCGAGCATCGAGGAGTCACCGACATCGCTGGCGATGACCGGGCACCGAGGAGTCCCCGGCGTAGGCGGCGAAGTCCGAGCACCGAGGAGCGAGGAGCGAGGAGTCCTCGGCGTAGGCGGCGATGACCGAGCACCGAGGAACGAGGAGTCCTCGGCGTCGCTGGCGATGATCGAGCACCGAGGAGTCCCCGACGAAGCTAGCGATGACCGAGCGCCGAGGAGTGAGGAGTCTTCGATGTCGCTGGCGATGACCGAGCACCGAGGAGCGAGGAGTCCCTGGCATCGCTAGCGATGTCCGAGCACCGAGGAGCAAGGAGTCCCCGGCGTAAGCAACGATGTCTGAGCATCAAGGAGCGAGGAGTCCCCAGCGTCGCTGGCGATGACCGAGCACCGAGGAGTCCCCGACGTCGCTGGCGATGACCGAGCACCGAGCAGCAAGGAGTCCTCGATGTAGACAGCGATGTCCGAGCACCGAGGAGTGAGGAGTCCCCGGCATCGCTAGCGATGACCGAGTACCAAGGAGCGAGGAGTCCCCGGCGTCGCTGGCGATGACCGGGCACCGAGGAGTCCCTGGCGTAGGCGGCGAAGTCCGAGCACCGAGGAGCGAGGAGTCCTCGGCGTAGGCGGCGATGACCGAGCACCGAGGAACGAGGAGTCCCCGGTGTCGCTGGCGATGACCGAGCACGGAGGAGTCCCCGGTGAAGCTGGCGACGACCGAGCGCCGAGGAGCGAGGAGTCTTCAACGTCGCTGGCGATGACCGAGCACCGAGGAGCGAGGAGTCCCCAGCATAGGCGGTGATGACCGAGCACCGAGGAGCGAGGAGTCCCCGACGTCACTGGCGATGACCGAGCACCGAGGAGCGAGGAGTCCCCGGCATCGCTGGCGATGACCGAGCACCGAGGAGCGAGGAGTCCCCGGTGTCACTAACGATGTCCGAGCACCGAGGAGTCCCTGGCATAGGCGGCGATGTCCGAGCACCGAGGAACGAGGAGTCCTCGGCATAGGCGGCGAGGTCCGAGCACCGATGTAGCTGACGACGTCCGTGCGGTGAAGTGTGCCCACTTAGTCCTCGAGCATGAAGAATCCGAGCGCTGAGGAGTAACCGGCGTAGCTGGCGATGAAGCACGAGCGACAAATAGCCTGGTCAACTGATCGGTGGCGAAGTGAGCATTGAGTAGAAACGACCGGCGAACAGTTCGATCAACTGGTCGGCGACAGAGTCTATGAATCAAACGGTCCGACCAGTTGATCGGTGGAGAAGCCCGAGCAGCAGGTGATCCGATCACCTGGACGATGATCCTGCAATACAAACATGTAGAACGGGTAGTACATGATGTAAAAATAGATGAACTCTGGAGAAAAATCAGCAATGGTGATGAAACGGCGTATGCAGCTCGGCAATCAGTTGGCATAAAATATATTTATATTTAATATAAATCACCTGACCAGTTAGTGTGTAGCTGAGTCTTCAGCCCTAGCTAGCCTATAGTCCATAACATCGAGCGCGGAGCCCATGCACGTGTAGGAGGAACAGGCGTGACCAAGGAGCCGCTGCCGACCACCCATAACGCAGAGTGCGGAGCCTGTAGCACGTGTAGGGAGGAGCCAGAGACAGGGCCGTCTCTAGAGGCATCCGAGCATCAACGTGACTGTTTGAGAGTTCGGAAAATCGTTTGGAGAGCAAATATGGAGAAAATAGTTTGGAGAAACATTATGGTGATATACGGAGATTGGAGAATATTTAGAAGAATATTAAAGCGTGACTTAGCTTTAGACGGAGCGTCTGGTCGGCGACGTATGGCGTTATCTGGTCAGCGTTGACGGCGAACACCCGGCGGGCAGTGAGTTGTTGGTGAAGGCGACCTCAGAGGTGGTTCCGAGATCGGATCTGCTGTCGTGGGGGCTGGTGTAGCAGCGATGAATCGTCGTCGTAGACCAGCATGGATCTCCACAAGATTGACGACGAGAACGCGTTGTTGATTTGAGGTCCATCTGGCTCGCCATGGATCAAGCGCACACCCCTACCTGGCGTGCCAACTGTCGACAGAATATGCTCGGTAGTCCACCGAGGGGTATCCCATGATGGTAGATTTGTCGGTGGGGGTGCGCATAATCAGGAACCGGATGGTGACACAAGGCGCAGAGACAACGATTTAGACAGGTTCGGGCCGTCTGATCGACGTAATACCCTACGTCCTGTGTCTTTGGTGTATTGTATTGATCTGGATGACCAAGTAGCTTGATGTAGCCTTTCCGCTAGGGGACCCCTGCCTCTCCTTATATAGTCCGGAGGGGTAGGGTTACAAGTAAAGTATCATATTTGGTACTATACAATGTCTTGCGGTGCACGCCGAGCAGCGCCGTGCATGCCTTAACCTTGTGGGCCGGGCCACCCCTGGGGGCGCAGCCCATGTCTTGGGGGCCATACCCCCATAGTCCCCGACGTTGAAGGCTCAGTCCCGCACCCGTTGGTTGTGGTACCGTCGCAACGCCTGTTGGTACTTGGTCGAGTAGAGGAGGGCGACATCGTGGGCTTCATCTAACTGATCCATAGCGTCTTCGTGGGATGCCTCTGCTCCCTGTTCGTCTTATGCTCTGATCCTTGGCGCTCCATAGTTGAGGTCGGTTGGGACGACGGCCTCGGAACTACAGACCATGAAGAAAGGCATGTAGCCGGTGGCTCGGCTGAGAGTTGTCCTTAGGCTCTAGAGCACCGCAGGAAGCTCGACGACCCAGTGTGCACCAAATTTGTTCAACCGGTTGAAGATCCTGGGCTTAAGGCCCTATAGGAGCATGTTGTTTGCGCGCTCGACTTGCTCGTTCGTTCAGGGGTGCGTGACGGTAGCCCAATTGACCTAGCTGTGATTTTCATCACAGAATCGAAGGAATTTTTTGCCGGTGAACTATGTGTCATTGTCTGTAATGATGAAGTTCGGTACTCCAAAGCGATGGATGATGTCAAGGAAGAACAACATGGCTTGCTCGGATTTGATCATGGAGATCGGCTGAGCTTCTATCCACTTTGTAAACTTGTCTATGGTGACAAGCAAGTGGGTGTTGCCCTCGGGCGCCTTCTTGAGAGGCTCAACCAGATTGAGCCCCCAGACCTCAAAGGGCCACATGATGGGGATGATCTAGAGTGCCTAGGCTGGAAGGTGAGTTTGCCGAGCATAGTACTGACACCCTTCATAGGTGCGTACGATCTGCTCGGCGTCGGCAACTGCAGTGGGCCAGTAGAAGCCCTGTCGGAATGTGTTTCCAACCAAGGTTCTAGGCGCGGCGTGGTGACGTAGACCCCATCGTGGATATCACTCAGCAAAAGCTTCTCCTATTCGATGGGGATATAGAGCTGTAGGATCCCAGTGTGGCTTCATTTGTAGAGTCCGCCTTATATAAGAACGAAGAACTTGGCGCGACGTGTGAGCCATCGAGCTTCCATCTTGTTCGTCGGCAGCATGTCATAGAGGAGGTAGTCAAGGTAGAGCATTCTCCAGTCGACCAGAGGGTCGGGCTCTATCGCTAGATCCTCTTCAATCTCCATGACCTCGGGGCCGGATAGAGCCGTCGGTTGGTTAGCCCTCGAGGTTGGATCGAATAGACCATCGTTGGCCCATTCTAACCCTTTGTAGCGCACCAAGGGCTTGTGTTGGTCACTGGCAAAGACACCTATTGGCATTGGCTCTCGACGGGATGCTGCCTTCGCAAGCGCATCGGCCGCCTTGTTGAGGCGTCTTGGGATGTGGTTAAGTTCGAGGCCATCGAATTTGTCCTCTAACCGTCGGACTTCTTGGCAGTACGCAACCTTCTTAGTGTCGTGACAGCTTGACTCCTTCATGACTTGGTTAACAACCAGCTGAGAGTCGCCTCGGATGTCGAGGCGTTGGATGCCCAACTCGATGGCAATGCGTAGGCCGTTGATGAGCGCTTCATACTCAACCACATTATTGGATGAGGGGAAATGGAGATAGACCATGTACCTCATGCGTACCTGACAAGCAATATGAAGACCAGTCCCACGTCAGCGCCCTTCTTCATCAGTGATCCATCAAAGTACATCGTCTAGTAATCTTGATCGATGACCGTCAGTGGTGTTTGGGCCTCGGTCCATTCCACAATGAAGTCAGCCAACACCTAGGACTTGATCGCCGTTCGGGAAGCATACGTAATGCCCTGATCCATCAGCTCAAGCGTCCACTTTGCGGTTCTTCCCGTGGCGTCTTGGCTTTGGACGACCTCGCTGAGGGGGAACGACGTCACGATCATCACCGGGTGTGACTCGAAGTAGTGGCGTAGCTTCCTCTTGGTGATGAGGATAGCGTACAAGAGCTTCTAGATTCAAGAGTAGCGGGTATTATAGTCAGATAGTACTTCGCTGATGAAGTACAAAGGGCGCTGCACCTTGAGGGCATGCCCCTCTTCCTCTCGCTCTACTACCAGGGCGGCGCTGACCACTTGTGTGGTGGCCGCTATGTATAGCAGTAGGGATTCTCCGTCGCTTGGAGGAACCAAGATCAGGGCCCTTGTCAGAAGCAATTTGACCATGTCAAGTGCCTCCTAGGCCTTGGACGTCCACTCGAAGCGGTCGGCTTTCTTCAGGAGGTGATAAAGGGGGAGACCTCATTCGCCGAGGCATGAGATGAATCGACTAAGTGCAGCGAGGCACCCTGTGACTTGCTGAACCCCCTTTATGTCCTGAATCAGGCCCATCCTTGTGATGGCTGAGATTTTCTTTGGGTTGGCTTCGATGCCGCGCTCGGAGATGATGAAGTCGAGCAGCATGCCCCTTAGGACCCCGAAAACACACTTCTAGGGATTGAGTTTGATGCCATTTGCTTAGAGTTTTGCAAAGGTCTGCTCAAGATCGACAACGAGGTGGTCAGCCCGTTTGGACTTAGCTACGATGTCATCAACGTAAGCCTCAATGATTCGCCTGATGAGGTCCCCGAAGCATTTCAGCATATAATGCTGGTACGTAGCCCTGGCGTTCTTCAGACCGGATGGCATTGAAATGTAGTAGAACAATCCGAAGGGGGTGATGAAAGATGTCGCGAGCTGGTCGGACTTTTCATCACGATTTGATGGTAACCGGAGTACGCATCAAGGAAGCAGAGGGTTTCGCACCCCAA
Organism: Miscanthus floridulus; assembly: GCF_019320115.1. Taxonomy (NCBI): domain Eukaryota; kingdom Viridiplantae; phylum Streptophyta; class Magnoliopsida; order Poales; family Poaceae; genus Miscanthus; species Miscanthus floridulus. The sequence continues at coordinate 140,904,424 of NC_089582.1, forward strand.
GGTAGAGTCAACAATTTGGTCTATGCGCGACAAAGGAAATGGATCCTTTGGGCATGCCTTGTTGAGACCCATATAGTGTACACATATCCTCCATTTCCCACTCTTCTTTCATACAAGAACGAGATTGGCTAACCACTCTGGGTGGTATACTTCCTTGATGAATCCGGCGGCCGATAGTTTTGCTATCTCTTCATCCATAGCCCTTTGTTTCTCCTTGTCGAAGCGACGCGGGCGTTGCTTCACTGGCTTGGAGCCTAGGTGGATCTTCAAGGTATGCTCGGCGACCTCCCTTGGAATGCTTAGCATATCCGAGGGTTTTCATGCAAAGATGTCTTTGTTGTCATGGAGGAAGTCAACGAGCGCGCTTTCCTATTCGGAGGAAAGCGTGGTACCAATACGTACCGTTTTGCCCTCGGTGCTCCTGGGGTCTACGAGGACTTGTTTAGAGCCCTCTACCGACTCGAATGACCTGGTCAACTTCTTGGCATCAGGCGCTTCTTCGGCGACCTCCTCCTTGAGGGTGGCAAGCTCCCTGGAGGCAACGATTGCTGCGGTGTGACCGCAGCACTCGACCTCGCACTCATAGGCGCATTTGAAGGAGGTGCCAACGGTGATGACCCCATGGGGGGCCGGTATCTTTAGCTTGAGGTATGTATAGTTGGGGATGACCATGAATTTCGCGTAGCACGGACGTCCCAGGATGGTGTGGAAGGTTTTGGGGAACCCAACCACCTCGAAGATGAGGGTTTCAGTCCTGTAATTGAACTAATCATCGAAGGTAACGGGCATATTGATCTGCCTGAGTGGCTTGGCCTGCTTCTCAGGCATGATGCCATGGAAAGGTGCTCGGGTTGGGTGGAGGTGTGTCCGATCAACGCCCATCTCGTCGAGCGTCTTGGCGTACATGATGTTGAGGCCGCTGCCTCCATCCATCAGTACTTTGGTGAGTCGCTTTGGGCTGATGATCGGGTCGACCACAAGTGGATATCTCCCTGGGTGTGGAACGCTATCCGGATGGTCGGTCCGATTGAAGGTTATGGCGGACTCTGACCACCGAAGGAAGGGAGGAGTCGCCGGTTCGGCCATGTAGACCTCGCGGCGTGCGACCTTTTGACGATGTTTGGAGTCGTAGGCTACTGATCCTCCAAAGATCATAAGGCAGTCATCTGGCATCGGAAATCCATCGTCCTTCTCCTCGACGTCATCTGTAGTGGGGGCAGGGTCCTTTCCCTCCCCCCCTTTGTTGGAGCCTCCAGACAAGAACCGTCATGTGAGGCTACAGTCCTTGAGCAGATGCTTAACCGAGAAGGCATGGTTCGGGCACGGCCGCTCGAGTAATTTTTTGAAGTGGTTAGGAGTGCCCTCCGTGGGCTTCTGGCCACCCTTGTAGTCAGCAGCGGCCATGAGCGAGTCCTCGCGCTGTTGCTTCTTGTTCTTCCTTTTGGCGGAACGATTAGAGGTGCCTTCGCCGATGCCCTCATCCCGCCTTGCCTTGCCTTCGAGACGATCAAAGATTGCTCCGACCACCTCTTCTCCTAAGGCGTGGCTGGTGATGATGTCCATGAGTTCATTGGTGGTTCGCGGGCCCTTGCATCCTAGCTTATGAACCAAAGACTCGTAGGTAGTCTTGGACAGGAAGGCTCCTATAACGTCGACATTGGCGACGTTAGGGAGCTCGTTGCACTGTCGGGAGAAGTGTCAGATGTACCCATGGAGGGTCTCACTGGCCTTCTGACGACAGTTCTTGAGGTCCCATGGGTTCCTAGGGCACTTGTATGTGCCCTGGAAGTTCCCCACAGAGATCTCTTTCAGATTCGCCCAACTCTGGATCACGTTGGACGGTAGGTGTTCCAACCACGCTCGTGCCGAACCGGCCAAGAGCAGTGGAAGGTTGCGGATAATGAAGTCATCATTATCCGCACCACCGGCTTAGCAGGCAAGCCGATAGTCTTCGAGCCAAAGTCCGAGTTTTGTCTCCCCAGAGTACTTAGGGGTATTGGTAGGTGGTCGGTACCTTGGCGGGAAAGCAGCGTTGAGGATGTGCCTACCAAAGGCCTAAGGGCCTGGTAGGCCGAGGCTTGGGCTCCGTTCCTCGCCCCTGTCATAGCGCCCGCCATGACGAGGATGATAGCCGCGGCGGGCTCATTCTCTCGGGTCGCCGTAGGTGCGTCTGCGGGCGTCGAGGGTGCTGCGTGCGTCGCGGTTGCGGCTGAGACGCTGATGCACCAAGACCGTGGTGCGCTGTCTGCCGCCCTATGGTGCCTGGTGGACTGACGTGTCTCTGGTGGGGCGCGCCGAGGGCGTGCGCTGGCTGGTGTCGAGCTCGCATCACTGAGACAATGAGATCTCTGTCTGCTACGCCGCCGCATGCTCGAGCAGCGTGCGAATCTCACTGTGGGCCTGACGATCCTCGGGTGTCGTGGCCTCTAGAAGGCCATGGAGCAAGGCCATCGCGGCGGGGATGTTCTGGCTTGCCCGAGCAAAGCGAGGAATGGCTTCATCATCGGCGATGATCCTCCAATTTACATCACGGGCCATGGCACTTGCACGCCCACCATCTCCGCGACGTTCAATCTCTCGATCGAGCTCCGCGCACTTCTGCACAAGTTGGATTCTGGCTTCCTCGATCTCTCGCTTTCAGGCTTTCAGTTGCTCCACCCCCATGCGAGGAGGGGCCGCTGTGTCCCCCTCGGTTTCGTCGCCGAGGTTGCCTATGGGGTAGCCTCCTCCGCGGGGATGATTTCGACATGTCCCTCGGGGGTACCCGTCATGAAGCATTCCCGGGAGGGGTGATGGCTCCTCCTGCTTGAGTTAGAGCCAGAGGATGACCCTGGCTCCTCTGCGAGGAGGTTGTGGAGATATTCCGTGACGTGTTCGATTACCCCCACGAACTCGTTGTTTGTGGGCGGTAGAACCATGCGTCGCGCCGCAAGGTGGCTAACGGTCGCCGTAGCGTTGCGGAGACCGAACGGAAGCGCTATCGGGGCGCTCCGTATGTGGTGTTCCAGAGAGAGGGACCCTCCTTTGGAAAACCGCATCGTGTCGTTGGCATCAGGAAGGGTGAGGTGGCGCTGGACTTCCCTGGATTGCTAGGGTCCAAGGGAGACACCGAGCTGGCGCTCAAGCCTCTCATGGTTGAGGCCGATGGAGGGGAGAGATTGGATGGCGGTGTGAGCCAATGCCAACTCTCCTTCCACTGTGATGATGAAGTCTAGGCTCCCGAAATGCACGTGTGCACCTGGGACCCAGCTGTTGCCGTGGCTAGCCATCTGGGGCCTGATGTTTATCGTCGGAACGCGCAAAGGTCCCCTACCTAGCCCGCCAACTGTCGGTGTTTTGAACAAACACCAACTAGTAAATTTATATTTATTGCGCGTTAGGCCCGGATGGTGTACTAAAGGACACAAGGTTTATACTGGTTCGGGCAGAATGTCCATACGTCCAGTTTGTTGCTGCTCGTGTTATTAGCACTGAAAAAGGTTCGTAGTAGGTGGTACAAACGGTCAAGAGAGGGATAGGTCCCAAGTCTCTGATGGAAAGGTCGAAAGGGTGCCAAGAGCTCGGTTGCTGCTTGGGTGTGTGTGTGTGTGATGCGTGTTGAATCGATCCATCCCCTTAGTGGGGCGCCCTGCTCTCCCTTTTATAGACAAGGGGGAGCAGGGATTACATATAGGAGAAAGAGGAAAAAACCAGAGGTAGAGAGGGTCATTCGAAGGTGCCGGGTCTTCCTTTTCCCCTGAGCCTGCCCTGCTGACATGGCAGATGGTGCCAGGGATAGCATGTTTGTTGATCCTGATAGGGCCGTGTTCTGGCTTCGGTTAGCTAGTGGTCACGTCCCATCCTACTCCGGCGGATGATGCGGCGTCTCAGGGTACCGAGCCGTGACACTACGGGGAGCAGACGGGGAAGTGACCATACGTCCGTACTGTAGATGATGTGAGTTCCCTCCTGGATTGTAGTGGTTGTCGTATGCTTATGCTAGGATCCACGCCCGAGGGCTGATGGCGGTGCCCACAACACTGTAAGACAAAAGTCGGTGCCTACAACATTGTTTGGGCTCTGTCAGGCCGGGAAAGGCTTAAAGCGCCCGTCTCGTCGTATCCTGACGATACTTTCCTGCAGGCGTGCAGGGCATGGTCCTCGGCACTGCGGTTGACTCGAATGTCCTGTCTTACCTTGTGCTCGTCATTATGAAGGAGTATGGTGCAGTCGTCGGGCGAGGCAGAGCCAGCCCCGAAACGTCGGACGAGGCGGAGCCAGCCCTCGGGGGTCGGGCGAGGCGGAGCCCTGCCCTCGGACGTCTGGCGAAGCAGTGCTTGCCCCCAGACGTCGGGCGAGGCGAAACCTGCCCGGAACGTCGGGCGAGGCGGAGCCCTGCCCTTGGACGTCGGGCGAGGCGGAGCCCTGGCCTTGAACGTCGAGCGAGGCGGAGCTTGCCCCCAGACGTCGGGCGAGGCGGAGTCGAGGCGGAGCCAGCCCGGGACGTCGGGTGAGGCGGAGCCAATCTTCAGTCGTTCGGGCAAGAAACGTAGCTGCGTTCTTGTCTGTTTAGAAGCGTCGGCGTTTGATGGTTATTAACTCATCTCATTGGGTACCCCAGTATTAGGTCCCCGACACTCCTTATAGGGGTGCAGTATCTAATGTCACTATTGTTTTGGTGATAAATGATGCGTCCCACAATAATGAGACGTCTGCTGTGAATTCATAGGTACCTCTATCTCTTATAATTCTAAACCCCCCTATGATGTATCTAAAAATGTCAGCTGTTCACCTAAGCAATGCACTGTCACATGCAAATTGTTTATATATCTGATCCCTGATGAGCAGCCAAAAGAAGAACCTGCGCTTCCATCCCCAAATTGCCTGACTTCCAAACCCAAGAGAATAGAGGGGAGGCTTCCACTGATCCTTGCAAGATGGAGTAAGCCTGTTTTGAACAGAACTGTGCCGAGCCCCTGCTGTATGTCCAAGAGTCTGACACATTGTGATTCCAATTCTTACCAATGATCATGTCCTGTAATTCGCCGAGTTGTGTTGAAGCCTGAGTTGTAAGCGGTAAGCAGAGAACGTTGTTTATCTCATGATCTATAAAGAACTTCAAAGAGCAATTTTTGTTTCCGGCAAAAGAAAACAGCTGAGGATAACTGTTCTCAAGGATTTGTCCTGATCAATTATCCTTCCAGAATAACACCGAAGTACGTGATTTGGGGTTGCAAGCAGCCAGGCCACTGAATTTTCCAAACAGCTTGAGGACATCTTCCACCAAAAGGAGCCAATTGGACTTCTAGCTTGCGGGGTGTGCTTGTATTTGAATAGAGTTTTGTCCAAGTAAACTGAACCTAAGGAATATCAGCATTGTTGTAAAATTTATCCAAAAAATTTAGAAGCAATGCTGTGTTCTGGTTCTTCATATTGAAAATTCCTAGGCCACCTTCTTCCTTTGATCTACATGCTGGTTCCCGAGCAGCAAGATAAGTGCCTCTTCTGTAATATCACCGCCACTCCATAAGCAATGTTTTATCTATACAACCGCGTGTGCTCGTTCTAGTTTTATGACTAGACAGTTTGAATCCATATTAAATAAATTGAGATTGATAAAATTATCATATCTGACTCTCAACTGTTAAGGCACGCGTTCTCTACACCGACGAATTGGCTACTCGAGCCTGTGTAGACAATTTCGATCGTAAACAACATTTGTTTTTGCGCGCGGGTACTATCATAAGAAACATGACTAACGTGTTCACGTCCTTGTAATCACGTTAGTAGAGTAGGACTGGCGCAGGTAGTCAAATCCACGGGCGAATCTGTTAGGTATTCTGGTTGAGCTAACTGTATGTACGTAGACGGTGGCCGGTGGGGCCCCCGTCGGAGAAGCTAAATTTGAGATCAACCAATGGGCGTACGTAATTGACCCTCTCTCTCTCCTCATTTTCTGCGTAAGCGTCTGCCAAGTTTTCTCATCACTAAAATAAAAGCACAACTATAGCGTGCAGCCGTGTGGTGTGGACTAGTCGTGCCAGCTGCTGCGTGCGTCGCGTCGTGTTCCTTCCAAGGCAAAGCGAAAGCTCTAGCCTTGCAGGTGGTTGGAGTCGGAAGCGAGTACCCAAGTTGGTCCCGCCCTCGAAGACGTGACAGCCGGAGTCATGCGACGAGACAAAAAAAAATGTTGTGCACCACATCAACGCAAGGCTCCCTCCATGCAGTGATCACGAGGAACACGCTTCGTTTCCTCCCCCAGATGAGTCCAGCGGAGCGGCACTCCCCCGCCGTCGCCTAATCGCGCACTCCAAAAGCGACCACCGACCAGCGCACGCCGGCGCTGCGGCACGTCACCCGGCGGCAGGGCAGCCTGCCTTGCCTAACCACCGCGCGTACAACAACAGGCCACGGAGCCCCCACCACGCTGGCATGGCAGGCTTCCCTGTGCCGGCGTGCCCTCTCCGTCGCCGGCACGTACGAGAGACGGTACGGTACGGTACTGGCCTCTGGGCGGTGGGAGTGAGAGCTGGCCCCGGATGGGCAGAGGATTCCGTGCGGTTCGCGCGGGAGGAAGCAGGGGAGTAGATGGCCAGCCGCCCGGCCCGATCAGCCGGCCCCCTCGGGACAGGTGGGGGTGGGAGGATTCGATTCGAAAGCCCGGGTTTCGTGCACGCGTCCGTGTCCGTACCCCGCACACGCCAGGCCAGCGGTCGCCGGCCGCCGGCCGCCAGGCGCCAGCCCGCCGGTAATCGGCCGCGATCGCGATACACCCGCAGCCGGCGGTCAGCGACCCGGCCGACTCTCCGTGATGGATCACGCGGAATTCTTTCCCCTCTGCTCCGAGTCGGGTGTGAACGTCTGAACGCGCTTCGCGTGCTAACTGTTGGTCGAAGGCTCCAAACCAAGGACCCCTCAAGCAGGAACGTGTTTTTAATTTGCGCGGCAAATTTGGCCGTCGCTCGCGGAGTCCAGAAATTACTCTTAGTTAACAAAGCACTGTGGGGCCTTGCCACCACCAGCGTGAGCGTAGAGAACTGGTCATGGATGGGTGCACTGGTAGTCTGGTACAGCGTAACCAGCGCAGCACTACCGTACCAGAGACGCTCACGATGACCAGCAGCAATCTTGGGACTGTGGCGCACTGTTTCTCCTGGTCTGGTATGAGAAAACGTGACTGTTGGCCTATACCTTTTCTTGCAACCCCAACCCCCCCCCCCCCCCCCCCCCCCCCCCCCCCCCTCCCTTTCCCATCGGATGGTTATTATGGTCGTGCAACGCCATTGCGCTGCATTTAAGTAGGGCGGGTGATCGCCGTGGAGTCGACCAGTAATTTTGCAGGGGGAACAAAACAAGCCAAGCCAAGCCATCCAGGCCATCGCCATGCCGCCGTTAAACAGGTCAAGGCATCGCGACCACAGGATCGTGGCATCTCATGCTCAGCTCAGGTCGTGTTCCGTATTTCCATCGCCTTCCACTTCGCCCATCCTCCTGTGTCTATCCATTTGCCGTGACTCGTAGTCGTAGCGCATAAATTCATCTGCCAATTCTCCGTGCCCCGTGGCTCTTCTACTACAGAAATTAATGATGTTCTTTTACCGAAAGAAAAGGAGAAGGCTCGATTTACTACTGCTGTGTTAGCATATAGAGCATAGGCAGCGGGCTAAAGAAAGCCACGACTGTCTACAGATAGTAGCGACGACTTGTTGGATGCCGTCGGTGTCGTGCGTATGGGCAGGACGTCACCAGCATCATTAAGCCAAGAAGCACTCACATCATCTACGTAGCACTAATGGTCGCACTGACCTGTACGGCCCCCATGTAGCGTTGAGAGATCAGATGCTTCAGTTCCTACGATCCCGTTCGGCTGATTTGTTGCAAGAGAAAAACACCGTTCTGGCTGGAAGATGAACAGTGTTTTGTGAGGAGGAAGCAGCCGGCTCCAGTCGTTAAGCTCGATCAGCTGATGAAACCAGGCCTGCTTTCTAGCCACGTAATAATAACCTTTAAAACCGCTAAAACAGTCACTAACTGATGGACGCTTCCATGAACCGGTGGATCCATGTACAAATATACAATACAACTACGGTAGTGCGAAAATTCATCACGGATTTACCAGTCGACTATTGCTAGATTTGGTTTTCATCGTTAAGAAAACCAACGTTTCTAAAGGCAGCACCAACTCAATATCAAACACACAGAATAATAGTTGCATGACATATTGAGCAAATACTATGCAACACATGACCGCAAAGATACTGTATGTAAAGACCACAATTGTTCAGAAATCGGAACATTATTCTTCTATAAAATGGGCACATCTGAACAGTAACCAGATCACATTTATGAAACAAATTTCAGTATAGGTGTGTAACTATCTTGATTCTTGACCCCATCTAGTCATAAATATTTGCCTAAGATCACAAGATCAACGCAAGAAGATGAAATCTTTCTTCACAAACTCAGAATGATTGAATTTTGGTGGCTTCTACCAACAAAAAGTAGGATGCCACAACACAAGGCAAAGAAATTTGCTGACATAATCATATTGTCAAATGACATTCAGATATTTCGTCAATGCAACACACTGCTACAGCTGACAAGGCAAAAACCTACCCTATCAGAAATATCACCCTATAACTTAAGAGTGAACTGTTTAAAGAATCTGTTGATGGACATCAAAAGCATGCCTGTTAATTGTAATATAGTCATGCCGACAATTATATAACAACTATCAAAGAAAGCTGTGGAGCACAACATGCTTGAAATATCATAGACTGGTAATCTCAACCCAATTTCAAATGGATCATTAAGTACATACACAGATCATGAGCACAGAGATAACACTTATATTCCCAACAAAAGAGATGATGACAAACTGAGAATGATGAAGATGCAGAGCAGAGAAGACATTATAGGATTTGTGCTGCATTGACGCTTGTTAGCATGTTAAATAACAAATTGTACCAAAGAACCAACTGGTAGTTTGGAAGGAAGCATAATCAAACAGTTTCAGTCAGGCAATATCATATCTTCAATTCTGCGCAAACAACCGGAACATTTATATTCACCAACCTACTCAAGCAAATCTGAATGCCCAGCAACATAACCACAATGCCAGAATCCTAAAACAGAGTGATATGACTAGACCACCCAAGCAAGCGCTTCCAACACATTTACCTCCCTGAGCACAACTACAAGAAAACGTTATAGTTTGGTACAAAACTACACGACCCAAAACTAGTTTCCTCACTGGAAACCAGATTACAGACACCTGTCTATGGGCTATGGCCTATAGTCATGATCCACCAGAATGAATTGCAAACACCAAATCGATCAGATAAAATTGCTTCCACCGAATCACCGACAATTTCCATGCCAAAAGGTGTGCACAATTTGGAGTTTACATGGGTAAGGTCTGAGAAATAACTACCTCTTTCACCAAATTACCAACACAAAACGGAAAGACCGAGTACTACACGGCTATCTATCGTATTATAAGGCCCCAACCTGCAAGACTGCAATTCATACTTCACAGATACAATCTGAGTACGAAGTTCACAAGCCCTGATACCCTTCGCGACAGACCATGACGAGCAGGTGAGCAAGCAAAAGCGGCCAGGGCGAAACTCACACACACGCCAGATCAGACCTCGTCCTCGTGGAGCATCATGTTGGGGATGCCCTTGTTGATGGGGAAGCAGCGGCTGGTGTCGGGGCAGACGAGGGAGCCCTCCTGGACGTGGACCTCGAGGAGCGCGTGGTGGATGCGGCGGATGGCGCTGCCCTCGACGTCGGCGGCGCCCTCGGCGAAGATCTCCTCCTCGGGGGGCTGGTCCTCGGGGAGGAGCTCGGGGAGGCCGAGCGCGCGGGTGGCGGCGACGAGCGCGCGCCAGTCGATCTTGGGGAGGAGGCCGCGGATGAAGTCGGCGTTGAGCTCCACCTCCTTGGTGCACCACTTGGTCGCCTCCAGTGTCAGCGGGTAGCCGGTGGTTGCGCCCCGGACGTTCGACGCCAGCATGTTGTGCGTCAGGAGCCTCATGTCTCTCTCGCGTGGCTCGCCTCGGGTCTCGCGCTGCTCCGGCGGCGTGGTGCGGCTGCCGAGTAAAACCCTAGCGGAGTGCAATGGGGAATGCGGGAGCGGGAGGATTAGACGATTCTGGAGCCGGGGAAGACGGGTTTTTGGCCTTCTGCTTTGGGATTCGTGCTGTCATAGAGGATCAGGCAACGGTTCGCAATATCGCATCTCATGCATGTGATGTGATCATGTGCAAAGTTGCTGTGAAATAACTCAATTCAGGCTTCAAAAAATGTATTAGTTCAGTATCATTGAGTCATTGTTACTGAAATAATGCTCTGCCCTGACCTACGTCACCTACCCTTCTCATCCAGACAGATTCAGAGTTATTCAGCGGTAGTCTAGTTTACTATCTAATGACTAACATTGCATTAAACTCACAGTTCTTCAAACACATCCTTGTTCGGCTGGTCTGAAATTTGATTTGTTCGGTTTATTTTTTCAGCCGGAACAGTATTTTTCTTTCACAACATTTCAGCAGCCAGAACAGTGTTTTTCAACCAGTTTCAGCCAAGTTTCAGACCAGCGAACGGGGCCGAATCTTCTTTTGCAGCCTGTTAAATTCAGAGTTAATCAAAGCATCTTGTATTTATTCTTTTGCAGCCTATGTAACATTTTGTCTGACCATGAGCAGTACAATTAGGTAGTTCCCGTCATGGTAAAAATGTACAGGTTAATTCTAATGCAATGACCTACACTTGCTATCTTCAGTATTGCTAATCTATTACATGTTGCTTCGAGTATGTTTTCCAATAATTCACTAAAACCTATGCTTGCTATATATTCCCACAGCTTCGATGGTAGAAAGTGGTCCTTTGACCACTGATTTCACGTCGTATTTATCCTTCTGGTTTGCCTGAGAGAGTTAGCCAGGTCATCGTCCTGCCCACCTACGGATAGACATCACATGAAAGGTTATAAGCGATAGATAGAATGCATATTGCAAAATTATTTAATAAGCTAACATATCTACAAAGGCTAGCTCTGCACCTCATACCGTGCAGAGAATGCAAGCATGAGCGGAAAAGGAGATGGATACATTGAAAGTTATCACAGGCTCACCAGCAGTTCATCCCATAGTGACACCCTTGGCTGTCTCTCACCAGCAGTTCTTTAATCCCAGCCAATCAATATTTATTCACGGGTAAATTTTGTGATCATGCAAAACCATGGAGTAGGTATCTGTGAGATAACAAACTTTAAGGCAGTACCAGAGTAATATCCCTTTCAACTGAAAATTTGCAACAGATATGGTTGACAAGGGCTTGTAGTAAGCAGAGGAAACAAGAGAAGCACAAGTCCATAATATACCTTAACAGAACACCACAGTGAATTTGGCCACTGAACAGAATCATAATCACTGATTCCTGTAATTGTCCCCATGTATCTGGAATTGAATACATCTGGTCTGGTTAGACTGCTAATTACCACTTATGACTGCGTAATCGCTAGTTCAGTATTCAGTGTAAGGAACGAGGTATATTGACATATGGCCTAAGCCAAAGATCTTGTTGGCGCATGAACTAATGCTCAAAAGTAGACAATGTGTAGGAAAATGGGAAATTAACTCTAAAAGTAAAACCTACAAGGTTGGTATTTTAAACAGATTTGAACTTACCTCGTAACGCTAGACTCTTCTGTCTTCTGTCTCAAAAAGCATCCTGAAACGCATCCCCACAGATATAAGGGTATGGTACACGGCCTCGACATATTTTTCAAGCGATATGACAAACTCTAAAGGTATTGCCCTGCAAAAGCAAATGTAAAAACATCTGACAGGAAAAGCGCCTGAAAAATAAATGGTTATAGAGGTTCTACCTTGGGTTGTAGAAAATTGTAAACCGGCTATTTGTCGAAGCAGGATGAGCAGCTGCAGCAAGAAGAGCGATATGCATGCTATCACTTGATAAGACTGAAGATGGCATGACAGTTTGTGGCCAATTTGCCCGGCAAATTCTCAGCAGAAGCTGATCGTTGTCATTCCTGACAAGGCAATGAGACATGTAAAAATCAACCAAACAGAAACCATCTGATGGGAAGGAGACAGAACAAGATAGGAAGTGACTGTTTTAAATACTGGAAGTATGAATATACCAGATAAAAAAGGACGAAGTCACCAGCAACGAGTTTCTTTGAACTTTCAAAGACACACGAGCCTGTAGTTAGAAGATGCCGCTTTGGCTGACCTGCATTAAGAACAGTATTTAGAAGGTTATGCAACAGCCCTTCCCACGAAATGTACAGCAACACGTGTAACAATATTATTACACTAAGTACAAAAAAAGACAGCATGAAAGGCTGCAACAAAGTTTTCAGGGAAGGGGGTGGGGAGTTCAAAACAGATTTGTTAGGCTTTAAACTCAACAAATAACCATGTCAAACATATATAGAGCCACATATTTGGAAGTAAAACAAGAAATAATAACCATTTTCGTCTAAGGGAGGTTACGAAAAGACGACATGTTCAACAGATAAGTGTCACGGAAATGCGTATGTTGCGTTGGATTTGCGGTCATACAAGAAGGGATCGAGTTCGGAACGATGATATACGTGATAGATTAGGGGTAGCACCAATTGAAGAAAAGCTTGTCCAACACCGGTTGAGATGGTTTGAACATGTCCAACGGAGACCTCCAGAGGCACCGGTGCGTAGTGGAATCCTAAGCCAGGATAGTAACGTGAAAAGAGGCAGAGGAAGACCGAAGTTGACTTGGGTAGAGGCAATAAAAGGAGACTTGAAAGGATGGAATATACTCAAAGACTTAGCCTTAGATAGGAGTTCTTGGAAAACAGCTATTCACGTGCCTGAACCTTGATTGCTTCTGCTGGGTTTCAACTCTAGCCTACCCCAACTTGTTTGGGACTTAAAGGCTTTGTTGTTGTTGTTGTTGTTGTTGTTGAGGTTCCAAACATTTCTCACGATATGCCCTTTTGCATGTCCCTTTGCAGAAGATAATTTTATTGCTGAGAAATGATTCATGACACTTGCTTGTTGAGCACATGGTTTAGCAAAATAAATATTGACAATTTAAGTATCACATTTAAGTATTGAAAATAAGGACACTAGATAACACATCAAATCAAAGACTCTAAATGTGCTTTAAGTATCGCATGATAATTGGCTACCTTCATCTTGTTAATACAGACTTGGAATTTCTATCAGCTCCTTCTAGAACTGCTTCAATCTTGACAAAGCGCCCCAATAACAATAAGCTACTAAGATTCTCCTTGGTCAATTTTGATCTTCAAATTAGTTAATGAGTAGTATTATATCTGGTTAGTCAAAACACATTTTTAAAAGTACCTAATGTGCTATGAGCAATGAATATATAAACATAATTTCACTAAGGTTGCAGATATATAAGAACACTAGGTCAAAATAACTTACCATATCATGCCTAGATATAAATGATTCCTCATGATTTGCCTCCTCATACAAACCATATGTCACTGGCATCTTCCAAGAGAAAAGTAGACATGCTAAGAATGTGCTAGCACTGGTTGTGCATCTTCATCTGACATGTTTTCCTATTCTGGTTGTATACAGCAGGACATGATTGTTTTACATCCCCAGACACATTGGTGGGCAGAAATCCACGGATATGCATCTTATCATAAATCTTTGAAATCTCTATCATGTTACCGCATCTAACATAACCTTGAATCAGCGTCCAATATGTGACATAATTTGGATCTACATTATTCTCAATCATTTGATCAAGAAGTTTGATTGCTTCTTCCATATAACCTTGAGTACAGAGACCATTAATTAGTATAGAATAGGTGAACACTGTAGGCTGAATACCTTCCTCTATCATCCTTTGTTTTAGCTTAAAGGCCTCTGTTATGTAACCATCCTTGCAATGCTTATCAATTAATGTATTATAGGTGATAGCATTAGGGGATATACCCTTTGTCCGCAACTTCTTAAAAAGATTAACAGCCCTGCATAACTCCCCGGACTTGCAGAGACCATATATAAGAGAATTGTAGGTTACTATATTTGGAGTGAGACCGACACTCAACATTTTATCCCTCAGATCAAAAGCTACATCAACAAATCCTGAAGCAGAACAACCATGGATGAGGCTAGAATAAGTGAAATTGTCAGCAACAAACCCCTTGCTTTTTAGATCTGCAAACAAGTTTTTAGCATCTTCAATCCTTCCCAATTTGCATAGACCAAAAATAACAATGTTCCACATGATTTTTGCAGAAAGATGATTTCCACCAGCAACAGTATCAATGACATTTGCTACTTTCCCTATCTCAAGTCTGGGCGCACTGATATCTGGAATCATGTCAGTACCTACAAGATTTTGCAACACTAAATTGGCCTCATCAACCTTTCCCTTCCTGTAGAAACAACTCACTAAAGCACTGCAAATAAAAAGATTTGGTGTCAGACCTTTCTCAACCATTTCAAAATATAAGTTATAGGCTGTATGCAAATCTCCCTCTTTACACCATCCAGCAATCAGAGCTCCATATGTGACTGTGTTAGGAGAAAGTCCCCTAGTACTCATTTCAAAGAGTATATCATTCACCTTTCCATGTTGCTTAGCTATGAAATGTCCAGTTATCAAAGAATTGAACAATTCAATTGTAGGAGCAAAGCCTAAATTTTCCATTTCATTCATAATGCGAGTAGCTCTTTCCATGTCGCCTATCTTACAATAACCACTAACTAATGTTCTGTAAGTTATAATATCAGGAGGACATCTCCATTCCTTCATCCTGTCAACAAGCTCTTCTGCTTCGGGCATCCTCTCAACCTTACACAACCCATTGATAACTGTGTTAAATGTGGTTATATTTTTTGCTAATCCCCTTGCTAAGGTTTCTTTCCAAAGGTTTAAGGCCTTCTCAGTTTTCCCTGCCTTGAAGAAACCATCAAGCAAGGTGCTACAACTGATTTCATTAGGTGCCACACCTTTCTTCAACATGAAGAACCACAGTCTAAGTGCATCATCAATTGAGCCAAGCGAGCAAAAACCTTTTAGGAGCGCATTATATGTTAATGTCGTCACCGTGAATCCATTCCTTACCATTGTATCATATGTTTCAAAAGCCTTGTTCATCAAACCCTTTCTGCAATACCCATCAACTAGGCTATTGTAACTGTATGTATCTGGCCTCACACCAACACCTTCCATTTCATGCAAAATGTTATGTGCTTCCACCATTCTCCCCAACTTGCAATATCCATTAATCATTGTGTTATACACAAACAAATTAACCTGGAGCTTAGCATCCATCATCTCATTCAGCAATCGAGCTGCGTCCTCCATTCTTCCCATTTGGCAATAGCCATTGATCACTGCACCATAAACAGCCTCATCAACCACAAGCTGCTTATTCTTCCTAATCTCCCGAACAACCCCCTCAGCCTCCTCCATGTTCTTCTCATTACAATATCCCTTCACAAGCAATGTATATGTAACTATATTTGGTGACAAACCTCTCCCAGGCAGCGACTCCAAAATCCTTCTTGCATCATTGGTCTGCCCCACCTCACAATAGCCATTCATCACCGCATGGTATGCCACTAGGTTCACCTCCACACCCATCTTTCTCATCTCCTCCACGAACTCCAATGCATGCCCCACCCCCTTAATCCTGCAGTAAGCCTTTGCCATAATCGCCACGGTGAACTTGTCTGGCAGAGTCCCTGCACTCTGCATCTGCTCAAACACTGCCACTGCAGAGCTCAAGTCCCCAGTCTGTGCTAGCCTGTTGAGCATACTGTTACAGGACCGCATGCTAGGGCGGCACCCGAGCGTCCGCATTTCGTCGAACACCTGGAGGGCGCCGTCGAGTTGGCCGGCGTTGGCAAGCGCACGGAGGAGCAGGTCGAATGAGGCTGCGGAGAAAGTAAACTCCTTGTATACCTCGACGAGGTGCGGAAAGAGAGGCGGGGCCGGGGGCCGCGCGGAGAGGAGGGATGCCAGGATCGCGCGGGCGTCGGCGGAGCGGCGGGCGCGGGCGAGGATGTGGACCAGCTGGGCGTGCGCGAGGAGGGAGGGGCGGGAAGGGGCGAGGCGGAAGAGGTGCAACGCGGCGTCGGGGTCGAGGCGGACCCGGCACAGCGCCGCGTGGAGGAGTGCAGGGGTGAGGGGGGCCGAGGAGGAGAGGAGGCGGGCGGCGGCGGAGAAGCGGTGGAGGAGGAGGAGGCGGGTGAGGCGGCCCAGGAGTGTGGCATCTGTAGCGGCGTCGGCCGAAGTTGGCGCGGAGGAGTGGATGTCGCGGCGGAGGAAGGAGAGCGATAGGAGGCGGCAGCGTATCTGGGGAGGCAAGTGGGGATGGCCAGTGGCGGAGCTCGGGCAAGATTTTAGGTGGAGCAGAAGTGCAGCAGAACGTACCGGCTGTTGCCCCCCGCCGTTAGCCATTGCCAGCGCCACTCCTCCACTCGCCGCCGGTGCCCGCGCGGGAGGGAGGAGACCGCCAGCGCCTCGCGTCCTCGTCCTCGTCCTCGTCCTCGAGACCTGCGCCGCCGTCCTCGACCGTGCCCCGCGCCAGGTCCGTGCGGAGGAGGGACGGGGGGCAGCCTGGGATGTGCTTTGACTTGAACGCGACCCGCGCCGCGTGCGCGCCGCCTCCCTCGACTGTGCCGCACCGCCGCCCTCAACTGCCGCCCCCTGAATGGCTGAATCCTCTACGACATTGAGCCTGGCCCGTCCCAGCCTCGCTAGGCCCACTCGTTCATGCAAACGCTGGACGTTTGGTTGCCCCGTTCGATAGACAGGCCTATACGAGGTGCTGTTTGGATACACGCTAAACTCAAACAGCCCGGGTAGAAAATAGAGGTGTTCCCAAAAAAAAAAAACGTAGAAAATAGAGGTTAGCGGCAAGCACGCGCCACCAGCAGAGCCAGCCTCGCCGGCAACGAAAATAGATTCCTAAGGGCTAGGCTCTCGCCATTTTGCGCCACTCAAATCTGGAAACATCCGGCTGCCTGCAGCACTTCACCGGCCAGGCTGCGCTTATAAGTCTGTTGCCTATCACCCTTATCAATCATGATATATTATTTTTTTTCTCACGACAAAACATCTTCAGTCGGCAAAAACTATCAGCTGAACAGCTCCAATTTTTTGGTTGCCTAGCAAGGAGGAGCCTGGCCAGGCTCCATGCTCTAGCTAGATAGGTTACAAGGATACAAGATGTTCGTGTTTGACTTAGTAAGGCCCTGTTTAGTTTGGACCTCCTAAACTTTAGTGACAAAAACTAGGGACTAAACTTTAGTCTTATCTGTTTGGCTCCAGGGACTGAAGAGAATTAAAGGGCACTAAAGCTACTATACAAAGACAAAAATACCCTGTACTTTTGGTCTTTTAGTCCCTTTTAGTCATAATGTTTGGCATTGATGAGGAGTAGCCTCTGTATTTTTGGCCTTTTAGTATCTTCGGTCACAATTTAGTGACTAGATGACTAAAGGCCTTTTAGTCTCTTTTAGTCACAGTGTTTGCCTTCAAAATGACTAAAAGAGACTAAGGGCCTGTTTAGTTTAGTTTAGTCTCTAGACTAAATTTTAGTCTAGGGACTAAACTTTAATCCTAGGCTGTTTGGTTTAAGTGACTAAAAGACACTAAAGTTGTTGAAAAAAAAAACGCCCCTATTAATTGCTCATGATCTTTTTCTTGGATGGGGGAGGGGTAGTAATGAGGAGCAGGGTTGTCTTTTTTAGCACTTTATGTAGTCCCCTTTAGTCACCTCTTGGTGACCAGATGACTAAGGCCTTGTTTTGTTTTCCATGGGAATAGGGACCAAATACTAAATTTTAGTCACTTTAGTCCCTTTTAACTAAACAAGAGGGACTAAAACAGGAACTATTGACTAAAAGGCAGAAGTCCCTTGAGGTGAAGCTTTTTGGAACTTATGGGGCCAAATTGACACCCCATGCCCCTCTCCGGTCCCCACCCCTCCTAGTCCCCCCACTCTGCACATAAGAGTCTTTTAGTCCTTCTTCAGCAGCTTTAATGTCCTTTGGTCCTCTCTAGTCCATTCAAACAAACACCATTAGGAAAGTTTTTGTTTTAGTCTCTAGTCCTAGGACTAGAGAAATAAACAGGCCCTAAACCCATTTAGTCACTTTTTAGTCGTCTTGTTTGACAAAAAAGTGAACAGAAGAGATTAAAGTGGGGTGCCTAGTTTAGTCACTCCAAACCAAACAAACCCTAAATTTAAATGACTAAAGTTTAGGAGGTACAAACCAAACAAGGCCTAAACCACAAAACCCTTTTGATTGACTGCACTAGGATTGTTGTATTGAATTAAAATAAAAAAAGTATCAAGGTAATATTTATTTTACTTGATTCGATTGTATGTATCACTATTTTTATCATATTAAACCTTAATTTGCTTTGAAATATATTAATGTCTTACCATCGTTATCCTGCTAATATCTTGCATCCCGCGAGCTTGCCTATTTCATTCTTGTTGTTTCTTGGAAGTCAGGCTCGTGCCAGAAACATTTGTTGCAAAAGTAAAGCCACAGCCACGATCCCAACGGTGATCATCTACAAAGTTGCAAACACCCAACCGCATTCACGAGGACGCATAAGAAGCACGAGACGGTAGCCAGAGCAACAAGCAGGTAAATCGAACTATAGAAGTCCATGTATTAGCTATATCATTATCATATGGTGTTCAACGGTGAGTAGAGATCATTTAGTAACAAGAATTTACATCTAGTCTGATAAAGAACAGGTCACTGCCTAACTGGTCTAGTAAGCTCCATGTCACGAAATAGTCGACATCGGGGCATCCCCATCATCCCGGCATAGCTCCTCCAATTCAGCCATGAAATCACCCCCATCGGTGCCAGCTGAATCAGCCAGCATCCTGTCCTGCATCGCCTGTCCAAACGTCAACAACATAGACAGAGTAAGATTGATCACTACTCGAGCTTGTTCAAGCGAGGGCTTAAGAAAAATGGGCGACTACTATGTTAGAAAAGGGAGGACCTGGGACTCTTGTAGGCTGTTAACACAGGCTTGCAGCCTGCGGTACTGGTCTCTTGCTTCAGGATACTGATTCATTGAACGCACACGAGACAGTGCTCTTTGCAACCTGCCTTCAGCCTGTTTCCTGCCATCCTTCAAGAAATCATATTCATCCTCAGCCTCTGCCTTTGCAGGTTGGATCTGCCATGATGGACCTTCAAGTTGTTTCTCAGGTTGGAAACCTCGCAGACCCCTTCTCTTTCTCCTCCACCTCAGTATGACTTTCTCCACAATGCCAACAGACCAGACTACCTTCCGATAGTTTTTCCTTACCTGATGTCCACGTACATGGGCCTAACAAACAAGAGAGTATTCTTAGATACTGGGAAGAAAAAGGGATGGGAATTTTACAGCTACAGCTGTACTTGACAGCCTAATTTAATGTGATGGCTCTAAATCATCATCAAATAAATGTAACTGTCTGAAACTGAAACATCAAGAACTTTGCAGGGAAGACATAAGCCCAATATACAAAAGAAGTGTGCCTCAAATAACTACTACTACGACCACAAACTTTACTTTGGGCTGCTGTTTCATCAAATACAAAATTATAATTACCAGTGGCTGAAAAACATTGCTTAACCATGGAAGTGGAACTTGGAAAGATTTCCATAACGAGGAAAAAAAATCCAACAGGAGTAGGCCATTAGTTTGATCTAAATGACTAAAAACTGTGATTTCTCAAATTAACTATGTCAAAAATGGTAAACAGAGTACCACTATAACCTAACTTTCATAAGGTTATATGAGATTTCAGACCCAAAAAAGTAGACTAGCAAATAGAAATTACCTGTATCTTCACAATTTTCTGCCGGATAATCATAAACTCTTTTCTTCCTTTCCATCCTCTAAACTTGTTTTGGATACGAACAGCAGCAGAATGCAAATCACCATGTCCAGATTTCGGATTTCTAAGGGAAACAAGTGAAAGTGTCCGTTCATCAGACAATCCACAATCATCATCTCCATATTCAATAACCTTCTTTCTGTGGAATGATTCCACCCTAAAAGCTTGAAATATTCTGGCCGCGGCTTGAGTTGATTTACGAACTGCACCAAGTGAATCTTTTAAGGACTCTTCCTGAGAATTAACACAAGCAAGCTGAGAAGAACTAGGTTCTGCAAAATCTTCAGCTGCTGTTGCTGTTAATCCACATATTTCTTCCACATTGCCACCCTGCGACTCTTTTAGTGTAAGAGCTGAGAGGTGACTTGTCAAAGCAGACTCTGCAAGAAAACCAGCAATGCCTTTGTGACCATTTTCTGATGCTAAATCAGCAGGAGTTCTTCCAGATGGATACTGCTGTGTTGGATCTGTTAAAGGACCAGGTGCAGCTCCATTTGCTATCAGGGCACCTACTGTCCACTCCCTAAAATTACAGAAATACCATTAAGTCCAGCATGGAAGGGCAGATGAAAAAAAATCACGAGGAAAATTATTTTAGAAATACCTTCCACAAGATGCAGCCCAGTGAAGTGCAGTCCATCCACGAATATCCCTGAAGTTTATATTTACTCCTGCAGCAACTATTGGTTTGATAGCCCAATCATAGCCAAGTGCAGCTACTAAATGAATGGCACCTTGTCCTTCCTTGCCTAGGACATTTGGACCTTTTCCATCATCATGTATCTTATGGATAAGCCAATAATACAGCTTTTCTTTCACCTGTTTCTCAAGATTCTGATCCCGTACAGTGGACAATTCCTTCTCATCTGATGGCAATGCCAGATTAGACAAATTATCATCAAGCATCAATGAATTGATAGTGTCGATCAACTCAGACTTATTTCCATTACTCAAGACATACTTTTCGTAGTCTTCTTGTTCCAGGGAAAGTAACTTATCAAGGCGGATATGTAAATGCATTTCGTTTATGCCGGTAGTATGCTGATCTGAAGTATCCATATAATGGGTCTCAGAATCACGGAACTCAAATTCTCGCACTTCACTACAAGCTACTCTATTTGAACATGTCACATAAAATGGAACTCGTCCAGAACGATGTACTGGTGTATAGCAACGCAGGGAGCCATCCACTAAAACTTCAGCAGGGACTTCAGCATCTCCAAACATACAAGACCACTTGCAATTTTCCACATCTTCTTTTTTTGCCAAAAATGTACCAGTAATTAAGACCTGCATTGTGTAAGAAGGGAAAAAATCAACGCTAATTAGTAGTGCAGTAAGCTTTGGACGCCTCATGCCCTCATAGTCATATATATTGGGGCCCATAAACATAATAGAAGATGGAACAAACCTTGGTTTTTGTGCCATTGTATGCCCAGCTTGGAGATACATCAATAATACTGAAGAGCTGGTCTTGGGAAAGTGAGGGGCTGACTACAAATGCATCCAACTGCTCATTAATAGGTATACTAGATCCATCAGC
The DNA here is from genome assembly GCF_019320115.1 of Miscanthus floridulus. Taxonomy (NCBI): domain Eukaryota; kingdom Viridiplantae; phylum Streptophyta; class Magnoliopsida; order Poales; family Poaceae; genus Miscanthus; species Miscanthus floridulus. Next base: position 140,925,873 of record NC_089582.1, read on the forward strand.
AACATTCACGGTTTCAGTAGTACTCCAGAAAGCATCAGAACTGGACTTGATATCCAAATCAGCAACCTCTGGAAGCTCATTGTTCATCCACCTTGAAAAGCTGTCGAATTTCTTCAAACCATCTGGCTCCATCTTAAAGGGGTCTGATGATGACTGCTTTAAAAGTGGATACCTGACACTTTGATCTGTATAACCATCACTCTCTGCCTGAAAATAGAGGGTTACATCATACCAGTCCATGGAAATAGGTAAACTTCCCGGGCCCTACGGCATCATTCTTAAGATACTACAGTAAATTGCAACGCACAGATATATTGAACAATTCAAGACAATTTTAGAAAGCTAGGAATCTAGAATATAAGTGCACTGCTGAAGTTAGTACTTTCTACTGAGTAATTTGACATAATAAGCCAACAGTGGTCATTGAACAATGAAAAGTTGAAGCACCTAGTGTTTTTAATGAAAAAAAAGGTAAATCGTTCTCCTGGGTCATGTTCTATGTGGCATCCAAACTGGAGGTGCTTATAGCTTTCAATAGAGCACTGCTATGATATTGCAGAGCTAAGGGACTCCCACCTCTGCAGGTGGACTTGACAACTAACTGTCACAGAAACGAATATTTGCAGAGAAGTTACACAGCAGCAGCAGAAACTATAATGCTTTTAGAGGCATTGAGCAAGACGAGAAAGTAGCAAATCACCTTTGAGGACGTTATGCCTGCTGCACTAAGTGCATCAACTTCCTTTTGCGTGAGATTGTTGGTGTAGAGCGCCTCAGACATAAATGTCTGCAAACCATCGTCCAGACTGTTACCCAATGTTGCAACAGAAGAATAGAGTGTCGAATCCATGAAGCCGCCTGGATATTCTGGAAATGATTCACCCAACAGCACTGAATCAATTGAAGTTTTGGGACCACCTCCTAACTCAGAGCCAGTTTCATTGGACACACTAGCTATGTCATTGTGAGTGGCAAAATGATTGATTAAGTTAGCTCCTGTAGGTTGCATTTCACCATGATAACCTGCAGCTGTAGAAAATCAAACATGAGCTAAAAGCCAACATTTATATATAACATTTGAAGGTGGAGTAAAAGGCTTGCCTAGATTATTTACAGAAACACTTGGAGATGAAGCACCAAATAAGTTACCCATCATGATACCATCCACAGGCTGCCGCATCTCAGTGAAAGGGTGGTATCTGGAGCTTGCTCGAGAATTATCTGTTGCAGCAAATTATGCATTAGAGACACTAAACATTTATTGTTCATCATGCAGCGTCTAATGTATACTTAGTACAGATGATGCAGAACGAAGATAGAGAAACAGCAAGACCTGTTTCAGCATCTTCATATTCCGAAATCTGTCCACTAATTGGGCTTTCAGCATCCATAGATTGGGAGGCTACCTGGCTCTGACTAGCGAAAGAGTTTGAACATGCAGGACTATCAGCATTAGATAATCCTGCATTCTCTTCAGCTTCTTTAGCACTATTGAAACTTTGTTTGACACCCTGCAAAAAAAAAAGGCAATCAGATATGGAAATAAAATATTCTTAAATAAGGCTTGGATCAGAGCAAAAACTGAATTCAGAATATTCTTGCACCCTAACAGAATTTCTTCACTGCCAGAAATAATTTATTTTGTAGTTAGCAAGTGATCTGGAGAACAGGGTACCGCAGCAGTGAGCAGTGAGCTTTCAGTTTGCAAATATTCATGCACTGATCTAGACTATTAGTCACAATTGGAACAGTCACTTTTCCCCCTCAACTGTTATCTCCTTTTTCCATCAGGAGATCATGTGGCTATCATAAATGTACAAGTAGAAGTAGATGCCAGCAATGTTGGCATTGATGGTGAACGGATATGAGGCTATGAGCTTTTCAACTGGCACTTAACAAAACTTTCAAAGAAAATAGAGAGATGCAAATTCATCTTGTCTTGTGAAAGCAAACATACCTTGATTTCAAGGTAGTGAACAAGAACAATATTCATGAAACCCCTGAAAAACAGGATAATAATCATTATCATTTCAATTTTATTATGGGATCATCTCAGCTATCAGCCTGATGTATGAATAGACTTCAAAAGTTTTTTATTTATGTTATATAGTCAGTTATGCTATAACACTGTATCTAGCACTTACTCTTCAAGCAGCCAATATGTTCGTCTTTGGAAGTTCTCATTCTCCTCGCCATGGGCATAATAGCAATGAAGTACATCAACACTGCCAACCTAAAAGGACAAGGTTTCAGCTTGAGTAATCGAGTGGCAGAACCACAATCAATAACAATGGATAACCAGATACAAGAAAGAAGTAGCAGTCATTTGGCAGCACCATGCAATTCCCATCATCCTTTTTATTAGTGTTATAACAATATTTTCATAATGACTAGGAACAATGTAAATCTTATATTGCTAATTTATGTAAAATTGTATATTTCTGGTCGGAGGAAGTAAACATTTTTTTACTGCCATCATAAAAGAAATATCAGTGACCCCATGAACTGACTCAATGTTAACTAGCCTATAAGTTAATGAAATGAAAATCTCAACCACTTCTTCCACCTCCGGTCACAGAAGAATGTCATCAAGGAAAACAGAACTTAGAACTTCTGAACTTCTGACCACTTGTATCTAAATTGGATGTATGAAAAAAAATTGGCTAGATTTTCATTACTTCTATATAATAATAATAACATGCAGTATCTAAAACAATCTACGTCCAGAAACTAAAGATACTAATTCGGTGCATTTCATAAACCACAGCAGTAGCCACCATGTGTTTAATTTCTTCAAATTTTAATAAGAAAAGGAGCTCTGTGTGCACTAACTTTAAGCTTCTCATGGGCTTCTTTAACTGTCTTTCCATCCTTTTTCTTTCTCCAGTTGTGTCCATCCTTCCTGAAGTATCTCAATATTTTCCGATCAAACAGAAACAGCGAACCACCTGAGAAATTTTCAAGCAAGGAACAGTAGTAGTGCATCAGTCAACACCCAAAAATACTGAAAGCTCATTGCGAAGTGCGATCACATGATAACATAAACAAACTCATGAACTACAATCTGTTCCTACTGTAAGGTATTGATGTCTGATGTCATTAACAAATGATTGGTGACAAAAGAACTAATGGTCCCTAATCTTCTAAAAGTTCAATGAGCCAGTCAATTAGCATGATTGATTAATGAGAAGTTAGAACATTATATGAAATATATGTTTCAATACAAAAGATCCTCCGAATGTACCCATGATGCCATTTGCATGATTAAGTATATGGCACCTGAGCACAAATCTTTGGTATCCAACAAAACAAAAAAGGAAAATAGTAAAACTGGAGTCCTGATGTTCCATAGAAAACAGAAGAATATATCTTCCTACAGCATAAAAATTCTCAGAATGCATCCACTACACTAGCATCTTATATGCCAATGCCACCTGAGCACAAGTCAGCATCCAGCATACCAAAAAGGACTAACTGGCTAACACTGCATGCTGACATGTTCTGGGGTGGAATAATTCGAGTAAGAACAAGCATTACTTTGAGGTCTGTTTGGCGGCTCAGGCGCAATGGAAAACTTCTTGTAATTTGACAATATTTGGCAGATTTCGGTGGGCCGCAGCCACCTATTCTGAGCTTCCAGTAGTATCTGAGGAATATCTGCAGATTAACAGCGACATTAATCAGTCATCAGCCAACAACACCAGTAATCACTTGTTGTACGGTTCCACACTAGCACGTGCACAAATTTTCCTTCTATGGTCACCCATTTCCCTTTCGTTTCCAGAAATTCGACACCGTGATACCTCCTAGACAACTGGGAGCCTCCCGAAAGTGCAAAACAAGCTCCCAAGCCAAAAACAAAACTATCCACAATAGTTCTAACCCTGAGGAGTTGTTCTAAGCAAAAGACGAAGCCCTAAAATCACCCGAACACGCAATCCACAAAACCCTAAACGGATATAAACACGACGCGGCAGCTTAGCCCTAGACAAACGGGAAAAAAATCCTAAATTCCGAGGAGAAAACCTCGACGGACGCATACAGATCAACTCAGCGGTGGCGGAAACAGAGAGGCGGACCCGCACGTACCTGGGGGCTGGTTGGACATGGCGTACTTGCGAATCTCCGCCATGCGACGATCCGACCGCGGCCGCTGGCGCCGCCACTGCCGGGTCCAATCGCAGGGCTCGGGAGGCTAAAAATTGCAGGGCTCACGAGGGGATTTGGGGATTTTTGTCTGCGCGGCGAGGCCCTTCACGGGATTTAAGAGCATGGAATATTTGCTGCGACGGCGGTGAGTGTGACGAGTGAGAAAAGGGGGCAGTAGATGGAAGGGGAATAGTGGGAAATGACCGTATAGCCCCTGGTTACTGGTGGGATACCAGGGGCACCCGTACGAAAACCGGAATCCGCGGTGGATCCTCGCTCGGGATGGATATTTGTTTTTATTACCATATATAATATTGTAGATATAATCAAAGATTAGATATATCAATCAATCGGAATAGCAAAATAGATATCAGATCAATTCTTTTTTATAACGGATTAGACCAAAATCATTTATATTTCCATGTATATAGTGATTTGTTTTGCATCTAAGGTGCTTTTGGTTCAACTCTTGGGATAGTAATAGCAATGTAATCAGTTGAACAAGATTATCTGTCACAGTAAAGTAGTTTGATTTAGACGCCCGCGACTTCAAAAAAAAAAATCACGCGAGTGGAATTCGAGGAAGCGAAAAGAGACGTGCCGCAATTTTATGCAACTAAAAAAGCGTTAAATTTAGCAGTTTTATCTTGGCTGCTTCCACCCGTCACTCTGGCTAAATTTAGAGCGTGTTTGATGTCGAGATGTCAACGGGGAATTCCCCATCGGGGGTTACCGCCCCATCCCCATCCCCGTGGGGGCAAATTTCCCCCGTCCCCGTCCCCGTGAAGGCTCATGGGGAGCACTTCTTCCCCATCCCCGTCCCCGCTCGGGGATTTAATCCCCGCGGGGATCCCCATCCCCGCAACATGTGAAGCACGCTCGCCGTCGTCGTCGTGGACGCCATCGACGAGCACACGGCCACCTCGCCCGCGGATCTAACCACCACAGTCGCAGATCCGCCTGGAGAAGGCGCTGGAGGTGCTCCTCGGCCAGATCCGCCGCCGAGCTCAAGGGAGAGGGAGGATCCGCCGCCGCTGGAGGTGCTCCTTGGCCAGATTCGTCGGCGAGCTCAAGGGTGAGGGAGGATCCGTCGCCGCTGGAGGTGCTCCTTGGCTAGATCCGCCGCAAAGCTCGAGGGAGAGGGAGGATCCACCGTCGGGGTACGCCGCCGCCCGCACCCGCGAGAGGGAGGCCGTGCCGCCCTACGCGATGCCGTCATGGGTGGGCCACCACACCGAGGATCCGCCTGGGCCGGGCCTGGATCCGTGTTGCCCCGCCATAGATCCACCCAGCCTCGGCATGGATCTGCGCCGCCGAGCGCTGTGAGGGCCGCTCCGCCATGATCCGCGCCGGAGGTGGATGAGAGGTGGAGCGAGAGCAAGAGGGAGTGCGGCAGACTGTTGAGCGAGAGAGAGAGTGCGGGTGCGACGGCAGGGAGGCAGAGCTAGTTTTTTCCATATATATACGTGGCATTCTTACGTGGGCTTTGGGCTGATGGGCCGACGGAATGAGTTGGACTGTTGGAGGCTGTGATGAGCAGGTGAAGAAACGGGGACACGGGTTAACGGGGACGGGGGACAGGCTCCCAGACCCGCCCCCGCCAGACCCGACAGGGAATGATTTTCTCCCATTTAATTCTCCGTGGGGATAAATTTAGTCCCATCCCCATCCCCTAATAGGGGAATTCCCCGCGGGGAATCGGGGATCGGGTCCCCATTAACATCTTTAGTTTGATGCAGCTCCCATAGGCTCTAGCTCCACAGCTGTAGGGGTCCTGTGGCGGAGCCAGTGGAGTGGAGCACCAAAAACGCGTCTCCGGCTACTCCTCCTCGTTTCCCGTTCGTTTGTGCCGGAACCAGAGCAGGGTTTTTTTTTGCAGCTACCAGGATCTACAGTGTTGTACAATAGCTGTGTGAAGGAGCCGGAGCACCTAAGAGCCGAACCTAGGCCTTGTTTCGATATGCATATATTCATCTCAATCCACGTGTGTTGAAGTTGGATTTGAGTGGAATTAAACTAAGTTTCATTCCAATCAACTCCAATACATGTAGATTAAAGTGGATACACATGCATCAAATAAGGCCTTAATGGTTTTATCTCGGCTCCTTCGACATGTCCTCCCAAAATTTTTTAGGTATATATAAAAAATTAGAAATCACCCAACGAAAAATCAGAGAAAATAAGATGAAAATCGGAAACAGCCTATCTGATTCTTTCCTTCCTTGCTCCCTGTGTTTACGTGAGTCTGTATATTTTAATCTAATTTCTCTCCTTGCTGATTTCTTCCCTTTCTTAGGCCATGTTCGCTTGGCTGAAAAAAAAATTGAAACACTGTTTCGGCTAATTTATTATAAGTGAAAAATATTGTTCCAGCTAAAAAAAATAAGCAAAAAAATACGAATTATAAAACAAACGAACAATGCCTTAATCCGGAGCCTTTCTATGTACGGCGCTTAGCCACACGTTGGCCAATAGGTGATCACAACGTCCAGACGGGATTGCGGGCTGTGTGGCAATATCTTTGCCAAACAGGAAGGAAATCAAGCGTGCAAATAACAATCACGCTTGCATGCATATATGATACTAGGAAATAAAATATTTTTTTATTCAGGAAATAAAATATATTGGGCGTTTACAACAGGTGTGATCATAGGACATGAGAATGCCAAGGAGCAGATAAGAAATACAACACTTGATGCATGGACTACAAGCGTGGACATCCAGAGTGAGTTGGCTAATTGCAATTACCTATCGTCATGTCATGTGTAATCATTGTCCAATCCAGGACAAAGCACAAAGACCATCAGAGGTTGGCAAAACTGAATTATCATGCATGGTCTTGATTTTGACTTGGCTACATGCAAAATATCTCGTGCAATTTTTGTTACTTCCCACTGTAACGTACGGACGATTATCCAGTGATTGATAACATTAGTGAATACTCCCTTGGTCCATATAAAAATATATAATTCTCGCTTTTTAGGAGTCAAACAATTTAAATTTCGACTAAATTTTTGTGGCACTCACGATACAGAATAAGTATATTGGATTAACTATGAAATATATGTTTACCATAACTTTGTTAAAAATAAAAATATTAATACTATTTGTTTTAAACTTAGTTTGATTGGTACAAACCCTTTAGTTGCATTATTTTGTAGATGAAGAGAGTACTAGGGAGTAGTTAGCATCGTTATTCTGAAAACCAATATCAAATACCGTGTCATCGGTTACGCGCGAGACAGGTGATTAAAATCAGGCGTCCGATCCAAACATACTCTAATAGTACTACGTAGAAGTTGGCTCTGCCTTCGTCACATGCATATCAAAAACAACTTGAAAAATAATAGCTTAGTTTGACATCGATCATTACTTGTATAGTATCCAAGTGTTAGCAGCCGGACTGGTCAAACTGACCAAGTTATAGAAAAAAATACTTGTGTGTATATATATATATATAATATCCAGAGATGCCTTATGAGGTATCACAAGACGACACGTTTCATATTCTTTTGCTTAATGACTCTTGCCAAGTGTGCCTAGTGTATACTAGAACATCTTGTGTTTGAAACAAAAAAAATGAAAAAACTCACCACAAATACACTATTACATCATGTATACACATAACATTTATATTGCAAAGGAAAAATAGACAGTATAGACTTCAAGAAAAACGTTTTATAAGAAATCATGTTCGTGCACTCGTGCTTTGGTTTTGCGCAATTGGTAGCTAGTGGGTAAGGTCGTAAATTGTCAATCGTAATGATGCCGCTCGAGAACGCAGGTGAGGACCGTAGATAGCGACGTAACTCCCGCTGCTAATTGACTGTTTTGCCCTCCGAAATTCAGGACCAGTAGTCGCTAATCGCTACCATTAGCAGGATTTTGTACCTTTGTGTGATGTGGTTGCTGGATTTTGTACCTTTGTGTGATGTGGTCGCTAATCGCTACCATACTGCCTGCTTCCTGTTTAATAGAATAGATTTTTTTATAAGAAAGAATTGGAAGTTAGGATGACCAATTTGTTAGTAATACAATTGGTTTGTTTAATGAGGCTTGGGGGTCGGGCGTCTATGACTACATAATAAGTCAACCGGGTCGAGTGTTAGCGTATCTATATCTATATCTATATGTCTATATCTATCTATATCTAATAACTATATCTATACTTTTAATATTAAAAAAATAGAAATTTCTCTCATTCAAACTTTCAACGTTCGCCTTATTCCATTGCATCTCGTGGCAGAACCACTCAAATTATGCTGGCCCACGTGTACATGTCATTGTCCTAAAGGCCTTTGACTGCTGTACACGAAAGCCAGATAATCCGGTTATCTGTCGGGTGTCCTCAGGGAATCCCGAATCATCCACGTTTTACAACTTATACAGGATCAACAATGGAGTTACCACAATATTTCAACATTGATAAAAAAAATTAATACATCGGAGTTGCGGAAGATTTACAACATTAGGTTACAAACACATGTTATGTACCTTTAAGTAACACTTGAGTTCCAAAAGTTGAGTAGAACTACGGAAGTAACTTAAGTGAAGTAGCTAAGATAGAAGAGACGATCAAATCATGTCGAGCTCACCGACATAACCTCAACTAGCCGCACATGTCAAATCATGCAACAGGGTTTAACAAACCCTGAGTACATAAGGGTACTCAACAAGACTTACCCGACTAATAGAAAAGACTCCAAGGGCATGAGGGCTTAAGGGAAAGTCTGAAGTAAGAGTAACTTTTTCAGAAAAGCTTACTAAAGTGGATCCTTACTTTCAGTGTTTTAGCTTCGTATTAAGTTATCATTGGTATCAAGTTTGCACCTGATCTAATTCAATCACTTCATTAAACATCTCATCTCATCTTATATTATATCCACAAGTAACCATGTTCCATTGATTAACTACGATGCAGATCAGGGAATCAAGTCTCCTTCTCCAAGGAGCACCGATTCAAATCGATTAAAACCCAACTGGGGATTCCTTACCACACGACATATGTAGGCCCCAGACCTACATATATCAACCTTTACTCGGATCCTCCAAAACCAGAACGGGTTCGCGTCACCCGAGAGCACAGTACTCCATCGCCCTACCCTATTCCAGTAGGGTGGGTACATGCTACTCTCGTCATCTCTCCACTCCCAGTGCACTGTTGTCCTTTCCCATAATGGAATAGCCGAGATATTAGGATTACCGGAGTATGTGGCCACTACTGCAAAGTCTCGACTCACACATGTCTACAACGGTACGGTCCTCAATCGATATAGGCGGAGCACTACATAGAGACTTCATTCTCAATGCAAGCTACCCGCCCGGTCTCCATTTAACATTATCATTTATCATGGTATTCTCATGACCCATTAGCAGAGCTAAGAAGAGCAAGGTAAAACCTATTTCTCGCGAACAATGAAACCATCATTCGACTTCTATCGAAGTCTAAGCATTACTAAGCATTAGAGATATCGACTTATTCATACTAACAGGGTAGAACTACGGATACCTAAAAATCAAAGTAATCATGCAGCAACGGTATCTGACCAACTCCTAATTACTTAATGCACATCTCACAAGACTTAAAGTATAATAAAGATTTATAAAACTAAGAGAGGATTTATGCTCCGGGGCTTGCCTATGTTGCAGAGAAGGTTAGTTTCCTCAAAAAGATTTAGAGGTTAAACTTGGCACCAACACCACTGTGGATGGACCTTCTCCAAAACTTGATCAACACGAACCTTCTCACTCTCATGCACGCGAACACGCTCGGACTGATGGTCAAAGCAGAGACGCGACAGAGATGGCTGCTGGCGTCGATGGCAGTTGCGGTGGCGTGAACCGGTGTTGCGGAGGCGTTCTGGTGACTCCCGTGTGGCCTAGCCATGGTGAGGAGCTCACGGCGGCCATGGTAGACGGCTGTGGTGGGAAATGGTCGTGCGGGTGATTCCGGCCGGTAGAGATGGCGCGACCGGGCTCAAACGAGATGCAAGGATGAGGCAAAGTCGACTGTGCGAGCAATTGAATGGAGGTGGAGCATCAATGGCGAAATCGGTCGGCGCAACCAAGGCGGCCGACGGCGAGCTAGAGAGGAAAAAGAAAAGACGGCGGTCGGCGCTGGCTATTTAAACGGCAAGGGAGAGGATGGAGAGGTGGCCAGCGCCTTCGCGGGCTCACCCACATAACCAGCTATGCGCTCTGCGCGCGCGTGCGAAGTGTCGAGAACGGCTTCGGTGTCCACCGGTGAATAGAGAGAGGGGGAAACAGAGACAACACTGGTTAGTGTAGCTGACCGAGCTCCTTCTTCCTTTTCTCCCGTTTCCATGTATAAACTTGAAAATCTTCCTTACTATCGATTGTTCATCTAAGTGAGATCTCCAACCTTGCTTTAAGGATCCACCCCAAAAACTTGATAGTTTTGAAGATTTTTAATTTTGAAGACAGATACTTGAAACTGAAAACTGAAATTCAGTCAGTTTTGGTTAACAAACATTGGTAGATTATTTAGTGGTCAAATATCTATCAAACATATCAACCAATTACATATTATCATAGCTCACGTATAGTACCAATAAATGCAATAAAAATTGCCCAATTTTTAAAAATTGATTTAACAATTCCCCAAAACTTGAACTTAATAATTGTTTTCCAGGACATCCAAAAGAAACCGAGGGAAATCAGCATTCAATTCAATTTTTGGAGCACAATTTTAACATGTTTGATTCAAAAACATTATCAAACTTTTATTCCACATGAGAGTACATACCTTGTAATACAAAGTTTATTTTAACAAAATTTTAATTGTTTAAGCAAATTCACATATATAAAATCACAAAGAACCTTAATTGGTATTAATGACAACATTTCATGCAACTTATTTAACACAACATATGTAACATGGACATGTTATAATTGAAACATGAGGTGCATTTATGCCACAATGCTTGATGATTATGCTTGATGATTGTCATGATCAAGATTTTAATTGTTTTTTAACATCTAGGATGTTACACGCTCTCTCCTCTTCGCATCTCACTTCTACCATCCACATGTTTATATAATCCAAATACAAGATTGCATTTCCAATCTAAAGCCAATACATTTCAAATCCAATAAGGGTCACATTTCGAACAGCGCACATCTAACCACAACACTGATTCTAATATGTATTAGAAACATAACATGATCATTGTATAAATCCATGAGCAAAGTCTTCTAAATACCACATAACAAAAGGTATGTTCTGTTACAACGTACAAACATGTTTGCTAGTATATTTACAAAAAAACACATGAGCCTGAGTGCCTACAAGAAACTACATGGCTACGCTCGGACACATTGGTTAAATGGATCTACACGTCAAGGTAGTCTGAGAATGCTACAAATCTCAATATATCGGTGTTAAGTGACTTATAGTGTAATGTTTATATATGTTTGTCAGATCTTTTCTACCAAGGAGGAGACACGAATAAGCAAGGACCGTTTGAAATCAACCCTTTTGGACTTCGACAATCTTCTAGGTGTTGACTTTGCATGTTATGAATTACTATGAGTAGGCTTATACTTGTGACGTAGTAATCATGTCATGTTTCGTAAATTATGTTGATAGACTCTCTCTGTCACAAAAAGATGCAACTGTAGGATTTGTCTAAGTCAAACAAGCTTAACGTTAGCCAAGTTTATAATAAAAAAATTAACATTTATGTCTCCAACTAGATTTTGTACAAAAATATATTTCATAATTAATTTAATGGTGCTTATTTTGTATCATAAATATTAGTACCTTTTTATATAACTTTGATCAAATTTCAAATTGTGTGACTTCTTGAAAAATGAAACTTTTCAAATTACAAACTTTTATAGATGGAGGGAGTATATACAAAAACATCACTATTTATTCTTTGAGTGCCATTTATGCTTTGAGAGATCACTATTCCTGCTAACGCTTCCAACTCGTTTCTTTGACGTATTCTTGATGCTACGGCAACAAAAGAAAGTAATACATGACTTTTGCTCGTGAGATATATCAATATTGTGCAATGGGAATACAATTATGCCCTCTATTTTATCTTGCTATTTTATTAGAAAAATAAGAGGTTAACACATACAAGAAACATATTATTGTGTCGATGTGCAAAAGTTCAAAAACATATGACAATCTATGTACTTCGTCCTCCTTTAGTATCTTATGGATAAAACTATGATATGTGTTTCACATGGTATAAACATGCACGCACATTCATCCTATCATGTCTCAAACCTTAGATGCACAATGAAAAGCAAAATAGTGAGAGTCTCTCACATATGCAAGGCTGCCCAACACTAAGTTTCTACAAGAAATTGGTAGCACACCTGTCATGATCCGAAAGATTGTGAATTGTGCCAGACGAAATTTTGATAGAGGCTTAAATTAATAGTGACGTTATCGACGATGCGAACACTAAGTATCATCAAGTATGACATGATATGACACATAGAGACAATGTAGAACTCGATTAAACTTACCATGTACTACAAGAAAAGGTTTTAGCTAGATATGTCTATATATGGAATAGATTAATGTAAAATAATTAGGAAATAAATTATAGTAGAAAAAACCCATGTGTAAGCTTGTCCTCGGACTATATAAAGAGGGTAGAGGTCCTATGGCTCCAACAAACATTACATCCCCATAGCCAACATCCAAAGGTAGAGGATCTCTTGACATATACCTTGAAATAGAGCCATATTAGGCAACATCCCACAACCTAAATACATAAACACTCTTACGACACCCATATGAGCACAAACAAATACAATCCACCAAACAGGACATGGTATATTACCTCATCACCAAACATCTACATATATAAGCATGTATAGATTTATGTTTTGTGCTACTATCCGGTTCTTGGTCTCACTGCATAACCCATAGTCAACACCTATAGGCATGCAATTCACTTCCTGACTTGGGTATGGAAGTGAAAGACTAATCAAACTATCTAATAGCTGGCTAGAATAGTGTGAAGTTTCCCTCTAGATAATAGAAGCTCATTACGAGTTTCTGTCAAGGAAATTAAGTTGGTAACTAGAGGCATAAAAGACGTAACACTTTTGATCTATTGTAAAACTTTAAATGGATAGGATGACACCACTGCCCTAGTGAAACCATGCCACTAAAGTGTGCCATTTTGGTAAGTAAATCTGTCAACTTATGATAAATACGGAAAGTCAAGTTATATTGTTATGATGACAAACTACACGCTAACCTATAATTTACTATTGTTGAGTTATGATCTAAATTCAGTTATGTACAAGATAAAGGCTAACTTCTAACGGATTGTCGCCTATTAGGGTTTTTCCATCTCTATATATACTTCCTGTAAGCCGTCGTCTTGGGATAAGAAAAGTTGTAAATTCCCGACATTTGTAACCTCACCCGATATAGTGAAGATTTGCTGGCTGGTGCCCGTGGTTTTTTTTCTTCTTCCTTAGGATGGTTTTCCATGTTAAAATCTCATGTCTCCTGTGTTTGATCTACTGTTCTTTGTCGTTTATATTGTCTATCGTTTGTAACAACTATAAGGGTGTTGGTTGATTTAAGTATAAATCTACGTATCATTGTCTTGGATGAAAGAAATGTCTATAGTATTCACCAACAACCTTTTCTGGGTAAAAACCTGAATGATTTGAAGCATGGAACATTCATATTCAAATCGTTATATTTCAAGAAATTTAGTAAACATTCACAAAAAAAGAAATTTAGTAAACAATTTGTTTTTGTTTTCATACATCCCTCGAGGTTGGAATTTTGCTGAAGTTGATGTTATCAAATCAATTTGAATGATGGGCCGGGCCATTACTCCTGAACCTTAGTATGTAGCACAATCCATCTTGGTCTCCTTCCTCTCAAAAAAAATCTTAGGCTCCTAGCCCATCCAAAGCGGCGGCGGCACCATTTATGTACACGGTACACCTTTATTTCTCTCCCGTCAACCATGCCCTCGTCCCCACGGAGCACTGACGTGCGCGCGTCGTGGTGGCCTGGCCTCTGCGTTCCACTTCTTCTATGGCCCTCGCCTCACAAGAACAGTGGGAGATCTCAGGATTGGGCGGCCTTCCTCCAGCATTCAGATCAAGAGGATTGGAGCCGAATCCGATCGCCTAGGCAGCGCAACGGGGCATGGGGGCGTGGCGTGCGCGTGATGGCGCCGGCGGTGGTGTTGGCGTTGGCCAAGTACAAGCTGGTGTTCCTCGGTGACCAGTCCATGGACAAGACCAGCATCATCACCAGGTTCATGTACGACAAGTTCAACACCACCTACCAGGTAACCGCTACCATAAATCTTGTCTCACCTTTGCGTGCGATCGATTTGCCGACTCATGTGACTACAATTGCATCGATTGTGTCCTCTTGCTGCTGAATGCTAGCCAATCAGATGTGTTAATGTACGTGTTCTCATTTGATGTGGGAATTGAGGATGCATGTATAGTCCCTCATGATCGGCTTTGGTATCATGGGGAATTAGCCTCCAATTCGCTGTTGTGTTCGATTCTAATCTCATTGCCTCAACATGCATGTAGCTTGGTTTGTAAAGTAATCTACTACTCTCCCATCTCTAAACAAGCGGCAGGGGCAGGCACCAAAAGGGCTCCCTGCTGCTGCACTGTAGCCGTGACAGGGGCAGACGCTAAAAGGCTCCCCTGCCGTATTGTAGCCACAGTAGGAACAGACGCCAAAACTAGCCCTGCTGTCACATTTAGTCACTGTAGCAGCCTAGCATGTCTATGTACTAGGATTAGATGGGTAGAGTTGTATATATAGCTTCCCATTGCAACTCAGTAAAGTGAGTGAGTTCAGTTTTGTCATTTCCTCTACAGAGCTCCGGCCAACGCTGGTGCTTGTGCTATGTGTGTGCGCTCTGTTCTGCCTCCCTTCTTCTACCTCTAACCATAGTGTGTGGTCAGCAATGCCGATGAGCGGTCAGCTCACCTAGGCAGGAGATCCTAGGTCCAATAATAGCGTAAGATGTTGGCTCATTTTCGAATGAGTGATCTCGATGCGCTCTCCTACTACCTTGGCATTGAGGTGAGACAGGGGAAAGAGGTGCTCACGCTCGGTTAGAGAGGCTATGCCTCAAAGCTGTTGGAGCAGAGTGACATGGCTAAGTGCAAGACGTGCGTGACTCCGATGGAGGAGCGACTGAAGCTAACAAAGGCCAGTACCACGGCGAGGGTAGATGCAACACTCTACCAGAGCATCGTCAATGGTCTGTGCTACCTAGTCCACATGAGGTCGAATATTGCGTTTGCCGTGGGCTATGCCAGCTGCTTCATGGAGGATCTCTAAGAGGATCACTGGGCCACAGTGAAGCGACTGCTGCGCTATGTCAAGAGGATGGTGGATCAAGGGATCGTCTTCCCCAAGACCAGCAGAAGTGACTGTAGCTCACTGTGTTCAGTGATGCAGACATGGCGGGGGACATCGATGGATGGCAGAGCACCTCTGGCATGCTCGTCTTCCTTGGGTCAGCTCCAATCTCATGGCTATCATTGAAACAGAAGGTGGTGGCGCTATCCACATGCGAGATAGAGTATGTGGCGGCGGCCATAGCGGAGTGCCAAGCTATGTGGCTACGCCGGCTACTGGTCGAGCTGACCGGTGTGGAAGCTCACCCACTAGCCCTGATGGTGGACAACCAGCCCATCATCGTCCTCACAAAGAATCTGGTTCTAAATGACCGGAGCAAGTACATCGACATTAAGTTCCTCTTACTCAGGGACTGTGTCGATAAAGGGCAGATCATCATCGAGTTCGTTGAAATTAGTCAGCAACTCATGGACGTCCTCACCAAGCTGCTCGACCGTCTTTGGTTCACAGAGTTGAAGAAGATGATTCACATGGTGGAGGTTTTAGGGTTAGCAGTAGGATTATGAGAAGATTTGTAAAGTAATCTACTGCTCTCCCATCTCTAAACAGGCGGCAAGGGTAGGCGCCAAAAGGGCTCCCTGCTGCTGCACTGTTGAAAGGTCATTGTTTGGTTTTGGTAATTGAGTGACAACTTAGTTGGACTAATTGTGTTTATGTGAGATACATAGGTGATTAGTCCATAGGTACATGTGTGTGAGCAACATATGCTATGGAGGTGAAAATGGCTTGGAGATGTTGCAAAGCTCACACATGTGATGATGAAGGAGCTTATTGCACATGAGACATGACATTGAGTCATGTGATCAAGGTGGAGAAGATCAAGACAAGACTTGGCTTGATGGACCGGTTGCAAGCGTGAAGAGCAAGTCGAAGGCTTTGGAGTGATGGACCATGTGGCGGTGAAGCTTGAGCAAGACTTGGCGCCGATGGACGATGGCAACGGTGAAGAGCAAGTAAAGTCAAGATCGATGAACCAATATGATCACGTGATGATATGAAGTGGATCATATCATTGTTGATCGTGTTGGTGCATGTGTTGCATCAATATTGGAGGAGATGGAATGGAATGCGCAAGGCAAAGGTATAACCTAGGGCATTTCATTTTACCGGTCATAGGTGTGTAGAGAAGTTTATGACCGGGTTTAGGATAGATGGCCGTACTATCAAGAGGGGCAAACTTGTTTGCATATCGGTCATCTAGTGCCACTCGAGTGATCTAACTTTGCATCGTCGCTAGGATCGAGTGGCGTGGCAAGTTGAGTGGCTAACATCCTTTGGGAAATGATTGTGAAAAGCTAATACACATACACATGGTGGTGTACACTTGGTGGTGTTGGCACATTTACAAAGGAGATGAAGTTGGAGTTGATGTGGATCAACTTGGTGAAGTAACTCCACCGGTGGAGTGTCCGCCCGTAGAGTGCGGACAGTCCGACGGTGCCATCGGCGTCCCCACACAGAAAAGATAGAGTCTCACTGGGTGCACTGGACGCTGGCACTAGAAGTGACCGGACGCTGGCTGAGTGTGTCCAGTCAGGCTGACGCATGGTGACACAAGAGCTAGAGTGTGACCGGACGCTGGGCTGCGTCCGATCAAGTGCGACCGGACACGTCCAGTCAAGGTCGGTACCTTACTGTAAATGACCAGACGCTGAGGTCCAGCATCCGGTCAGTTGAAGCTGCTGCGTCCGGTTAGGTTAAGTGACCGTTGGAATCAGGACACGTGTCCATCTGTGGGCGACCGGATGCTGAGGTCCAGCGTCCGGTCAACACGACCGGAGCGTCCGGTCGACCCAACAGTTGCCCAGTGAAGGGGTAACGACTAGTTTAGCCCTTGGGGCTATAAATAGAAGTGGCCTTCGGCCATGGCTGGTGCTGAGCACTCTGGGGGACTTTGTGTCCATGCTTAAGAGTGCTTAGGAGCCCTCTATCTCACACATACTTGATAGTGATCATCCGATTGTGTGAGTGAGCGATTCTAGTGCGATTGCATCGTGAGGTTGCATCGAGTGGCACTAGGTGATCGAGTTGCAAGTCGGTGGTGCTTGTTACTCTTGGAGGTTGCCACCTCCTAGACAGCTTGGTGGTAGTCTCCGTCGAAGCCTGTAAGAAGCTTGTGCGGCGCTCCAGAGAAGTGCTTGTGAGGGGTATTGTGCTCGCCCCGCGGGAGCCGCGAAGAGCAACTTTAGTAAAGCGTGTCATTGAGCTACCCTCACTTCCAGGGTAGGTTCTTGTGGCACCTGACGTGCGGGCTTGGCGGGTGATGCCAATTAGCCGCCGAACCACCAAGTGAGCGGTCGACACAACGGGGACTAGCGTGTTGGCAAACACATGAACCTCGGGAGAAAAATCATCGTGTCAACCTTGTTCTTCCCGTTGGTTTGCATCCCCATTACATAAGCTTGCGATTACATTCATATACATTGAGCTTGTGTTGTTGCTTTTGTAATTAGTTAGCTTATGTAGCTTGCTAGTTACCTTCTTGCTTGTGTAGCATAGAAGTAGCTCCCTTGTGTGACTAATTTAGTTTGTGTAACCTTGTTAGTCACATTGCTTAGTTTGTGTAGCTAAGTAATTGTGCTCTCTAATTTGGCATTGGTTGCCTTGTTATTGAGCATTGCTAGTGAGCTTAGTTGACTTTGTGCTTTTGCTTACTAGCATGTGTAGGAGCTCCCTTGTTGCTTAAAGTACTAGTGGCATAGGTTTTGTGACCTTGCTCCTAGAATTGGTTAGGTGAGCTCTAGCTAGCCTGGCACCTTGTTGCTTTATTACTATCTTTGCAAGGTGCTAGTGAACATAGATAGTGGGGTGTAGTCTTGGCTAGACCGATAGTTTTAATTCCGCACTTGTTTCGGTTAGCCAACGTGATTAAGTTTTAAAAAGGACTATTCACCCTCCTCTAGTCACCATCTCGACCCTTTCAATTGGTATCGGAGCACGGTCTCTCATCTGTGGTCTTCACCGACCCGAGAGGATGGCGTCTAATGGGCTAGATATTTGTGAGGCATACATTTTTTATGGCACAAACTTTGCACTTTGGAAAAATCACATGCTTGATCATTTTCGTGCAAAGGGACCTAAATTTTGGTGGGTTGTCACAAGTGGTCTCACCCATGTCTTGGACCATAGAAATCTCACCAAAGCTCAAAGTGTTCTATATGAATTTGATGCACATGCTTGTTGTTTTCTAATGGATGCTTTAATCTTTGATTTGATGAAACAAGTAAACATCAAGGGAACCGCTTATAAAATATGGGAGTCCATCAAGGAAACCTTCAGTGATTCCTCCACATGGGATGATGGCAAATTCAAGAAGGAGGAGGAGCCCAAGAAGGAGGTGCATGAGTGTGTTGAGCATGATCACAATTTGGTGATTGTGAAAGATTGCTCCACCTCATGGTCAAGTGATGATGATGATGATCGATCCACTACAAGTTCACTTGACAAGGTTGATGATGATGCCACAAGTGTTGCAAGTGATGATGCTACCCCATGCACACTTGATAGTGATGATGGTTCATGCTCAAGCCATGATGAAGATGCTACTACAAGCTCTCCAACTACATCACCACATTGCTTCATGTCACAAGGTGACACCAAGGTATCAAAGGATAATGTGGTTGATCATGTTGATTCATATGATGAGCTTGTTAATAGACTTGCTATCATGACCATATCTTTAGAAAATGAGAAAGTTAAAACATTGAAATTAGAAAATAAAAACTTATTTCTAAAGAACTCTTGTGAAGAACATAAAGACTTACTTGATGCTTATAAATCTTCACTTGATGAGCTAAAATTGAATCATGAGACACTACTTGCATCTCATGATGAATTATTAGAAAAACACGCTTCTCTCATTAAAGTGTTTACAAAGAAACTTAAAAATAATGAGAGCTCATCACATGGATCAAATGATAAATTGCAAAATGTTGCTAACCCTTGTGATGTAGGCAAGAAGCATGTATCCATCTCTTGTAATGATTTATTAGATATGCCATGCTCTTCACATATAGATGCTTGTTCTACTTCTATGTCTTGTGAGACTAACATTTTGAAGGAGAACATTGAGCTCAAAAGTGAAGTGAAGAAATTAAGCAACAAGTTAGAGAGGTGCTACAACTCAAAAGTCAGCTTTGAGCATATGTTGAAGACTCAAATAAACTATAGTGACAAGTGTGGCCTTGGCTTCAAGAAGAAGATGACAAATGGTGAAAGAAAGAGAGAAAGAATAATGAAGAAGCTACAACAAAGAAAGCTCTCTCATACCATGTGCTACCAGTGTCATGAAGCGGGACACCATGCAAATGGTTGCCCTAACATTGAGAAGCTCAAGAGTATAAAAGAAGAAGAGAGGCTAAAGCATGTCAAGTGCTTCAAGTGCCGCACTTGGGGTCATCTTACCTCAATGTGCCCAACCAAGCAATTAGTGAAGCAACAAGTGAAGCCTCAACCAAAGCCACAAGTTGAGCAAGAGAAGACACCCCAAGTTCAAATCAAGATCAACCATGAAGATGGTGGTGACTTGATGATAAAGAAGAAGAAAACAAGAAGGGGTGGAAAGGCAAGGCATCCAATGCAAACTCAAGATGCCAAGATGATGAGCAAGAATGAAGATGAGAAGAAAGTCTATGCTCACATCAAGTGCTTCAAGTGTGAAAATATAGGACACTTTGCCTCTAAGTGTCCCACCAAGCTTGAGAAGAAGACTCATGCAATCCATGAGAGGCAAGGCAATGAGAAGCACCACATGAGCAAAGAAGAGAAGGCTCAAGCAAAAAGAAAGTGCTACTCATGCCGGGAAAGAGGACACATGGCATATTCATGTCCCCTAGGTAACACTTCTAAGCCTATTTCAATTGATAATGATTCTATGCTTAGGAAGGATGGCAATGGTACCTCATTGGTTGCAATTGCAAAACATCCCGCTACTCATACTAAGGCTATGCCTAAGTATGTTGCTCCTAACTTGAGAGGACCCAAACTTATTTGGGTACCATCAAAAAGTGGATGATTGATTGCAGGTACCATCGACATTGGAGGCTTGGTTCAAATGATATTCATCTTGTTGATTATATAGTTGAGCCAAGTATTGCTAAGTGATGATCATTGTCCCAATGCCATGACAAATTGAGTGAAGTCCAAACGCTATCAATATACAAGTGCTATAATTCAAGTTGTTGGTAATTTATTGGAATATTTGATGACTTGCAAATAATTGAGTTGAAGCTTGCTAGTTGGATGATCATGAGCTAACCAAGGTATATCTTTTGTTGATCATTTTATTTGGATGCATATGAGTTGAATGAATTGGATAAATATGCATTATTGCTTGCTATAAGATGATTGAATGGATAATTGTTTAGTAATCAAGTTTGGATTGATTTGTGTTGGATAAGTTCATAAGATGACATTTAGGAAGTGGTTTGAATGGATATATGTCTTATGAAAGTATTCAAATAAGTTAGCTTCAAGTTTGATTCATATTTGATGAAGTATAGCTCAAGTGTTGAAATCTGTCCTATATTGCAAAATCTGAGCTAGCTGTGATCTTAGCCATGTTTGAGTGATCAAAACTTATTGGATTGGCATGAAAATTGGTATACATGTTCTAGACTTATGGTATAAGATGCTGTAGAAATTTCATGAAAATTGGATAAGAAATGCTTTGGTTTTGGAGTGGTTCTTGTCAGCTATAGTGCAGCAGTTTTCAGCATGTAGCAGTGGTGGAAGAATTGATATATGGCAGCAATCTAGAAGTCAAATGAAGCTCAAATTTTTACAGCTGCTAAATAACTTAGTAAATAACATCTCCACCAAATTTTGTAGTATTTGGATTTGTACTTTGGGAGATATGCTTATTTCTTTGAAGGGTACAAAATCTGTCAAAAAAAGTGACAAATGTTGGATTGATCTAGAGTCACTTTGATTGAAAGGTCCTCAAGTTGGAAACATGTTTACAAGTGTTTGAGGTACCTAAGTTTGGTTTTGAGATGATCTAAAAGTATGACAAGCAAAGAGTACAAGGCCATTTGATTGTGGAATGTACTTTGCATACATTTGGTACTCAAATTGGAAGATCAAGATCAAACTCAAGATGAAGTCGAAGGTTAAGTTCTGGATATGATTGGAAATCATTTGGTAGAAAGAAAAGAACTTAAACAAGAAGAAAGAAAAGGACTTAAAGAAGGAATCAAGGTTACTCATCAAGTTAAGTCCATCACTTGGATCAATCAATCAAGTCATTTCAAGTGAGTATCAAGAATGATTCTTGGAGAAAGGTTACTTCTCCCTAGTGTAGGGGCTTGCCGCCTATGTGTAGGTGAACCAAGTGTGGTACTTGGAAGGCTAACATGGAAGTGGTGATCCAAGGAACATTTAAGATGCTTAGTTGAAGCAATCAAAAGGATTGATCAAGAAAAGCAAGCAACACCCAAAAGAGAGCTAGTCATGATATTTCTAGTGGTATTCTCAAATTGATGCTCTCATACAAGCAAAGATCAAAAGATAAAGCAAGTCAACCACAACAAGAAAGTGCACCTGATCATAAGTGGTATTCATTTCATATGGGTGAAGAAAGAAATTTAACATGGTATCTATTGGTCTTCACCAAGCTTATAATTGGACTTCATATTGCTATTGGAGTAATGAATTGGAATCTATTTGACTATCCTCTACTCCAACATAGCAAAGGTATCATTGTAATGTGCATGATCATTTCATCCCTTACTAGTATGCAGTTAGTGCATATAGTACATGCTTCATAGGATCATGCATAACAAATGAAATGTTTAAATTTATAGCCTACCACTATTGTTTGAATGATTACTTGATCTAGTGGTTAATACATGAATTTGTTCATGAGCTAGTGAACCCAAGTATTTGACTTAATTTGGATTGCTAACAAGTGACAAGTACAACATTGGCAAGATAACCCTTGCAAGAGGTGTGGAGAAGCTTGTCATTGGTTCAAACGGAACTTGGAAACTTAGGCAAATCATTTTAGTATAAGTCAATCATAGAAGCTCATGATAGTGATAAGAGTACAAGCACAAGACAACAATGCAAATGGATATCTAGTTTGTTTCAAATGGTATCTAGACTCAAGTATTTTATCAAGAATCTACAAATAATGTCTAGATCAACTCACAAGTGATATCCTATAAGTGGTACTCATGAAGATAGCAAATGTTCAAGAAATAGTCTTTATTAATAAATCAAACAAGTGGTTCCATACTAGAAGATTCTTTCAAATGGTATTCACTTCCTACAAGTGGTATCTATACATAGTATCAATCATGCAAGATAATGGTTCCACAAGTGATCCTCAACTTTAAGTGATCATCAAATGAAGAATGCATTCCTCACCTATAAGAGTTCAAGTGTATCAAATGGATGACCCATGCTATCACATAGGGGGAGGTGTCCCACAAATTGATCACAAGATAAAAAAAATCTTATGTGTGGTATCTCAAGAAGCCCTACACAAGCTACAAGTGGTATGTACAAATGATGTCATTCCAACAATCAAGTGATGTCCATAAAAAAATGCAAGATCCAAGCCTCAACCATCTACCCCAAATGCATACCTTTACATCAATGAGAAGCACACCTTTTATGGAAATTGATGACAAAGGGGGAGAGATTGTACAAAGATATGAAAGCCTCTATAAGGGGGAGAGATAAATTGTGTAAGGAGAGAGATAAGATATGAAAGCTTAGGAGGTTGGACATGAATATGGACAAAGAGGGAGCAACATTGGAGAAAAGAGATGGATCATTCTTGGACAAGAGAAGCACACAAGTAGGGGGAGCAAGCTTATGAACTTTGATTGATTGCATTTGATATGTGCATATTCATGTGCTTGCTTGCATTGCATAAGCTTTTAAATTCAATAATGCATGCTTGTGTGGTGTATGCTAGTTGTAGAGCTTGATTGATGATTTGATAACTAGCATGCATAGGATGATAGCTAGACACTTGGTATGCTTTTCAAGTAAAGCTAGTACCTTGCTTTTAATGTTGATCTCACAAGATATCTAGTGTTTTATTGCCAAGTGATATCTAGCTAACCATGGTGCTAAGGATGAACTTAAAGGTGCAACTCCGATTGGTACACGCTTCAAAGGTTTATTCTATACACCTTAGCATCATTTTGTAGTAATTACTCTCCCATATTTTTAATCCATGCAAATGTGCAAGCTACAATCCAAACTCTTAGCACATATGTAGGGGGAGCAATTGCTACCATTTGGGGTTCATGAAACTTGTCCAAAATCATTTTCACATGGTAAAATTGCTTGGGCAAGCAACATGAATCCAAAAGAGCTTAATTTATATATCTTTGTAGAGTTGTCATCAATTACTAAAAAGGGGGAGATTGAAAGGTCCTTGTTTGGTTTTTGGTAATTGAGTGACAACTTAGGTGGACTAATTGTGTTTATGTGAGATACACAGGTGATTAGTCCACAGGTACATGTGTGTGAGCAACATATGCCATGGAGGTGAAAATGGCTTGGAGATGTTGCAAAGCTCACACATGTGATGATGAAGGAGCTTATTGCACATGAGACATGCCATTGAGTCATGTGATCAAGGTGGAGAAGATCAAGACAAGACTTGGCTTGATGGACCGGTTGCAAGCGTGAAGGGCAAGTCGAAGGCTTTGGAGTGATGGACCGCGTGGCGGTGAAGCTTGAGCAAGACTTGGCGCCAATGGACGATGGCAACAGTGAAGAGCAAGTAAAGTCAAGATCGATGAACCAATATGATCACGTGATGATATGAAGTGGATCATATCATTGTTGATCGTGTTGGTGCATGTGTTGCATCAATATTGGAGGAGATGGAATGGAATGCGCAAGGCAAAGGTATAACCTAGGGCATTTTATTTCACCGGTCATAGGTGTGTAGAGAAGTTTATGACCGGGTTTAGGATAGATGGCCGTACTATCAAGAGGGGCAAACTTGTTTGCATATCGGTCATCTAGTGCCACTCGAGTGATCTAACTTTGCATCGTCGCTAGGATCGAGTGGCGTGGCAAGTTGAGTGGCTAACATCCTTTGGGAAATGATTGTGAAAAGCTAATACACATACACATGGTGGTGTACACTTGGTAGTGTTGGCACATTTACAAAGGAGATGAAGTTAGAGTTGATGTGGATCAACTTGGTGAAGTAACTCCACCGGCGGAGTGTCCGCCCATAGAGTGCGGACAGTCCGACGGTGCCACTGGCGCCCCACACAGAAAAGACAGAGTCTCACTAGGTGCACCGGACGCTGGCACTAGAAGTGACCGGACGCTGGCTGAGTGCATCCAGTCAGGCTGACACATGGTGACACAGGAGCTGGAGTGTGACCAGATGCTGAGCTGCGTCCGATCAAGTGCGACCGGACGCGTCCGGTCAAGGTCGGTACCTTACTGTAAACGACCGGACGCTGAGGTCCAGCGTCCGATCAGTTAAAGCTGCTGCGTCCGGTCAGGTCAAGTGACCGTTGGAATCGAGACACGTGTCCATCTGCGGGTGACCGGACACTGAGGTCCAGCGTCCGGTCAACACGACCGGAGCATCTGGTCAACATGACCGGAGCGTCCAGTCGACCTGACAGTTGCCCAGTGAAGGGGTAACGGCTAGTTTAGCCCTTGGGGCTATAAATAGAAGTGGCCTTCGGCCATGGCTGGTGCTGAGTACCCTAGGGGACTTTGTGTCCATGCTTAAGAGTGCTTAGGAGCCCTCTATCTCACACATACTTGATAGTGCTCATCCGATTGTGTGAGTGAGCGATTCTAGTGCGATTGCATCGTGAGGTTGCATCGAGTGGCATTAGGTGATCGAGTTGCAAGCTGATGGTGCTTGTTACTCTTGGAGGTTGCCACCTCCTAGACAGCTTGGTGGTAGTCTCCATCGAAGCCTGCAAGAAGCTTGTGCGGCGCTCCGAAGAAGTGCTTGTGAGGGGTATTGTGCTCGCCCCGCGGGAGCCGTGAAGAGCAACTTTAGTAAAGCGTGTCATTGAGCTACCCTCACTTCCAGGGTAGGTTCTTACGGCGCCCGACGTGCGGGCTTGGCGGGTGATGCCAATTAGCCGCCGAACCACCAAGTGAGCGGTCGACACAACGAGGACTAGTATGTTGGCAAACACGTGAACCTCGGGAGAAAAATCATCGTGTCAACCTTGTTCTTCCTATTGGTTTGCATCCCCGTTACACAAGCTTGCGATTACATTCATATACATTGAGCTTGTGTTGTTGCTTTTGTAATTAGTTAGCTTGTGTAGCTTGCTAGTTACCTTCTTGCTTGTGTAGCATAGAAGTAGCTCCCTTGCGTGACTAATTTGGTTTGTGTAACCTTATTAGTCACATTGCTTAGTTTGTGTAGCTATATAATTGTGCTCTCTAATTTGGCATTGGTTGCCTTGTTATTGAGCATTGCTAGTGAGCTTAGTTGACTTTATGCTTTTACTTACTAGCATGTGTAGGAGCTCCCTTGTTGCTTAAAGTACTAGTGGCATAGGTTTTGTGACCTTGCTCCTAGAATTGGTTAGGTGAGCTCTAGCTAGCCCGGCACCTTATTGCTTTATTAGTATCTTTGCAAGGTGCTAGTGAACATAGATAGAGGGGTGTAGTCTTGGCTAGACCGATAGTTTTAATTTCGCACTTTGTTTCGGTTAGCCAACATGATTAAGTTTTAAAAAGGACTATTCACCCTCCCCCCCTCTAGTCGCCATCTCGACCCTTTCAACTGTAGCTGTGGCAGGGGCAAGCACCAAAAGGCTCCCCTGCCGCACTGTAGCCATAGCAGGGGTAGGCGTCAAAGTTAGCTCTACTGTCACATCTAGCTACTGTAGCAACATGACAGCCTGACATGTCTACGTACTAGGATTAGTTAGGTAGAGTTATATATATATAACTTCCCACTGTAGCTTAGTAAAGTAAGTGAGTTCAGTTTTGCCATCTCCTCTATAGAGCTCCGGCCAACGCTGGTGCTTATGTTGTGTGTGTGCGCGCACTCTGTTCTCCCTTCCTTTTTCTACCTCTAACCATAGTATGTGGTCGACAACGTCGACGAGCGGTCGGCTGATCCATGTGGGAGATCCCAGGTCCAACATGGTTGGCCCAACCAAATCCTCATTCTTCCTCATTGATCCTTCGTTCGTTGGTGCTAGCTCTATCATTTCTCCAGTTCTCCTCTCAAAAGAGAATGGCGCTAATGAAGATACTTTCATAAATTGTGGGCAATGCCACATGTGCCATCGTGTTTCTCTAGCTTCATGTGATGCCTATGATAGAAACATTATAGGACCTTAGCCGTAGATCTAGCGGGTACATCTTACTATAAACATGATGAACAAACCCTAGAACATGAACTACAAGATCTAGGTGAAGAAGAAAGGAGAGGGGTAGTGGTCTCTGACTGTTAGAGGGCTTGGTGGAGGAGCTGCTAGAGCCATCCATAGCGATGGCAGAGTTGCGGTTTGAGTCGATGGAGGCGGTGGCGATGTAGTAGTAAAGTCCGATGATACGGTTCGGTGGCGGTGAGGCAATGGAGCTTCCCATCACTAGTTGCACACCCTCTAGATCAGATTAGAGTTATGTCAGTGGGGTGACTGTGGTTGCACATGGTGAACCTTGTGAAGAGAGCCACCGACACCCACCTCTCTTTTTATAGCGTAGTGTGATAGGGGCCCACCAACCATGTAGGGTTGGGCGCCCCCGATCAGGGTGCGGATCCAAGGGCCCAATTGGCCGTTGGGCCAATTAGAAGAGATCAATCTAACATTCTCCCCCTTGATCTCACCTTATGACTTAAACTTAACTTACTTACTTTATCTTGTTCCCATTCCATCATAGATCAGTGTATGGAGTGTGCCTCATCATCATGGTCAGCTGCCATTAGATTAAACTGCTATAATGCACCTCTCTATTTTGAAATAGAGTCTCAACTAGGCCCTTATTATCCAGGAATCATAGGCTTTCCCTTAAACCCATACTGGCTAAGTGTTCTCTGAACACGTTAGGTGGTAAGCCTTTTATAAGCGGATCCACGAGCATCTTTTCTGTTCTTACATGCTCAAGACTAATTATATGATTCTGAACTTTATCTTTCACAACATAATACTTTATGTCAATGTGTTTGGCAGCACCACTTGACTTATTATTATGAGCATAACATACTGCTGGATTATTATCGTAGTATAACTTAAGTGGCTTATGTATGTCGTCTACCACTTTCAACCCAGGCATGAATTTCTTCAGCCAATTCACCTGCCCTGTTGTCTCATAACATGCTACAAACTCGGTATACATTGTGGATGATATAGTGATGATTTGCTTTGAGCTTTTCCATGATATAGCTCCTCCTATGAGAGTGAATATGTATCATGACGTGGACTTTCTGTCATCTCCCGCATAATCAAAATCTGTATACCCCTCTATGTGTAGAGAATCAGATCTTCTATACGTTAGCATGAGACCCTTTGTACCTTGCAGGTAACGCAAAACTTTCTTTACTAATTTCTAGTGTTATATTCCTGGATTACTCCAATATCTACCAAGCAACCCAGTAACAAATGCTAAGTCAGAGTGAGTACACACTTGAGCATACTGCAAACTTTCGATAGCTGAATTATATGGAACCGCTTTCATTTGATCGATCTAATATTGGTTCCTAGGATATTGAAATTCCCCATATCTATTGCCCTCGACTATGGGAGCAGGCAAAGACTTATAATTTTGCATACTATATTTCTTTAGAACTTTTTCTAAGTATGCCTTTTGTGGTAATCTTAAAACCCCCTTTTCTCTATCTCGGTGAATCTCTATTCCTAGGACGAACGAAGCTTCACCGAGATCTTTCATATCAAACTTTGAGGACAAGAACTTCTTTATTTCTAGTAGTAGATTAACATCACTGCTAGTGAGCAAGATGTCATCCATATACAAGACTAGGAAAATGTATTTCCCATTCTTGAACTTTACATAAACGCAATTGTCCTCTACATTTTCTTAAAACTCAAACTTTCTTATTGTACTATCAAACTTTAAATACCACTGTCTTGAAGCTTGTTTTAATCCGTAAATGGATTTCTTCAGACGGCATCCCATACGTTCTTTTTCTTTCACAACAAAACCTTTTGGTTGTGCCATATAAACATTTTCCTCTAGATCCCCATTTAGGAATGTCGTCTTTACATCCATCTAATGTAATTCTAAATTGTAATGTGCTACAAGTGCCATTATGATTCTAAAAGAATCCTTACATGAGACTGGAGAAAATGTCTCATTGTAATATATGCCTTCTCTTTGCGTGAAACCTTTCACCACAAGTGATGCTTTAAACCTTTCTATATTTCCTTTGGAGTCATGTTTAGTTTTGTAGACCCATTTACAACCTACTGTCTTGGCTCTTTTAGGAATTGTTTCTAAGTTCCAAACACCGTTAGTTTTCATTGATTTCATTTCATCTTCCATGGCTTCAAGCCATTTGGATGAGTGAGCGCTTCTCATGGCTTCTTCAAATGAGGTGAGATCACCCTCTATTTGAAATTCCTCATATTCATAAACTTCATAGTCATCAGGAATGGCTGATCTCCTAACTCTTTGAGACCTTCTAGGGGCCTCGTTAGATGATGCTTGTTCTATATGAGGCTGTTGTTGCTCTTCCACATGTGTGACAACAGGTTCTAGGGGACCCTGAAGGACAGGTTCCTCATGTTCATTCATTATTGCCACAGGAGAACTAACAACAGGTGTTTTACTATAGTTCTTGCACTGTTGGTACAACAACAACAGTTAGCGTGAAGAATGGCTCCTGAACCATAGGAGTGGGCACGTATACCCACTTCTCTTCAAAACTAATTTCACACACTACCATGCTCCCCTTGATCATATCATCCTCTAAGAAGACAACATGTCTTGTTTCTATAAACTTTGTTTGTCTGTTAGAACAATAGAAGCGATAACCTTTTGACTTTTATGGATAGCCAATGAAATGACAACTGATTGTCTTGGAGTCCAGCTTCCCTATGTTTGGGTTAAATACTTTTGCCTCAACTGGACAACCCCACACACGTAAATAGTTTAGTGAGGGTTCCTTTCCTGTCCACAACTCATGCGGTGTTTTAGGCCACGACTTACTCAACACTCGATTAAGTATATGAATGGCGGTTTTTAACGCCTCCATCTATAAACTTATCAGTAGGGTAGAGTAACTTATCATGCTTCTCACCATATCTATTAAGGTACGATTGCGTCTTTTAGCTACTCCATTCTGTTGAGGCTCGTCCGGTGTAGAATACCGGGCTACTATGTTATTTTCCTGTAAGTACCTTGCAATGGGTCCAGGAACTTGGCCATATGGGGTGTGTCGATCGTAGTACTCTCCCCCATGGCCGGACCTTACTACCTTAATCTTTTAGTTGTGCTGATTTTCTACTTTGGCCTTGATCATTTTAAATTTATCCAATGCTTCAGATCTTTCCTTAATTGGATAAATATAGCCAAAACAAGAATAGTCATATGTGAATATTATAAATGAATCATAACCATCCACGTTTTTCACAGGAAAAGGACCACAGATGTCTGTGTGAACTATTTCTAAAATTCCTATGATTCGTTTGTCAACTTTCTTTATTTTCTTAATGTACTTTCCTTTTATGCAATCTATGCATTGTTCTAAATCTAAAAATTATAAAGGCAGAAGAATTAATTTCTTAATCAATAGCTCAATTCCCCCCTCGAAATATGGCCTAAACGATAGTGCCATAATTTTGAAGATACATCATGCACT
Source organism: Miscanthus floridulus (assembly GCF_019320115.1). Classification (NCBI taxonomy): domain Eukaryota; kingdom Viridiplantae; phylum Streptophyta; class Magnoliopsida; order Poales; family Poaceae; genus Miscanthus; species Miscanthus floridulus. The sequence continues at coordinate 140,956,220 of NC_089582.1, forward strand.
CTCTTTCGCTTATTTGTTGCATTCATAGACGAGGAAGCATTCTCATTCTTAGTACTTACATCATTCATATTATCAGAAAGTGATAATAAATAAAGTTTGTCTTGTTGGAAGGCAAGACCAACACATTTATTATTATAAACAATCTGACATTTGCCATTACCAAAATGGCAATTATATCCATCGTCATCTAAATGTGAAACACTTATTAAGTTTCTTCACAAAGAGGGTACAAATAGAACATCTGAAAGTTTAAGTAGAAAACCATCAACTAATTCTAGAGAAAGATCTCCAATGACTTCAACTTTAGCTTTAACTCCATTTGCTACTTTAATTCTTCTTTCTCCTCTTTGCAGGGTTCTCCTCGTATGGAATTCCTATAATGAATTTACAACATGAATAGTTGCTCCTGAATCAATCCACCAAATAGAATCTGCATAATTTAAATACAAGGATTCATCTATAAATATAATAAAATCCTCACATCTCTTTAGAAGGTTCTTCAGGAAGTCTAGACAGTCCCTCTGGTAGTATCCATGCTTCTGGCACCATTTACACTCATCCTTTTTAACTTGAGCATTGTTGTTCTTCTGATAATGCTCAGTCTGAGGGGCTTTTCCTTAAGGTTTGGTATTCTTATTGAATTTCTTCTTCTTGTCCTTCACAAGGTTTTCGAGCATTGAAATCAGCATTAGTCTCATTTTCTGCCCTCACTAGGTCCTCTGGCTCAGTAGGACATGGAGAGGTAAATGCTAAGTCATTCTCGAACAGTGCAAGTGCGAGCTCATACTTCTCTCACCATACTCTATAATTGTCCCCTTCAAGAGGCGGAATATGCGAGATAAAAGCCATTGGATTGAGTTTTAAAAAACGATGTTAAAAAAAAGTGAGAAAACATAACAAAATAAATTGCATGCCTTAATTTAACGTTGGTCAAAATTAAAACATACAACTTCTTCTACATTAATTCTACATCATCGTTGGACAGAAAATAGTATTAATGCATAAACATATAAATCAAACATTTATAATATTGCTATCAACAACTTTGGTCAAAAAATAGCAAAATCATAAATTTACTAAAAATTATAACTACTCCTCAAAATTAAATCCTCCCGTTCGTTCTAATTTAATTAGAAGATAAAAACTTTAACTTCACAGCGGAAACATAAATAAATAATAATTATCTACTTTTCAGAAGCATTTTCATATACATATCTACTTTTTGGAAAGTAACATGTTGGTGCAATTTTACTAAAAAATTTAAACCTTCTAAATTCATCAAAATTCATTCAAATCTGCTTCTGAAAATAAATAAACTTCAAACGTCATTTGCTGTTCATTTTGGCCCAGCCTGCCGTAGCAGTAAGCGGCCCAACAGCAATAGTGCGTGGCCCGACAGCAGCGGCGGCTCACGCGCATGCGCTCGCGGTGCCTCCCCCATGCCCAGGCCGCAACCTAGGCTTGGGGCAGGAAAGTGCCTTCCCGCCTAGGCCAATTCTGGTCTGATGCGCTCTCAGCCGTCCATCCAGATCCGATGGCTAGGCGTCATTTTTGGGAGATCAAAAACCCCTCCGTGTCGCGGGCGCCCTAAACCCTAACTCATTCTCGCCTTCCTCTCGTTTCCTCTCCTCAGTGCAGCCGGAAGAGGAAGAGAGAGACAAACATAGTGGCACCATCGCTGGTCTCCTCATCGGCGCGCTCGCTCGCCATAGGCTGAGTGGGCCGCCATCGAGCGGTCTGGGCGACGATGCCCTCATCCCCCATACACGCTACGATGGGCTTGGCCTTAACCCTAGATCTAGCCCTCTCTCCCCGTCGCACCTGAGGTCAATGTAGGAGGTGGCTGCGCCGCCGTGGCACCCTTCGCCGGTGCTCGTGTGTGGCCGAAGCCACGCGTGGAGCCATCGAGTGGCATCATGGTGGTGCTCTTTTGTGCCCTGTGCTCTTGAGTGTGATGCTGGCTCTCTCAGCACGTGCTGTCTTCCTGCACGACGGCGGTACCATCGGCGGTGAGGAAGATTCCTAGGTAGGTCTCTCCCTTCGCCAACCTTTCATTTTTCTAGGGTAGGGTTAGGGTTAGGGTTGGGGTTAGGGTTTGAGTATTGTTCTTCTTCCCCGAGTTGTCTACACGGGTTAGGGTTAGGGTTCAAGTTCCTTTTCAAAACCGAGACCCTTTCTTACTCCTTTTCTTCACCCGATTTGGGTTTAGGGTTCGTTGAACCCTCTGCTTAGATCAGAAACGGATCTATCACCTCCTTCTAAATGCTGCTACTCGGTTTTCTACTCTGATAGCTAGATCTACACCTAGTTAGGCATCTGATACCATTGATAGAAACATTACAGGACCTTAGCCGTAGATCTAGTGGGTATATTTTACTATAAACATGATGAACAAACCCTAGAACATGAACTATGAGATCTAGGTGAAGAAGAAGGGAGAGGGGCAATGGTCTCTGACCATTAGAGGGCTTGGCAGAGGAGCTACTGGAGCTATCCATGGCGATGGTGGTGGTACGGTCCGAGTCGATGGAGGCGGTGGCGATGTAGTAGTAAAGTCCGGTGACGCGGTCCGGTGGCGGCGAGGCAATGGAGCTTCCTGTCACTGGCTGCGCACCCTCTAGATTGGATTATGATTATGTCGGTGGGGTGACTATGACTGCTCACGGTGAACCTCATAAAGAGAGCCACCGGCCCCCACCTCTCTTTTTATAATGCAGTGTGACGGGGGTCCACCAACCATGTAGGGTTGGCCGCCCCCGATCAGGGCGTGGATCTAAGGGCCCAATTGACCGTTGGCCCAATTAGAAGAGATCAATCTAACAACCTAAAGATGTTTGGTCACGTAGGAGTAGGGTGACTCCAAACTTCAAACTCTACTTGTGGTTGTCGTCTGTGTGGGTCAACTCTAAAGAAAATATTATTGGACGGAACAATGAAAGCACATGCTGCAGCTTTAGCAAATGGGACACCACGAAGATGAATTTTGGGATGCATTAAAATGATTCACCTCACCGTGAACAAAAATTGGCCCTGCATTGTCAAGGTCCTGGCAGTTTTTTGATCGAGCAAAGGCTGGGGTTTTCCCTCCTAATGAAATGTGGGTGGTCTTCTCGCACCGACCGAGTTTCTTTTTTTAGTAAGCGGTTGCTGCAGGATAGTTGGTCTGTTTTCTGGTGAATGCAAAGGCCTAGACATGTCTGCAAATTTGATTACTTCCTGAATTCCTGATAATCCATTTTGTGGAAAGTGGAGCTTCCTGCATGCAACACGCATGTCATATATTTTGGGTGAATCAATATTGCACTGAATATATATTTTGGGAATATGTTAATTTGCTTCTTACACCTTTTGTCCTTGCATGTGTGTACTTGGTCCAGGCAATGATTGGCATTGACTTTTTGTCAAAAACATTGTATCTAGAAGACTGAACTATATGTTTACAACTCTGGTAAGTATCTCATGTTAAGAACATAGTAGGTTTAGCGGGTTCTCTATACTGTGAATGCGATATCAAGAGTAGAGGGACAGAGAGGAATAGAAGAAGAACGTGTCAAACCTGACACCGCAGAGGGAGATGGTCCAAAAGCTGCCATCTCGTTTGTCGATGAAGTCTGCGCACGGGCAGCGACGTTTGGAGAAGAGGTCAATGAAGTCGTCGATGTCGGTGGAGCGGGGTAGGCGGCTGGTGGCTTCCCGTCACTGGCTATGCCCCTCTCTGATTGGGATTAGGGTTTAGGTTTCGATGGGGAACTTGGCTCAGACGAACCTCATACTCAGAGCTGTCGACCCCACCTCTATATAGAGCGCAGTGTGATAGGGGCCCTCTAGCCATAGTGGGTTGGGCGCCTCCGATCAGGGAGCGGATCAAAGGCCCAACTGGGTCATTGAGCCTAGTTTGGGATTAGAGATCAATCTAATAATCCCCCCTTGATCTCCTACTATCTTTCAATTTCATATCATTTACTTTTATTCATTCCATTATAGATTAGCGCATAGAGCATGTTTTATCATCACAGTCAATTACTGATAGATTTAACAACAACAACACACCACTCTGTTATGAAATAGATACTCAACTTTAGGCCTTCTTTTGTCCAGGAATTATAGGCTTTCCCTTAAACCCATGCTGGCTACATGTTCTCTAAACACGTTGGGTGGTAAGTCTTTTGTAAGCGGATCCACGAGCATCTTTTCGGTACTTATATGCTCAAGACTTATGACATGATCCTGGACTTTATCTTTCATAACATAATACTTTATGTCAATGTGTTTGGCAGCACCACTTGACTTATTGTTGTGAGCATACTGTACTGCCGGATTATTATCGCAGTATAACTTAAGTGGTCTATAGATGTTGTCAAGCACCTTCAAACCGGGTACAAACTTCTTTAGCCAGTTCACCTGCCCCGTTGCCTCATAACACGCTACAAACTCGGCATACATTGTGGACGATGTAGTGATGGTTTGCTTTGAGCTTTTCCATAAAATAGCTCCCCCTACGAGAGTGAATACATATCTAGACGTAGATTTTCTATCATCTCCTGCATAATCAGAATCTGAATATTTCATGATATGGAGTGAATCTGATCTTCTATACGTCATCATGAAGCTTTTCATTCCTTGCAAATAACGCAAGACTTTCTTTACTAATTTCCAGTGTTTGTTCTAGGATTGCTCTAGAATCTACCAAGTAACCTGGTAACAAATGTCAAGTCAGGGCGCATACATACTTGAGCATATTGCAAGCTTTCGACAGCTGAAGCATATGGAACCATTTTTATTTGATCGATCTCACACAGATTCCTAGGGCATTGAAAATCCCCATATATGTCGCCCTTGACTATAAGAGCAGGTGAGGGACTACATTTATGCATATTGAATTTCTTTAAGATCTTTTCTATGTATGCTTTTTGTGACAGTCCTAATACCCATTTACTTCTATCTCGGTGAATCTTGATCCCTAGAACGAACGAAACTTCACCATGATCTTTCATATCAAATTTTGAGGACAAAAACTTCTTTATCTCTAGTAGTAGACTGACATCACTACTAGCAAGTAAGATATCATCCACATACAGGATAAGGAAGATAAACTTCCCATTCTTAAACTTTGCATAGACATAATTGTCCTCTGCATTCTCTTTAAACCCAAAATTCCTTATTGTCTGATCAAACTTCAAGTATCACTGTCTTGAAGCTTGTTTTAATCCATAAATGGATTTTTTTAGGTGGCATCCCATTCGTTCTTTTCCTTTCATGATAAAACCTTCCGGTTGTGCCATGTAAACATTTTTCTCCAAGTTCCCATTGAGAAATGCCGTCTTTAATCCATCTGATGTAATTCTAATCGTAATGTGCCACTAATGCTATTATGATTCTGAAGAAATCCTTACATGAGACTGGAGAAAAGGTCTCATTGTAATCAATCATTTCTCTTTGTGTAAAGCCTTTTGCCATAAAGTCGCGCTTTATATCTCTCTATATTCCCTTGAGAGTCAACTTTTGTTTTGTAGACCCATTTACAACCCACTGTTTTGGCTCATTTAGGAATTATTTCCAAGTCCCAAACTTTATTGGCATTCATAGATTTATTTCATCTTCTATAGCCTCAATCCACTTTGATGAATGATCACTTCTTATGGCTTCTTCAAATGAGGTGGGATCATCCTCCATTTAAAATTCCTCAGTGTTGTATACTTTATAGTCAGCAGGAATAGCTGATTTTCTAACTCTTTGAGACCTTCTAGGGCCCTCCACATTTGGCACATCTTATGTTTGAGGCTATTGTTGCTCCCCCTCATGTGTGGCAATAGGTTCTATAGGATCCTAAAGAACAGGTTCCTCATCGTCATTCATTGTTGCCACAAACAGAATAACAACAGGTGCTGGCACCACAGTATCTTGCACTGTCGGTGCAACGATAGCAGGTAGTGAGAAAAATGGCTCATGAATCAATGGAGCGGGCGCATACACCCGCTTCTCTTCAAGGTCAATTTCTTGAGCTACTATGCTCCCCCTCATCATTTCATTCTCTAGGAAGATAGCGTGTCTTATTTCCACAAACTTTGTATGTATGTCTGGACAGTAGAAACAAAAACCTTTTGACTTTTCTAGGTAGCCAATGAAATGGCAACTTACTGTTTTGGAATCTAGCTTCCCAATGTTTGGGTTAAATACTTTAGCCTCAGCAGGACTCCTCCCCACATGTAAGTGGTTTAGTGAGGGTACTCTTCCTGTCCATAACTCATACGGTGTTTTGGGCACCGACTTACTTGGTACTCTATTGAGAATATAAATGGCGGGTTTTAACGCCTCCATCCACAAGCTCAACGGTAAGGTGGAGTAACTTATCATACTGCACATCATATCCATCAGGGTATGATTACGTCTTTCAGCTACTCTATTCTGCTGAGGTTCGCCCGGTGTAGAATACTGGGCCACTATGCCATTCTCCTGTAAGAACCTTGCAAAAGGTCCAGGAACTTGGCTATATGGGATATATCGACCGTAGTACTCCCCCCATGATCGGACCTGACTATCTTAATCTTTAAATTATGTTGGTTTTCAACTTCTGCCTTAAATATCTTAAATTTATCCAATGCTTATGTTCTTTCTTTGATTGGATAAATGTAGCCATAACGGGAGTAATCATCTGTGAATGTTATGAACGAATCATAATCATCCACACTCTTTATAGGAAATGGACCACAGATGTCTGTGTGAATAATCTATAAAATTCCTGCACTTCGTTTGACATCTTTCTTAATTTTCTTTATATACTTTCCTTTTATGCATTCTCTGTATTGTTCTAAATCTAAAAACTCTAATGGAGGAAGAATATCATTCTTAACTAGTCTTTCTATTCTCCCCCTCAAAATATGGCCTAAACGACAATGCCATAATTTAGATGACGTATCGTGAGCTCTCTTTTGTTTTCTATTTACATCCGCAGACGAGGATACATTCTCATTGTCGCACGTAACGTTCCCATCATCGCATACAACATTCACATCATCGCATAGTGATAACAAATAAAGCTCATTTTGTAAGATAGCAAGACCAACACATGCATTATTAAATGTTATCTTACATTTTTTATTTCCAAAATGGCAATCATATCCATCATTGTCCAAGTATAAAACACTAATCAAGTTTCTCTGTAAAGAGGGAACATAAAGTACATCTCTAAGTAAAAGTATGAAGCCATCAGTAAGCTCTAGAGAAAGATCGCCAATGGCTTCAACATCTGCTCGGACTCTATTTACAAATTTAACATGTCTTTCTCTTCTTTGCGTAGTCCTCGTCGAACGGAATCCCTGTAAGGAATTATCAATATGAATAGTTGCACCTGAGTCAATTCACCAAGTAGATTTCTAATACTATACATATGGGGATTCATTTATGAACATAATAATATTCTCACATTTCTTTGCCATGATCATCTTTAAGTAATCGGGACAATCTTTCTTATAATGTCCCGTCTTCTTACAATAGAGACACTAGTCTTTCTCTACTGTGAACTTGTTTTGCTAAGGCTGATGCAGCATGGGACCCTTTCCCTTTGACTTTGAGGAGGAGTTAGCATTATTATTCTTTTTCTTGTTGTCTTTCACATAATTAATAGTGTCACCATTGGCAGCTTTCATTCTCTCCTCCTCTTGCATACATATAGCCATGAGCCTCTCTAAGTCCCACTTCTCGGACTGTATGTTGTAGTTGACAACAAAAGTGTTAAATTTCTTTGGCAAGGAAGCAAAAATCAGATGGATAAGGAGCTCTTCCTTGAGAGCCAGATCTATTGGTTTTAGCTTGGATGCCAAATTGCCCATCCTTAGTATGTGCTCTCTTATGCCACCATTTCTAGAGTACCTCTCTGTCACCAGCTGTTTTATCAGCTGGGTAGCACATATCTTTGAAGAGCCAGTGAACTAACTCTTTATTCTATCGAGATACTCGGTGACCATGTCACACTCTGGAATTGAGCCCACAATTGCAGGCTCAATCGTGTTCTTTATCACAGCCAAACATTTCTTGTTGACAGTGATCCACTTCCTATGCTTAAGGTCATAGGACATCTTTTGAGATTCAAAATCCCTCTATCTAGTTGTCCAAGCGGCATTAGCCTCATTTGTCTCCCTCACCGGTGCCACAGGCTCAGTGGGACACGGTGAGGTGACTATCCAGTCCACCTCAGCCAAGATGAAGGATAGGTCAATCTTTTTCTTCCACTTCGTATAGTTATCACCTTTGAGAGTAAGGATTTATTTGATACAACCCATCAAGTTGTATCCGCATGAAAACACAATTCATATAGAGTGAGAACATAAACATAGTAATAATAATTGCATGCCTTAGTTCCAACGTTGATCAAAATTAAAACATACAATTGTCCTCTACACTAATTCTACATCAACGTTGGGCAGAAATATAATTAATGCATGACAAAACTCATAAATAACATCATAATATTGTCATTAATCAATGTTGGTCAGAATAATAATAATATTATAACAAACTAAAAATATATCTATTTTTTAAAATTAAATTCTCCCGTTGGTTCGAATTTAATAATGAAAATAACAACTTTAAATACGCATTGGAAAGCGTAAATATTCTCATTATTATTTTTCTAGAAACTTTATAGTACTGTACTTTTCTCTGAACAAAATTGTCATTGGATCAAAATTTAATTGAAATTCATCAAATATGTTCGCCCGAGCGATCTCGTCCGTTGATCTGAATCCGACGGACATACTTCAATCTCGCAGAGACAAAACCGACCTCCAGCCGCTGTCCCATAACTCTAGCCCCCATTCTGTTCGCCACCTTCTGCTCTTCATGCAAGCGCAGGCAACAGCCATGGTGTCCGGAGGAAGTGGCTGTGGCAGAACCTCCTAAGTTATAGGGCCCACATACACCTGTCACTGTCCGACGACCTTTGACATTTATGCATATGTTTCCATTAACTTAAAAAGACTGTCGGGTGTCCTCGGGGAACCCCGAATCATCCACGATTTTCGAGCAGGATCACGTTACAGAGTCATTGCAGTATTACAACATTTATTCAAACATCAATACCAGAGTAAAAACAGCGGAAGTCTTACAATAACATAATTTACAAAACAGTAGTTTCAAACCTCACAACTAGGTTCGATGTTTATTACAAAACGAAATAGTGGAGTGGCATTATAATATAACACAAAACATACAATGAAACTGCCCTGCCCAAGGGCCACACATTTACTTCTCATCGTCATCACAATGAACAACTGTCATGCAACACGATCCAAAACAGATCTGCTCATGAGGCTCACCTGCAACAAGAGGTCAACGAACCCTGAGTACAAAAGTACTCAACAAGACTTAACCGAAATAAAACTGATAGAACTCAGGAATGCCGGCTCATGGGTTCAAGGTATGGCTTTATCAATAATCAAAGTTCTTTTGCGTAAAAGCTCTTTAACAAAATTCTTTAATTCAAAGGTAAAACTTTATAAGTACCACATATGAATCTGCCATGATCCGTAATGAGATCATGAACTTCATATTAATCTCTTTCGCAAACCTTTCTCAAGTTCTAGTTATTAATACTACGATGATGAACAGTGAGTTGAGTCTCCATAACCGAGGAGCAACGACAATTCAAACCGATTAAAACCCAGCTAGGAATTCCAGACCACACGACATATGCAGGTCCCTGACCTACATATACCAACCTGCACTCAGATCCTCTAAAACAAGAATGGATCCGCGCCACCCGAGAATACAGTACTCCACCATTCTAGCCCATGGCCACGTGGGTACACGCTACTCTCACCATCTCTCCACTCCCAGTGCGCGAGTAGCCATTCTCATAATAGAATAGCCGAGTAAAGGCTTACCGGAGTATGTGGTTAGTACTACAAATTCTCACCTCATGCAATTCAACAACGGACGTGCCTTAATCGATATAGGCGGAAAGAACCCGCTCACAAGACCTCCATGTCTTGTGGCTCACACACACCGAGTCCGTCCGGTCTAGATTTATTACTCCACATTCCCATATCACATGATAACATAAGTAACCAAGGTTCCATTTAAAACTTGCATGTGACAGTTAATCACTTGACTTCATCGTTCTACGCATAGCTAAGCAAAACTAGGCATATACGAATTTAAAACTGGTAATATGGTAAATATGAAATAACAAGGTTGGTAATGCACCAATTAGGCTCTTACTTAACTCCTAATCACTTAATGCAGTAACGGAAAGCAAAAGCGAAATTAATTTGTAAAACACAAGGTAGGGTTGTATGCATCCGGGGCTTGCCTTCATTGACAAAAAAATCCGATTCCTGCGACGTTTCATAAGTATTCGATCCGACCTCAACAGACGGATTAACCTTCTCAACAACTTGATTAACTACCATGTGTTCATCTTCGTTCACTACACGTAATAACAATGCCATGTTTAACATGATGCGAAATACGAAACATGATGCTCGATGATGAATGCAAAATTTAACAATTTGAATACAACTTTCCTTCGCGGTACAGTTGCAAGTCAAACAAACTAAATCTTTTTCGTAACACATACATCAATGGCCAAGGATCATTACTAATGACCCAAGGTCATCACTCAATCCAAAATTTCAAACAAAACCTAAATCATTAAAGGTTACTATTTGCTTTTATGAATTAATTATTTAATTCAAAATTATAAAATAAATCAACTTATTCTAATGGAGCTCAAAATTTTTGTAAATGTTCATTACATAATGAGTAAGTGGCAAAACAAATTTCATAATTTTTGGACAATTAAATAAGCCTAGAAAAATCATGGAAATTCATTTATTAATAAATTGGGCAATTTTTATCACATTCAAAAAGTGCTGAAAAACAATATTTCAGATTTTTCTTAAATAATATACATCACATAGAGGTCACACAAAAATTTTCATAATTTTTGGAGCTCTAAAGAAATCTACATAAAAATAACAAAAACAGACACTATTCATTCAAATCTGAAAATAGAAAAATCCATTTGAACGCTGAGTCGCTGACAACCCGACCCCACCTGTCATCCCTAACCTCGCGCGTTTGACCATGACGGCGATGGCGCTGACCGACGTAAACTCGTCGACGGTGAGTCCAACGGCAACGGCCAAAGTAGCAAAATGATCACCAAGACTAGGCGCATCGATTGACGTCCCTATCAGCACTGATTACGGCCCTATACTAGCTCGTCGTCGGCCATGGCGGACGCGATGGCACGGCAGCGCTACGCCGGCGGCGTGCAACTGGTAGAGCTCAAACAAGGGATCCAGGAAGCACCAGTGGCTCACCCCGAACGCGTTGAAGCAAGGAGCGAGGGCGGAGAAGCAACGGAGAGGCGTGACGACGATCACGGTGGAGCAAAGATCGTCGGTGAGGAAGAACCGGCGACTGTAGTGGTCAAAATGAGCAACCAACTATGGATTAAGTACCACAGCATCGAGACGAAACGGAATCAACCAAAACCAGGGACAGAGATGCACCGTGGAGCTCTGGCCGTGGCGAATCGTGCTCGGCGGAGGAGTTGCCAGCCGCGAGGAAGAAGACGATGCAACTCGAGTTCCCGACAAATACAAGCCGAATTGGTGGGTCGGCTGAATGCGCAAGGAGTAAGCGAAGCTGAAACTAGCTTATCAGCGACGATGGAGCACAACAACGAGGGCGCGGGCTCGCCGGAGATGAGCAAGACGACGGGAAAAACAGAGCAAGAAGAAAGACAAAGACAACGGCGGCTCAGGCTATAAAGGGGGCCAAGAAGCTCGAGGAAGCTGCGCTGTGGCCTTCACCGCGCCAGCGTGACGCCAAAACGGCCACGACTGCGCCTGGAACGCCGAAGAAGGAAACGTCGGCAATGTAGCTTCGGCGGTGGACACTGTTCACCAAAATTACAAGTTTCCCATTCGCCAAATTTCACAAATTACTCCCAAATTTTCATAACAACTCAAAAATCTCCAAAAACAAAAGTTGTTCAAAATCAAAAGTTCTACAACTTTGCTTTTATAACCAACCCCTAATTCGGTCTATATTTTGAAATGATCTTTTAAATTCAAATAGGGGATATTTAACGAATTACGCCTTTTTGAATTACTCCAAATTTTTCTAAACAACTTGAAAAACTCCAAAAATAAACTTTGTATAACTTGTCAAGCTCTACACTTTTGCTTTAAGGATCAACCCCAAAATATGCTTAGATTTTAAAATGGATTTTCAGGGTAGGATTTAAATATTGAAAAATCAGGGTTTTCGGAATTTCAAATCAATACAAAGGTTTCAAACTTGATTCAAACAATACCAAGCAATACTTAACACATAAATATAAACTTGTTTTAGTGTGTGCATCTCAAAGTTTTCACCAAATGCCAAATGCTTTGTAATGCATATGATGATATGTCAGGTTTTAGTATTTAAACACCCGAGGTGTTACAGTGGCGGCGCCGCCGTGCGCCCCTTCATCAGTGCGTGCGTTCACCCGAGGGTGAGCGCACCGCCATCGAAGGGTTGCGCTACGGTGCCCTTGACACCCGAGCCCGAGGCGGAGCCACGCGGTGGCGTGACCTGCCCGGTCGGCGCCTCTGGTTCTTCCCGCGCGGAGATGGCCGGCGGTGAAGACATGACGGTCGGGCCCCAGGTAGGAAGCCCCTTCTCTATCGTCCTCTTTCTCTTTCTAGGGCTAGGGTTTCTTTTCCCGATTCGTTTCGTTCGATTCGGTTCATCTCTTTCATTTGATTTCTTTTCTTTTCTATTTGTACCCATACCGAGATCTACTCAATAGAACCTGACTCTGGTACCAATGTTAAGAACACAGTAGGTCTAGCGGGTTCTCTATACTGTGAATGCGATACCGAGAGTAGAGGGACAAAGAGGAATAGAAGAAGAACGTGTCGAACCTGACACCGCAGAGGGAGATGGTCCAGAAGCCGTCATCTCGTTCGTCGGTGAAGTCTGCGCACGGACAGCGACGTTCGGAGAAGAGGTCAATGAAGTCGTCGACGTCGGTGGAGCGGGGCGGCGCGGCTGGTGGCTTTCCGTCATTGGCTGCGCCCCCTCTCTGATCGGGATTATGGTTTAGGTTTCGGTGGGGAGCTTGGCTCAGGCGAACCTCGTACTCAGAGCCGTCGACCCCAACCTCTATATATAGCGTAGTGTGACAGGGGCCCTGCAGTTATAGTGGGTTGGGCGCCCTCGATTAGGACGCAGATCAAAGGCCCAACTGAGCCGTTGAGCCCAATTCAGGATTAGAGATCGATCTAACATCTCAATCTTTGGTCTGTCCGTAGTTCATATTCGAGCGTAGTAGGTTCAGTCACAGTGATACTTAAATGATGAAATCAGTGATACTTCGTGATGCTAACAGATGAGATGAGATGAGATGAAATGAAATGAAATATGAAACTACTTAGTGACTGCATCTAAGTTTCGAGTGATTCGCATGACCAATTTGTGTTTCAGTAGCTTTATTAGTTCACGTTATGTTCTTGAAGAACAGTTAGCATTTCGTTGTTCTTGCTGTCAGGGATACTGCAGGACAGGAGAGATTTAGGAGCCTTATTCCAAGCTACATCAGGGACTCTTCCGTTGCGGTGGTTGTTTATGATGTATCCAGGAAGTCACCCAAAAACTTTATATGCAACCGGCTTGTGTCCGATCTTTTCCAGTTCCAGCGAACAATGTCATGTATAGTGAACCACATTTTTGAACACCTTAGAGTATCAGCAAATGTTAATTTTAGCAAAATAGCAATCAATCAACTTTATGGTGAATTACCGTTGCATTTCAATTTTAATGAAGGGGAAAAGACATCAGCTCCTTTTTCTGTTACCATTGTAGATAGACATTGGTTCTTGTTCAGTTTTCTTCTCTGAATAGGTACCATAGCTGAAATGTTCATCCCTGCAGATACACAGTCCTTCCTGAACACCTCAAAGTGGATCGATGAAGTCCGCACCGAGAGAGGTGGCGATGTGATAATCATGCTCGTTGGGAACAAAACTGATCTTGTTGACAAGAGGTGACCATATTGATTTGAACTCTCAAGTTTGTTTGTAGGCTTATTCAGAGAAATATACAAGTGGTGCTACCTTGCAAGTTCGTGATCATTCTGCCTCGTTCTGCCCAGACAAGTGTCCACAGAAGAAGGAGAGAGCAAGGCGAAAGAATTGAACGTCATGTTCATCGAAACCAGCGCGAAAGCCGGCTTCAACATCAAGGTCAGATTCAGATGCCGAGCACGCCATTTGTCTCCAATGAGGCAATGATATAGATCATAGATGCTTAGACTTTTGATGTGCCCTGCGCAGATTGCATGCACCTCATCAGTTATTTCTCATATGTGCAGCCGCTGTTCCGCAAGATCGCCGCGGCCCTGCCGGGAATGGAGACGATGTCGGCGAAGCAGGAGGACATGGTGGACGTGAACCTGAAGCCGACTTCAAGCCAGTCCAACTCGCAGCAGCAGGCGGGGAGCGGATGCGCCTGCTAGAAGAGTGCTAGCTCTGCACATACGCTCGCTTGACAAACGTGTTGTTAATTGTTAAGCAGTTATATCAGTTGTGTTACTGCTGTCCTTAATTCCCTTATGCTTCTTCTGTAGTGAGTCTTACTTTGTCTTTTGATTTCCATCACGATTTTGTGTACGGCGAAAGACAAGATGTTTTCTTGCAGTTTCAGAAATATTCAGCTCTTCTGCTATGGAATCTCTTTCGTGAGCAAATTCACTATACTAGCTCACTAACATACCGGGCCCACATAGCTCACTGACAAGCGGGACAAGCAAACAATGGATGACGTGGCAGTCCATCCCCTCGGATCTAACGACTGTGAATCGGATAAGCCCTCTTCTTCCATCTCGAGTTTCCGCTCTCGAGCAGGGGAAACGAGAGATCATCCGAGTCAGCAATGGAGTCTCTCGCGCTAATGACCGCGAGGTTACCACTCCCGACTTCTGGCTACCGTTCCAAACCCCTCTCCCCTGCCTCCTTCACCAGGGCGGCTCGCCGTCTCGACTCTGTCCCCTTCTCCTCTGGCAGCGGAAGCGTCGTCCTGCTCTCGCGCCGGAGCCGCGACTATGCCGGCGTTGGTTCCTTGGTCTCCGCCGCCGCGTCTTCTGGGGATACGGCGGATGCCGGATCCGAATCCATCCTGCTCAGTGTCCAGGTACGCATCCTTGTATCAATAGAATCGCTAGTCCAATTCGAAACTCCCCTCCCCTCGTGTCCTCTTCTCGAATAGATTGTTCGATTTCGATGGTTGGTTAACTAGGCCTGTGACGTGATCTTTCCTGAATCCTGTTTGGTGTTTGCAGGGGATGATGTGCGACGGGTGCGCTGCGAGCGTGAAGCGGATCCTGGAGAGCCAAGTATGTTTATCTGTTCCCGTTCAGAGTTTGTGAGGCGTGGAATGATGAAGAGATGATATTGCGCCATGATTGTTGGTTTACGTTCTAATGCATGACAGATTAAAAGCAGATAATGACCGGTGAAAGCTAAGTAGCTAACTAATAGCTCAGATAAAAAAAATGTAGCTAACCGAGCAATTTATCTGTTCATGGATTGTTTCCTATATCTGCATCTGCATTGGTCTGTACTATGCCAAGTTCTTTTTTCATTTCGAGATAAAAAAAAGATCTTTTTTCATTTCTTCTAGTATTACCTTTCAATTTGCTTTCCCTTATAACTGGACACTTTTGTAGCCCGAGGTTACTTCTGCTACCGTTGATTTTAAGAAAGCAAGTGCAGTCGTGTGGACAACAGATGAGGCCAAGGGGACACAAGACTGGCAGAAGCAGTATGGAGAGAAGCTTGCTAAACACCTTGGCACTTGTGGATTTGAGTCTCGCCTACAAGGTAATGGTTGTATTTCTTTTTCCCAATCTTAGGATGATCAGCGAATACATTGAAGTGTTTGAGTTTGTATGATTCTCTACCTTACATATTATTCACTGATAACCATAGAATGATCAAATGAAGATACATGCTAGAAGCTCAGCTATGAATCCTATGATATAGTTATTAAAGTTGACTATAAAGTGGAAAGTACCATGAGAAAAATTCTAGCTCCGGATCCAGAAGCTTTTCGCTTGAACTTATCAGCTTGGCTTATCAGCTATGGTACAATGTTTTTCTCTCACAACAAATCAGCTTCAGCCGGCTTATTAGCCGCAGAAACCATCAGCCGAACAACTGATGGATTTCGTTTACTGTGCAAAATGGATTGAAATGGAATCAGCATTTGGTCATAAAATGATGAGTAACACCAACTTAAATGAACAATGCAAATTGCTCTCGGAAAATACGTAAATCTGATTTTTATGCTATATATGATGTTGAGGATATCTGAGGCATTGTTGTAGACGAATAGCTGAGGCAGTTTTGTCCAGATATTGACTGTAGCACTTCCTCAGTATCATATCTCTTAAGTCTGCCGTGAACTTAACTATACCTGTTTATCTCTTTCACAGAGTAAGGTGAAGCCAAAAAGAACTGATATGGAAGTTCAGATGTCACCTCAATGAGCAATTTGTACCAGCATCTCTGTTACTGAGAATTTTGGTACCCAAATTACATCTTTGCTGTGCATGGAACTATAAGCCTTTAGTGCTAGTGTGCTAGCATAATACTTAGTACCTACCTTTCCCATGCGCTTTAGCTAGGTCATTTGGTATAGGGTAAAGTGCTGAAATTGTAGGAGTAAGCCACTGTTGCAAGGAAGGAGTTTGCTCTGTGCTCCCCGTTGCTTCGAAAATATAATAAAGTGTACTCCCTCTATCTCAGTATGAATATACTCCATTCTCTTAAAATGAATCAATTTCTAAAATCATTATAAGTCAAATTATTTTAAATTTAAGTGTTTAACAAACTTTATAAGAAAGAATAGCAATATATGTGACACAAATAAGTATATTATAGAAATATATTTGATGATGTATCTAGTGATACTAATTTAGTGTCATAAATATCGGGCATTCTTTTCTATAAATTTGATCAAACTTAAAATAGTTTGATTTAGGATAACTCTAAGGGCTAATTTGGAAACTCAAATCCCTTTGGGACCCTGACTTTTTCTAGGGTGGGAACTCTATGGGAAAATAATTTGAATAATTATTTAGTTCTTTGTGGAGGATTTTTTATTCCTGGGTGTGCCTCCCCTTTCTTCCAAATTAGCCCTAATAGTTGATTTGATTTGGGAGGGAGGTAGTATCATGTTGCTACCATTGATATTTTGTCCAGGTTTGGATTAACAGGTTGGCAATAAAGAAGCTGTCTTCCTATTCGAACTTTTCATTTTAATGTTCAACGGTTTGTTTTAGGAAATTTCAATGTACAGCTAATGAAGTGCTCCCGGTCCATGTACTTGCCTGTCTCAGTGTCAGTGAATAGTTTCATCGAGTTGTTTCTAAGACTTGCTTGTCATATACAGTGAAATGAAATTTGGACGAAACATCCACTCTTAATGTAAAGTTTCATTCTAGAGTTTCATAGACATTTAATTTCAAGACTAATAGAGAGCTGGTAATCGCGTCACATTTTTTCTCTCTCCTCTTAAATACACTGCTATGTCATAAAAAATGCCTATGTGACAACCTATCTAATGCAAATAAAATTTATGTGAAACTTTCATTAAGACCGGCCTTAAAAGCAGTCTGATCAACCCAATTTGACTGAAGAGAGCCATTAATGAAGACTACACCAATGGAGAGTTTCATCAAATGAGTGCCTTTCTAAAAGTTGCCTTTGGTTTGGGAACGGAGGAGGGACGGGCCGGCCTGTTCGGATGGTATTAAAGTTGGCTGATAAGTTAGCTGAAACTATTTTGTTGTGATAGAAAAATACTGTAGATTTTAGCTGATAAGCCGGCTGATAAATTTAAGCGAACAAGCTGTCTTGGCCTGTTCGGCTGGTATTAAAACCGGCTGATAAGCCAGCTGAAGCTGTTTTGTCGTGAGAGAAAAATACTGTAGATTCTAGCCGATAAGGCGACTGATAAGTTCAAACAAACAAGATGACATGTGTGTTTAGTTGAAGGGACAGAGATGCTCCTGTTTTGTATTGTATTTGGTACGAGGGATAGATCTGTTAGGAACTATCCAGTAGGACATGCACGTCAGCCTACATGACCATCTTCTTCGTTTCCCTGTACGACCACATTTGCGCTCGACGCCCCGCCTCCGCACACCACTTCCACCCCCGCCCAGTGCCCCGACCTCGGCCTCGCCGTCCATGGACATCACTGTTGTGCCGACATCCCTGGCTGCGGCACCGCCCGCCATGGTAGCCTCTACTCTCACCTGCCATGGCTCCAACCTTGCCCACGCCATGGCCTGCCGTGGCTTGAAAAGGAGGGACAACAAACATGTAAGTACGTGACTCACGGTGTCGAAGAGGGATTACGTAGTCCACTCAAAATTCGGGGGATAAACCCGAATACGAGAGGATAGTCCCCCTAGCCCTTCTCATCGTGTCTACATTTAATTGGTTGGCTACCAAAATTTACCATACCTCAAAAGTTGCTAAAACTTAAACAAAATATACTATAGATTTGATATATTAATTATAATAAATGTTGATAAATTTTAGTAGCAAACCAAAACGATGCCAAAATTTTGATAATCTCCATTCGCTTGAACTTATCAGCCCGGCTTATCAGCTATGGTACATTGTTTTTCTCTCACAACAAAACAACATCAGCCATAAAAATCATCAGCTAAACAATTTTAGCCAGGACCGGCTCTCCATTCTATGCTTTTTTTTGTAAGCTTTCTTTACTTGCCAAGGCGCTAAAACTTCGTGAATCGTAACAATAGATAGATAGATGTTTGAGTATAAAACTTTTGCATACATAGAAATAAAAGAACCCTTCTTAAAAATCACGTAGGGTGAGGATCTTTTTAGAACGCAAAAATTCATAGAAACCTGAATTTTTTTATAGAAATCAATTCATTTATATATGGAAAATATAAGAAACAGCAAAAATTTCCGCTTTTGAAAGGGAGTAGGCCGTTTTTTTGGAATTCGATTCGAGTTGGGCCGGTTTGATTGTGTGAAACAAAAACGTCATCGAAGAATAGCCTGACCATTGGCTAAATATTCGTATGCAATGGGCCCACTTGTTGTCTCACCTTGCCGCGTGCGTGCATGCCTAGAAGAATCTGCAGCTTTTGTGGCCTTCCCTTCCCTCCCCATCCCCTCTCCCCTCTCTCGCCTTCCCACCCTTCATCCACCCGCCGCTCCTCGAGCCCCCCGTCCCGCGCCGCCTCCGGCTCCGGCGAGATGTCACGCTTCGGTCGATCCGGTCCGCCGCCGATTCGCGACACGTACTCACTCCTCGTCCTCAACATCACCTTCCGTGAGTTCCCCTCTTCCCCGCTTCCGTTCCCGTCTCCAGCTACCCTACGGGCTTTGAATTGGTGCCTCATCTGTATTTGGGTGCCTCGCAGGCACGACTGCTGATGACCTCTTCCCGCTCTTCGACAAGTACGGCGAGATTGTCGACATCTACATCCCAAGGGACCGCAGGTGAGTGCGAGGCGAACAGGGGCCACGGATGTTTCTATCTACGATTCGAGAGTTGATTCGCGTGCGATGGCTGAGTGTCTGGTGTGGAATATGGAATTAGGGAGCGACGCTCGTGTACGTTCCGGGAGGTGTTTATGTGGGATAACACCAATTTGTGTGTGCTCATCTAGGGTTATATGGCTGTAGGACTGGTGACTCGCGCGGATTCGCGTTCGTGAGATACAAGTACGAGGATGAGGCACAGAAGGCAGTTGATAGGCTCGATGGTGAGTTTAGTTTGAGGTTCTCACCTCTGTGGAAATTAGTGTACTCCATGTGTGGTTTAAGATTGCATGGTTGTTCACCTTTGCTGCGTTTTATTTGCAGGGAGATTGGTAGACGGGAGGGAGATCATGGTGCAGTTTGCCAAGTACGGCCCAAATGCTGAACGGATGTAAGACATCACTTTTGGCCCCTGCTTCTGTGGCTGTTCATGAGATCTTCAATGATTAACTTAGTTCTTAGTTGCCATTTTTCTGCATGTTCTTGATCAATGTACTTGTGAATTGTGATATGCCATTTATTTTATAATTCCTAAATTCAATCTCTATCGTTTATTGGTTGGATAGATACATTAGCCAATAGTGAAACCTTTTGCCATGTGCATTGGTACAATACCTGCATTAGAGCAAAGAGACAACACTGGTTAGTATAGCATTTATAATGCTATATATATGACTGACTGTTTTACGTTTGAACCACGTTTAGACATCTCTATTAGTGTACTTGTGTTGGATTTTAATAATCAGGTACAATTTATTTAGTCATGTTGGTTCCTCATGCAATACTACAGCCACTTATGCTGCAACAACAGTTCTTGGTGTATCTTTATTTATTTTTGTTTCATTTTGTCTTGTCTGTTGGTACTTCACTGACAAGAACACAGTAAACTGTGGTTTCATTTTAGTGAATATGACATGTCCTAATTTTCCATGTAAAAAAACGTTCCTAGTGCGACATGATAACAGAGTAAATTAGTTAAATCATGAATCACCATATGTCTCATAGGAACACACTGAGCAACCACAACTTTTCCTTTAATTGCTTTCATAGGAAAGCATCCTAGTGCGAGTTTGTTAAATATCTACTGTTGCAGGGTTAATTTCTCTGCTCTTATCGTCCATACTGAATCCATGCGTGATATTCTTCTTATTGTCCAACTTTCACAGTAATAAAGGGAGAATAGTGGAGCCAGTTCCAAGGCCAAGGGGCCGTTCCAGAAGCCGCAGTCCAAGACGGAGGTATAGCCTGCCATCATTTTTTGAATGTTATGCACATGTTTTTGTTCTTCAAAATTTATAGAATAAATGTTACCCACCACTGTCTTTTAACTTCACTAAGGTAGTAAGGTGTAAAATTGGGTAGTTTGTGTGTGTTTAATGGTGGCGTGTACCATTGATTGATAAGTGTGAATGCACTTGTCACGTGCAGCACCTGTGTGCAAAAGTCATATTTCATTTTCAGAATTAGCTATAGCTTTGTTAACCCTTGTCGTCATTTCTGCCGTGAAGGTGAATTAAGCTATATTCTTTAAATGGGCTGTGAATTTGTGATTTGCTGTTTATGCTCGAGCTTATTCAAATTTTGTTCTGTTCGTTTTCTTAATGCTGTGACTGGATTCATTTGAAGGTACCGTGATGATTATCGAGATGACTACCAGGATAGAGATTATAGAAGGCGAAGCCATAGCCGGAGTAGAGATAGATACGCCCGTGACAGGTACAGAGATAGGGATTACCGCCGTCGTAGCCCGAGTCGCAGCTACAGTCCTGATGATTACAAGAAGCGTGGGAGAGACAGGTATATACATAGAGCATTTGTTTAATTGTTCCATCTTGCTGGTTTGCACTTATTCACCACATTCTCTGCTGTGATTATGGGCAGTTTGTCTCCTGCACGAAGAAGCCCTAGTCGTAGCCGCAGTCGCAGCTACAGTCCTGATGATTACAAGAGGCGTGGCAGAGACAGGTTTGAAAATTAGAGAGGGCCAGATTTCATTTTTCTTCCTGTCTTTCTAGCTTGCATTAAGAAGGGCGGGCCTGGTGCAAGCGGTAGAGTCTTACCGCCTGTGACTAGAAGGTCCCGGGTTCGAGTCGCGGTCTCCTCGCATTGCACAGGCGAGGGTAAGGCTTGCCACTGACACCCTTCCCCAGACCCCGCACAGAGCGGGAGCTCTCTGCACTGGGTACACCATTTTTCTTTCTAGATTGCATTAAACATTTTTTTTTCTTTCTACAATTGTTAGCAGCGCGCCACCTGCAAGTAGGAGCCCTAGTCGCTCCCCTCCTCGCAAGAAGTCACCTTCTCCTGAGAGATCTCCTGTCAGGCACAATGATGACCGGTCTCCGCGCTCTCGGAGCCCTTCGACATAAGCACAATTCACTTGCAAAGCATCTTGAACAGCTCAGGTCCCTAGATTGTTCTCATTATTTTTGTGAATTGTCATTCGTCTCTAAAGTTTGTCAATCTAAATTGTTGCTGTCTTGTAGGATGAATGGACTTGCTCTGATCCTGTGTGTGGCTACGCATTTGCTCGATGGTGGGCTGTTCTCAGTTAAAGTTGTGTAGTGCTGTCTGTCAGTTGCTGCTTCAACCTTGGAATACTACTTTCGTTTGGCACCTGAACTGCTTATCAAAAACTTTATGTACACCAGTTCCATTCCACTTTTAACCTTCATATTAGTATTATCCTATTATCACTATCTTATCAGTATTTAGTACTTACTATTCATGGTGACTTGCACCTTTCTAGTTACATGATGGAGTGAAGATGTGCTGGCTGATATGCGGTCAACATGCACGTAGCTTACTGTTGAAGTTGATATAATCTGTGCTGTTTGCGTTGTTGATGATGATGGCTGATGAGATGGTGATTGATGAGATGATGGCACTGCAGCTGCCTGCACCATTTGCTGTCTGCACCTATTATGCTGACAAGTAAGATTCCATCTACATGCTAGGTGTTAAACCCCTTTTAGTATTTGGATCTAGAAGTGTCTGCACTGATTTTTCATAGAGCTGTTTTGGGTTTTTGGATCATAAGCCTTGCATGTGCACTATTAATTGTTGCATGCACTGTTTGTCCTGTCAATTCATTTCTGACATTTGGCCAAACATGTCTTATCAAGAATGCATGAGCTCAGTCTTACTTTTGGAACTGTTCCATTGGCGTAAGTAGGTGTGTGTTGTTTAAGCTGTTCTCGTGTCAGAATGCTGTTGTGCAATCCAAGTTCATTGGCATGCTCATGAGTCATAAAAGGGTATCTTTGCCCGGTTGCCCCAATTGTTCATTAAACTCACCACCCACTTACACTTGCAAATTGATGTTTTGCATGAAATTAGAAAGTTCTCTGCACTAATGCATTGAGAGTAGGAAAGGTGTGATGGCATATGAGTATTTGGATTTGTTGGTGCTCTCTACCCTTCTTCAGCAATAGAAGGCGTGGGAGAGGTTTCGGCAACAGAATGCCTGACTGGTCGATTGACCTTCTGGACCTGAATGCTGATGATTTGCTGCAAAGACTTCGTCCCATGTCATTTGGGGAGTCCGTTGACCGATCAAGTTGTGTAACTACCGATGATTTTGTAACACTAACTTTGATCTGCTTGTGTGTGAAAAGGGGGATACCTTCAGCAGCTCAGCATTTGGTGGTGCTGTGCTCTGCTCTTTTCAGTACTGGTAAACATTGACTGTTAGTTGGATTGTTAATCGGGTTAAATGTTACTAATGCTCAGCTGAATTAAATTGTTTATTTGATTGTTTTTTTGATAAGTTACGCTCGTATCATTTGACCTCACGTGGTACTGAAAAAAATGGACAGAGAATAGCCTTGATTTTCACCGGTCTCTTCAGGAACTGCATGTCTTCATCTGGAACTATACCTG
Organism: Miscanthus floridulus; assembly: GCF_019320115.1. Taxonomy (NCBI): domain Eukaryota; kingdom Viridiplantae; phylum Streptophyta; class Magnoliopsida; order Poales; family Poaceae; genus Miscanthus; species Miscanthus floridulus. The sequence continues at coordinate 140,979,688 of NC_089582.1, forward strand.
TTTACTTTGATGTACCGCGCCAGTCTGAACTGTGCAGCGCTGAGTAGATGAGCGTGCTGACATGTCGCACAGTACGTTCGTCGGCAAATTCGCTGGGCTGAACCTGCCATGCGAAAGTTGATGATGAGCTTCCGACCTCCGTGCCGGGCGTTTAGAATACCGGCGCTGTGTCGGACTGTGACTGCCGATCAGCGTGCAGAGTTATATTTTAGCCTCGGTGCGTTCATGCTTCCTCACTTCTCTGCTTGTTTTCCTTTGCTTAAAAAACAAAAGCGAAAAATGCTTGGTCACTATGGAATACTACTCTCTATGTCCCATAAAGATTGTCAGTCTTTTTCCGTTTGGTCACTACGGAATACACCAACCTACAAAAATTATTATTTTTATAGTACATAAAATATTTTTATAAAAAATATTTGAAGAGATACAATTATGGTTAATATTTGACTTGCTCACAGGCCCTGCTTGTCAGCTACGTGGGAAAAAAGAAAGTAAGAGTAGGGGAGAGGATGAGGGCCTCCTACGTCCGGGGGTGCTTGTCATTCTTTTTTGGGAAAAAAAGAAAGTAAGTAGGGGAGAGGATGAGGCCTCCTACATCCGGGGGTGGTTCAGGGGAGAGAGGAATGAGTCCCTTTGGAGAGCAGATTTTGGATTTTAGCCCCTCAGGGTAGAGCTTCAGTTAGTACTTGAAGTTGCTCTTAATTTACTTCTTCCTTTTAGCATTTTAGAGAGTAGTGCTTGTCTAAATTAAAAGCACGCGCGGGGAGGGGGAGAGTACTTGAAGTTGATCTTAATTTACTTCTTCCTTTTAGCATTTTAGAGAGTAGTGTCTGTCTAAATTAAAAGCACGGGGGGTGTGTGTAATTGTGGCGCCTCCGTTCCCTTACTCCCTCTATATTAGAAAGAATGTAATTCTCACTTCTTAAGAAGTCAAACAATTTTAAGTTTAATTAAACTTATATGAAAAAACACAAATATTTATTGTACCAATTAAGTATTGTTAGATTAATTATAAAATATATTTGTACAATAAATCTATTTGTAGATATAGATATTTATATTACTTTCTATAAATTTTGTCGAACTTAAGAAAATTTGGCTAATCTAAGCTTTCGTTTGGTTCCACTGGGATTTTAAGAATCTAGTTAAAAAAATCTAATGTGTTTTATTGGTTTCCGTGTATATGTGTGTTAAAATTCACTAGAATCTAGTTTGTTTGGATGGGATTCTAGGATTACAATCTTTTTCATTTTGGATTCTAAAAATCCCGTAGGATCCAAATAAGACCTAAAGCAATGTATCTATGTACAATGCACCTCTGTCACTCTCTCGTCCAATCGTCCTCTTCCCCTCTAAAGAAGCTAGATGCCTTGATCGATCGAGACTTCGAGAGGGACAGATGTAGCTTTAGCATCAACACTGATCCCTATATTACTTTTTGAGGAGTTAATTAGTCCCATCTTTGACTAAATATAGAATACAGAAATAATACTAATATTTATAATGCATACTCCCTCCATCCCAAAATAAATACACTTCTAAATTTAGTTGGAGATACCAATGCTACTAGTAAAATTACCTATATCCCCCTATAAAGCCTACTCCAACATGTAATAATTGCGCCTTGAAAAGTAAGATAGCTAAAAGAAGGCTAGTTTATAGCTATATGAGCCATTACTTTGGGACATAATTTGAATCCTATAAGTGCATTTATTTTGGGACGGAGGTAGTAAAAAGTTATCATTGGATTAATAATGAAACATATTTTGAGATTCAAATGTTGATATTATTTTCTATAAACCTAATCAAACTTAAAAATTCGATTTATATAACTTTTTGGGGGAAGGAGGGAGTATACCTTAAGTCAGAAACAGACAGGTTCCATGGTCTAAAATTTTAATAATCCCTGCGTCCCTGATTAAATTAATCTCTAGAAACCTAATCAAGCAGAGAAGTGCTAGCCCGTGTGTGGCCTCTGGGTGGTCTAGCCCTTACCGATGTGTGACCCGAATCGATGTCAACAACAACATTACCATAGTAATGGGATAGTAAAATCATAGCTACCAATGCAATTGGATTTCTGCATTTGTATGTGAATACATATCGATGTACTGGAGTAATTGATAGGTCATACTTCAATACTGAACTGAGGGGCAATATGGCGTTCTCATATATTCTCTGGAATCCAGCAGCCGTGGAAGCCGTATGGTAGGCCGTAAGGGAGCCTTACTCGAGCAATTTCTTCAAAAGTCACGGCGTCCAGCAGGAGCGCATACCCATCACCTTCCATGGTGCTTACAATGGATATCACAACCCCTACAAACATTCCTAATTAATTGTGGTCCAAATGAATCACAAATCATCACCTCAAAGAAACTATTTCAGCGATAATACTTACCGTCATCTTCATCAGTTCCCCCTGGCCTCGCCACAAAGAAGGGTTCTGATGGCACAGAGCCCAGCTCGTGCCAGTTCTTGGCCTCTTTCTCCACAAGGTCGATCTTGGTGAGGCAGTTGAAGAAATTGCATGGCCGTCGCGCGCCGCAAGCATAAACATAACGGTAGTCCTTACCCTGGTAAGCCGGATGGATGGAAGGCATCTCCACTCCCCGGCCATGCACCTCAGGGTCCAGCACAGTCTCCAGCTCGCCCATGGGGGTTCCACCATCCAGTGGTATCCTGAACCGGGCAACCCTGCACATGCATGCATAAGATAACAAGTATGTTGGTCTCTCGGCTACCCTACACAGGTAAGCACTCACTCACTATGGCTAGGGATAGAAGAAGATATTGAGAATAGCTCACACACACAACACAAGTCCAGCACTGGCCGAAAGCTCTGCTTCTGGATGTGGCAAACTGAACTGAGTTTTTTCATTGTCTTCGAATGGAATATATGCAACTCTAGCTGTACCTCTACTAGGTACATGGTTGTTGGTGAGTACACCAACTACCTACTCCTAAGGTATATAGTTGTTGGTGAGTACACCAACTACTTACTCCTAAGGTACAAGGCTTAGCTCAGCCATCTCTACACTATATGACTGAAGTAAGTCATTTCTACCTACTGCCTCACTGCTGCTGCAACAACAGTGAGTGGTCAGCCGAGCCGACTAGTTCCATCTCCTAAACCAGGAGAGAACAGCTGAGCCGACCAGTAAAGGTGAGGTGGGAGCAGCAAATTATGTCTAACAAAGTACTCCTAATTGCTTGTCAAAATAATAATAATAATTCCTTGTAGCTCGATCGAGCTGCACATTCATTCATACCTAGCATCAGGGAATGCATCCTTGTTCATTCCGGGTGATCGTAGTCTATGCAGTGCAAGTGCCTTGATGACAGAAGGATCGGCATAGTACTCGCAGCAGTCAGCGATGATCGCATCTCTCTGTTCGTATGCGTTAATGAAGTGTAATGCCATGAACGGAGGAACCTCCACGCTCGCCACCTACAAGAAGCAAGGTACATGTAAATTGTATGCATCAAGAACATCCATGGAAAGATCAACGTGAATATATACCTAATAATGATGCTGTTAAGAGTTGAGTAGTTCTTACGGTCTTTCCGGTGAACCTGCATATGACGTGCATGTAGCTCCCAGACTCCGGTAGCCAGTCGAAGATATACCAAGGTGTGAGCTGAGACTTGAGAACGCCTGTAAGGGAGTAGCGCAGTGGCATCTCCGGCACGACGATGTACTTGTCCGTGACGGCGAACGAATGCACCCATCCCGGTGGTGCGTGCCCTGCTCCCCGGCAGTGCACTCTCCCGATCACTTTCCTCTCGTTGCTCCCGGCTGCCATCCTGACGACACGATGGCCACGCCGGATGACCATGTCCGGGAGCAGCGTCAACAACTCGGCCCCTGTCACAACCGGGTGCGTGGTCTGTAGCAAACCCCATAGCCTATCCGCGTACCGAAACTTGCCGATCGTGTCGAGAGTCTCCGGGTCTATCAGAAGGGAGCTCTTGGTGGTCTCCGTGAGGCACATCACCCGGCCGTCACCGAGCGGCAGCACGGAGATGTTAGCGTTGTCGGAGAGCAAAGCGCCACTTCCGAGGCCGACGACGTTGCACACGCGATCGAGCAGGCTCCCCCCAGGCTTCTGCTTGGAGGAGGGACGACACAGTTGGGAGAACTCCCGGTGGAGAGGTCGGCCGTGCGCCATGGCAGCTTTGTACGCGTCCGACTCGACCTGACGATGTGCGCCGGTGGCGCGTCCTCGCCGGAAGGAGATGCGCACCAGTGTGGCGTACCCGTCGAATATGTGGTCCGACGAGTGCTCGCCGACGTCCCAGAGACCTGGCCCGTTCCTTAGGTACGTGCCATTCTGTGGAAGCGCACGCAGTTACAAGACATGCGATGTTATAAGATCGATGTTCTGCTGAAAAGTAGGTCGATCGTACCAGCCAGGTAGGGAGGCGGTGTCCTTCCACGGCCAAATGACCCTCCCACCGTTCTTGCCGGACATTGCTCCATGCAGGATGCTTCGTCCAGCATTCTCCAGCGGCAGCCTTCACCGAGCTGACATGGCTAGGACTTGCCCTTCCCAAGCTGATATTGAGGAAGGTCTGATTGGAGAGAGAGTTGGACAAGAAGAATGCAGGTTTAGGAGCAGCGCGTAGCGTGGAGTGGTAGGTGGCCATTCTTGTGCTGTGAGGGATAGACGAAGCTCGAGGAACGGGCACGATGGAAATAGTAGCGGAATGCCGTGGAGGCGAAGAGATGCATGGCGGCCACGCGCCAGCCGTCAGGAGAAGCCAGCCCTCCCGGCCCCCGCGCCAGCGCCACTGAATGCGGTCGAAGCGAAGCGACGACGGCGGGCGGCGGTTGGGGCGACGGGCGACGACGGGCACCTGCGCGCGACCGAACCGTACTGGGACGTGCAAATTTAACGCGGTCGCGGCCATATCAGACACGCGGGCGCCGCTCTAGCTAGCTAGTACCTCTTGCTGAGTGCTGACCCGCACTAATCGCCGGGAAGCAAACGTACCACTACCGCTACCAGCGCGTCGTCCTCTTCTCCTCCGTGCGTGCATGCTCCATGCCGAGGTCTTCCGTCGGCTAGTGACGTACTACCTGTTAGCTGTTAGGAGTTTACTAGCTACCTGCTCGATCGGCACGGTCGTCTACATGATATCACGTTTTGCCTTTGATTTTGCTCAAACTTTTTGCGTGCCACTCCCAAGCTTAGCTCGCTGGAGTGGCGGCGCTGGCCATCACCAACGCCCAGGCACGCCGTGCGCGCAAAGTACATCCGGCGATGCACGCGTTCCGTAGCGGAAGTCGTTGGCGGGCAGATTGCGGCCTGTTTGGATCATTAGCACTAAAAATTAGCAGCTAAAATTAGTAGTAGTGGATCCAAATAAACCTACTAATAAACTTGCTAATTATTAGTTGGATGGATGCTAACTATTAGAGCGTTTGTCAGTTGATGGATGATCCGTTTTTTTTATGATACTAGCAAATATGCATGTGCGTTGCAACGAGAGAAAAAAACTATCAAAAGTTCAATGAAAACGATAATGAAAATGTTACAGTTCTATTTATTTTTTACACTTTCCATAAAGTTAATAAGCTATAGTTTATTTATTTTTTGATGATCATGACATCTATGATATAAGTTATTTATATTGGCAATAATATGATAATGTCTATTATATCTGTTTCTAAATGAAAATATAATCTTGATTTATATTTTTTCTTCCTTTGTAAGGCATATAAATATTTAGTGTTAAATATACCATAATTTTAATTTTGATACTACCATTGTGTTGGTAGAGTTACATATCTAGGTACCTGATTTTTATTGAGGACCCATAAAATATGTAATTCTATTATCTAATCTAATGCTCTGTTCGCTTGGCTGATAAGCCATGGCTGAAAGTACTGTTGACTGATTTGTTGTGAGAGAAAAATATTGTTCGTTGGCTGAAAAAGTACGGCTTATAAGCCAAGCAAACAGGACGTAAGTTGGTAGGAATTTTGTGTCAGGGATTAGTCTGTCTATTCATGATTATAATAGAGATCTCTCAATTTTCACATCAACAATTGCATTGGTATATGCATACAGCTTCGAGATAGATTTATTTTATTAGATTGGATAACAAACTACTTAAAATTTCAGTTCATGGTTCGATTAGTTGGACCATCGGCTGATTCAAATTCTAATAAAAGTAAAATTTATTCCTTATTTTTTTAATGTAAAAAATTATTCCTTATCAAAACTACATTAAAATTTAGTGGTCAAAATATTTGTTTATTAGAAAAAGTTAAGGGTTCAAACACGCTTGATTTTTTTATATTTATAAGAAAAATATTAGATACTCTACTCTAGAAAAGAGAAAAGAAAAAAAAAGGTGTAGAACGGAGAGAAGAAAATCAAGCTGATGCTCACATAAAAGCGGATGAAAGGGACACTAGAGGACGCTCCACGGAAAAGCGGGTAGAAGAAAAGAAAAAAAAAACGGGCAGAAACAGAAAAAAAAACAGACTTAGTTACGGTCTCTTTCTTTTAGAACGACTCGGCTACGGTCAAACGGATGCGAGACCCTTACATGGCGGTTTAGGCTGGACGAAAAATCTATTGGGACAGAAATTTTAGTGCTTTAGTATTACTAGCAAATATGCCCGTGCGTTGCAATGGGAGCTTGTTGCATGGTCACTTAGACCACCTGTGGCTAGAAGATTTATTCAACCATCACATCATGTGTTTGAATTCACTTTGGAGTCAAACTTTGTCCTATGTCTTGTATGGTACATGATAGAGTGACAGACTATGAAAACACTTTGTAATCCAATTCATTTTTGAATGGGACATCAGTTTATCAAATTGCACCAAAGTACTCTCTTCCTCCAAAAAAAAAAAGAATACACTTCTATATGTATTTGTTGCATTGCAGCCATGAAATCAAAGTTAATGCTTATTTAATCCCCTAAAAAATTAATTTGTAAAATGTATTGCAGATCTATTCACCTAACAAATTGATTTGTAAAATTTGCTGCAGATCTAATCACTTGTCATGATTGTCGGTTTTTTATATATTTTAAATTTTATTTGTGATCTATTGCCTAGGGAATGTTGGTTTTTTCTATCTATAGGATCGAAGATAAGTTCGATTGCTATTTTCAAACATCTCTTTCTAAGGACTCCTTTCTGTGTAAAATAGCTTTAGTGCTTTAAACAATTTGTATTGGAGTAGTCTGAAATTTAGAATAGGGCAGAAAAATCTTGTGTTCTTTTTTTATTGATTTCCAACTCCTCTTCCATTGTATTGGAGCTTAGGCCGATTTTTTCTTCTCTTTTCTTTCCTTTCTTATGATTCTTGAGGAGGAATTTGATTCTGACGCTAACACAACTCATTGCAAGTAGCATGCAACGCCCATACGCAAGAGGAGCTAGAACATATGTTTGGAGTCCGCTACGTCATATTTAAAGTAAACTGACAAGTCTAGCAGCGGATATATTTCAACATTACTACATATAATATATGCAAGCAATACCATATTTTCATAGTTTTATTTATTTATTTATTGTCTTACCAACCATAACAAGGTTGTCATATATACGTGGAGGTGTTTGCACCGCTAAATGAAACAAACTTCATGAACCTTCACATCAGCATGTACACTGTGGTGGTAAGCCCTTGGGATTTTGACGTTAGAAACCACGGACGAAAAAAAAGAGCCAGAAATTTTCCTCTTTATTATTAGGGATAGAAGAATCTGGGGATTGGATGTCCCCTACAATTAGACCTGGGACTGGATTGGGCTTAGTCTAAATCCAATTGGACGTTGGAACTTGGACTTCACTAGATTTCTGTATATGATAGAGAAAATTAGACAATCCAAATTCTATTAGGCAGCAGGAATTAAACTCGCATTGGCGACAGCGGCGCAGGCGTGCAAAGCTCACTGCTTGCTCCATTAGTCCTGCACCATGGCCTTCTCCGTGTCCTCCCCCTCCTCTGCGGCTCTGCCAACTCTCATCCTTGCTACTCTCCAGGTAGGCACAACGTAATATAATACAGAGGTTTGGAGGATAATGGAACTAGTCCTTGATGGAAAAAAACATAAGTGATAATTTCTTGAAGGTCCTGTGTGATGACTGATGACATGAAGTCAAAGTTCAACAAATATTGGGATGAAGCAAACAAAATCCTTTTGGTTGCATTGTTATTAGTCCCGCGGTACAAGTTAATCGATCTTTTTGGAGTATGTTTCATGAAAGTTTATGGAGAGGAAGTGCCTGATAGAAATGCAAATGCTGCTCATGTTTGGTTTAAAGCATATTATTCTCATTATGAAAGCCTGCTGCAAGGAGTTCCTATATGTGAATGGAGTCTATACAAAGGAGTTCCCCACAAGGCCTTGTGGTGAGAAACACATGAAGAAACACATCGTCTACCAACTCATGTGCTGGACGATTTGGAAAGCGAGGAATGGTCTCATCTTTGACCATCGTCTGCCATCGTTGGAAGATTCAAAGAGATTTTTAAGGCAGAATTTGTGTTGTTTCTAGTAGGACCATGGTGAGTGTAGTATTGACATGAGGTGATAAAGAACGAATCACAGAGGATAATTAGGGTTAAATCAGGGACCCTTGCTAGAAGAAGCGGCAATAGGATCAGTGCAAAGTTGTTTAGGGGCATGTGCCCCCATTTGCATGCACTTGTTTAGAATTAATAACTAAAGAAAAACATTAACATGTGAAAAAACAATTTGGGTTTCTAATGATTTGAAAATGTCTATAGTTTACTAGTTACTAGTATAACATGATGAACATGGATTCATATATATTAGTAGTAGTATTCTATCTCTCCCTGAATCTAGATGTAAGATCTAAGCTCTAGCTAGTCCAGAAAAAATTCCCCATTAATCGATGATGAACCCCCAAAGTACAACAAATTGGGGTTATATGATTGAGTAATGTGAATATACTAACCCCCAAAGTACAACAAATTGGGGTTATATAATTGAGTAATGTGAATATACTCAATTAAGTAATATTGGCCATAAAATTTGAGCTAATTTGATGTCTAAATAATTGAGAGAAACACAATGACTATCTAGGTAAAAAAAGTCATTGAGCCATAAATTTAAGCAAATGTATGTTTGCAGCGGAGGTAAATTGTTTTTATTTAATTAAAATCCCAGAATCAAATTTTGCTTGCTCAAATAACTGCATTTTGCACCTCAGGCATACATGCACACCCATCCCTTTAAGCACATTCAAAAGGTTAAGCTGACAGATATCAAGATTAACGAAGTCATCGCAAACGTCTTGCGGGCACGTCACGTACGACCAAAAAAACAAGAACATTATTATTAAATCCTAGAATAATTTCAGAGAAACACAAGCACCCTCATCAAGTCAAAAACTTGAATCAAGGTAGAAAGATTCCACCACAATACCGAACCAGCTGAGCTATGCTTAGTTTGCCGCTTGCTCAAATAACAATATCTTCGAATATCGCTTTCTGATGAAAGGACTTTGGAATGTTTTTTCTTGGTGGTACAACGTTCATGTGTAGCCTATTCATCAGCAAACAATTTCATTAAGAAATCGTCATTTCAAAATGCGAAAACAATAATGATATTGGGTATAAACGAATTAGGGAAGGTAATAGTACTATGGGAGCTATAGGACGGCATTATCTCTTCTGGCACAACCTCGACCTTGCGGTTTGGATTTCTCCACCTTTTCGAGGTTGTAGCAACTAGCAACAGATTGTTTAAGCCAGTGAAGATCAAGAAAGTAGATTTACCAGCTTCCACTTGTTCTGAGAGAAGAAAGAGCAAAACAACTTTGCATGAAAAGTACAGCGTCAGGAGACATCTAACATTTTTTGCGACCAAAAACATATGGAGATGTCTGGACATTTACCCTTTGTTGGATCTTATACATACAACAAGCATTAATTTTGGTATCCAAGACATGAAGATTTTAGATATTTGGATGCTAGATATACAAAAGGTTCCCAACATTATTCTCCAATAATGGTATACTACAATTAGAAAATAGTGCAGGCATCGCATGCTTATAAATATTGGCTATCCATATATAGCACACCTCGCATAAAGGCATCATCATCATACATGATATGGCTCCCACAAAGTCGACACTGGTCCTCATAGCCTTTGTAATTATTCCGACGAAGCTCAACTTCGATCCAGCCATTGCAGAGACGGACTGGTCCAACATAAAGGCTAAGGTCATTAAGGCTTGTTATGATTCAATCCGGTATGGACCAAAAGGTTCAGATGAGCCAACTCACCCCTGCTGTCAAGCCTTAGAACATGAGGATGTCGATGGTATCTGTGAGCATCTGGATGTGTTAGAGGAAGAATCAGTCAGTCCTATAAAACTTGTCAAGGTCATAAGAGGCTGCGGCCATAGATTCAAACCAACTACCCATAAATGTGAAAGTAAGTACGATAAATCATTTTGACATGTGTTTGTTATTGCTATGCACGTCTCTTTGACAACAGTTTGTTAATTGTTTGTAGCTTTCGTAATCCTCCTGCCTGTGCGAGCAGTCATGCCTTCAAGGTGATAAAATGCCATCTGTAATTTCTTGAGGCAAAGGATAACTCAGCAGACATTAATTGCATCAATGATATCCTAGCATGTAAAAGCTCCCTTCTGCTGTTGAAATAATAGTAATAATTGAGTCAGACTATTGAACAATGGATCCTTGGTCACTAAAATATACTACCACCGATCTAGAAAGGATGCAATTATAATTCTATTCTTGGTCAAACTATCTAAAATTTGACCAAGTTTATAGATTATCAATATTTATGACACAAAATAGGTATAATACGAAAATATATTCCATGTTGAAGTGGGCATTATTTTGGGTTTGGTTGGATCAAAGGGCAACACTCCACTTTTTGGTGTTGTCCCTTTGATCTCAGACTTGTCCAAATGAGCTAGGCTTTTACAGGGGAGCTTGGATCACTTGTGTATTACAGAATCGAGGAGAGAGTAAATGGGCACGGGAGCTAGGCCGAGCTGCCTTATATAGGTCGGTCAGCCATACAATCAGCCTAAAATGTCCTCAAATTTGACCAATCAGTATATATAAAAAATATTCACAAAATTTTTTGGAACTTGTTAAGTTAAATTAAATCAAATCTTTATTGCAAGTTGAGTTTTGGCTCAAAAATTTTGGAATATTGGTGGTCGCAATCAGGGTGACAAAGTGTGCGCACGCATATTCTATTGTTTTTTTGTGAGCTCTCTTCCATCGGGATATCATATACACATATCTCAAAGGTTTTAAGAATTTTGAATATCATTAGCAAGTGATCATATAAGGTGGGAGATCATCTATTCATGTGGCTGAGTTCAAATTTAATATATCAAGATTTACAATTTAAATCAACTGAAATTTGATCTGTGCAGTCAAAATTAGATCACCTAGTAATAGTATTTTAAAATTGGTCACCCTGTTTTCTAAGGTGGAATCTTTATGAGTCCATAATTTCCTAATGCAAACTCTAAATTCCGCATTCCATTTATGCACTTCGGTTATCTCAACGAGGGCTACACCACACAGGCATGTTCGTTATAGCTTTTATCTGGCTTCTGCCAGCCAAAAGTTAAAACAAACAACTCAGCTATCGAGTTGGCTTTTGAAAAGCCAAAAACTGGCTTACGAGGAAATGAACTAAAAGCTGAAAAGCATGTTGAGAATAGATTTTTTATCTTTCTGATCACCTTCTTCAATAGCTCCTTGAGCTCTCTCACCCTACCGTTTGTAACCCTACTGCAGACACGTGATCCCTTAGTGTTTATGAACACGATTCAACACCCTCGATTGGATGTAGGGCGTGGTTGCCTAAATGATTATAAATTCTAAACCTCCGAGTTTTAAACCATCAAAACCGATGCGTGACCATAAATTTACTAGTCGACCGTAGAAACCTCGACATCGATCATAGGATTGGCTCTAGGTTGCAAAACACTTTTACGCTGAGGATAAGTGAAAGCACACTAGAAAAACCTCAAGTACATATGTTATTAGAGTAGTTTGTGACTTTTCTAGTGGTATTTTAAATTAAACCCTACAATTTAAGTTTAGATTTAGGCACCTAATTCAAAAACCCCTCTCTCACAACCACAAGATATATCTTTAAAACTATCGTACGTGTAGACTCAGTTGTGATGTGTGACCGTTGAACTAAGTTTGTGTTGGACTAAAATGATGTAAACTTAACTGTTTTCACTAAGCAAGAACTTGGATGAGCTATCTGACATTCTCATATGCCATTGATCCAGATTCTGCGCGTAGTGGATAGCACAGGTAATGTGATTCCAGGAACGGCCATATTAGTTGTATTAAATCGAGTGTGGTCAAAATATGCCCGTTTAATTTTTCACTTTTTATTTCCTTCGTCTAATATAAATCATGGCAAAACTTTTGCCGTCCCTTCTAAAAAAACTTACAGCTTTGGAGACGTGGACGGTACTTTCAGATCACCACACTGTCAAGCCTTGTGTTGATACTGGAGTACTGGACGTAGGGACATCAAACGTTGATTTTCGGACATAGGATATAAGAGTGTTATAGATATTTATTCAGCTAATGGACGCTAGTAGATGCCCAGCATTTATTGTGATTATAGACATATGAAGATTTTTGGACAGTTACTCTTTGTCAGATATTCTTGTATACATTTTGGTATCAAGGCATGAAGATTTCAGATATCTATTATGACCAGGTTCCTAGTATTATTTCTTCATCTTTTAGATGACATATAGTGCAGGCCTCGCATGCTTATATATACTATCAGCTATCCACTGCTTTCCAAATAGCACACCTTCAAGAAAGACATCATACATGATGGTTTTCAGAAAATCAGCACCTGCCCTCATGGCCTTTGTAATTGTTTTGACGGTGCTTAGCTTTGATCCAGCAATTGCAGAGACGGACTGGTATACTATAAAGGCTAAGGTCTTCAAGGCTTGTCATAACATGATCAAGCAGGGACCTGGAAGTCCAGATGAGCCAACCCTTCGCTGTTGTCAATCCTTTATAAGGGAGGACGTCGATGGTATCTGTGAGCATCTGAATGACTTGGATGATCAAACAGTCCTGAAAAAAACTAGTCAAGGCTATAAGAGACTGCGGCAAGAGCTTCAAATCAACCACCAAACATTGTGCAAGTACAATGAATGAATTTGTCTCCTTCACACGTCATATATGTTATTGCGATGTACAGCTCTTTGACAATAGTGTATTAATGCTTTGTAGCTTACAAAATTCGTTCCGCCGTTGCAAACAATAGTCATGCCTTCAAGACGACACAAAGCCACGTGCATTTTCTTGAGGCTAAGGAATAACTCGGGAGATATGCATCTTTGATATCATGACATGTAAAAGCTCTGCTCTTGAAATAATAATAGTTGATTCAGATCATTGGCCGGACTATGGACCTTTCATCATCAAAATCTACTATCTTCTTGGTCAAACTATCTAAAGTTTAACCACAATTATAGAAAAAGACTAGCAATACTTATGACACAAAATAGGTATGATATTTAAACCATTTTCTTCGTATAAACATAGATGCGAAAGAACATGACAGAAGCACATGAGCTGCACGGTCACAGATGTCAAGCACGGGCATCATGATTATTTCGTAGATTCAACCACAACCAGTTCACCACCTAAATAGACTCCTTTATCAGTAGCACGGAAGGGTTAACTGAAGTCCTGATTAGCACTCAGATACAATGCATAAGGCGAGCAGTTCCCTTGGCAACAAAGCACAGGCACTTCTACCAAATTATCTATACTGCTTCAGGACCAAGACACCATGGCCATCTTGAGCCTTAGACACGCTTGGGCGGCACATACTGCACGTTGTTCTCTTGACAAATCCCCTGGGGTGATGAACAAAGTCGTGAGGTCCCAAGTAGTTCATCAAATCGCAGAACGAATGCTTCTAAAATAAAAGTACATAGTTTATACCTGATACTCTTCTGGAAGCTCCTCCGAGACAGCAAGTGTATAGCACCCCGGAATGAACCTACCTGTAGATTGACATAGGTGGATGATCTCGGTCAGTAAAGCCACAGTGCAACAAATGGACTTTTTTTCCACCACGGACGACCCGAATTTCATTACTTAACAGCAACGAAATTACAAGTCTAACAATCCAAAGCGCAAACACCTCTGAACTAAAGAGCTGCCTAATTGAACTGAACATGATGGGTTCAGCCAACCGGCGACCAGGAACCATCGACGTCCAACACAGGTTATAAAGATGGAAACACAAACTGCTACTAAGTGAGGACCAAAACAGAAGTGAACTTTGAACAAAGTTTGCCATCTGTAAGGCATTGATTTTATTTAGGTCTAAACTACAAGCATAAACATAAACTGCAGGAATTAATTTGTAAATGAAATGCTCATCATGTAGAAGCTTTAACATATCTTAATTCATGTATTGCACAAAAACAGAGGTGATCTTTCAAAAACTTCACAGTGAATGATTTTGTAAAGCTTTTAATTACTACTACTACTACACACTTGCAAATTATAATGAAATGCTCATCATGTAGAAGCTTTAACATATCTTAATTCATGTATTGCACAAAAAACAGAGGTGATCTTTCAAAACTTCACAGTGAATGATTTTGTAAAGCTCTTAATTACTACTACTACACACTTGCAAATTATAATGAAACAGGCATGCTAGCCACCTAAAATTTATGACAAAAGTATACATATACATGTCTTTTCATCTCTTTTACTTTTTACAATGCCACATGAAAAAGCCTTAGCTCTGCAATTTACTATAAATGTCAACTGAAAACAAAACCATCTTTTCCATGAATGTTGCTCTCTAAACTGGAAAACCATGTAAACCAAGGGAACCCCTACATAAATAATATTTAATATAAAACCTGTACCTGATGTGAGTGAGACTTTGCTCACAGTTCAAGATACTAAGAGGGCACAAATTCTATAGGTGTAGAGACCAAAGAATTAGATCCGTTATGAAGCAATGGTCTGTGCCAAGTCTCCATAGAAATTTGGAGAGGAAACAGAAATTTTTAGCATACGGTGCACTCAATAATCGCACCAAGTCTATAAATAAAACCACTGAAAGTCTGGCCCACCGGCATTAACACAAATTCTTGACAGCAATTTTTTGGTACTTCTTGTGAGCAAGTGACCTAATCAACAAGGAATTTTCTTATGGACGACATGATTTGGGGCAAATTTTCTGAGCTTAAAGTTGCTAGAACAGGATAATCCCCCAGGTCAAGATTTTTAGCTTTGGTTTTAGGATCCTTGGCAAATAATAACCACATAAAAACAGGTCAGCAAGAATTGATCTGAGTAAGAAGCAGATGAAACTCAGTTCATATATTTGAACTTAAGGAACTTTGCCTAAAAAGTGTTTAACAACTACCAAAAGCTACAGTAAAAATGTCGCAACAGACCAGTATGCAGTTAATGAACAAATAACCAATACAGCCTGAGTCCTTCAAAATGGCATTACAGCATAAAACGCATACTGCAGTAAGCTCGGTGAAGACACAACTTACACAAGTGAAAAAAAAGACAAAATGAATGCAGCAGATTGAGGACAAACAAATTGCAGGATACAGGAGATCAAGGCTCACCAATTCTCAACCAACGAGCTGCCCAACTCCTACTGGGGTCCATCAGAGAGATAATTCTGCATAAGATAAAAAATCATATTAATTAGCTATTGTCGAAAGTGGACTGCATAAATAACATCAGGGGCATCAATGCTTTTTGCTGAAGGCTATGTTGTTGCTGTTGTTGTTGATCATTCAACATCTGTGCATCTCATTGTTCCAATGCTCATACTACTTATAATCCGTTATGCTAGACATTTCGATGAGCTACTCTAGAATAATGAAGGATGGAAAAACACTTTCATGAGCAACTCCAGAATCACAAAGGATGAAAATACAGGGCAGCACACTAGTTTGTGCTGTTCATCTCTTTCATTAATTCGAGATAAATCAAAGCACAAAATATTAATTTCATCGTTACTAAGTTCATCCCCTCTGCAATTAGAACTGTAGGTGGAAATAAAGAGGGGAGCAAGCACCAAGAGCAACAATAAAACACGTATAAGATGCCAGCAACACGATGTGGAGTTACCCGGTGAAGTTAGGGGTGGTGCAGTTGACGACGTTGTCGTGCTCCCTGTCCATCTCCAGGAACGGGCAGTTCTCGCAGCCGTTCTGCCTGAACTGCACACAGCACCCCAAACAGCAATAAAACACGTGAGCATGCGAAGGCGGCCAGCATCGGCATCAACGCTACAACTGCAATAGGAATTCAATGCTAAAAGGCACAACAACAAAAAATCTGGCATCGACTGGAATCGAGGGGGCAGCGAGCTAAGGGGGGGTTTTGTTCCCTGACTAAACTTTAGTCCCTCTCACATCGGACGTTCGGATGCTAATTAGGAGGACTAAACATTAGCTAATTATAAAACTAATAGCATAGATGGAGACTAATTTGCGAGACAAATCTATTAAGCCTAATTTATCCATCATTAGCACATGTTTACTGTTGCACCACATTGTCAAAACATGGACCCTGAACCCTAGCCGCCGGAGAACGGACTGCTCCCGGAGAAACGAAACCCCTAGTAATAGAACCCTCCTGTCGACGGGCGGCTGGTGAACCTAAACCGCAGCCCTAGGCGCGAGGAGGGGGAAGGGGAGCGGTGCCGGCGGAGGAGGGTACCTGGTCGTAGGTCTTGACGAGGCGGCATCGGAGGCAGGCGCGCAGCTCCGGGCCGAAGCTAGTCGGGATCTCCGCGTGGCCCACCCGCTCTTCATCGTCCATCATCCCGCCGCCGCCGCCGCCCCTCATGCTCGCCGCTCCGCGTCTAGCCCCTGTTTCCTGCTCTCTCTCTCTCTGTCTCTTTCTCTCTCCCTCTCGTCGCGTTGGTTCGCACAGAATGGACGACTCTCGTCTCTCCCGTCTTCCCCGGTAGCTTGTAGCCTTTGGGCTTTATTTCGGAGGTTTGGGCTTACAAGGAAGCCCATGACATCTAAGGGCGCGTGGGTGTTGAGGCCCAGACGCAAATTGCTTATTTCCATTTTGTTTTAAGAAGAAAACTACACCTGCACTACACATTCCGGTTTCCTCCCCCACCCGTGTGAGGTGTGACGGTCATCGGCAACTACGAGAGGTTGCTCCGGACCTTCCAGCGGCGGTGCAGGTGGGACCTGGTCGGAGGTTCCAAATTATAAGTCGTTTTATTTTTTTAATATTTATATTACTATACATCTAAATATAATAATATATCTAGACGCATAGCAAAATAAATGAATTAAAAAAATCAAAGCGATTTATAATATATCTAAACGTATAATACAATGGATGAACTAGAAAAGTTAAAACGATCTATAATTTAGAATGAATGTAGTATTAAAATAGGATACACAGGACTAACATGTGGAGTTCGATTTCTCGTACCGCGGCTCTCCAAAACAGGGACTAAGAGCGTCTCCACCAAATTAAAGGTATCTAATTTCGTAATATGTAGCTAAACAAGATTAAGAAAACAGACCTTTAATGTATAGGGAACAGATTGAGAAAGGGAAAGGGATTGAGGAAAAAGCTGCCTGCCCCTTCTACTCGAGGGATTGAGAAAAATATTGAAAAATAGAATGAGAAAGTAAATTTACTGGAGCAGTTTTTTCACCTCATTCCGTTATATGCTTTTAGAAAAGAGAATTGTTTTTTTTTTCAAACCGGTGGAGTTACTCGGCTAGGGACGAGAGCGGGGGCGCGCTGCGGGAAGCGTTGCTTGCGGTGGCCCATGGACCGTGGGAGGGGACGAGGCGTGGACGGAGACGGAGACGCACGGCACATCAAAACGGTCCTCGCTCTATGCCCCAACTGTTCTTATCCTACAGCTTGAGACTGTAGACTTTGCACATCAAATGCCTACTCCCATGACATCAGCAACAGTGCATGCTGCAGCTACGAGGCTCTACAGCATTTCGCGCTAAGGCCTGTTTAAATCCGATGGTTAAAGTTTTGAGACGTCACGTTGAGTGTTATATGGGGTGTCGTATGGAGCATTTAGATACTAGTAAAAAAGTAAATTATAGAATTCATCAATAATCAGCGAGACGAATTTATTAAACCTAATTAATCTATCATCAACATATGTGTTATTGTAGCATCACATTGTCAAATCATGGACTAATTAGATTTAAAATATCTATCTCGCAAATTAGTCGTAAACTATATAATTAGTTATTTTTAGTCTATATTTAATACGTTATGTATGTGTGTAAATATTCGATGGGACAAGGAGTAAATTTTAGAAGTAGAAACTAAAAAAGGCCTAAATGACTCGACGAGATCCAGTCGCCTGCCATGGCAGCGATAGATAGACGGGAATAATCCCCGGTGGTCACCACCGGCCCAGGGACGGCCAGAGCAGGAGCCTTGCTCAGAACTCAGAAGCAAGGCAGGGAATCCTATGGCTGCATGCATGGCCACCACCAGTCCACCACTATCATTAGCGTGGTCAGCAGCTCAGGGCTAGAGCAACAGAAACCCTTGCGGCTTGCGCCCACCAATGGCGCCAATGGAACATGACCACGAAGAATGGCATGCTTTTTTTCCCTTTTTCTCGTAGCAGCGATCAGATGGGGATTAGGTGGCCACTGACCACCGGGCAGCAATCGAGGGACCATCTCCATCTTCCTGACCTACTAACAGAGACGCTTCATGCAACTGAAAGAAATCAGGGACTAGGAAAAGGCAGCATTAGCGCTAAGGAGGGGATGATTGTCGTTGTGGTCGTCATCGTCGTCCTCCTGCAGCAGCTGAAACATCCAGTCACGGAAATCCTCCTGCAGCAGCTGAAACATCCGTTCGTTTGTTGGTTTCAGCCAGGGCTTATCAGCCAGCCAACAGTATTTTTCTCTCATAACAAACCAGCACCGGCCAGGCTTATCAGCCAAAAAACAACGCAAATACACCGCTGTCGGTGTTTTGGACCGGCGGGCCCTCAACCAACTAGTGAAAATGTACTGCGTGCCCCTAATCCCGGATGGTGATGCAAAGAGACACAAGGTTTATACTGGTTCGGGCAATGGGTGCCCTACATCCAGTCTGAGAGATCGATCTTGTATTCCTTGCACCGAAATGCTCGTAGTAGGGGGTTACAAGCAGGGCGAGAGAGGGAGCTAGTCTCAGATCTCTGCGTGAAGCGGTGTGGATTGCTTGAGATATTGATCCCAGGCAGCGGGGAAGCGTGCACGTTACAGAGTGTCGAGCGTGTGTTCGTCTATCTCGTGAACTCGTCTATGCCTGAGTGTGTGTGAGCGTGAGAGTAAGTATGTCTTCCGTCCCTAGAAACGGCCCCGGTCTCTCCCTTTTATAGTTGAAGGGAGGATAGGGGTGATACATGTGTTAGCTACATGGCGTCGTGCGAACAGAGGCGGCATGTCCGAGACCTGTAGCCTGTCACTGTGGCGACATGGTCGATGGAGTGGTCCTGCCCTTGAAGTGCTGGAGCAACGCGCCGGTCACGTCCGATCCTGTGCGACGTGGGAGCTCCAGTGATAGCTTGACGCAGGGCCTGGCGGGCGACGTGCCGGTCGCTGTGTGTTGACAGCGTAAAGAGCCGAGGCTCAGTTGGTGCCGAGGCCGAGCTATCGTGGGGGGCTCGACGGGCATGAATCCCGAGGTTGCCGAGACCCTGAAGTAGATTGCCGAGGCTTGGAGGGAGCAGTTTGTCCTGTATACTGATTCCGAGGCTACAGTGACCCGAACTTGACTCCCCACGCCGCGTTGTTCCTGGAGCAGAGGTTAGGTAGCACAGTGTAGTGCGGGCGCCGTGCGTGGGCACAGTACCGAGCACAGCGACCGGTAACCCATGCCCTGTCCCATCCCAGACGGTATGGTGTTATGCGACTTCCCGTCTCGTCGGCCGCTCTGCTGTGTCGAGCCATCGTCCGGCTGATGTTGCGGGAGTGGTTGGTCGCATTAATTGGACGCGACGCTCTGTTGGGGAGATCGGTCGAGGCAGGGGCGACAGGGTTACTGCCGAGCCGGCCTCGAGCGAGACGGAGAATCGGCATCTCGTCCGAGGCATTACGCGCGGGGCCTCGGGCGAGACAGAGAATCGGTTCCCCGTCCGAGGCCTTTTGTGCGAGGCGGAGATTCGATAGGCCATCCGAGGCCTCGAGCAAGGCAGAGAGCCGGTGGCCTCGGACAAGGCCGGAGGTTAGCCAATAGTTGTCTCTTGGCTTTAATTTTGATGGGGTCTAAGCGATTTTTTTGGTTCTTGCTTAGGGGATCCCTTTTTATGGTACCCGACAACCGCTAGGTTGTTGTTGCATCAGGTATGGCACGGCCCACCATGACCGACCGGCCAACCAACCAACAAGAGGCAAGCCAAATCAATGTTAAATTAGAGATAACCATCATTGTTGTCATACCCACACAACACCACCATCAGAGGGGATTAACAACAAAAACCTGGCGCAAGTCACGGGAAACAGGAAAGCAAATCGGGGGTTCCAATCGATCGGTCCTCCAAGGAAAGGATAAAAAAAGAAAAAGACTCACTCCTAGAGATGGCGACGGCGAGGAGGAAGAAACGAATGATGTAGGGGCTCTATGTCCATCAGGTTGTTGTTGCTGCTGTTAGACACAACAGCGTCTCTAAACCATAGATCGGGTTAAGCACCTTACTTAGGGTTCCTCTAGTTCGCCCTGGCGCAGTTACGCCGCAGCCTCGTGGACGTCGGTGTCGAGGGAGCTCGGCGCGGTGGAGTCTAGCGTGGTGGAGACAATGCAGAGGCGATGGCGGAGTCGGTGGAGCTTCCCGTCGCTGACAGCACTTTTCTTTAGATTGGATTAGTGTTTCTCTGTCGGTGGTTACGGCAGCTCAGGTCAACCTCATAATTAGAGACGTGATCCCCACCTATCTTTTATAGTGCTGTGCGACAGGGCCCACCAACCATATTAGGGTTGGGCGCCCTTGATCAGGGCGTAGATCCAAGGGCTCAATAGACCGTTGGTGGAGATCAACTAACATTCTCCCCCTTGATCTCACTACCATCTTTCAATTTCATATCATTTACTTTTGTTTATTCCATTACAGATTAGCGCATACAGCATGTTTCATCGTCACAGTCAATTGCCGATAGATTTAACAGCTACAACACACCACTCTGTTCTGAATTAGATACTTAACTTTGGGCCTTCTTTTATCCAGAAATTTTAGGCTTTCTCTTAAACCCATGCTAGCTACATGTTCACTGAACACGTTGGGTGGTAAGCCTTTTATAAGCGGATCCACGAGCATCTTTTCGGTACTTATATGCTCAAGACTTATGATATGATCCCGGACTTTATCTTTCACAACATAATACTTTATGTCAATGTGTTTGACAGCACCACTTGATTTATTATTGTGAGCATATTGTACTGTCGGATTATTATCGTAGTATAACTTAAGTGGTCTATAGATGTCGTCAACCACCTTCAAACTGGATATGAACTTCTTTAGCCAGTTCACCTGCCCCGTTGCCTCATAACACGCTATAAACCGTCATACATTGTGGACGATGTAGTGACGTTTTGCTTTGAGCTTTTTGATGAAATAGCTCCCCCTGCGAGAGTGAATACATATCCAGACGTGGATTTTCTATCATCTCCCACACAATTAGAATCTGAATATCTCACTATATGGAGTGAATCATATCTTCTATACGTCATCATGAGGCTTTTCATTCATTGCAAATAACGCAAGACTTTCTTTACTAATTTTCAGTGTTCTGTTCTAGGATTGCTCTGGAATCTGTCAAATAACCCGGTAACAAATACCAAGTCAGGATACGTACACACTTGAGCATATTGCAAGCTTCCGACAGCTAAAGCATATGGGACCACTTTCATTTGATCGATCTCATATTGGTTCCTGGGGTATTGAAAATCCTCATATCTATCGCCCTTGAGTATAGGAGCAGGTGAGGGACTATATTTGTGCATACTAAATTTCTTTAAGATCCTTTCTATGTATGGCTTTTGTGACAGTCCTAATACCCCTTTACTTCTATCTCGATGAATCTCAATTCCTAGAACAAATACGGCTTCATCAAGATCTTTCATATCAAATTTTGAGGATAAAAACTTCTTTGTCTCCAGTAGTAGACTAACATCACTGCTAGCAAGTAAGATATCGTCCACATACAGGACAAGGAAGATAAACTTCATATTCTTAAACTTTGCATAGACACAATTGTCCTCTACATTCTCTTTAAACCCAAAATTCCTTATTGTCTGATTAAACTTCAAGTACCACTGTCTTGAAGCTTGTTTTAATCCAAAAATGGATTTCTTTAGGCGGCACCCATTCGTTCTTTTCCTTCCATGACAAAACCTTTCGGTTGTGCCATGTTAACATTTTCCTCCAAGTCTCCGTTGAGAAATGACGTCTTTACATC
Source organism: Miscanthus floridulus (assembly GCF_019320115.1). Classification (NCBI taxonomy): domain Eukaryota; kingdom Viridiplantae; phylum Streptophyta; class Magnoliopsida; order Poales; family Poaceae; genus Miscanthus; species Miscanthus floridulus. The sequence continues at coordinate 141,002,178 of NC_089582.1, forward strand.
CATCTGAAGTAACTCTAAATCGCAATGTGTCACTAATGCCATTATGATTCTAAAGGAATCCTTACATAAGACTGGAGAAAATGTCTCATTGTAATCAATCCCTTCTCTTTGCATAAAGCCTTTTGCCATAAGTCGTGCTTTATATCTCTCTATATTCCTTTGAGAGTCAAGTTTTGTTTTGTAGACTCATTTACAGTCTACTGTTTTGGCTCCTTTAGGAATTATCTCCAAGTCCCAAACTTTATTGGCATTCATTTATTTTATTTCATCTTCCATGGCCTCAAGCCACTTTGATGAATGATCACTTCTCATGGCTTCTTCAAATGAGGTGGGATCATTCTCCATTTGAAATTCTTCAGTGTTGTATACTTCATAGTTAGCAGGAATAGCTGATTTTCTAACTATTTGAGACCTTCTAGGAGCCTCCACATTTGACACATCTTCTGTTTGAGGCTATTGTTGCTCCCTCTCATGTGTGGCAATAGGTTCTACAGGATCCTGAAGAACAGATTCCTTATCGTCATTCATTGTTGCCACAGGCGGAATAACAACAGGTGCTAGCACCACAGTATCTTGCACTGTTGGTGTAGCGACAGCAGATAGTGAGAAAATGGCTCATGAATCATTGGAGTGGACGCATACACCCGCTTCTCTTCAAGGTTAATTTCTCGAGCTACCATGCTCCCCCTCATCATTTCATCCTCTAGAAAGACAGCGTGTCTCATTTCCACAAACTTGTATGTCTGTTTGGATAGTAGAAACAAAAACCTTTTGACTTTTCTGGGTAGCCAATGAAATAATAACTTACTATTTTGGGATCTAGCTTCCCAATATTTGGGTTAAATACTTTAACCTCAGCGGGACTCTCCCACACATGTAAGTGGTTTAGTGAGGGTACTCTTTCTGTCCACAACTCATACGGTGTTTTAGGCACCAACTTACTTGATACTCTATTGAGAATATGAATGACGGTTTTTAACGCCTCCATCCATAGGCTCAACGGTAAGGTGGAGTAACTTATCATACTGCGCACCATGTCCATCAGGGTACAATTGCGTCTTTCAGCTACTACATTCTGCTAAGGTTCGTCCGGTATAGAATACTGGGCTACTATACCATTTTCCTGTAAGAACCTTGCAAAAGATCTAGGAACTTGGCCATATGGGGTATGCTAACCGTAGTACTCCCCCCCACGATCGGACCTGACTATCTTAATCTATAAATTGTGTTGATTTTCAACTTCTGCCTTAAATATCTTAAATTTATCCAATGCTTCTGTTCTTTCTTTGATTGGATAAATATAGTCATAATGGGAGTAATCATTTGTAAATGTTATGAACGAATCATAACCATCCACACTCTTTATAGGAAAACGGACCACAGATGTCTGTGTGAATAATCTGTAAAATTCCTGCGCTTCGTTTGACATCTTTCTTAATTTTCTTTATATACTTTCCTTTATGCATTCTCTACATTGTTCTAAATCTGATAGCTCCAATGGAGGAAGAATATACTTTCCCTTATGCATTATCTACATTGTTCTAAATCTGAGAGCTCCAATGGAGGAAGAATATCATTCTTAACTAGTCTTTCTATTCTCCCTCTCGAAATATAGCCTAAACGACAGTACCATAATTTCGACGACGCATCGTGAGCTCTCTTATGTCACCATTTCCAGAGTAACTCTCTGTCACCAGCTGCTTTATAAGCTGGGTAGCATATGTCTTTGAAGAGCCAGTGAACTGACTCTTTATTCTATCAAGGTACTCGGTGACCATGTCACACTCTGGGATTGAGCCCACAATTACAGTCTCAATCGTGTTCTTTATCACAGCCAAACATTTCTTGTTGACAGTGACCCACTTTCTATGCTTAAGGTCATATGACATCTTTTAGGATTCAAAATCCCTCTCTTTAGTTGCCCAAGCGACATCATCCTCGTTTGTCTCCCTCACCGGTACCACAGGCTCAGTGTAACACGGTGATGTAACTACCCAGTCCACCTTAGACAAGATGAAGGATAGATCAAACTTTTTCTTAACTTAAAAAATAACAACAATGGCATGCCTTAATTCCAACGTTGGTCAAAATTAAAACATAAAACTATTCTTATACACTAATTCTACATCACTGTTGGGCTAAAATAGAATTAATGCATAAAATCATTAAAATCTATAACTATTCTTATACACTAATTCTACATCACCGTTGGGAAGAAATAGAATTAATGCATAAAATCAATAAAATTTACAACTGTTCTTATACACTAATTCTACATCACTGTTGGATAGAAATAGAATTAATGCATAAAATCATTAAGATTTACAATATTGTTATTAACAACATTGGTCAAAAAATAACAACATCATAATCATGTCAAAATATCTTTTTCTCCAATTAAATATCACGTTGGTTCAAAATAACTGGAGAATAAACAATTTCTTTAGCAGCGAAAACATGAAAAAAATTCATTATCTATTTTTCAGAAGCATTAAACTTTTCTCAAATATTATCTGAAAAATTATCCCGTTGGTTTAAATTTTAACAGGGATATTTAAAGTAGACAAATATCATCAAAATCTGCTTTATTTATTGTTCATTGTGGCCTAGCCTGCAGCTACAGTACCGGCCCAGCCTACCACATCAACGCACGCACACGCGCTGTCGACGAAATATGGTCGGCAGTCTACCTAGGGGTATGCCCAAGGTAGTAGATTATCGGCAGACAGATGCGCAAGCCCCAAACAAGACGGTGACGCAAGACAGACACGAGGTTTTATCTAGGTTCGGCCGCCAAGAAGGCGTAATACCTACGTCCTGCGTCTGATTTGTATTGCTGTATGTCAATGAGAGATATTTTTTAGAGGGGTCCCCTGCCCGCCTTATATAGTCCGGGGGGCAGGGTTACAGATCTGGAAACTAATCCTAGTCAGTTACAATTGCCATATCTGGCCGGACAAGGATTCCTATTCTAACCGACCAGGATCCTGCTTGGTCGCCAAATCCGTCTTGATTCCTTGTGCGGGACTCCGATCAGGTTAACTGGGCCGCACGTCACCTTTCGGGTGGACTGAACCCATCGATCCGGGCCAGCTCAAGCTTAGCCGTAAGGGTATAGGAGTTAATACCCCCACAGCTAGTCCTCGAGCATCATGTATTATGCTGCGACACGCCATTTGAACCTTCTCCGACAAGCAAGGCTTGAATTCTTGACGCCTCCGACCACCGTCATCACCGGAGAAGTAGGTTGTCCGAAGAATGTATGGTGCTCTTAAGAAAAAAGAAAAAGATTTCTGTCCTGAGAAGTGTGCCCACTTGTATTTCTGAAAAGAAATGTAAGTGGTCTTGATGTATAGCATCCTTAAACATCAGAAGCGTAGGGGTCGAAAAACAAACACATTCACCGCAAGGTGAAGTGTGCCCACTTAGTCCCCGAGCTTGCTGGAAGGCAAAGTATGAGCCTTGTAGCAAGGTCTAAAAGAAAAGTCTCTTAACTGTATGTGAGTACAAATCACATGTAGCCAAGAAGAACCATTATTCAAGCAGTGGTCGGGGCAGTCCCCGAGCATACTAATAATCCTCATAATCATTCAAAACACAGGGGTCGATTTAAACAAACACATTCACCGCAAGGTGAAGTGTGCTCACTTAGTCCCCGAGCCTGGTAGTAGGTGACGTAGGTACGTGGTGCCAGGGTCTAAAAAAGAAATTCCGCTGAGGTTAAGAATCCAATTACCGTACAGGCAAAACAAGATACACCGGCAGGTGCATCGTATCGACGTAGTCCCCGAGCTTGCTGGAAGGCGAAGTATGAGCCTTGTAGCAAGGTCTAAAAGAAAAGTCTCTTAACTGTATGTGAGTATAAATTACATGTAGCCAAGGAGAACCATTATGCAAGCAGTGGTCGGGGCAGTCCCCGAGCACGGCCGTGGTCGGAGCAATCCCCGAGCACAAAAGTGGTCTGGGCAGTATCCAAGCACAGTAGTGGTCTGTGCAGTCCCCGAGCACATTAGTGGTCTGGGCAGTATCCAAGCACAGTAGTGGTCAAGGCAAATCCACGATCACTTGCGCTGCTTGTACTATTATTTTGTGTACTTTTCTCTATTCTCTGCCAAGGCCAGTCTGACACGTCTGGTCAAAAAAGTAAAGAGGTATAGTACGTCATTCCGTCTTCTTCTTCTTTTTTTTTGCTAACAGTCGGTTGACACCTGTATTGAGGTGTGTCAGTGTGGGCCCCCTTACACCATCAACGAAGAGGCGCGTACACTGTTAACGAAGGAGCGCGTTTATTGGCCCAGATTTCGAGGTTGTGTGAACAACCGTCTGCGGCGCGTGCGCACGACTCCCAATATTTTCGGGCGGACGAAGCGACGGTGCTTGTTGTTTTATATAATGCAGATCTGGTAAGTTACTCATACCATTCCCCATTGTCATCCGCCGCCACAACCTTCTTCTTCCTCCTGCCGAACCCTATTCCCCCAAAAATCATCACCAATCCCCTCGGTCTCCCGCATCCACCCACTTAGTAAGGACGAACTAATGGCGAAGAGAGACGCCCAGAAGAAAGGCGGGGTCATGGCGAAAGAATGGTGGAAGTCGCGGAGCAACGAGCAGACCATCGAGGACCTCGTCGCCATGGGAGTGCTTCACAACAAGGCACTTGCGGGATGGCGTGCACCGGAAGGAGAAAGCTTCCCCGATCCACAACCAGGTGAGATTGTGGTCTTTGAAGATTTCTTCAAACGGGGTTTTGGGATTCCAGTGCACCCTTTCCTTCAGGGTCTCTGCTTGTACTACGAAATTAGGATTTGCAATCTGCATCCTAACTCGATTCTTCTTGTTTCCACCTTTATCCATCTCTGCGAGGCTTATGGTGGCTTCCAGCCCCATTTCGACCTCTTTCGCCACCTATTCTGTCTTCGGAAGAAAGGAAGCGGTGGCTCGAAGATCGCGGGGGGCGTTTACCTGAACCTGCGTGACGGCATGAAGGCTCAATACCTGCACTGCCCCTGGAACACCTCATTGGACGAGTGGTACAAGAAGTGGTTCTACATCCGTGAAGAGCCGAACACCATCACTCTGTGCGATGTGGGACTGATTCCAGAGAAGAAAAGCAGCTGGTCGGAGAGGCCCGAGAACTTGGAGCAGATCGCCGAACTGCTCGGGATGATCCCGTGGGGAAGGCTTGATGGCCCGAGCGTTGTCGGCAACTTCATCAGCCGAAGAATTCAGCCCTACCAGAAAAGGATTCACCCCGGCTTCGAGTACCAAGGAGGCGCTGATCCGACGAGGACCAGGAAGGAGCCGCTCGACAAGATGGAAATCAAGGCCAGGATTGGAGAGCTGTTCAACCTGGCCGATCCCAATTATGTTGCACTGAACGCCATCGAACACGCCTTCAAGCTGGCTCGCCCTCCCCCAAAGGTAAATGACGCCTCCTTTTAACTGTAGAGTCATGTTGCATCAAAAAAATAACTGTCTTTTCCTTCATTTTGTGTCTCAGTGTAATGGCCGTGACCGGGCAGGAGTGTTTGTGTCGCCTCCCCCCGGTGTAGAATGGCCACAAGCTACTAGGCCAGCCGCCCAGACCAGCGCCAGGACCGACGACATTCACTGGGCGGTACTCGAGACCGTAGAGGACGCCTCGACCAGAGCCGCTGGCAAGCGTCCGGCTGCCAGCAAACGACGTCAAGCCATCTTCCCCCCGTCGGACGACGAAGCAGAGGATGCGGACATCTTCCGGCTCGTCCCTCGAAAGAGGAGAAAGCAGGTGGGACCGTTGGAGCAGGGTGGCTTCTCTGTGCCAGCAGTGGTCACAGCACCGACCACTACAACACAGAGCACAGACGAAGAGAACATGCCGCATCATATTCCGACGCCCGTACCGGAGGTTGAACAAGTCCCGGTGGAAACTGCTGAGCAAGCGGAGCAGGGGCGGTCGAGGAGACGTTCCTTCCTCACATCCTTCCGCAAGTCAAAACTGTAAGTATCTATACTTTTGATGTAAGCTTTGCATTTTGCATTGGATGATATTATCTTCTGAATTTGTCTCTGAACGTATTAGATCGGCGTCCACCGAAAGCCCCGACCAGCTAGCTGGGTGCGGAACGTCCTTACCAACAACAGCTAGACAAACTGCTCAGCAACCAGCCGTGGAGGAGCCCATGGCAGGGACTCCGCCTGGGCCTCAGCAGGTGGACGACCAGACGCCAGTCCCCGAGCAGAATACAAGTGCTCCAAGCACGAACCCTGATGAGGCGGATACCACGGCGCCAAGGGAGCTGGATCTAGCCGAGGAGCAGCAGCCAGAAGTTGCCCGGGACATGGTTGCCGACGCGATGGCTCATGGGAAAGCCCTGGTGGTCGTGGAGTCTGCGAACTCCAGACCAGTGCCGCCTCCCGAACAGGAGGCTGAAGAGGAGGAAGTGGAAGAAGTCCTGGGCCGTCCCCAAGATAGGCGACAACATGTATATGTATCGCGCTATCGGAACGACGAATGGGTCATGCACGAGGAAATCCCAGAGGTCGAAGAGACCTTAAGAGTCGAACGGGCGGCCAAGCGTCTGGTGACTGAAGTCCAGGTATATTTGGTTTTAGCCCTTGACCCTGTTGTGTAGTCGAACTGTCTGACGTAGCTTGTCTGTGTGCAGGACTTGATGAAAACTGCAAGATACCGAAAAAGGTGCTTCGACCAGATAGAAGGAATCATGATGACCAATAAGAAGCTGACGGCTGAAGTAGAACGCCTACGGTGCCAACTTGAAACCGCCGACCAGGAGAGGACAGACCAAAAAGCACAGAACCAAAACCTGGTCGGCCAGCTCGAAAACAAAGAGTAGGAGAAAACAGGTAAGTGTTCACCGTATCATAGCAAGTGCGGAACTTGTGTTATTTTGTTCTTGATAGTAATAGCTGTAATGTAGGTTTAGAAGCTGAAGTGACCCACCTCCAGGGGGAGAACAGCCGTGCGCTTGCAGAATGTGGTCGCCTGAAGGAGGACAACGAGAAACTGGCACGCCGCCAGTCGGAACTCCAAGACCACACTAACAGAATGAAGGACGACCTGAAAAGTAAGCACTCCAGACCACCTTTCTCATTCAATTGCCCACATTGCCTTGTCGTGTCATCACGTTTGATGTCTTGTACTGTTTTCAGTTTTGAAAGCCAATGCCAAGAGGCACCTTGAAGCCGTGATCAAGGAGCGTGACGACTGGAAAGCACAATGCCTTAAGGCCATCGAGGAGCGGGACACGTGGAGCAAGCGGTGCCAAGAAATGGCAACTGGCATTGTGCCCATCCTCGACCTTATCGACCCGGCGCTCACAGAGCAAGAGCTAAGGACACCTCAGCTCGGGCTGGTCGAGAGATGCAAGCAAGCATGGGGATGGTTCCAAGACTTCATGAAGGAGGCGGGTGAGTACACGGGTGCCCATGTGCTAAGCATGGTGCGTGCTCACTACCCCCTGATCGATCTCAAACGCTTAGAGGCTGGGTACCCGAAGGAGATAGACCCAGACAAGGCCGAAGAGCTTCGGACGGCCTAGCTGGACTTGTCGTCAAAGATAATTGGCGATATTAACCTGTGCGGAGGTGGGACAGCACCTGTGCAGGGTATGCCATCGACAAGCCAGCTGGAAATGCTGTCAGCTGCAAGCCAACCAACGAAGCCTGCGGTCTCGACCAGCCAGGCACCGGCGGGGCCATCCCCTTCAGTTTGACTAGCTCTAGAGTCTCGGAGACTCGAGTAGGGTATCAGAGGCGGCGAGCAGTAAATGCCATGCGCCCCGACCAGCCAATGTAATAGGCTTAAAGCTGTAGAAGGAGGACATAGTTGTGTTATTGTAAACTTGAGCCTTTTCAGGCAAGCTTGTAATAACGTAACTGTATATCATTATAAGCTTGTTTGTTTTATGCAAAACGCACTTTAAGCTTGAAATTTTTTGTTGGTGTAACTAAGTGGGAACGTGTTAACGTTCTGTTTAGTTGTACCGTTTTGCTCGACACGTCATCCTGAAAAGTTTGTGCGGCCCTAGTCTGGCATGTGGTCGGAGTGTGAGGTATTATAACCTGTGCACACGTGGGCGCAGACAAGTCAAACCAGGGGGGACCTGCCGATCACCCGCAACGTAGAGAGCGGATCCCGTGCACGTGTTGGGAGGAATCGGAGACAGGGCCTGCTCCGAAAACCGTAGAAGGAGTGGTGGTCGGCTTGTACTGGCTTTAGTTAGAATAACCATAAAATTCGGAGTGACACATTAGAGTGGTCGGAGAAATCATAGTTGCTTTAGTAAAGTAAATCGAAAATACAAGTAGAGTACATATCTCAGTAGTTAAGCATAGAAGCGTCTAAGCTTGTCGATGTGCCATGAGTTCGGTACGTCCGTGCCGTCTAGATGAGCTAACCTGTAAGACGTTGGACGTGTGACTTCCTTGACCATGAAGGGTCCCTCCCATGGGGTTGCGAGTTTGTGGACACCAGCCTGGTTCGTCTTCCACTTCAGGACTAAGTCCCCGACCACGAAGAAATGCTCTTTAACGTTCTTGTTGTAGTACTTGCGCAAAACAGCAAGGTATTTGGCCGTGCGTACGCAAGAATCAAGCCTTTTCTCTTCTGCGCTGTTGACTTCTAGCTCCCGTACTTCGTCGACCTTGCCTTCGTCGAAGTTCTCTACCCGTGCTGATCTGAAAGCTATATCTGGTGGGAGGACTGCCTCAGCGCCGTAAACCATAAAGTATGGTGAGACGCCGGTGTTACGACTGGGCTGAGTTCGGAGGCCCCAGACAACGGCTGGTAACTCCTTGAGCCATCTTCCAGGAGCTTTATCGTTTTCTCTGTACATCCTCTTCTTCAATGCATCCAAGATCATGCCATTTGCCCACTCGACTTGTCCATTAGCTCTAGGATGCGCCACCGAGACGTATTTTACAACTATGCTCCTTTCATCGCAGAAGTCCCAAAAAGCGTTCCCGGTGAACTGAGTACCCAGATCAGTAATGATGCTGTTGGGCACGCCGAAATGGTGGATGACCTGGTCGAGGAATGTGACAGCTTTCTCTGAGGATGCCTGTACCAGAGGCATGTATTCTATCCACTTAGAAAACTTATCAATTAGCACGAAGACGCATGTAAATTTCCCAGGAGCTGGTTTGAAAGGCCCGATCATGTCCAGTCCCCAGCATGCGAAGGGCCAAGAGGCTGGAATCGTCTGGATCTCATGTGCTGGTACATGGATTCTCTTGGAGAAGAACTGACAACCTTCACAGCGGCGGACTAGCTTCTCTGCGTCGGCCACTGCTGACGACCAATAGAACCCTGCTCGGAAAGCCTTACCAACCAGTGTTCTTGAGGCCACGTGGTTGCCGCAGGAGCCAGAGTGGATTTGGTCTAGGAGATGCTTGCCTTCCTCCTGGGTTATACACTTCATCAAGATTTCCTCCTTAACGTTTTTGCGCCATAACTTGCCATCAACGAGCAGATACTGCTTACTACGACGCATCAGGCGTTCATTTTCTGTTCGATCGATATAACCGCTACCGTCTGTTAAGTACTTGATGAAAAGTGTTCTCCAGTCCGGCTCATGAGTGGTCAGAAGCGGCTTGGTTGAGCTCGGCGCCGGAACCGTAGCCACCAATTGCTGGTCTGAAACTTTGTCGGTCGTTGAATCCTCGTCTTCAATGGAAGGCGTGAGCAGGTCTTGGACGAATACGCCATGTGGGATTTTGGCTCGGGATGATCCTAACTTTGACAACGCATCCGCTGCCTGGTTCTTGTCCCGGACCACGTGTATGTACTCGATGCCATAGAACCTGCCTTCCAGCTTTCTTATCGATTTGCAATATGCGTCCATCTTTTCACTGGTCGTGTCCCAGTCCTTGTTGAGTTGGTTGATGACCAGAGCCGAATCTCCGTAAACATAGAGATGTTTAACTCCGAGCTCAACCGCAATGCGTAGACCATGCAGGCATGCTTCATACTCGGCGGCATTATTAGATGCTGGGAAATAAATCCTGAGGACGTACCGGAGCTGCTCCTTGGATGGTGATACGAAAAGAACTCCTGCTCCCGCACCGTCAATGTTGAGAGAACCGTCGAAGTACATCATCCAATATTCGTCGGATCCCGGAGAGGCAGGCGTGCTTAAGTCTGTCCACTCGACGATGAAATCGACGAGTGCCTGAGACTTGATTGTAGTACGGCTTGCAAATTCCAAGGAAAAGGGGCATAGCTCCATTGCCCATTTGACGATGCGCCCGTTCGCATCCTTATTGCGAATGATGTCCCCCAAAGGATACTCGGTCATGACCACCACACGATATCCGTCGAAGTAATGTCTCAACTTTCGGGATGTTATCAGTATGGCGTAGAGCAGTTTCTGAATCTGTGGGTACCTGGTCTTGGATTCGTTGAGTACCTCACTAATGAAATAGATTGGCCGCTGTACCTTGTAGGCATGGCCCGGCTCGTCGCGCTCGACCACCATTGTAGTGGAAACCACCCGATCGGTTGCCGCAATGTAAAGTAGGAGAGTTTCGTCTTCTCTGGGAGCAGTAAGTACCGGAGGTGACGTGAGGTATTGTTTCAGCTGCGTGAAGGCAGCGTCTGCTTCCTCCGACCACTCGAACTTCTCGGACGATTTGAGCAGTTTGAAAAACGGTAGTCCTTTTTCTCCTAATCTTGATATGAAACGGCTTAGAGCAGCCATACAGCCGGTGAGCTTCTGGACATCCTTCACCTTTCTTGGGGGCTTCATGTCTAAGACAGCTTTGACTTTCTCCGGGTTAGGGCGTATGCCGTCGTAACTGACGACGTTGCCGAGCAGTATGCCAGAAGGGACACCAAAGATGCACTTCTTTGGGTTTAATTTCCATTGGAACGTATTAAGGGCTGCGAAGGTGCGTTCCAGATTGTCAACAAGGGTATGTGCTTCCTTGGTTTTGACAACTACATCGTCGACGTAAGCCTCAACGAGGCCGTCTTTTATCTCGTCGTTGAGGCAGGCCTGTATAGCGCGTTGGTAGGTAGCACCGGCGTTTTTGAGCCCGAACGACATAGTCGTGTAGCAGTAGGCGCCGAAAGGCGTGATGAAAGACGTCTTGATCTGGTCGTCCTTTTTGAGAGCGATCTGGTGATAACCAGAGTAGCAATCGAGAAAGGAAAGCAGCTCGCAACCGGCGGTTGAATCTACGACCTCGTCTATGCGAGGTAAGCCAAAGGGGTCCTTAGGGCAGTGTTTGTTGAGATCAGTGTAATCAACGCACATTCTCCATTCATTATTCTTTTTGCGTACAAGAACCGGGTTGGCTAACCATTCCGGATGATACACTTCTTTGATAAATCCGGCTGCCAAAAGCCGTGTAACTTCTACCCTAATCGCCTCCTTTTTGTCGCGAGCGAACCGTCGTAGCTTCTGCTTGATTGGTTTGGCTTTGCTGTTGACATTTAAGGAGTACTCAATCAAGTCCCGAGGTACACTGGGCATGTCGGAAGGTTTCCATGCAAACACATCCACGTTGCCCCTCAAGAACCTGACGAGCGCGTCTTCCTATTTAGGATCCAGGTCGGCCCCGATGAGGGCCGTTTTGCTGGGATCGCCCTCGACCAGCTGGATCGTCTTGTGCTCCTTGGACCTGATGTTCTTGCGCGGAGCCTCGAGCTCTGGGATCTCCAAGTGGTCGGCCGTGGTCTTCTTAGCGTCGAGCATGGTCTCGGCCATGCGAATAGAGAGGTCGTGGGCCTCTGCTATTTTGAAGCTGTCATCCTCGCAGGTATAAGCTGCGTATACGTTGCCCCTGAGGGTTAAAACTCCTTTCTCAGTAGGCATTTTGAGCACCAGATACCTGTAATGAGGTATGGCCATGAACTTGGTGAGCGACGGTCGACCAAGAATAGCATGGTAGGTGCCGTCGAAATCAGCGACCACGAAGTTGACGTAGTCGGTGCAGAAGTGGTCCGGAGTCCCAAACTGCACAGGTAGCGTGATCTGCCCGAGAGGTGTGGAGCTCTGTCCGGGGAGAACGCCCCAGAACTGTGCCTCGTACGGCTTCAAGTCCGCCTGGGCTATTTTCAGAGCGGGCAGGCTGTTCTTGAACATTATATCAATGGAGCTGCCGCCGTCGATCAGAACCCTGTCGAACTGAACCTTGTTGATACAAGGATCGAGGACCAGGGGAAAACGCCCTGGCTCGGGTATGGCGGCCCATTGGTCCTTCTTGCTGAAGTAGATTTCACGGTGAGACCACGGAGGAAGCCACGGATCGGTAAGAAGGTTGTCGTTCTTTGCCACGTTCAAGCAGGCGCGGGCGAGCAGCTTGCGTTCTCGTTTGGTCTCAATGGACACCTTGCCGCCGATGATGGTGTGCACGCGATCAGTCGGCTTGACGTATTTATGACGAGGATCTGCATCGTCGTCGTCGTTGTCCTCGTTGCGCTGTTCCCTCACGTCATTAGGCTTGTCGGACATATCCGGAGCCTGTTGGCGCGTGTAGATAGTCTTGAGGACGCGACAATTCTCCATGGTATGGTTCGACTTGGGATGGAGCTGGCAGGGGCCCTTCAATGCCTTGGCGTAGTCGTCCTCGTAGTTACGACGTCCGCCGCCCTTTTCACAGTATTGACCTCGCCGTCGTCTTCCCGAGCACGCTTGCTCCTGTAATCGTCACGGCGGTTGCGCCGCTGATTACGTTGATCACGGTGGTCGTGGGAGTCGTTGCGCTGGTTGCGGCGGTCAAAATTGTCGTTCCGACCATGGTTGCCGCGGTAATCGTCGTGGCGTGGAGGGTGGTCGGAGCGTGGGACCCTTGCTTCTTCTTCGACGATTATCTTTTTAGCGTCGTCAGCGTCCGCATATTTCTTAGCGGTGGCCAAGAGCGCTGTGACTGACTCAGGTCTTTTCCGGAGGAGCTTGTCTCTTAGGGCGTCGTGGAAGCGGAGGCCGGTGACGAAAGCCTCGATTGCTTCGTTGTCGGAGATTGATGGAACCTTGATGCGCATCTCCGAGAAACGCCGAACGTATTCGCGCAGTGGTTCGTCTTTCCGATCTCGGATCCGTTACAGATCATACTTGTTGCTGGGTTGTTCACAAGTAGCGATGATATTGTCGATGAAGGCCTGCTTGAGTTCCTGCCAAGAATCAAAAGAGTTTGCCGGCAAGCTGACTAGCCATTGGTGACCTGCATGACCAACGGCGACTGGGAAGTAGTTAGACATAACGTGCTCGTCAGCCATGGCTGATCGGCACACGGTTTCATAGAGCATGACCCATAATTTGGGGTTTTCCTTGCCGTCGTACTTCTGAAGTTTCTCGAGCTTGAAATTCTTGGGCCATATGACTTGGCGAAGGTGTGGAGTGAACTGCTTCAGACCCGGCGGGCCGTGGGCGGTGTCATACTCCATACGGCGATAGCTTTCATGGGATGCACGATCGTTGGCTCTCTGGTTGATGCGAGCACGCAGATCACGTCCGCCGAGGTAATGGCGAAGATCGTTATTGCCGTCGCGGCGATCTCGATTGCCATCTGGACTAGCCCTGCGACCGTGGTTATCACGGTGATTGTCGCGGTTATCTCGGCGGTTGTCACCTCGAACGTCGTGACGGTTATCCTCTCGGCGACGGTTTTCGTCCCGACCACCATCATGACCACCGTTTCCGCCTTGATGATTGTCCGACGGGTCGTTGTTGCGCGAGCCACGTCGGTTGAGCGGCTGTGAGCGACTTGAGTATTGGCGGCTGTGGCTTGATTCCACCGAAACGGATGGGGCCCGGGCTTGATTCATCTCTGCGGTCTGAGCCATAGCAGCCGTCAGATACGCTTGTATGTCATCACGGACTGCTTGGGTTTCTGGAGTGTTGGGCAGCCGCTGCATTGTCGCCATGGCAACGGCTACGTTGGCGCTTGGGGTCTTGAAGACTTGTTTGTCCCCCACCCTGTCGAAAGCATTGTTGAGGTCGCGCGGTTGGATCCTTATGCGCCGTGCCTCCTGGTCTGCTTCAGCTTCGATTTGCCGGCGATTAAACCGGTCAATGTTGCGTGCTTCGCGTGCAGTCTTTTCTTGTTCTGTTTCGCCAACTGCTGGCGGCTCGTCGTTGCTGACAACATGGATCAAATCCCCTCGTCTTGGCGGGAAAGACGGAAATTGGGGGAAACCCGGGGCGCGGTCTGGTAGATCCAGATCGTATTTGACGCCTCCATCTTCGTGACGCTGAAGCTCGGTGTGGACAGATGCGTTGGATGCGATGCCGGATGAGGAGCTGGAGTCACCCTCTCGGACTGTGTGGACAGATCCTTCTTGATAATCTTCAATCCGGACCATGTTGACGATGTTGCATGGCTTCGGACGAGATCGGTGTATAGGACATAGATCCGAGCGGCATCGTAGGTTGTACGCGTAGCTGAAGGCGGCGTTTCGCAGGCCGTAGGGCTGGACCTGGTGGTTCTCCGTCGGGACTTCGTACTCGCAGAGTCGGAGGCCCGTCGCGAAGGCTGGCTGGTGACGAGCGGAGCGCCCCTCAGGAGTAGATACGACCACAAGATCTGTTTCAAGCCGTGCAGGACGACTGGCCCGAGCTGGTCGGATAGATCTGTTGTGGGGAGCTGTTACCTGCTCGTTAGGTTGGCTTTGAATCGTACTTACCAGAGCCAGGGTTTCGGCGAGTTGGATACCGACCCGATCAACGGAGTCGAGCAGGTCGGTGTTGTCGATCTGCTTCCCTTTGTAGCGGGGAAGCGGACGACGGGTTGTTGGCGTGGCTGTAGGCGTGGTCGGAGCCAGATGTCCCGTGGTCGGAGCCAGGTCCATCGTGGTCGGAGCCGTGTTCACCGTGGTCGGAGCCGTGTTCACCGTGGTCGGAGCCGTGTTCACCGTGGTCGGAGCCGTAGTCGATGCAGGTGAAGTAGTCGTCGGCGCAGGCTGAATCCATGCCTCCTCCGTGGCCATGGCGATGGACTCGTCGGAGCTGGTGGTCCAGGTGATCTGGTCGACGGTGAACGTGAGGCCGTTGGGCGTAGCCATGGAGCCGGAGATGATGACCATCTTGTTTGCTTGGAGAGCAGTACGCACACCCCTACCTGGCGCGCCACTGTCGATGAAATATGATCGGCAGTCTACCTAGGGGTATGCCCAAGGTAGTAGATTATCGGCAGACAGATGCGCAAGCCCCAAACAAGACGGTGACGCAAGACAGACACGAGGTTTTATCCAGGTTCGGCCGCCAAGAAGGCGTAATACCTACGTCCTGCGTCTGATTTGTATTGCTGTATGTCAATGAGAGATATTTTTTAGAGGGGTCCCCTGCCCGCCTTATATAGTCCGGGGGGCAGGGTTACAGATCTGGAAACTAATCCTAGTCAGTTACAATTGCCATATCTGGCCGGATAAGGATTCCTATTCTAACCGACCAGGATCCTGCTTGGTCGCCAAATCCGTCTTGATTCCTTGTGCGGGACTCCGATCAGGTTAACTGGGCCGCACGTCACCTTTCGGGTGGACTGAACCCATCGATCCGGGCCAGCTCAAGCTTAGCCGTAAGGGTATAGGGGTTAATACCCCCACACGCGCTGCCCACACCCAGGCCGCAACCTGGGCCTAGGCCGGCAACAGCTCCCCCGGCTCGGTCTTCTTCTCCCGCACCGGCGAAGGATCAGCCCGACGCACGACGAGGTAGATGCCTTTCCTCTTCTTCCCCATCCCCTTCTTTTGAATTTGGATTCTTCTCTTATCCGAACCGATGTTGGGGATTGGGGTTTAGATCTAGGGTTAGGGTTCGGAATCCGACCCACTGTTCTTCTTCCCCAGAGGTTCTTCACAGGTTTAGGGTTCGGCTTTGATTCTCTTTTAGGCCGAATTCCTCTTCTTTTGTTCTTTGCTTCACCCAATTAGGGTTAGGGAACCCCTTCTGTCTGCTCAGATCTGAAAGGATCTAATTCATTCTTTCCTTTTCTAATCGTTTCTAGTCCCTTCCCCTTTTCCCCTTCTCTTTTGGATCTTCTTTCTTTTCTTTTCAGAGTTGAAATGATTTGGGTTTGGGGTTAGGGTTAGGGTTTGACTCGAGTGCCAAGACCCCTTTATATTCTCTTCTCATATCCGAACACCGATGTTCTTTTCTTGCCGTGCGTCGGCGAAGACGACAGTGCGGCACCTTTCCCCCTGCTCGGTGGCGGTGCTGACCCGCAGTCAGTGACGTCCACCACCCTCCCGGTCTCTTTTCTATTTTCTTTTACCCGGTTAGTGTTAGGGTTTCAATCTGAAACGGATCGAACACTTGTTCTTTCTTTGATTTCTTTTCAATGCTTTATCCCATACTACATCTACACACTGACAACCTTGGCTCTGGTACCATTGTTAGACACAACAGTGCCTCTAAATCGTAGAACGAGGTAAGCATCTTACTTATGGTTCCTCTAGTTCGCCCTGGCACAGTTGCGCCGCAGCCTCGTGGACGCCGGTGTCAAGGGAGCTCGACGCGGTGGAGTCCAGCGTGGTGGAGACGATGCAGAGGCAACGACGAAGTCGATGGAGCTTTCCATCGCTGGCAGCATTCTTCTTTAGATCGGATTAGTGTTTCTCTATTAGTGGTTACGGCGGCTCAGGTCAACCTCATAGTTAAAGCCATGATCCCCACCTATCTTTTATAGTGTTGTACGATAGGGGCCACCAACCATATTAGGGTTGGACGTCCTCGATCAGGACGCAGATCCAAGGGCCGGTGGAGATCAACTAATAGCTGCAACTGCTGCCGTTAAACCAGTGCAATGCTGCTCTCCCCGCCGGGCGGCTTGCGGTTCCCGCCCAGGTAGTCCCGGGAGGGGGCCTTCCCATCCGTGAAGATATCGCTGCCGGTCATCTCCTTCAGCTTCGCCGTGCTCAGGTGCTTCTCTGCCGTCCCAGGGGTCTCGTCACCCTTGAAGATATTGCCCGCGAGGTCAGTGAATTTCTTGGTGGGGATCTTCTTCGCAGTCTTCACCACGCTGTCCTCGTCGGCCTCGCCGAACTTGATATTGCTTACCTGTGGTGAGAACGAAAACCAACAGTGAGCAACACTGGAGCTGTTGTAACGGGGTTTATATTAGGACGAGGTGAGTTCAGAGGTCAGGACATGCATTTTTGCCCGGGGTCTGCGAGGTCGAGCCGTTCTCGGAGTTGCGTGGCCGTGGATCTTCCGGAGGAGCAAAGATGTCGTGGCTGCTAAGTCCCTTGGATTTCAGGTCGGATATCTGCCTCTTCATCTTGCTGTCATCCTCGCTCAGAAGCGTGCCGCTTAGCTCGCGCTGCTTTGCCACCTCTGCTATCGAAGTCGGCTTCTTTGGAGAAATGCTTTCTTCCTCAGCAAATGAGATGTGGCTTATAGTACTAATTGCCTGTAATTGAGAAAATGCAGTAGGATTAGTCCGTGTAACTGTGTTCCACCTACGCATGCAGTTAAATCTATAACAACCCGAAGGATATTCACCCTTTCACTTCGAAGCCAACATCAAGATGATTATGGGTTAGAAAACATCTAAAGTGAGTATGCTGTGAATAGTGTATTAGTATATGCAAAAATATTAGAGTTGCTGAGCAGTCTGCAGAAAAATTCAGTGCAAATACATAGTTATACAGGGGAAAAGCATGAACCTTGATGTAGTATATATGTTTAGAGTTTAATCAAGGTTTGTTGTTTATTGACATCTTAAGAAACAAAAGGTGTCTACAGTAAATAGTACCTAAGTCACGTTTGTCTATCAATCAAAGTTCTTGAATATTTCTCGTTCAGATCAACTTACCAATCAAAATGTCCAGTTCTAGATGCTCAAAAAAAAAAAATCAAAATGTCCAGTTCTATCACAAGGAAAGCTCACCAACCAATATGTATACAAACTAAAGGGGTGTTTGGATCCCGGGACTAAAGTTTAGTCTGGGTCACATCGGACGTTTGGATGTCAATTAGGAGGACTAAATATGAGCTAATTATAAAACTAATTGTATAAGCCGTGGATAATTCGTGAGACGAATTTATTAAACCTAAGTAATCTATTATTAGCACATGTTCCTGTAGCACCATATTTTCAAATCATGGCTCGTTAGGCTTAATAGATTTGTCTCACAAATTAGCCTCGTACAATTAGTTTTGTAATTAGTCTATGTCTAATACTCCTAATTAGTGTCAAACATCCGATGTGACAGGGACTAAAGTTTAGGATGAGGTATCCAAACACCCCCTAATAATGCTTGCCCAAACCCTCCCCACAAGATACATCCCAACAACTTCTGAGGTAAGAGGTACAACATTAAACAAGTTTGATCATAGAAACCAGCAGCTTATATCAATGGCGTTTAAAATTTATAGCAAAGCAAGAACATAAATCAAATTCTTCATCTTGTTACAAAACTAACAAATTAGTGCAGCATCTGAAAATAAAACTATACTATCAAGTATCAACACAGAAGGGTTGCCAGGGGTACAGCCTAAACAAAACAGAATAAAAATTAACCTACATAGTCCTTTAAAAAATGGCAAAGCAGTACCTGATAATTCTTTGGAGCCGTTCGGGTGGGAATTGCAGAGGCATTGGCAGATTCATCTTCTTCAGCCTCGCTCCCAGCTGCAAATATGCCGCTTCCTGTCATCTCCTTCCACTTGGGAGCAGAGCATGGTTTCCTGAAGGGAAAAAAGAACCAGCTTGGTGAACCACAGCTCCCTTCATGTGCTAATCTGAAATCTGAATAACCAATGAAACTACAATGATATGCAGAACGTGCCAAAACATAAACAAATCAGGAGCCTAGTTGTGACCGTAAATCTCGGGAGATCTAGTCGCCAAGGCCAGAAGCTCGTCATCAGGCAACGCAACAAGATCAGAGCACAAAATCCCACCAATCCGGGAAGAGAATATGGCAGGGCAAACGCCCGGACACTCACCTCTTGTTGAGGCTCTCGGCCTCCTCCTCCGTCACCTGCCCGCCGAACACCACCTTCTTGAGCGCCTCCGACGGCTGCACCGAACAGAGAACAGAAAAGTTCAGGCAGGGCGAACCCCCTCCTCCATTAACAATGACAGAGGAGAGTGGGTACTCCCAGGGCGCCCCGTGGGGAACCGGGGGGCCCGCTCACCTGGTGCGGCCGGCAGTTGGACGGCGGCGTGGCCCCGATGGGCGACTCCTGCGGCGCCCCCTCCGGCCAGATCAGCAGGTCCGCCGTCGACGTGTGGGACTTCCTCACCGGCGCCGGCCTCTGCATGTCGCACTCCTCTCCCACCGCCTCTTCTTTCCTTCGCACAGCTCCCTCTCTCTCTCTCTCTCTCTCTCTCTCTCTCTCTCCTGCTGGGGACGGACTGGGGGCGGTGCTCCTTGGCCGGGGTTTCTCTCTCTAGCTCGCTGGGGCAGCCGGGGTTTCTCTCTCTAAAAAGGCGAGGGTGGGAGTGGACAGTGGAGTATGGAGTCGAATGGAAGGAAGGTGAGGGGTCGCTGTGTGGTGCTCACGGGCCCCACCCTCTTTTGTAGGCCCAAGGCGCGCCCACCAGCCACACCACCACCCACCCTCCGCAGCCGATGACACGCGGGCCCGGGCATCGGCGGGACGGCCTCCGCGAGGCGCTGCCAGGCGGGGCCCGCGGCGGAGGGGTTGACCGCGTCACGACCGGACGGGACGGGACGCCCCGTAACGATCGCGTCCGCGACGCCGTACGCTACGGCCGTGTCAGTATTTGAAAATTTGAACGCTTGCGGGCGGCTCGCACGGAGTAACGATCGCCGTTTCTGTCTCCTCTCTCTCCTTTTTGTTTTGTCAGCCACGGACACGGGGCAGGTAAGCATGTTCGCTTGTTTCTAAACGATCGTAAATTTCTAGTTGGGAATAGTGTTTTTCTCTCACACCAAACCAGCTAGCAGTAAATAATCCACGATACGATATCCAGGCTGACAACAAGAATGTTCTAGATCTTGTATTCTTGTGTCATGCAAGTACGGAGTACGTGCTACGGTCGATTATAATTACGAGTATAATGTTGTGTAATTTCCATCCCGTTTGAAACGTTCAACCATTTAGGACAGGTTAACTATTCTATTTTGTACTGATTAGTTTATCTTAAACATCGTACATATTTAAAAAAGTGCCGGCAGTACAAAACTTGGTCCAGGTGACTTTGTTCCTTATGCTGAGGGAGGAAGAGCACGCATTGGTTTTTTTTTTACCATGGAGAGAACTTTTTTTTTTAAGCTGGAGAGAAAATATTGTTGCTTTAGAGAGCATCTTCACCAAATCTTCACTCTTCAGTAGAGTGGTAATGGAATGTCCCAATAGGCAATAGTTGGTTTTAGGATTATTATTGGGCATTTGCATATCACCGATAGGCCTAATCGTTTTTGCTTATAATCACGCCATCCTGAAATATAAGGTTTGCACGTATTTCCATTCAAACGTTGTTATCTGTGACTAACAATTAGCGTAATCATATAAAAAGTTTATACTATAAAAGTAACTACATTAGATTTGTATTTAGAAATACTTTCCAATGATCAAACTTTTGATCCTATAAATTATATATTATACGAGAAATTATAGGTAAGAATATATTTTTTGAAGGCCACATCATGTCAAATCGCGTCCTACATTTTGAGATGAGGGGAGTAATCATCATACCCTAGGAAAAAACGAAGCATTTGGTGGGATTCTTACCTTTTTATCAAAAATCTGAATATAAGCGGAAATAAAAGTGGTCATACCTAATTACCTTAAGTAATGTCCCATTTGTCATTTTTTTTCTTTTTTTACCTACGCTCCAAGTTTTCTTATCTTTCCCTCTCTCCCTAATCGTAGATGTAGATCCACCCCCACCCCTCCATTGATTGTTCACCGATTTGATGAGCTCATATCTACTCTTGTTCCTTGAGGTCTAGCAGATATCATCCCTGAGTATATATACGGTGACTAAGGTTTCACTCAGTCACACCCTCCTCAATCCCGTCGCTCCCTCTCTCCCTGCGGTGCCCGGTGCATCGCCCTCTCTCCCTGAGCGAGCAGCGGAGTAGCGCCCTCTTTCACTCCTCTCCCTCTCTCACTCCTCTCTCTCCCTCTCTCACTCCTCTCCAAAGCGAGCAGCGGCGCGGGGCGCGGACCCTCCTCCGGCGGCGGATCCTGGGCCAGTGAGGCCGGATCTGGCGGCGGAGAGTCCCGATCCGGTGGCGGGGAGGCGGATCCGGCGAGCGAGGCGGCGCTCCTCCTCCGACGAGCGAGGCGGCGTAGGCGGGCTACGACGGCGCTCCTCCTTCACCTCTTCGTCAGCTCCAGCGCTGGGAAGCCGGATCGGGCGAGCTACGGCGGCAGTGTGGGGATGGGCTCGGCGGGCCCGTGGATGGGCTCCTCAGTCATGTCCATGGATTTTTTTTATTTTTTTATTTTTTATTTGATTAACCGAGGCGGGCAGGGCAACCGCCTCGGTTACGACCACGATTAATCGTGACCTTTTCACCGAGGCGGTTTCGCCTCGGTTAATCTTTTTTACCGTCACGGTTAAGATTTGTGTAGTAGTGTCTTGATGGCGCATGGGCGAGCAAAGATGTGCTCGGTCCTCCTACGGCATAAGGGAGCAAGCAACGACGGTGCAACAAGGCGGCATGGTTGACGTAGTCATGGATCTCGCTGGTCTACAGGTCACTCGGGCGAGCGTGAGCCAATCTAACTCTCTAGTACCATGCCCTTGCAGGTAGAAGCACCCGCACAGTCTCACTCCATCTTGTCCAACTCCAATCAAATTAAAGCATGCGGAGCATGTCTAATCACATCTCGGGTAGTCAAGCTTGGAGCAGATCTCTGCGCAAACCAAGCTTGGGTGGCAGCGGCTCGGCCTAGCACCGCGACCAGTGAACCGCCAGCGAACGTTGCACAAATGGTGAGGGGTTGGCATGTCCTGCACACAGGAAGGAGAAATTGTTGTAATTGGGATTGCAGCAGGTGCATCTCCCCCTGTGTTTGAGGGGGCTTGGGCTTATTTTTGTATATCACTATTAAAAGGGATGGGGAAAAGGATCTCCTAAAGTAAAAAAAAATGATTCAACTCTCCAACGTGGACATGTTTTTTTTTAAAAAAAATAGGGGTTTAGTAGAGTTGTTTTTCTTTTCTACCTATGCTCTACGAAACATAACCATCTTTAGAATTTTATCTAAGGGCACATAATATATATTCGCGCGCGTATACACTAACCTCGCTGATGTATAATGAACCCACACATAACAAAATATGCATGTGTTGAACTCCAAACTCCCAATGAACAAAAAAAGAGAGAAGGTATATTACTTGTAGTAATTCGTACATGTAAAATTTGTTGGTCCAAGTGTCCAACGACTCTAAGACGTACGTGCAGGTACATATACATACGTGCCACTGTGCCAGCCCTTGATCATCACTGTTTTGATGCATGTATGATGGCGACCTCCTAAGAAAGTGAGGGGATTTGGAACTACTCCCGGCCAAGTCCCAACCATAACCATTAACCAACGTACGGGGCCGGGACCGCCACCGGAGCGGATGGGCCAACGGCTTTCTCGTAGGCACTAATGCCCCGACGAAGTGGCCGTTTCGGCATGATTTTGCGAGCCTTATTGTACCAAACGCGCTAAGCAAAATAAAACAAATCATGCTGACAAGCAGTAGTATCAAGAAAGCAACGGTTCCCTTCATGCCACATGGAATAATGCCTAGTGCACAGCCGTTTCAGCAAATTTGCTAGATAAGCTACTAGTAGGGTAACTGTACCAAACGTGGAAGCAACACCTAACAGGCTAACATGCATGTCGCAACAACACGGCACTGGCTCAAAAACATATATATCTAAAAAAAGATATAATAAGGTCCGACGGAGTCATATTATACATGCAAGTATAATAGGTTTATACTTATTTTATATACTATTATATATGATTGTATTATAACAAGCAATATACTAAGAAAATATGGACTTGTTTGATTTTTTCACATAGTAAGATTTGTAATATTTTAAAATAAGTATATATAACATACTCAAATTGATAAATGAGTACGAAAGTTGGTTTATTGAAGATTGGAGTAGTTACACCCGAGAGTAGTAAAAATTCATTATTGATTACGAAAAAGAAAAGGAAAAATAAATATGATGCAGCAGGGCTGATAACTGCAAAGTAAAGGAGGATCAAATATGACCGCGATACAACAGTTTTTAAGTCTCAAGTGCAGATGTCACTAATAAAGTACGCATCTCATGCTTGGCGCTGCAAAATGAAGCAAATGAATAGATGAACATATTAAAATAAGCATGACATCACAACGAGCAAAAATAATTACTTTATGTGCTATGGCTACCAAACCACAAGGCGATATGATTTTTTGGGGGGAGAAAAGAGTGCTTACTATTAATCATATAATAAGTTATAATCATGTAGAGCTATATATTTAGGTCAAAAGCTTTTGCTCCACAT
Organism: Miscanthus floridulus; assembly: GCF_019320115.1. Taxonomy (NCBI): domain Eukaryota; kingdom Viridiplantae; phylum Streptophyta; class Magnoliopsida; order Poales; family Poaceae; genus Miscanthus; species Miscanthus floridulus. The sequence goes on from NC_089582.1 coordinate 141,025,604, forward strand.
TTGGACTCATATATATTTTTCTTTTGGTGAAGGTTTTTATAGTGCCTCCGGTGGAAAATGACGACTCTAGATCAAGCTAGGGCTCACAAAATATGGATGTGATGGTCCTAGCCTAGCATGGCTACTTCAACCTTTTTCTTTCGCCTCATATTCCTCTAGTTCATATGAAAACTCAGCTAGTAGTAATCAACTAATCATGGGTATGTATAGTAGGATCATTGTACCAAATAGCAAATTACAAATTGCCTCTCAACTTTGGCTCCAAAGGGGAAAGAAAAAAAAAAGATTGCTTAGTCTAGGCTTCACTTCATTTTAGGCCCCGTTTAGATGCGAATTTTTTTGGCTTTTGGTTACTGTAGCACTTTCATTTGTATTTGACAAAAATTGTTCAATTATGGACTATTTAGGCTTAAAAGATTCGTCTCGCCAATTACGAGCAAACTGTGCAATTAGTTATTCTTTTTACCTATATTTAATGCTCCATGCATGTGCCGCAAAATTTGATGTGACGGGGAATCTTGAAAAATTTTAGATTTTGGATAAACAGGACCTTAACATAGTAGGCAGCTTTCCTGTACGTTCGTTTCAGAAAAATGATAGAACTAAAGAAAAAAAAGATGTTGGCATTTCAACTGCCCAAACTGACTTTTCCTCGACGCGGTTGAGAAGCTAAGAGGCCCCGGACAGAAGCTAGCATGGCCAAATTAAACAAGAATCGCCCAAAATATTAATTAATTCATTGGCTGGCTTTTCTGATTGGGAAGTACTCCACTAGCAACAAGAATATTCATTCTGCTGCATGGTGCAAAATCCCTAACCGCGCAATGGGCCTTTTATATATTTAATTAATGCAAAAGAGAAGATGACACATATTACATCAACTCTTTCCCCCCCTTTTAAAATCGAATATCATGGCTTTTGCACGCTCCAAAAAGAAAAAGGTTGTCACTGCTACAAAAACGATTTGTGACAACGCCCCTCTTTCTTTGTAGGGCGGCTCTATATTGAGCCGCCCCTATAAATGGTTGCCAAATGAGCCGCTCTTACAAATAGATTTGTAGGGGCGGCCGGTGTTATTAGCCGCCTCTACAAATGGCCCGATTTGTAGGGGCGGCTCTATATCCAGCTGCCCCTAGGGGCGGCTCAATATTGAACAACCCCTACAAATAGACACGAGTATTAAAAATTAAGCACTAAAATTCAAATTTTGTAAACGACCTCGGATGGAGAAACAACCAAAATGAAAGTTGTAAATCTTGAAAAGATATAAAACTTTGTAGTTGACAACTTTTTGATTTGAAATCATCTTGTCAAGGAAAACTACGTTTGAATTTCTAAAAATTTAAAATTTTAATTTTTTAAACGACCTCGGATGGACAAACATTAAAAATGAAAGTTGTAGATCTTGAAAAGTTATGAAACTTTGTAGTTGATAACTTTCTCATTTGAAATCATCTTGTCATGGAAAACTACGTTCGAATTTTTCAAATTTGAAATTCAAATTTTATAAGTGACCTCGGATGGAGAAATTACCAAAATAAAAGTTGTAGATCTCGAAAAGTTATAAAACTTTGTAGTTGACAACTTTTTTATTTGAATTAGTTTAGGTCCTCAAACAATCAATTTATGCTCAGTTTTGTATAATATGTGGGGAACCAGAATTGATTATAAACACAAGTGATCGTAAGGTGCAGTGGTAGAGGAGTTTACACGTGAGGGAGAGGTTGCGGGTTCGAATCTTGGCCGATGCAAAAATCATAAAAAAAAATTGTAACCATAGAGTGAGTGTGTGGGGTGGGACCTCCTCGGATTAAAAAAATACTATTTTTTGTCCCTTTTTCGTGATTTCTGTAAATTGATTTGTAGGGGCGGCTAATAACACCAGCAGCCTCTACAAATCGATTTGTATGGGCGGTTTAGGAACCGCCTTTACAAATGCATAATTTGTAGAAACGCTTGATAGGAGTGGCTGAATAAACCGTCCATACAAAGTCTCTAGAGCCGCCCCTACAAATATTACTGGACTTAGTGTGTGCAAGGTGGCTGGAGCCAGGTGTTGCATTGAGGCTGCAAGCTTAACCATTTTTAATCCATTTCAACTATGCATCAACAGTGTATATATATACTACCGTTTTTAGGTAAACGAAAGCGGAGGGCCCCTACCCTATAAATTCCTTTGAAAGACAACCCCTACCCTATAAATTCCTTTGAAAGACAACCATGAGTTCTACTAAAAAGCTGGCATATAAATAAAGATTCAAAGCTGGCATTATCTCTACCGGTGAAAAATACTCCCAATAATCCGCACTAACAAACGAGAGAGCTACTACTTCAACAAACGTTGATAGGAGTATGTGTGTATATTGCTTTGACTTGACGTAGAAGCATTTTTGCTAGCTTGCAGTGTGCCCGGCCGGCCCCGTGGTGGCATGGCACGTAGTATATATATGCGAGTATGTACTTACAATCCACTGCACCGGCACGTCACTGTCGTCTCTCAAGTAAGTATATCTGGGCACAAAGCCCGAGCCCGTGAGCCCGGCACGGAGCCCGCTATTTAGGCCCGGCCCTAGCCCGGCCCGGCCCGAAGGTCAATGGGCCCTGGCTGGCACGGCACGGGGTGCAGGCCGTGCTTGGGCCGAACCCTAGGCCCACAGGCCGGCACGGCACGGCCCGCAAGCAGGCAAGCAGGCCGGCGGCCCAAGAACGGCCCCCTCCCCTCCTGGGTCCTGGCCTCCTCGGCTCCTCCCCAGCTCCCCATATAACCGAGACCCCCCCCGGCCGGCCCCCACCCCCACCCTAACACTAACCCCATTTGCCTCGCCTCCCAACCGCAGGCCGCAGCCGCACTCGACACCCTAACCCTAATCCCATTCGCCTCCCAACCGCAGCCGCACTCGACACCCGCTCGGTCCATCTTCGCCTCCTCTCGTCGATCCATCTTCGTCGCCGGTGCGACCGTCGTCCTTGGATCCAGTGATATCGCCGCCGCTCCATCACCCTAACCCTAACCCCATTCGCCTCGCCTCCCAACCGCAGGCCGCAGCCGCACTTGACACCCTAACCCTAATCCCATTCGCCTCCCAACCGAGCTACACTCGACACCCGCTCGGTCCATCTTCGTCTCCTCTCGTCGATCCATCTTCGTCGCCGGTGCGACCGTCGTCCTTGGATCCGGTGATATCGCCGCCGCTCCATCACCTCTCCCTGAGTTCCCTGCTCCCTCAGTCCCTCTCCGTCTTCCTTTTTACTCCTTCTCCTCTGTTTGTCGATGAACATGTAAGTCCGCCTCCCCGTCTCTCTTCCACCGTCGCTCGCCGTCCTTCTTAATCCCGTCTTGCCCTTGTGTGGCCCTCGTCTTTTCCGGCGCCGGGCTTCGGTTGCTCAGGCAAGTCCATCCCCATTCGTAACCCTAACCCTAGCCCCTAGATCTATACGTTTCTCAGTGTTTTGATTCTGTTTTTGGGATCATTTTCTCATCCGGCTCCGGTTGCGTAGGTAAGTCCATCCCCATTCGTAACCCTAACCCTAGCCCCTAGATCTATACATTTCTCAGTGTTTTGATTCTGTTTTTGGGATCATTTTCTCATCCTTTTCTTCTTTGCGTGTTCTTTTTCTTTGCAGGTCTGCTGCCGATGCCTCGTCGTCAACTAGCCTTGGCGTAGACGGACGACGGGCAATGGCACCGCGGCCAAGCCGTAGCCGTGCACCGTTGAGGAACGGTGCTGGAGTTCAGCCGTCCGCGGCCGAGGGCCCCATGGCGTGTGACCCGCAGGTCGACGGTGCCATGTTCCCTGTGACTGGCGACGATGACTTGGTCACGGCTGGGCTGTCCCCGGAGCACGACGACGACGGCCGTGACCCCTTTGCGGTGTTTGATGACGCCACCCGCGGGACACAGCCGGCGATCGACGTCGATGCCGTCGATGCAGGGGCAATAGGGACAGGGACGGTGGACTCCAACACCCACTCCAACTACACTGGTGTTAATGGTAATGCTGATGGTAATGGTACTCGTACTCCTTCCTCTAGTGCTGTTTCTGGACTTGGTAAGCGCAAGTCTCAGTGCTGGGGTGACTTTGAGGAGGTTTATGAGAAGATTAATGGTGTCGATGTGCGTGTTAGAGCTATATGTAAGATGTGTAGAACTGTGTTGAGTGCTAGATCTACTGCTGGTACTGGTCACATTCTTAGGCATCAAAAATCTTGCAAACAGAAACTTGATAATGCTTCTAGGGTTCAGTCTCGACTAGCTTTTAATGCTGATGGGTCTTTGCATAATTGGAACTATGATCCTGCTGTTGCTAGAACTGAACTGTGTAGATTGATTGCTAGGCTTGATCTTCCTCTTGGTTTTGGTGACACTGATGCATTTGAGGAATATATTAAAAATTCTCATAACCCAAGATTTGTTAGATCATCTAGAAGAACCACCACTAGAGATCTGGATAAGTTATTTGCTGAACGTCGTGCTATGATTAGGAACTGTGTGCATGCTTCTGCATCTGTTGCTTTGACTTCTGACATATGGTCTGGTAATGCTAAAGAGGATTACATATCTGTTGTTGCTCACTATGTGAATGCTGATTGGGAATTGCAAAAGAAGATTATTGGTCTTAGGTTGATTCAAGTTAAGCATTCTGGTGAAAACATTTCTGCTTCTATTGCATCTATTGTTGAGGAGTATGGCTTGGTTGATAAAATCTTTTGTATCACTTTTAGATAATGCATCTTCTAATGCTAAGGCTATGGAAACTTTGACACCCATGTTTGCTGGTTATCTTGGTTGTGATCCTGCACCTGATGATCCTGCACCTGGTTACAGTCTTGTGCATCAACGCTGTGCTTGTCACATTATTAATCTGATAGTCAAATCTGGACTAAAAAGAATCAAACCTTATATAGAGGATTTTAGAACTGCAATTAATTTCTTGAACTCCTCTAATCAAAGAATTGCTATGTTTAGAAACTACTGTGAAGCTAAAGGTATGAGACCTAGAAAATTTGGCTTAGACATGGATGTTAGATGGAATGCTACTTATCTCATGCTAAAACACTTGGTTCCTTACAGTGAAGTATTTTCTGTGTTCATAAATTCAAATTATGGTTCTGCACTGTTGTCTCCAGCCCATTGGCACGTGGCTGGGAAAATATTGGAGTTCCTGGAAGTATTTTATGACTCTACTGTTACACTGTCTGGTGTTTATTATCCTACCAGTCCTCTTGTGCTGCACCATGTTCTGGAGATTGCAACCCATTTGCATGCATGTGAAAGGGATGTTAATCTTAGACCCTTTGTGTACCCTATGCAGCATAAATTTCTTAAGTATTGGAAGGACATTCCTCTCTTATACTCATTTGCATTCATTCTTGACCCTAGAGCTAAGCTGAGAGGTATGCAAAGGGTCCTCCATTTACTTACTGAATATACTGGTACTGATTACACTACTTACTATGCTGATTTGAAAACTGAGTTGCATAAAATGTTTGAGAAATATTTGAGAAAGTTTGGTGTAACCAGGTCACAAAGGGTTGCTGGTCCTACCCCACCCACTGGTAAGAGAAAACAGGCTTGGGGGGTAATTTTTGGAGGATCAGGTCTGCCTGGTCCTTCCAGTGGCACTGTCTGTTCTTCTTCTCACTCTACTGCTTCTGAACTTTCAAGCTATTTGGACAGCGACTGCATAACTACTTATGAGGATGGTTTTGACATTCTTCTGTGGTGGAAGGACCACAAACTAACCTATCCCATCCTGGCTATTATGGCCAGAGATATCATGTCAGTTCCTGTTTCCACTTGTTCTTCAGAGTCTTGTTTCAGCTTAGCAGGGAGGATCCTAGAAGAACGGCGCCGGAGCTTGAAACCAGAACATGTTGAGATGCTGACCTTATTGAAGGACTGGGAGCTAGGAGAGAAGAGGGAACAACATGAAGCTGCTGATACCAAGGAAATTGAAGATGCATTCGAGAATCTGTTCCTGGATGAACCAGAAGGTGAAGATGATGGATCTGGTGGCTGACAGTGGCATTGGTTGGCTGGGAGTGTTGGAGTACTTTTGTGTGAGTTGAGAGTGGATGTGTCCATCACTCACTTGCTTAGTTTTCATTTGAACATTTGAACAATGGTCTGTAATAACTATGTAAGATTAAGATATTTGGAGCTGGCTGCACTCTTTTTTCCTGCCTAGGGTTTCTCACAAGGGTGAGTTTTACCTAGGTAGGTTTTTAATGAGGCAGCATTGCACAAAACAGCTCTTTTTGATATTTAAATGGATTGAGATGTTTATTTGGAGGTGTTTTAAATTTAACGGGCTGTGGGCTGGCACGGCCTGTTATTTTTGCCGTGCCTCACGGGCCAGCACGGCACGAAAAATGGCCCACAGGCCCGTGCCTGGGCCGAAGGCCAGGCCCGCAGGCCGATGAGGCACGGCCCGCAGGGCACGGCGTGCCTCCTTGGCCCGATAGCCATCGTGCCGTGCCGGGCCGGGCCGGCCCGATGCCCAGGTATGCAAGTAAGACATGATTACCTTGTTTAATCATACGTGTACTAACGTTGTTGGATCGACCAGCAGGTGGTGTTTGTTTGTTCCTTTTGTTCGTTTCCAACATGGTTTTGAAGATAAGGTCTCTCTATACGATAAATGTTAGGGAAAATTAGTTTCATAGCCTCAAAGATTGCAAGAATCAGAAAATACCACTAAAAAAAGATCGTTACGTAAAATACCATAAAAAAATAGGACTGTTATCTAAAAATAGCATTCCGTCCCTCCCGGAGGCAACGACGTCGGCACCGTGGATCTCCGTCAATATAATAAACGCAAAAAAATAAAGAAGAAACAAAAACAAATCCACTCGATCCATCACTCCGACGCTGCAAAGGAGGGCTGCGCATGCGCCGGCGACCACGATGTCGAGCTCCGCTGCGCCAGCACCCTGCCTCCACCCATGCTGGCTGGCGCGCGCGCTCCACCCTGCCTCCGCCCACGATGGCTGGCGTGCTCCGTTCCGTCGGGCCTCGCCGGTGACGACGCATCTCCCCGTCCGTGCTAGTCGGCAACCGGGCAATCTCTCCACGCGCGGGGGCCATGCCCGAGGGTGGCGGCGGAAGCAGTAGTACCTGGCCTCGTCGATGACAACACCTCTGCGCGCCCATGCTGGTTGGTGACAACGCCATCTGCCTCAGCGCAGGGGCCATGCCCGGCAACGGCGGCAGCGGCGGCGGATGCGTCGCCCTCGCAGGGGCCGCGCTCGGCAACAGCGATAGCGCCATCTTCCCAGTGCAATGGTCACACCCGACGGCGGCGGAGGGCGACTGCTGCCTCGCCCTCGCACGGGCCGCGCTCGGCAATGCCGACAACGCCATCTCCCCAACGTAGTGGCCACGCCCGGCGGCAGCTGCCTCGCCCCCGTGGGAGCCGTGCTCTGTAACGGCGGCAGCAACTAGCCGCGCACCATGGTGGTAGGTCCGGACCTCGCTGCAGCGCTTCACTCATTCCGCGTGGGAAGGAGAAAGAAGCAGCTAGACTGTATGGATTTACGTCGTTAGCTCAAACCGTGACAGAATGCCAGTTTCAGGTAACAGAGTAATCTTTCAATAGTATTTCACGTGACCTACATCTTTCCGTGGTATTTTCCGATTCTCATGATCTTTCTGCGCTATGAAACTCATTTTCCCTAAATGTTATCCGTGTCCAAAGACAAAGGGAAGTCGGCGCTGGGTGATCCACACGTACAGCTGCCTTTATTTCACGTACGCATGGAAATAATGGTGCCGTCCTTTTGCCGCCCGTGCATCTATCACCCTTGGTGGTTGGTGCACGTCCTGCAGGGACCAACACTGCATGCACCGGTGCGGTAACTGCCAGCGTGTGCGCGCGTGAGAGGAAAGTCGAGCAATATTTACGCAGAAATAAAGGTGAAATGACTAATGAGAGTCGAATCATATATAGGAATAGGACTATGCTAGCTACGTACATAGCACTACCATAGGAATAGGACTATGCTAGCTACGTACATAGCACTACCATGCATGCATATATGCATGCGCGCGTATCATAGTCCATACACCGGCGGATCTACGAAATATTTTAGGGGGACTGAACAACACTGTTGCTCGATCTTAAGTCTCATCCCTCTTACACTATAGAACTTTGCCTGAAAAATCATAGAGGCTCTACAGTAATTTGCACTGCTTCTGTATGGGTAGGGGGGCTTGAGCCCCCCCCTCCCGCCCCACTGCTGGATCCGCCCCTGAGTCCATACATATCCTTGCTGAAATACTATTGCTGTGTGACTTAAAAGAACCCACGTGCCAAGTTCTATACGCCTGTCGTCAACACCAGCATGCAGTTGCATGTAACACCATAAAATTTGTTTTTTTAAATACGGCTAAAAAGATTTAATTTTATATTTTTGTGCTCATGAAAATATAGAAAAATAAAATTTTTCAGTAAATTAAATTTCATCCTAAGGTTTAGCAACTAGTTTGTGCATACATGCTGGTGCATGGAAATTATTGGAAGTGTGGCTTTGATAAAATTCAAAATAATTTAAATTGCTTTTAAAAAGGGTTTTGAAATGGCTTTAAAATAAAAGGAAATGAGTTAAAAAGAAAAGAAATTTCCTTTCTCTCATCTGGCCCGCCAGCCTTTTCTCCTCAGCCCGGTCCGTTCCCACCTTTTCCCCTCCCGCTCTGGCCCAGTCCATCGCCGCGGCCCAGTTTCCCCTCGCCTCCGCTCTCGGCCCAGCTCCGCTTTTCCTTCTCCCGCGGCCCAGCGCGCTCGCGCCACCTCTCTCCTCTCTCGGCCTGCTTCCCCGCCACCGGCCTAGCCACGTAGCCGCGTCGCCGTGCCCCCTCTCTTCCGCGCCTCCCCTGTCGCTGACTTGTGGGACCCAGTTGTCAGTCGCGCCATCTTCTACCTCCGTCGTCCCCTCCACGGACTCTGTCCGCTGCCATGACTCCGCGCCTTGCCTTGCGCCTCACGTTTCCCGGCCATAAATAGCAGCCACACACCATGCCGATTCCATCCCTAGCCTCGGAGCCGCAGCCAAGTCGCCGAATCGCCGCGCCGCCGTCCGTCGTCGCCTCGCCGAGCCACGCACCGCCTCTGTGCGCTCCGCGCCCTGGTAAGATGCCTAGCCGAGTTCGTAGTTCTCTCCTTTTTCCTCCCCGTGCTTCCGGTTTGCCTTCTCGTGGTCTCTAGGACCGTTTTCGCGCTCGTCGACGAGCTCTGCGTCGCTGGCAATGGTGTCCCGCCATGCTAGTTCCCTGTTCCGGTCGCGCCCTCACTCACCCCCATCTAATCCCCACCGTCCAATCTCCATCGAACGGCTTAAATCCAACCATACCTCTTCAGCCGACAATCTTTCAAAAGAGTCCCTGTAGTTTCACGTAATAGAACCCATCGTCCCTGCACATTTTCTAAAGAATCCCTATACTTCTTCTTTATCATGCTCGCCGTCCCTGGCTCAGTTTAAAATCCAATTTTATTAATTTAAATTCTAAAATCAAGTTACATCTATTTACAGAAGTGCCACTGATCTTGTTTTAGCCATAAAATCTCCGTTTTAGCTCCGATTTGATCCGTTCAAGTTGCGTTAGATTCGTAATTGCGTAATTTACATATTCATTCTACTGTTAAATACATTTTCAACTTTTGAAATTTGAGATTAGATTTAATCTATTATTTTATTAAGGGAAATCTTGTTTAATTCATAACTTTTTCGTTATAGCTCCGATTAGAGTGCATTTCGCGTCTGTGTGTTCGTAGCAACGTGTAGAACATCTTTAAAACCTTTTTTCACTCGTTGTTTCATGTCTGGTGTACTGTTCTAATTTAGTTCTATTGTTTACTTCGTGTATAATTGCATGGATGCTTGTATAGTGCTTTATGATCATTTCCCGTCGCTGAGTTTTGCGTTGGTGATATAGAAGAAGTTGGTGATCCAAAAGAAGTCCTTTAGATGTTACAATTGATTAGAAGAAGATCTAAGTTTAAGGCAAGTATATCATGGGATCTTCCTTGTTGACTTATACACCTTTAATCATTTAATTCATACTGCATGTGTCTACCTTGACTACCACTAAGGATTCTCTAGTACTTTGCTACCTTATACCTTGATTTCTTTGGGTTATTGCATTGGGTAGTGCTCAACTACAACCATGATCTTGTAACTTGACTAATGGTATATACAATAAACACTAAAAGATGCTTTTTAGCAACATGGAATAAGGGGGCTAGAGCATTGGGCTATTTTTATGGAGCTTTAGATTCCTCTCCCTAAGGACTTATCTATAAGCGAACATCTGGGACTTATAGTACAACTGTGAGGGCTACATAGCTCTAGCTTTAGCTCAGTATGAGGATCTTTTCTAGCTTGTTAGAGGTTACCTTTTATGGTGTAAGAATGGCTTGCCAAATCGGGTATAGGACAACCTCTACTCTTATTTGTATAGGTTGTGTGTCATTGTGCCATTCGATAGGGGGTTCCTATATCTGTTTGCCGAGTGAATCTAATGGTCCTAACTTGTTAGACAAATCTTTGAAAGGCTTCATAGTTAACTCTGTCGACCTTCCTAGGAAGTGGGTCAAGAGATTAGCTACCTCGAGCGAAAGGGTAATTCACGACTCACAGTGAAAGTGTACAACCTTGGTAGATTGTAAAACTGGTATGTCAGCCGTGCTCACGGTCATGAGCGGCCTTGGACCCTTATGGAATAGATGATGAACATGGATGATACTGATGATGAAGATGCTCACTAATGATTACCGTTTATGCTATTCATTACTCATGTTTACCTGATCATGTGTTTACATGGGCTATGATAAACTTATTGCTACTCAATTGCTTAAAATTATAACTCATTAAAAGCTAATCGAAGTTGAACCAGTGTCAGCCTTTTGAGCCTCATGAATCCCATGTTATATTTGTTGAGTACGACATGTACTTACGCTTGCTTTACTTTTTAAATCTTTGGAAAAAATCTTGGATGGATACTAGATTGCTAGAGTTTGGAGGAATTAGGCTTGTGATTAACCAGTCAGTTGTCCCTATGGAATTGGAGTCTTCACCCGAAGATCGGAGTTGTCTTTCCGCTGTTTGCTATCTAAGGTTATATTCTTTATACTAAGTACGTTATATATTGAGCATTGTCTATTGATATTACTCTTATTTGTAGCTATATGTGAGATTTGACTTCCTGAGCTCATGTATGGTGTGTATCTAGTTTTGTTCTTAAAACTAGTGCGGGTGTTTTCGGACCACCGATGAGTAAATTTGTATTTGTGCGTTTGACTCAAATGGTTTGCTTAGAGGACACAAGGGTTTATACTAGTTCGGGTGGAACGTCCCTACGTCCAGTTCGCTGCTGCTTGTGTTACCGGCACTTGGTTCGCAGTAGGGGTTATAAACAGGCGAGAGAGGGAGATGGTCCCAAGTCTCTGGTGAAAGGGGTGAACGGGTGCTGAGAGCTCGATTGCTGCTGAGCCGTGTGCTCGTATCGTGCTCTTGTATTCTAATTCATGTGTCTGGATCCCCTAGTAGGGGTGCCCTGCTTTTCCTTTTATAGGCAATGGGAAAGCGTAGGTTACTGAGGAGGAAAAGGAGAAGAACAAGATAGAGAGAAGAAGGCTTCTAGGATCACCGGGTCCTTCTCCTCCTTCATGCGGGTCCTGCTGATCCTATAGATGTCAATAGGGATGGCTCCATGTCATGGCCCTATTCATCATTGGCACCTTGCGTAGGCATCATCTGCCGATCATGGCATTCCACTCTGTCCGGACGGACATCACGGTGAGCTAACGCGCCTATCAGCGTCCGTACGAGGATTAGGTAGAATAGTACCGGCATGCCCAACACTGTTCTTGATGTGAATCATCAGCTATGGCCTATCATGGCCACGGGTTACATCGAGGCATGCTAGCTTCTTCTCTGGTCTCAGAGTTTTGACCCAATCCCATACTCTTGGACTTAGAGTGGTCGGACAAGACGGAACCTATGGCCTTAGGGTTGGGCGAGACAGAGCACGAACCTAAGGGGTCAAGCGAGACGGAGCCCACGACCTTAAGGTCAGGCGAGATAGAGCCTGCACCCGAGGATTCGGGTGAGACGGAGGCCACGGCCTTGAGGTCGGGCGAGACAGAGCCTGCACTCGAGGGGTCGGAAGAGACGGAGCCCTCACCCAAGGGTCGGGCGAGATAGAGCCTACGGCCTTGGGGTCGGGTGAGACCTTTTAATATGTCTTGACCCATCCGGGGGAGTCAGCGTTGGCGCTAACTTCCTTGCTTTAGGTATCCCTAATAATAATACCCGATAGTCGCCCCCGAGCCTACTGAGGAGTAGATACTCCTCTGGAGGATTTTTTGGATGGGAGGACTCTGAGGGCCTTGGTCTTCATTTTGTAGCCCACAATGTGTCCTGGTAGGACGATGATTCCCTTTTGTCATGATTGGTCTTCTTGGGGGCATGTAGCCATAGGATTCGATAGGTTAGAAAGATTTTTTTTATTCTAGTCCCCTAGGCTCCGATTAGTCCATCGTCGTACTACGACCGCGTGTTCAGTCTCCTTGCGAGTCCAACTTCCCTCGAGCCCCCGCACGTAGCAAGGGTCTGGTCGAGGGTTGGTACATCTTTGTGATTGTTATCCCTCTAGCGTCTTTTTTGATAAAATAGAGGGGCTGAGCTGTGCCACATTTTTCCTCGAAGGAAGAAACATGGTGCTCAGTGAGCTGTTAATGGGCTAGTCCAAGTGGGGCCCCAGCTTCCCATTCATGGGGGTCTAACATGGGTCAGCTGGTGACCGACTCTAGATTCTCAGTGGCCAATCCATATAGTTCTTGGCTTCGTTCGACCGGTCCCAAGGGCTCGTTGCCTTTCTTCAAGGAAAAACCATGAATTGGGAGCCGACCAAGACTTGAACATGGGCCAGGATGCCCGCGGCCTCGTGCACCCAGGTATTGACTGCTAGTGGGCCCATCACTTTCCACCCCTTGCTCTAAGGGTGCCCTGGAGTGGTTGTGAACCCATCGAAGGGCTGGCCTTCGAACTCATGGGCCTGAATGGGTCATAGGAGTGTTTTTAGCTCCGTATCCCTCCTTACCTACGATGGTTCTTGGCCCATTGACCGGGTGAACCGTCATCCCATGTGTCCTTTGAGGGCCCAGCCAGAGATAGCGTGTGCATGATCTTTGGAGGGAGGTGACGAGACGTGGCGCAGTGGGTGCGTGAACTTCGGCGGAAGGTTTGCCTTCTTGTCTCGCTCCGTCCTATAAATAGTGGCCTCCCCCTTCACATTTCTACACGTTGAAACCACAACCTTACCTTCTCCATTTCTCTGCCACCGTCGTTCGGATCTGCTGTGCTTGCTAGTCCACCACCGGAGCCCTAGATCTCTAGCTTCCGCTTCTCTGTCGTCGCCTTTGCTACTCCGCAGCCGCCTCCATCCTCCATGGATTCATGGTACCGCTCCGATGTTACTCATGTGTGCATGGAGGGAGTCGTCAAGCGTGGTCTTCTCCACGAGAGGACCAATGCGGCAGAGTGGCTCGTGCCTGGCCATGAGGAAGTGCCATCACCGCTCGACGGCTATGTCGTCTCCTTCGTACCCATCCACGAGCGTGGACTCATGGTTCCTCCCCACCCGTTCTTCCAGGGTCTGCTGCACCACTATTAGATCAAGCTACAGCACTTGAACCCCAATGGGATTTAGCACATCATGGCCTTCATCGTGATGTGTGAGCGGTACCTAGGGATCAAGCCTCACTTCAAGCTATGGAGATATTTCTTCTCCATCTCCTTGATCAAAAAGAAGGAGAGAGGCAGGGAGACTCCGGTGCTGATAGGATGCATACACATCCACCTCTAGGTGCAGCGGGTGGCCGAGTACATGCCCTATTAGCTCTCTAGATCCAACAAGGGGTGGCACTCGCATTGGTTCTACCTGAAGGATGACCCTACCACTCCCTTATCAGTCTTCTCTGAGTGCTTGATCGAAGAGGTACCACCGTCATGGTCGTGGGGGCCACCCATTAAGGAGAAGAAGAGGATGCACGACCTCCTCGAGGCCATCACATTCCTAAAGACCCACGTCCTCCATGGGGCCAGTGTCATCGGGGGGTATCATGCGAGGAGGGTGGCACCCTAGATGGCACGCATCCTCCCGCTGTACGGGATGACGCCCGATGCATAGCTCGTCAGGACGACACTCACCCAGGGGCTGCTCCACAACAGCAAGGTCATGCAATGTATCAAGGAGGCCATGGGGGAGGCTAATGCCGTGTTCCCGATCCTGATGCATCATGTGATGTGGCCGGACGTGGGCTTCATCAAGCTGCCAATGGGTTTAGTCTTCCGGGACTCTATCGCGCCGTTGCCAGAGCACGTGGTCGTTTGGGTGGCAAACCATGCCATAGATGAACAAAGGAAGAAGAAGAAGGATGATGAGGAGAGGAAACGGTGGTCGAAGCAACGAGCGAAACTACAGCGAGGGAAGCAGCGTCATGGTTTGTTGGCAGAAGAGGAGGAAGAAGAAGAAGAAGAAGCATGAGCAGGACAAGGACCCGCCTTCGCCATAGGCAGGGCCCTTCCTATGGCATGCCATGGGCCAGGAGGGGAAGGATGCGCCCCAAAGCCGGCAGAATCAAATCGCCCTGCCCCGTCCAGACCTTCAACGACGACCTCACAGCTGGCAAAATTAGGCCGCCTCGCCTTGTCTGGGCCTTGACGGCGGCTCTGGAGCCGGCAAAAATGGGTCACTTTGCTCAATCTGAGCCCTCAGCGGTGCCTCTAGAGTCCACAGGAGGCGGCCATTTTGATTTGTCCGAGCCCTCCGAGCCGAGGGAGGGCTCAAAGCGGCAACGTGCCGACGAGGAGCAGTCGGGTCAGGCAAGCCGAGTGCAAAACATCCTCGCGTGATGGTGTCAAGGTGAATCAAGACTTTTTTTGTCCATTTGTCTTAATGAATTTTTGCCGTGAACTGACCGCCATGTCCCTTGTAGCGTCGGAGGATGTGGGACTCTCCTGCGGCTTGCTCTAAAAAAGATCCTCTTCCAGCAAACACGCTAGGAGCCGACTAGCGCCGCGCCGGTGGTGAGCGTGAGTGGCGCTGGGGTGGCCACGGCATCGACTGGGGAGGGGCATCCGATGTCCATGTCCATGGGAGAGCAGGAGGAGAAGGGTGCATGTGACAGAACTGCCCAATTTATACAAGATCAAGTATGGTTGTCCCCACTAACACATTGACACACCCATACTTTCACTCATATAAACCCGGTAGTCCGCCGAGTGTCCTGAAAGACCTCGGTAAATCAACATCACAACCAAGATCGCGTGATTAAGCAAATAGCCAAATACACATCACATACATCGGGTTGCAGCGGAAATAATATTACAAAGGGGTTAACAAATAATAGTACAAGTTTGGGTTTCAAAACCGCTTAGTGAAAACAACATAGCTTTCAAATGATTACAGTAATATAAGTTCCAAATATATTGCTAGCATAGTGACATCATCCGACAAAAGCATATAGATGAGAAGTAAGTATAGAATCACCGAGCCCACCGGTGGTTAGCCACCATCATCAATAGGTCGAGAACATCACCTGCAACAAGGTGGGATAAACCCTGAGTACTCGAATGTACTCAGCCAGACTTACCCGTCTTAAACCAAAATAAAGCGACACCAAGGATTATGCATGGCTTTCTTTAGTGGGCTAGCTGACTTGTTTGCGAAAAGCATAAGCTATCATGAAGAAACCATTTTAAGTACTTTGCATCATCTTTATTATGACCTATCCATCTAGGTAAGCACCTGTACTATAGCAATCACTTGATTAACCAATAACATCCAGTTACCAATTTAGATTTAGCATATCCCATATCATCCAGATAACCATCATTGTTCCATAATAATTACTACGATACCGTAACTCGAGTCAAGTGCTCACTATCTAGGAGCGATGGCGATTCGAATCGATTCCTAACCAGCTGGTGATTTATTCCTCACACAAATCACACCCACCGATCAAGTGAGCTACAGATCACCAATGACACTTTTCAGGTAGCCGCGGGACAATCTAGAGCCGCAGTACCCAGGGACCGCCCGACTGCCAGGAATCAGGTCACACCTGCCCTTGGGCTCACTCTTCGCGCCCCTGTCATACCCCCATCAGCACCAATACGCGCACTCGTGTAGATCCCGGCCCGAAATGTGCCACTAGCTTCGCGGTCGAAAGATACTTTATTCGGCCAGCTAAATGTGAGACATGCGTTCAACATGACAAGAGGGACGAGCAACGATCGGTCCTTAATCGACACAGATGGAAACTAACAGCACCCCAGAACCCTGTCTGGTTGCCTCCAACTTTTCTGTCCGGTCTCCAGTTTTCCATCACATATGGTTATAATCCAGGATATCATTCTTTCCATAGCCAATTTCTTCCAGTAACCACCCATAATGTAGGTGATCGAGTATCACCGATCGCTACCGGTCTAAGCAAGGCTAAGCAGTTATTCGATCCTGACCTAACAGGGAAAAGGTAATAAGGTAGGCAAGGATAGTAATAAATGCATCAACGGTTTCAATCAACTCCCACAACTTAATGCAATAATATATAACTCCTATATATATATATATATATAAATAATTGCTTTTATAAAGTAGGAGACTTATAATGCTCCGGGGCTTGCCTGGGATCCAACACAAGTCAGTTCAGTTAGCTTGCACCATCCTGGTGACATCTCCGGTTCTAGCATTCGCTTAGTCCTTCCATCTTCGGGATAGATCCATCAAACACTGTCTTCGGGTTTGGCTCCAACATCACGTCCTTCACGTGGTTCATCTAGCGTACCTAGATGAGATGCAATATGCAAGTGCATAAATATGAAGAATAGTATCATGAGACACATCACAAAATAGCAAGCAAGACAAGCATAGTTTACACTAACACACTTAAGTACTTTGCGATGCTTAACTTAAACATCACACAATCAATCATGCTAAGATGACAAACGGAGACAACAACACCAAGCATGACACAAGTTTCCCAAGATCTCAGGTGCTCTAACTCAGTCATCATTCAAGGCATAAGTCACACTTAACAATATACAAGCAAACACTATAATTGGAATCTGCCAATTTCTGGACATGCAAACAGCAGCTATAAGATTTAGCTATAACTGGAGTTACACAAATCCAAATGACTTGCAAGAAGACATTATGGAAAGCTTATGAAATTTTCTACAATTCATCTTTAATCATCTTAGCATGATTCTCAAGTTAACTAAGTCAAATATATCTATTTACAGAAACTGGTCTACAATTGATAGAAAGCAGCCATTTCTGAAACCCAACTTTAAACAGCTGTAACTCTTAAACTACTTGGCCAAATGACACCAAATTTTAATAGAAGCTAGATACATGAATTATCTACAACTTTTGTATAAACAAGTTTCACAACAAAGCACATTATCATGAAGAACTTTGCTAAGTTCCTAGATCTGTCCATAAACCACATCGGCAAGAAAATAATTATTAACTTATGTTGCAAATACATAATTGGGCAAGACCAACTTTACCAACATTTCACACATGACTAAAGAACACCAGAAAACCTAGTGTCCATGACCAAATAAATTCTTTTAATGCATTTCTTAATTTATTTTAGATAACAAGGTGACTTAATGAACATATGCCAAAAGTGCACAATAACTTCTACAAAAATTACAGTGGCTCACATATCCTCTCAATAGTCTACTGTACAAATTTCACTCCATTTGGATATATATAGCAACCTCTATGAAAAAGACAAGTTGCTAAAGCAAGAAATCATGTGAGAGCAAGATAAACCAATAACTCACTCATACTTCATCCAATACTCATGAAATTTTTACCACACATCAACTATCACATGAGTAGCATGCCACAAAAATTTCACCTCATTTGGAGCCCTAGATCTACAGTTATGAAAAATAACAAATTCAACTAGCATTACAACCTTACTGCACAAATCTATTTTTACCGCAAAATATTTAAACTAAAACATGCATATTATAGATCCACTGCATAGACAATTTCACAAGGATTCCAAAAAGTCCTCATTTACTATTTTACGAATTTTCTACGATTTACTATGAATTTCCAAAGTTCCTGCAAAATAATTACAAACCAGTCCTTGCGGCACTATTCACATGAGTCACTGACTTCGCAGTTAGGACCTCCCCTTTTCTCGAATTTGAGCGTGAAGTCCATCAGCTTCATCCCTCGGCCGAAAACAGAGCAGTTCGCCGGAGCTCGTGATTCCGGCCGCCGTGGTGATCGCCAGCGACGAAGGAGGGGTCCCGGAGCATCAACGAGCCCAGCCGCACCTGTAGGAGGTCCCAAACTTGGACGAAGACTACCGGTGGAGGGCCGGCCACGTGAGCCAGCGACGGCCGCGGCAGCCTCGCCGGCGCTCGCTCTTCCGGCCACCGTGGTTCTCAACGGCGGCAAAGGAGGGGTGGACGAGCACCAAGGGGGCATAGCGGACTCGTAGGACCATCTTGCATGTCCTGAGATGGGCCAGAATGGCCTGACCGCGTGCACAGGTGCCCACGGCGGCCACGGCACCTGTGGCAGCGCGCTATGGCCGCGAAGAAGGGCCGGGCAGTGGCTCGCAAGGCCAAAGAGAGGGCGGTTGAGCCGGTGGCGCACGCGGTGGGACACAAGAAAGCACGGGGGCAGCGGGAATGCGGCATCGGCGAGCTTGGCCAGCCGGCCATGGCGGACATGCGTCCTGCCTCAGAGCGGAGCGAGGAGAGCGCGAGAGGGAAATAGAGAGCAAGGTTGAGTGGGAGGGCAGGCGGGCGCGGCCTTCAAGCGGTCGCCAGCGGGCAGCGGCGTCAGGCTGGCCATGGCGCGTGGCGGCCACACGGCAGCAAAGCCCGTCAATGGTGGCCACGTCCACAGACAGGTGTTGCCCGTTGAGTCATTTCACCGAGCACGTGGCGGGCAGCGACGTGGGCAAGGTGGAACACCATTTTGGGTCTCTTCCAGGCCGAATTAGACATTGGGCCATAAACAAAGTTTGTTCACCTCGGCCTGCTCTACGTTTCTTATTTAAGGTGCCTGGCCATTTGAGCTTTGTAACAGCGGATAATTAAGCTCCAAGATGATAGTGTCAATATGTTAACAGCGATCACGGAAACTCGCTTTCGGAGGTCGAAACTCGATCAAACTTAGTGCAACTTTTTGCATTCTCTTCTCCATAACATAACCTTGAACTTTTATTTTTGGACTAACTCAAGTTGCTTAGCAAAATTTGGAGAACGCAGGATGTCAACATCGATATCAGTGAAATCCGGACTACAAACACGGTCGGGTTGATTTCAGCCTTTTCTCTTATACTTTGAGCACTGCTTTGATCTATTTCGAAGCTAAATCATGACTTAGTCCTTTAATAAAGTTTGTTATACTCAAAATTTTCTTCAACTTTCATTTTTGGTCAAACCTCATATCTAGTCCAGAAGTCAACTTTATTTCTCGGCCAACGCAAAGTCCTTTCTGCTACAAAATATAGGGTTTCCATTATTTTTGGACATTTTCTCCACCTTCGCTCAACACGAACCCTTCATAACTTTTGTTGTAGAGTTCAATTAGAGTTGTTTGAGCAAGGTTACAAGGTTTGGTTGACTTCATATGTTTCCATTCACTTGATAAAGCAATTCATGCAAAGATATGACTTATCATTTCATGTGACTTTTTGATTCCAAACTTCATGAAACTTTTCCACGGGTCTAGATGGATGCATGTGGATGTAATGTACATGGAAGAAGCATGTTTAGAATTACTCTTGCATAATCTTAACAAGGGTCTATATGTAAGCAATTGTGCGTGGCCCAAGTTTAAGTTGAAGCTCCATCATGTAGATTTGATCTTGACACCTTGATTACCACTTGACATGTCATGTTTGAGCTCAAACCCATTGCTTAACTGGTGACAAACACCTGGGGTGTTACAGCCCTCCCCCCTTAAAAGAATCGCGCCCCAAGATTCAGGACGAAAGACTTTTATGGAAGAGAGACATGCTACCAGTTTCCAACATCAGCCATAGCTTTAGGCTACCTAGCTTCAAGCATAAGAGAGGCTAATTTGGTCAAGACACTTTCTGATACTTGTCCTTTGTAGTAAGTTTTATCTGAAGAATTTCCTTCGTTGGCCTTCATGATGTATTGTTACTTTGGGAGGAATCCAAGATAGCAATGCCCTACGTACTTCGTCCTTGATGTACGAAGAGCGATACAAACGTAGACTAAATACTTGCAGCATCTACTTCCCAAGTGGATATAGCACAGACCCTATGGACTTTGCACTAGACCGCAGTCGGTTGACGGATATTCCTTGCAATGGTGCTATATTTGCTCCCAAGGTTTGAAAAGCAGTTCTCTATAAAAGTGGCTTGAGCACAACTTCTCGTAAAGGATGTGATCATAAACGGGTAAACGTCCTTTGAGGGTATGAGAAGCTAGTTAACCAATATCCAAACTGGTTGTAGCGGTGCAATCACTCAAATGTCAACTGATGGAAAGCTACATAATGTTCCATGTGCGCAGTGCTCTTTCTTTGATAACAATATTGTATGGTCTGAGTTTGATGAGTGAGTGGTAAACATAGTAGCTGACTCTGTCGGCTCTAACATTCTCGATGATCATTCCTTAGGGAGCCTTTGGATCCAAGTTGCAACAGTGATTCTAGGTGGAATCTAATGTAACCTCTTGGGTAAAAACACATATAAGGTACCAAAGGCATGTCAGCATTGGAGAACCATTGACGTAGAAGGATGTTAGCAAGGCTTGGAGGACAACACAAGTTGCAAGTAATCACAAAACTAGGGACTAGTTCACTACCAAGCAGGTCGAGCACAATTTGCCTTCGTGGTGCAGTTGCACAGCAAGTTGGGTTGACTTGCATCATAGCAAAACCAGCTTTCTTACTACATTTGTCGTCGAGACTTCCATTCTAAGGCCAATTAATATCTCAAAAACCATAATCTAAAAAATCTGCGGTTTGACACCCTTCCAATCTATTTTTGACTTGCAACGGCACAAGTTGACTGGTAGAACACCTTGACTGCTCACGCATTGCTGATCTAAGAGGGCAAAGGCAAGGCACATAGGGGTGCAATTAGTCTTCTCAAGGGTATGGAGGGTTGTTTAATCAGCAATATACCTACAAGTTGTAATTCCTTGGCATGAATTACAAACACAACCGTCTAATGCAAATGATGACCGCAGTCACCGCGAAATTGTAGATTCTATACCCTTTTGTTTTCTATTCATATCTCACAAATTACTGCTCCAATATGCACAAAATTTGGTGGACTTGTAGATCCATGGGTCGTCTAACTACTCACCAAAATTCAACTTAATCGGACACCGTTTGACCATCCAAACAATTCATCTACCAAAACTGCTATGTTCGGAAATGGCAGCAAACCAAGCCGACAAGATATCTCTCTAATCCGATGTTTTACTCAACCAATACTCAAACTAACTTAAGACATTGAAGGGCCCTAAGCAAGGAATGAGATCACGAAGTTTGGGGTCAATCCAACTTCGTTTGAGTCACTAATCGCCGGCTTGAAGATAACCGGTTTAGTGCCACAAAATCTGGACATATTTCGTGTTCTCCCTTTTCTTTGCTTTCACACATTGATGTGTGTGTTTTGCACTCTCTAACCTTTCTCATAGCAGTAGCAGCCTTTCCCTAGCTAAGGATGGAGGCTAGAGTTTTCCTCACATGCTTCTCTGGTAACACTTCAACCATCGTTCTAGACACCAACTAGACTATGCACAAGCATTGGACTTGTGGGCTGTTTTTGCAGGGCACAAAGCATTAGTCCACCTATAGGGCATTTCTACATTGACAAGGAACCATTCCTATATATCCTTCGACACTTCATCCAATAGAGTCCGGACACATGTGTTAGTGGCACCTTGGGGCATAAAGATGCTGACTAAAAACTAGGGACATGCTTTCGCTAGCTCCTACCTAGCCGATACCACATCTTGCACTATATACATGATTGTCCAAGATGGAATTGACTTGATAGCACATTTGGAGAAGAAGTAGCACTTGCATTGTGGGGCCAGGTTTGCTGTTTCCTTAATCAACATCGTTCTGTGAGATCTGGCCTTCATAGTTACCAAATAGTCGTTACCTAACTGAAGACTAACTTTCCTACTGGTAACAAATCAGTTATTCCTCAACACTAAAAAGGTTCCAAATCTTCACTCTTGATAATAAAAAAAATTGTGGTCAAAGCCTATAGATGGTCGCCATTGAAGTCAGCAGAAAGGGGTCACACCAAAGAAGGTCGGTTGATCACCTTGCACATAAAGGTCAAGACTTGGACAGGAAGCTCATGAGCACTAGGTGACCTACTACAGCACATAATATCCTAGTCCATTTACCTTCCGATTGATAACTTGTTCAACCTTAAGGGTGGTGCATCTTTCTGATCCAACGAAAATGACATAAGTTGCTCACTAGATGACCGACGTCATTACAGGGACAGTCACGTCGAGCAGAGTCACTTGTCTACCCTCTTGCAGTCTGTTTATGTTCCTGTTAGTGACCTATTCTTTAACCGTTGGACTACTCTAGAAGGAAGTCCTATTGCATCTAGTTCAACATATAGATCTCTTGACATGATAAGGAGAGATAACCAAGGAAGAGCTCAAGTGAGAATAACATATCGGTGTAGTTCTGCAATGGATCATGACTAGAAACCTTGATACCAGCGCGTGCCGAGCAGCACAACCTTGTGTGTGCGCCCACAGGAGGCTCTCGGTTTCGTCGCGGCACCATAGATCGCTAATCGTGGCACCATTACTGAACATATAACCTACAAGAAATCTCACATGGCACAAATTGGGTTGCATAGGAGCAAGCACTATGCGAAGGAGGGATAGCAAACAAAGGTAGTCACAAGGTTAGGAGTCAACAAGCAGGGGATCCGAAAATCAAAACGCAATGCAAGAGAGCATAGCTTAATTGCCAAAGACAACTGAGCAGGGGACTTCTTGCCAAATTTCCATATACGTCTTGTGTCCACCAAGTGATTACCAAAACTTGGACGTGGTTCTAGGATAGCGCTCTTCAACACTCGTATGCTTACCGAGGACAAAAGGGGTGATAACTATGGCACTAATTAGATAACAAGCATATATACCCACCACTTGGCTAAACTAGAGGACATTATAGGTTAAGCATGTAACCACAATTATTTCTACCAAGGCTAAGCACACACTTTTCTCAAGCACTTCCTATTCAAGCAACATGGAACAAGGCATTCTGGTTTAACTCCACACAAGGAAGATAGTGCAATACATCGATCACAAGTTACTTAGTACTTAGAACAAAGGAAGGAAAGCATATTTATGCACAAGCACAATCATGATGCATGCTCGTCCTATTCGTCCTCATGAAATTGCCAGCCTAAGGTGGCAATCACGTTCTATGTCGGTGGCATGACACGTACTCTCTCGATATATAGCTAGTCGTCAGCTACATTCAATCTACGCATTCGTGGTTAGCGTACCTATAGGCAAATTTATTGCAACCCATCCCCACAAAGAGATAAATAAGCACACAATGAAAGCAGTAAACTAAGATACTCTCCATATATACATCCCCAGATGTATATACTTCGATATCCATAGCTACCCGATAAATATACCCGCAATTAAGTACCTTCATATATACATGTGTGTAACATGTAAATATTCCAGTAGCCACAGCTAACTCTCCCTTAGACCGATAGTTGGACGGTCATGCTCTCACAACTCACACTTACCTAGACGTAGAGGTAATTGATCCATACATTACCATTCAAGCGAATGGCATCCATACAATAGCACGCCATATGGACGACGAAAGAAAAATTGCAATAAAGTACATCCCTCAAAATTAGTACTTAGATAGCCACCTAATAGTCCTTAACTGGGCATAAAGGAAGATGTCGCTAGCATAGTTTTGTGAATAAGTTTTGACAAATTTGCTTGTAGCTGAAGTTTTAGTTAAAATAGACCTTTTAAAACCAAAACTTAGCTTTTAAAACTATGTACCTGACAGTATTATGCTTAATCTCGCTCTGATACCAGCTGTGACAGAACCGCCCAATTTATACAAGATCAAGTACGGTTGTCCCCGCTAACACGTTGACACACCCATACTTTCACTCATATAAACCCGGTAGTCCGCCGAGTGTCCCAAAAGACCTCGGTAAATCAACATCACAACCAAGATCGCGTGATTAAGCAAATACACATCACATACATCAGGTTGCAGCGGAAATAATATTACAAAGGGGTTAACAAATAATAGTACAAGTTTGGGTTTCAAAACCGCTTAGTGAAAACAACATAGCTTTCAAATGATTACAGTAATATAAGTTCCAAATATATTGCTAGCATAGTGACATCATCCGACAAAAGCATATAGATGAGAAGTAAGTATAGAATCACCAAGCCCACCGGTGGTTAGCCACCATCATCAACAGGTCGAGAACATCACCTGCAACAAGGTGGGATAAACCCTGAGTACTCGAATGTACTCAGCCAGACTTACCCGTCTTAAACCAAAATAAAGCGACACCAAGGATTATGCATGGCTTTCTTTAGTGGGCTAGCTGACTTGTTTGCGAAAAGCATAAGCTATCATGAAGAAACCATTTTAAGTACTTTGCATCATCTTTATTATGACCTATCCATCTAGGTAAGCACCTATACTATAGCAATCACTTGATTAACCAATAACATCCAGTTACCAATTTAGATTTAGCATATCCCATATCATCCAGATAACCATCATTGTTCCATAATAATTACTATGATGACGTAACTCGAGTCAAGTGCTCACTATCCAGGAGCGATGGCGATTCGAATCGATTCCTAACCAGCTGGTGATTTATTCCTCACACAAACCACACCCACCGATCAAGTGAGCTACAGATCACCAATGACACTTTTCAGGTAGCCGCGGGACAATCTGGAGCCGCAGTACCCAGGGACCGCCCGACTGTCAGGAATCAGGTCACACCTGCCCTTGGGCTCACTCTTCACGCCCCTGTCATACCCCCATCAGCACCAATACGCGCACTCGTGTAGATCCCGGCCCGAAATGTGCCACTAGCTTCGCGGTCGAAAGATACTTTATTCGGCCAGCTAAATGTGAGGCATGCGTTCAACATGACAAGAGGGACGAGCAACGATCGGTCCTTAATCGACACAGACGGAAACTAACAGCACCCCAGAACCCTATCTGGTTGCCTCCAACTTTTCCGTCCGGTCTCCAGTTTTCCATCACATATGGTTATAATCCAGGATATCATTCTTTCCATAGCCAATTTCTTCCAGTAACCACCCATAATGTAGGTGATCGAGTATCACCGATCGCTACTGGTCTAAGCAAGGCTAAGCAGTTATTCGATCCTGACCTAACAGGGAAAAGGTAATAAGGTAGGCAAGGATAGTAATAAATGCATCAACGGTTTCAATCAACTCCTACAACTTAATGCAATAATATATAACTCCTATATATATATATAAATAATTGCTTTTATAAAGTAGGAGACTTATAATGCTCCGGGGCTTGCCTGGGATCTGACACAAGTCAGTTCAGTTAGCTTGCACCATCCTGGTGACATCTCCGGTTCTAGCATTCGCTTAGTCCTTCCATCTTCGGGATAGATCCATCAAACACTGTCTTCGGGTTTGGCTCCAACATCACGTCCTTCATGTGGTTCATCTAGCGTACCTAGATGAGATGCAATATGCAAGTGCATAAATATGAAGAATAGTATCATGAGACACATCACAAAATAGCAAGCAAGACAAGCATAGTTTACACTAACACACTTAAGTACTTTGCGATGCTTAACTTAAACATCACACAATCAATCATGCTAAGATGGCAAACGGAGACAACAACACCAAGCATGACACAAGTTTCCCAAGATCTCAGGTGCTCTAACTCAGTCATCATTCAAGGCATAAGTCACACTTAACAATATACAAGCAAACACTATAATTGGAATCTGCCAATTTCTGGACATGCAAACAGCAGCTATAAGATTTAGCTATAACTGGAGTTACATAAATCCAAATGACTTGCAAGAAGACATTATGGAAAGCTTATGAAATTTTCTACAATTCATCTTTAATCATCTTAGCATGATTCTCAAGTTAACTAAGTCAAATATATCTATTTACATAAACTGGTCTACAATTGACAGAAAGCAGCCATTTCTGAAACCCAACTTTAAATAGCTGTAACTCTTAAACTACTTGGCCAAATGACACCAAATTTTAATAGAAGCTAGATACATAAATTATCTACAACTTTTGTATAAACAAGTTTCACAACAAAGCACATTATCATGAAGAACTTTGCTAAGTTCCTATATCTGTCCATAAACCACATCGGTAAGAAAATAATTATTAACTTATGTTGTAAATACATAATTGGGCAAGACCAACTTTACCAACATTTCACAAATGACTAAAGAACACCAGAAAACCTAGTGTCCATGACCAAATAAATTCTTTTAATGCATTTCTTAATTTATTTTAGATAACAAGGTGACTTAATGAACATATACCAAAAGTGCACAATAACTTCTACAAAAATTACAGTGGCTCACATATCCTCTCAATAGTCTACTGTACAAATTTCACTCCATTTGGATATGTATAGCAACCTCTATGAAAAAGACAAGTTGCTAAAGCAAGAAATCACGTGAGAGCAAGATAAACCAATAACTCACTCATACTTCATCCAATACTCATGAAATTTTTACCACACATCAACTATCACATGAGTAGCATGCCACAAAAATTTCACTTCATTTGGAGCCCTAGATCTATAGTTATGAAAAATAACAAATTCAACTAGCATTACAACCTTACTGCACAAATCTATTTTTACCGCAAAATATTTAAACTAAAACATGCCATATTATAGATCCACTGCATAGATAATTTCACAAGGATTCCAAAAAGTCCTCATTTACTATTTTACGAATTTTCTATGATTTACTATGAATTTCCAAAGTTCCTGCAAAATAATTACAAACCAGTCCTTACGGCACTATTCACATGAGTCACTGACTTCGCAGTTAGGACCTCCCCTTTTCTCGAATTTGAGCGCGAAGTCCATCAGCTTCATCCCTCGACCGGAAACAGAGCAGTTCGCCGGAGCTCATGATTCCGGCCGCCGTGGTGATCGCCAGCGACGAAGGAGGGGTCTCGGAGCATCAACGAGCCCAGCCGCACCTGTAGGAGGTCCCAAACTTGGACGAAGACTGCCGGTGGAGGGCCGGCCACGTGAGCCAGCGACGGCCGTGGTAGCCTCGCCGGCGCTCGGTCTTCCGGCCACCGTGGTTCTCAACGGCGACAAAGGAGGGGTGGACGAGCACCAAGGGGGCATAGCGGACTCGTAGGACCATCTTGCATGTCCTGAGATGGGCTAGAATGGCCTGGCCACGTGCATAGGTGCCCACGGCGGCCACGGCACCTGTGGCAGCGCGCTACGGCCATGAAGAAGGGCCGGGCAGTGGCTCGCAAGGCCAAAGAGAGGGCGGTTGAGCCGGTGGCGCACGTGGTGGGACACAAGAAAGCACGGGGGCAGCGGGAATGCGGCGTCGGTGAGCTTGGCCAGCCGGCCATGGTGGACGCGCGTCCTGCCTCAGAGCGGAGCGAGGAGAGCGCGAGAGGGAAATAGAGAGCAAGGTTGAGTGGGAGGGCAGGCGGGCGCGGCCTTCAAGCGGTCGCCAGTGGGCAGCGGCGTCAGGCTGGCCATGGCGCGTGGCGGCCACATGGCAGCAAAGCCCGTCAATGGTGGCCACGTCCACAGACAGGTGTTGCCCGTTGAGTCATTTCACCGAGCACGTGGCGGGCAACGACGTGGGCAAGGTGGAACACCGTTTTGGGTCTCTTCCAGGCCGAATTAGACATTGGGCCATAAACAAAGTTTGTTCACCTCGGCCTGCTCTACGTTTCTTATTTAAGGTGCCCGGCCATTTGAGCTTTGTAACAGCGGATAATTAAGCTCCAAGATGATAGTGTCAATATGTTAACAGCGATCACGGAAACTCGCTTTCGGAGGTCGAAACTCGATCAAACTTAGTGCAACTTTTTGCATTCTCTTCTCCATAACATAAACTTGAACTTTTATTTTTGGACTAACTCAAGTTGCTTAGCAAAATTTGGAGAACGCAGGATGTCAACGTCGATATCGGTGAAATCCGGACTACAAACACGGTCGGGTTGATTTCAGCTTTTTCTCTTATACTTTGAGCACTGTTTTGATCTATTTCGAAGCTAAATCATGACTTGGTCCTTTAAGAAAGTTTGTTATACTCAAACTTTTCTTCAACTTTCATTTTTGGTCAAACCTCATATCTAGTCCAAAAGTCAACTTTATTTCTCGGTCAACGCAAAGTCCTTTCTGCTACAAAATATAGGGTTTCCATTATTTTTGGACATTTTCTCCACCTTCGCTCAACATGAACCCTTCATAACTTTTGTTGTAGAGTTCAATTAGAGTTGTTTGAGCAAGGTTACAAGGTTTGGTTGACTTCATATGTTTCCATTCACTTGATAAAGCAATTCATGCAAAGATATGACTTATCATTTCATGTGACTTTTTGATTCCAAACTTCATGAAACTTTTCCATGGGTCTAGATGGATGCATGTGGATGTAATGTACATGGAAGAAGCATGTTTAGAATTACTCTTGCATAATCTTAACAAGGGTCTATATGTAAGCAATTGTGCGTGGCCCAAGTTTAAGTTGAAGCTCCATCATGTAGATTTGATCTTGACACCTTGATTACCACTTGACATGTCATGTTTGAGCTCAAACCCATTGCTTAACTGGTGACAAACACCTGGGGTGTTACAGTGCGTCCAGGGCGCCTGTGGCGGGCGTGGCACGGCCAGTCATGTCCTCGATGTTGCAGGCGGAGGCGGCATGGCCGGAGCCATCGTCTATGTAGGTGGCCATGTCTGAAGCAGGGTGGACAAAAGGGGGCACACCCGAGGCATGCTTCATAGATGTGGAGATAGGGTAGGCTTATGTCTCCACATCACCCGCTCCCTCTATCACTAGAGGAGCCGCTCTAGAGGAGCTACCGCTGCAAGAGAGGTCAGCGTCGGTTGAGGTCAGCACGGGGACATCTTGGTCTCTGGTCTGGGTGGCTGCCCTTGATGACGTAGAAGAGGAGAGGGAATGGGGGAGTGTCCACACAGAGGTTGGGGACACAGTTCGTGCCCTGACCACCATGATGAGCTCGATGGGCGACATTGTCACCCCAGTTGGCTAGGTTTGAATTGATCGTGCTTTCTGACCCCCATGTTCTCTTTCTGTGCCTCTAAGTCTTGTCTTCTTCGTAGGTCCTTATGGCCCATAGCCAAGAGAAGTTCTAGTTCCTCGCTGAGGAGACATGGTGGAGTAAGGGCTGGCCGCATAGCTTGCTGCCTCCTGTCAGGAGGTGGCTGAGCTTGTCCCTACCGCCTAGGAGGTGTCTGACCTTTGAGTCAAGGAGAAGGATGCTTATGACGATGCCCGTGAGGCCGATGAGAAGCTCATGGCGCTGATCGAGAGGGCATGTATGGATGCCATGGAGGCTGAGCGGCCATGGAAGGAGCGGGACAATTTGCTCTGGGCCATAGAGGAGCTCTACACTGGGATTAACCTGGCTCGCTAGGAGCACGCCGATGCTCAGTAGTGGATCGACCGCCTCGAGGATGAGCTTTAGAGGGAGAGGAACCTGAAGGTTGCGATTGATGGCGTGTCCGCTAGGCTTGCCATGGAGGCCGGTCAGTGCCAAGAAGAGGTCTGGCACCTGGTGGCCGAGGTGACCTAGCAGCTGGATGAGGTGTGCAAGCTTTGGGCGGATGTGAACGGTAAGTCTCCGGTTTTCCTTATTGTCTTTCTCACTGAAATCCATGGTAAGCCTTTTGACACGGTCGGTATGTGACTTGGGCAGGCCTCAATGACAAGCTCGAGGCAGAGGTGGTGAAGAGCCGTGGCCTAGAGAAGGAGCTCAGCGAGGTGAAGGACACCCTCTAGAAGGAGAGCAACGAACATGACAACCTACACGTCCCATGGGTTCCCAAGACACGCGTATGTGCCCTAGAAGTTTCCCACAAAGATTTCTTTTAAGTCCGCCTAACTTTGGATTTGATTGGGTGGAAGGTGTTCCAACCACGTTCATGCCGAATTGGCTAGGAATAATGGAAGGTTGCGGATAATGAAATTGTCACTATCTGCTCCACCGGTTTGGCAAGCAAGCCCATAATCCTCAAGCCTCAGTCTGGGGTTTATTTCTTGGGAGTATTTTTGGATGTTGGTCGGTGGTCGGAACCACAGTGGGAAGATGACGTTCAGGATGTGTCAGCCAAAAGGCCTAAGGTCCTGACAAGTCGAGACTTAGGCTTCGGTCCTTGGCACTGTCGTAGCATCCACCACAACAAGGGTGGTAGCCGTGGCTAGCCTCCTCCTTCTCATTGCTGTGGGCATGCCTGCGGGCATCTAGGGTGTCGCGCGTGTCATGGTGGAGGCTGAGACGCTCATGCACCGGGCTATACCGCATGGCCTACCGCCTTGCTATGCCTGGTGGACTAACATGTCCTTGTTAGGTCACTCTGAGGATGTGTTGGCTAGCATCAAGCTCACGTCATCAGGAGAGTGAGCTCTCGGCCTGCTGTGCCGCCACACCCTTGAGTAGCGTGTGAATCTCGTGATGGGGCTGATGATCCTTGGGTGTCGTGTGCTCCGAAAGCCCCCAGAGCAAGGCCGCCGTGGTAGCAATGTTCTGGCTTGCCTAGGTGAAGTGTTAGAGGGCTTCGTTGTCCTCGATGATCCTCCGGTTCATCTCATGGGCCACGGTATGCGTATGCCCACCGTCTTCGTGGCGCTCGATCTCTTGCTCATGCTCCGTGTGTTCCTGCTCGAGCTAGAGTTGTGCTTCTTTGAGCTCTTGGTGTGGCGCCCTTAGCTGCTCTACCCACAGGCGAGGTAGGGCCCCTATGTCCCCCTCAACCTCGTCGTCGAGGTCATCTATTAGGGTAGCCCTCCCTCATGGATGCTTTTGACGTATCCCTCAGGGGTACCTACCATGAAACATTCTCATGAGGGGTGATAGCTCCCCCTCTAGAGTCAGAGTCGGAGGGTAACTCCAATTCTCCCATGAGGTGGTCATAGAAAGATTCCTCAACATATTCGGTCATCCCCATGAACTCGTCGTTCGTAGGGGATGAGGGCTTACGCTGTGCCATAAGGTGGCCAACGATCTCTACAGCATGGCGCAGACCGAATGGGAGCGCTGTTGGGGTGCTCCGAATGAGGTATTCCAGAGAGAGCGGCTCTCCTCCAGCAAGTTACGTCATAACATTGGCAAACGAGAAGGTGAGGCAGCCCAGGTCCTTCTGGGATGATCGGGGTCCCAAGAAGGCACTGAGCTAGCACTCTAGCCTCCTATAATCAAAGCTAAAGAGCTAGTCGCTCCTAGGGGCATGGGCCTTCGGTGTGTGCAACTATAGCTCCTCAAGCGCCTTGGCGATCGCATTGAGGCCTATGGATTGGAGAGGTTGGATGGCGATGGGAACCTGCACCAACTCTCCCTCTATCGTAATGATGAAGTCGAGGTTCCCAAAGTGTACGTGCACGCTTGAGACCTAGCTGATGCCGTGACTAGCCATCTGAGGCCTGATGTGGACATTGAGACGCACAAAAAAGTCCCAACTTGGCACTCCAACTATTGGTGTTTTTAGACCACCGATGAGTAAATTTGTATTTGCACGTCTGGCTTGGATGGTGTGCTCAGAGGACACAAGGGTTTATACTAGTTCGGGCAGAACATCTCTACGTCCAGTTCGCTGCTGCTCGTGTTACCAGCACTTGGTTTGTAGTAGGGGTTGCAAACAGGCGAGAGAGGGTGAAAGCTCTAGTTTGGTTTTGGTGAATTGATGAAACCCTAAGTGCTAACCTAGTTTATCAAGTGATCATGAGATAGGTAGCACACTTCAAGTAGAGAAGCTTATGAAGATCATAGCATGACAATGGTGATGGCGTGGCGATGATCAAGGGCTTAAACTTGAAAAGAAAAAAGAGAAAAACAAAAAGCTCAAGGCAAAGGTATAAACCAAAAGAGCTATTTTGTTTTTGTGATCAAGACACTTAGAGAGTGTGATCATATTTAGGTTTGATAGCCATACTATTAAGAGGGGTGAAACTCGTATTGGAATACGGTTATCAAAGTGCCACTAGATGCTCTAACTCATTGCATGTGCATTTAGGATCTAGTGGAATGCTAATACCCTTGATAATATTTATGAAAATATGCTAACACATGTGCACAAGGTGATACACTTTGTGGTTGGCACATTGGAGCAAGGGTGAAGAAGTTAGAAGTGAAAACAGAGGAGATGCCAGCGTCGGTCAAGTGACCGGACGCTGGATCCAAAAGCACCGAACGCTGACTGCTTGCGTCCGGTCGTGTTGACTGGCGGTACAGAGGCTAGGGTTTACCACCGAACGCTGGGCTGTGTCCGGTCGAGGTGGACCAGACACGTCTGGTCGAGGAAAACCGGTTTTTGACCCTTACTGTACTCGACCAAATGCTGAGGCTCCAGCGTCCGGTCAGTTTTGCCGAAGCATCCGGTCAGCTTCATAGCCGTTGAAGACTGACGAACAACGTTTGAAGCTGGTGACACATGGCGTCCATCAGTGGACCAGACGCTGAGTCTAGGGTCTGGTCAGTTGGACCGGAGCGTCCGGTCAGAGCGCAGTGTGCCCAGTGAAGGGGTACAACGGCTCTATTTCGTGGGGGCTTCTATTTAAGCCCCATGGCCGGCTATGGCTCACATCTTTGGCCATTTTCATTGACATAGCAACCTTGTGATCCTAGCCAAAGTCCTCCCACTCATCTCCATCATTGATTCATCATCATAGTGAGATTGGGAGTGATCCAAGTGCATTGCTTGAGTGTTTGCATCTAGAGGCACTTGGTATTCGTGTTTCGCTGCGGATTTTGCTTGTTACTCTTGGTGGTTGCTGCCACCTAGACGGCTTGGAGCAACGAGGATCGTTGAGCGGAGGGTGGTGATTGTCTCTGGCTTCGATCGTGGTGATTGTGAGGGGTTCTTGACCTTTCCCCGGTGGAGCACCAAAAGGTACTCTTATGAATTGCTCGTGGCTTGTGTGATCCTCATCTTGTGTTGGTTGTGCGGCACCCTATTGAGAGTTTGGCGTGTAAAGCCAATTAGCACATGAACCTCCGAGTGAGTGAATCGCCACAACGAGGAGTAGCTTGACGGCAAGCAAGTGAACCTCAGTAAAAATCATTGTGTTCATCCTTTGATTCCGAGGTAATTGGTCTTCATTGTTATTCATCCTTATGATTGATTGGTTCACTCCTCTACACGGCGGTATAACTATCTTGATCACTCTCTTTATATTATCACAAACTAGTTGACATGCTTTTTAGTGTAACTATTTATGAGAGCTTGCTTGGTTGGTTGGTGTGGCTCTTTAATTAGCCTTTGAGAGCACACTAACATAGGGTAGTGTCATACCTCTTGTGTGAATCGACACTATCTAAACTAGAATTGTGGTAGATGGCTTGCATTTTGAGAAGGCTAGCGCAACACTTGCTTCGCCTCATAATTATCTAACTATTTTGTTAAGTGTTGTTGTAGAAATTTTTATTAGGCTATTCACCCCCCTCTAGCCATTAGGACCTTTCAGAAGGAGAGGGTCCCAAGTCTCTGGCGGAAGGGGTGAATGGGTGCTGAGAGCTCGATTGCTGCTCAGTCATGTGCTCATGTCATGCTCTTGTATTCTGATTTGTACGTCTAGATCCCCTGGTAGGGGCGCCCTACTTTCCCTTTTATCGACGAAGGGAAAGCGTGGGTTATAGAGGAGGAAAAGGAGAAGGAGAGAGAGAGAAGAAGGCTTCCACCAGGTCCTTCTCCTCATTCATGCTGGTCCCACCAATCCAATAGATGTCAACAGGGATGGCTCCATGTCATGGCCATGTTCGTCACTGGTGCCATGCGCATGCATCATCTACCGATGATGGTGTTCCACTCTATCCCGACGGACGTCGCGGTGAGTTGATGTGCCTGTCAGCATCTATATGAGGATTAGATAGAATAATACCAGTATGCCCAACACTGTTCTTGATGTGAATCACCAGGTATGGCCCGTCATGGACATGGGGTATATCGAGGCGTGCCATCTTCTTTCCTGGTGTCAGAGTTTTGACCCAAACCCATACGCTTGGACCTAGAGTGGTTGGCAGTGGTATGGGTCCTCGTCGGACGAGACGAAACCTATGGACTTAGGGTCAGGTGAGACGGAGCATGAATCCAAGGGGTCGTGCGAGACAGAGCCCGCACCCAAGGGGTTGGGCGAGACGGAGCCCGTAGCCTTGAGGTCAGGCAAGACGGAGCCTGCACCCAAGGGGTCGGGCGAGACGGAGCCCATGGCCTTGAGGTCAGGCGAGATGGAGCCTGCACCCGAGGGGTCAGGCAAGACGGAGCCCGCACCCAAGGGCCGAGCGAGACGGATCCTGTGGCCCTGGGGTCGAGCGAGACCTTTTAATATGTCTCGAGCCATCCGGGGGAGTCAGCGTGGGCGCTAACTTCCTTGCTTTGGGTATCCCTATTAATGATACCCGACAACCAGGAGCTATAAAGTGGTATCGGAGCAATACTGACTGTAGGATGCAAGCCTAGTAGAAAACTAGTCGTTCTAAGGTTTAGAAGTTGCTACAAAAACCCTTGCTCTATGAACCATGATATTTTCTTCTCTACTATATCTCTACCTCTGTTATTCATCTCTACCTTGGTGCTTATTTTAAAGTCTTTATTCTTATCTTCACTCCTTGATTTGATATGCTTTTAGAAGTGTTCCTCACCACCTTCTTGCATAATCTAAAGATGAGTCTTAGGATTGTTACCCCTAGTACAATGAGGACGATAGTATCACAAGTTGAGTCAATGATTGAGTTGTGCACCTTTATTGCTTTGTTGAATTGTCATTATGCTTATGCTTATTTTGGATCTTTGTAATGATTGCAATGATCTTGTGGGTTTTCACAATTTCATTTAGTTTATAGGCCTAAGGTATAAGGATTAATGAAATAAATAGTTGGGTTTTGGTTATCTCCTGTTTCCTCTATCCTGTCCTTTTAGAGTAGCCTACACTCTTTGGCTTATATCTTTGATTTTGGACTATAAAAAATCATAAGAAAATTATGAACAATAGTATACTTCAATATCTTTCTCTGACCACAAGAATCACCCTGATAGCTATTGTGGTTATGGAGTTATGAAAATCACAAGGCGATACATTGGTGCTGTCTGAAATCTGGAGTAGTTTCTGTTGTGCACTGATTTTGACTACCTGAACTACAAAATTTGGAAAAGTGTTCTATAAGGAAGTTGTGGAGATTTTTATAAGCTTTCCAACAGTATAAGCTACAACTTCATTGGATTAACATATGAGAGTTACAGCTGTTTATTGCGCTGTTGTTTTTCTACTCGCAAGGAATTTCAGATTTCTTGTTTTTGCCCATACACAAGAGTATCACTGGGATGTCAAAACATCTTGATACTAATTAGCTCATCTGTAAAAGGTGCAAGCTACCCTTTTTGTGTCCCCTAGTTGATCTTTTCTTAATGGGGGATAGTCAAAGTGAAGGTGTTTTGTAGATTCTAGCTCTCACTAGGAAGGAATCCTACCAATTCTAATCTACCGCCACCTAATCCTCCATCTATAGAGCAAGCTTTGATGATGCAGACTCAGTTATTATAGACTATTGCTCAAAGTGTGTTGAACAGCCCGCCTCAAGCACCACCTATTGATAAGCGTGGTGAATTTATGAAGGGACACCCACTAACATTCTCTCATACTCAGGTGACACCGAGACCAGAGACACAGAGGAGGGTTCTCATCCACCTCCTAGACCACAGGGTCTGCCTCCAGTGACTCATCTAGATTTGAGGGCCACCACTGGCCATGCAGGTGCAGTAGCTCAGATTTGTGTAGTTTGAGGAGTGGTTCCCGCCTAGGAGGGATGAAGCGTGCTTCTGAGGGTTTATATACACCACTATAGGAGAATTTCCATAATGCATATCTTAACAGTGGGGTTGCTTTCAGGCCTCAGAGGGTTTGCTCCATTAAGTCCATTATAGCAGCAATAGGAGAGTAGATTTGCCCTTACCTATCTTACTTGCCAGGGCTGAATAGACTTACTCGGACGGACAAGCATATATGTTCCATTATGGGTCCATGAGTTCTATGCTACACTTTGGATTGACCTGCAACATAGATTTTTACATTTTGCATTCAGAGGCAGAGACTACAAGCTGATGAGCTTTAGGGTTAGAGAGATACTCAGGCTTCAGGAGCAATGCCTCCTAGATGCCCTCACGGTGGTCTTGTGCCCCCTACAGATCTGGTCCACCATTGCTTCACAGAGCCATTCAGCGAGGGGTCGAGCAGGACACCCAGGGATCTTACTCCTACAGCCAAACTGCTTGATGCTATTATGAGGAGGACCTTGCTTCCGAGGATGGGATATCGCGAGGGCTTGACTTGTATTCAGTTATGGCTATCGAACTCTCTGATGTAGCAGACTTTGTTTGATATTAGGGATCTCATACTGTTAGAGATGGAAGATACCCTTGCAGAGGGGTTCATGGGTCATCGTCAGCTGTCTTATGCTCATTGGATTACATTTCTGATTCACAGGGCAGTTACAGTGAGGCCTCTAGAGATGTTGGCAGAGTATTATGGTGCTACTACCAAGTTCTCTGTATATAACATGACCCAAATGCTTTGTCATAGCAGGCCAAGGGCGCTTAGCCAGCTAAGCCA
The DNA here is from genome assembly GCF_019320115.1 of Miscanthus floridulus. Lineage (NCBI taxonomy): Eukaryota > Viridiplantae > Streptophyta > Magnoliopsida > Poales > Poaceae > Miscanthus > Miscanthus floridulus. Next base: position 141,062,530 of record NC_089582.1, read on the forward strand.
TCGCCCAGAGATGCCAGAGACTGTAGCCCAGTAGGATGAGACTACCAGGGGCACTGTAGCTATAGAGGATTACTGTGACTAACGTGTGTTTTATAGATGCAATTAAGTTAGGTCATGGTAATGGAAATTGATTGGGCAATCATAGTTGTCATGCCCCTATGATGGAAATCATTTCGGTTTTCAAAGGATGGACGACAAGGTTAAGGATGGACTAGTTCTAAGTGTCGTTTGGTGTTGAAGAGACACTTAGAGTAGTTTAGGACTTTATTTTTCCTTTGGCCATACTATTAAGGGGGTATAGATGGGTAGCTTGACCTAGGTGAGTCTAGTGGATTAGGTGTGGTGCACACTTATCAAATCTATCTCTAGGTAGCTCCTAAATAGCCCTAAGATCAATTGGAGCAAACTTCATTCACATATGATTTCGAGTTGGAAGTAAATGGAGGGTCAAATGTTGACCAGACGCTGGTTCCGGTGTGACCGGACGCTGACCTAGAGTCCGGTCAGTTCATTTGATTAAGGTGAAGTCGTTTGGTTGTGACCGGACGCTGGGTGCTAGAGTCTGGTCAACTCTAGTAAGGTTCTAGAGAGAGAGAGAATCCTGATCAGACGCGTTCGGTTAGTGCTGACCGGACGCTGATCAGGTTCTAGCTACTGACCAGACGTTGAGCAGCAAAGTGACCGAACGCTAGGTTCCTGAGTCTGGTCAACATCAGTAAGGTTCTAGAGGGCAGTTTTTGTGACCAGACATGTTCGGTCAGTGGTGACCAGACACTGGTCAGTGTCCAGTCACAACTTAACTACTCGATGGCGGGGAGAACTGACTAGAGCGTCTGGTCACCTTAACCAGAGCATCTAGTTACCCCTACAAATGGCACATAACGGTTGTTTTGAATGCGGGGTTATAAATACTTCCTCTATTCACTTAAGGGATCACTTTTGCTCATTTCAACAGCTGAGAAACACCCTTGAGAGTGCTAAGAAGAGCAATGTCCTAGTGAGGTGATTGAGATTTGAGAATCCAAGAGAGAGGCCTTATTAGTGAAAGCAAGAGTAGCAAAGTGTGTATCCACCCTTCTCATTAGGCTTGTCAGTGGTCAAGTGAGAGTTCATGCTTATTACTCTTGGTGATCGTCATCACGTAGACTGGCTTGATGGTGATTGGGAGTTTGGTGATCATCTGACGGAAGCTTGTGGATGACCCAACTCAAGTTGTGAGCGGTTGTGGGTGATTCACCATGACGGAGTGTTGAAGAATCAACCCATAGAGAGCACTTGATCCTTAGTGTGGATCAAGGGGGAGCTACACCCTTGCATGGGTGCTCCAACGAGGACTAGTGGGGAGTGACGACTCTCTGATACCTCGGCAAAACATCGCCACGTTCCTCCTTCTCTATTTACTTTAAACATTTACTTTGAGCAATTCAATTCTTGTCTTTACATTCATAGAATTGTTATGCTAGAGTAGGATTGGAACATAGGTTGCTAAACTTTTATGTGATAGAACAATAGGAACACTTTCTAGGCACAAGGGGTGAAGTGGGCTAACCGTAGGGTTTACTTATTGCAAAGAATTTTATAATTAGCCCAATTCACCCTCTCTTGGGCAATCTTGATCCTTTCAGCAACCCAATGATGAAGTGCAACATTTTAGCTCTCAAGAGCCATGTTTGTCACCTCCTACTATCACCTTGATGAAGTCCAATACTTCTACTAGTAAGAAAGGTTATGATTATGGTGAGATTGAACACTATAAGAACGATTGTCTTGAGAAGTTTGCTGAGAGTAATCAAAGCCTGAATCGACAGTAGCAGGAGCCAGAATAGAATGTCCATAAGAAGCAGGTGCAAGAAAATAAATTAAAATGAAACCACATCCCTAGAAGTCTAAACAATATGGATATGATTACCACCCAGGACGTTGTTTATGTTTTGATTGCAGTAAGCTCAGCCCCTGCCATGGTTTTGTTTGACCCCAATGCTTCACATTCATTCATCTCTAGGGAATATGTGGAAGATCATAAGATAACTATGCTTCTAATGAGGAGACCAGTGATAGTTAAGTGCTCTAGGAGGAGAAATGAAGGCAAACCACATATGCCCAAATGTTAGTCCTGATGTAAACAGGGTAAACTTTGAGGCAAACCTTACTTGCTTTGGAGTGAAGGGACATTGATGTTATCCTTGGAATAGGATGGTTGTCTACATGCAAATGAGTGATTAAGTATGCTCAATGCTCGGTGCTTCTAACAACACCATCAGGAGAGAATTGAGTATGAGGGTATTCAACCTGCACCTGAGGAATATGTGAATGACCTACTAGAAAGTGTGTCCTGTGAGGATAGTAAAGTGGATTGTGAGTTTTAGATGTCAATGTAGAGGAACAAACACCTTTGGAAGGAGATATTGGACACATATAATTGGTTCTATGTAGGCTCAAAAAACATCAACATGACATTAAGCCGGACAAGTGAGTTCTCTATGTGGATATGTTATTAGGGGGAAAAGGTACCAAGAAAGTTAGTGAGGTGATTGAAACCCACTCAAAGATGTTAGAGAAACTTAGGGTTTCAATAATGAGATTTGGTTAGAGGTTCAAGGGAAGTTTATCCAAGATCGTCAAGGTATTGATAGTGTTACTGAATAAGGTTTAAGTTTGGATCAAGAGACCTCAACTAAGTATTTGAAGGAGAAAAAAGAGAGAGGTTGAAGTAAAACCTATGTATTAGCTTTGCCAGATCAGGACAAGAGCTTTATATCCACTATGGTGCACCCTATCAAGGTGTGGGATATGTTCATATACAGGAAGAAAAAGTAGAGGTTTATGCAGGAAAACATGAGATGGAACATCTAATGTATGATCTGGAGTTATCCATTGTGGAGCATGAAGTAATATCTTCTTGGACGTAAAAGTGACATCTAGGTGGCTCATAAGAATCTAAAGAACATTTTCACTAAGATGGTTTTGAGATTGTGAAATCATTGTTGGATTGAAGCAATCAAGGTTTTATGACTTGGAAAAGTGTTATCACTTGGAGAAGCAAAAGTCGTTGTCGATGCCTTAGCAAGAGAGAGTTATGCTAAGAAGATTCAAAACCATGGACTTAGAATTGTGTTTGAGAGTTGAGCAATTTGATCTGAGCATATAAAGTCATTAATGTTTTAAAGCTGGTGACAGAGCCTACTTTGGACTAAGAAAGTGAAAAGGCTCCGTTGGAAGGTGGATATTTTAAGAAATAGAATTGGTAGTATGGATTAGAAAGGAAAGGTGGCCTAGTGATTAGGAGTTACCTCAGGGTTATTCAGAGTACTCGTCAAAATCTTGGGAGTTGTTTAGAAAGTACTTGGAGTAAGGTTAACAGGTATATAAAGTAAAGTGGGATCCTTATCAAGAAGATGGAACTACTCGATGAAGTAAAGAAGAATCCAAAGGCATAGAATATATATCACTTTTGTCACCATCTCCGTGAATCTTGGGGACAAGATTTATCTTAAGGGGGTAGAATTGTAACACCCTAAAATTTGCTCTTTTTGAAATAGGGCTTAAAAAGATTTAATTTTGTATCTTTGTGCTCATGAAAATATAGGAAAATAATTTTTTTAATAAATTAAAATTCATCCTAAGGTTTAGCAACTTGTTTGTGAATACATGCTAGTGCATTGGAATTATTGGAATATGCTGCTTTGTATAAAATTCAAAATAATTCAAATTACTTTAAAAAAGGTTTTGCAATGGCTTTAAAATAAAAGAAAATGAGTTAAAAAGAAAAGAAATTTCCTTTCTCTCATCTGGCCCGCTAGCCTTTTCTCCTCGGCCTGGTCCATTCCCACCTTTTCCCCTCCTGCTCTGGCCCAGTCCATCGCCGTGACCCAGTTTCCCTGCGCCTCCGCTCTCGGCCAAGCTACGCTTTTCCCTCTCCCACGGCCTAGTGCGCTCGCGCCACCTCTCTCCTCTCTCGGCCTCCTTCCCCACCACGCTGAACCATAGGCCCAGTGCGCCACCGGCCCAGCCGCGCAGCCGCGTCGCTGTGCCCTCTCTTTTCCGTGCCTCCCCTGTCGCTGACTTGTGTGACCTAGCTATCAGTTGCGCCATCTCCTACCTCCATCGTCCCCTCCACAGACTCTGTCCACCATGAGAGGCTAGTGCCACCATGACTCTGTGCCTTGCCTTGCGCCCCACGTTGCTTCCCAGCCATAAATAGCAGCCCTGCACCGTGCCACTTCCATCCCTAGCCTCGGAGCTGCAGTCAAATCGCTGAATCGCCGTGCCACCATCCGCCATCGCCCTGCCGAGCCACGCACCGCCTCTGTCCGCTCCGCGCCTCGGTAAGATGCCTAGCCGAGCTCATAGTTCTCTCCTCTTCCTCCCCGTGCTTCCTGATTGCGTTCCGGTGGTCTCTAGGACCATTTTCGCGCTCACCGACGAGCTCTGTGTTGTCGGCAATGGCGTCCCGCCGTGTTGATTCCCTATTCCTGGCCGCGCCCTCACTCACCCCAATCTAATCCCCACCGTCCAATCTCGATCGAACAGGCTTAAATCCAACCATACCCCTTTCGACCGACAATCTTTCAAAAGAGCCCCTGTAGTTTCGCATAATAGAACCCGTCGTCCCTGTACTTTTTCTAAGGAATCCCTATACTTCTTTTTTATCTTGCTCACCGTCCTTTGCTTAGTTTAAAATCTGATTTTATTAATTTAAATTCTAAAATCAAGTTCTAGCTATTTATAGAAGTGCCACTGATCTTGTTTTAGCCATAAAATCTCCGTTTTATCTCCGTTTTGATCCGTTTAAGTTGCATTAGATTCATAATTGCATAATTTACATGTTCATCCTACTATTAAATATATTTTCAACTTTTGAAATTCGAGATTAGATTTAATCTATTATTTTATTAAGGAAAATCTTGTTTAATTCATAACTTTTTCGTTATAGCTCCGATTAAAGTGCTTTTTGCGTCTGTGTTCGTAGCAACATGTAGAACATCTTTAAAACCTTTTTACTCATTGTTTCATATGTTTGGTGTACTATTCTAATTTAGTTCTATTGTTTGCTTCATGTACGATTGCATGGATGCTTGTATGGTGCTTTATGATCATATCCAGTCGGTGAGTTTTGCGTTGGTGATATAGAAGAAGTTGGTGATCTAGAAAAAGTCCTTTGGAGGTTACAATTCACTAGAAGAAGATATGAGTTTAAGGCAAGTATAGCATGGGATCTTCCTTGTTGACCTATACACCTTTAATCATTTAATTCATACTACATGTGTCTATCTTGACTACCACTAAGAATTTCCTTGTACTTTGTTACCTTGTACCTTGATTCCTATGGGTTATTGTATTGGGTAGTATGATGCTAGTGCTCAACTACAGCCATGATCTTGTAACTTGACTAATGGTATATGCAATAAACACTAAAAGATGCTTTTTAGCATCATGGAACAAGGGGGCTAGAGCATTGGACTAGTTTTATGGTGCTCTAGATTTTCTCTCCCTAAGGACTTATATGCAAGCGAACATCCGGGACTTACAATACAACTGTGAGGGCTACATGGCTCTGGCTTTAGCTCAGTATGAGAACATTTTCTAGCTTGTTAGAGGTTACCTTTATGGCGTAAAAATGGCTTGCCGAATCGGGTATAGGATAACCTCTACTCTTATGTGTATAGGCTGCATGTCATTGTGCCATTCGACAGTGGGGTTCCTATATCTATTCGCCGAGTGAATCTAATAGCCATAACTTGTTAGATGAACCTTTGAAAGGCTTTATAGTGAATCCTACCGACCTTCATTGGAAGTGGGTCAAGAGATTAGCTACCTCGGACGAAAGGGTAAATCACGACTCACAGTGAAAGTGTACAACCTCTGTAGAGTGTAAAACTGGTATATCAGTCGTGCTCATGGTCACGAGCGGCCTTGGACCCTTACGGAATAGATGATGAACACGAATGATACTGATGATGAATATGCTCACTAATGATTACCGTTTATGCTATTCATTCTTCATGTTTACCTGATCATGTGTTTACATGGGCTATGATAAACTTGTTGCTACTCAATTGCTTAAAATTGTGACTCATTAAATGCTAATCGCAGTTGAACCAGTGTCAGCCTTTTGAGCCTCATAAACCACATGTTATATTTGTTGAGTACGACATATACTTACGCTTGCTTTACTTTTTAAATCTTTAGAAAAAATCCCGGATAGGGTACTAGATTGCTAGAGTTTGGAGGAATTAGCCTTGTGATCAACCAGTCAGTTGTCCCTATGGAATTAGAGTCTTCACCCGAAGATTGGAGTTGTCTTTCCGCTGTTTGCTATCTAATGTTATATTCTTTATACTAAGTACGTTATATATTTAGCATTGTCTATTGATATTATCCATATTTGTAGCTATATGTGAGATTTGACTTTTTGGACTCACGTATGGTGTGTATATGGTTTTGTTCTTAAAACCGAGTGGTACATTACAGTTGGTTGGCAAACCGTACATCGTTCGCGAGAGAATGAAGACTCAATAATTCGTGCAACGCGAGAGAGAATGAAGACTCAATAATTCGTGCAAGGAATGAATTCATGGACAGTGTTATTGGGAATGAAGAGGATCAAGTACACACATAAGGCCTTGTTTGCATGCATATGTATTTATCTTAATATACATATATTAAAGTAGATTGGAGTAGAATTAAACTATATTTCTTTTCATTCTACTTCAACACATATGAATTAAAGTGAATACACACGTTTCCAAACAAGGCTAAACGATATATTCTTCTCCTTTGATAGTACGTAGCAAACAGTACGTCCGCACTGTGATAAGGCGCAACGCATACAGTTGAGAATCCCACAATGTGCATGTGCAAAAAAATCCCTTCCCCAAGGAAGGAATAAAATCCCTATCCCAAGCAAAGCATGCACATGCACCCCGATTCCACAACACACCCAAGAAAAATGATTTTTGAAAAATCATTTTTTAAGTCTGACAAATTATATATAAAAAATGCTACTAATATTTATGGTATGTAATATATACTGTTAATTTAATAGTAGAATATAATATATTAGGAGATAAATAAATATAGTCAAATTTAAGAACAAAAAATACATAGCTACTCGATAGATTGTACAATTACATTTTACGTTGACGGATGCATTATGCATGTGTTTGGTCAGTTGCCCACACACGGGCGACCGGTTTCGTGTAACGTAATGTAAACCTCGATCGCCATTGATCTCTAGCTTAGCTAGCATGCATGGGCAAGCAAGCTAGTTTCCCTTGCCGTGGAAGCAGCAGAAACGAGCCAGCCGGGAGGCAGATCGATCAGAAGGCTTTGCTTGGATCCCCTGCAACGTCCGTGCGTGCCTGTCAGTGGCCAGCTCACGCGCACTGCCCGGTGCCCGCCCCCGCCACCAATGGCGACGACGTCTGGGTCTGTCGGCCGGGCTGGAAACGAACGGGGGAACTCTCCAGAAAAGCTCGCTCCTCCTCGTTGGCACTGCCACAGCCCACAGCTGACAGCCCCGCGGCCCCGCCGGGGCTCCATTGATCGGTTGAAAAAAAGGCCTGGCGCTTCACGTGCCCCCCTCTTGTACTTTCCGCGTCCACGACGCCGGGGCCCGGCCGGGTCATCGACGACGGAGATGGAGCCACGGCTCACGGCCGGTGGTGCGGAGCACATGCACATGGGAGGCTCGCAGCAGATCAGGCTCAGCTCCCTCGACGGAGTGGCGGAGCTTTGGATGCGTTGCCTCAGCTGGGGCGGCTGCTGCCTGCCGCCGGAGACGCAGTCGACCCAGGGCCCAGCCTGCGGCTCGGTCTGGTTCTGGTCTGGACTTTGTTGGCCTCGATCGGCTCGGCCTCTGATCTGTCTGTGGTCAGAGCTTTCAGCTGCTCGCATGGCGTCTGCACATGCATCTCGTCGTATGATTGCGAGTGAGATACGTGTCGTGGACTACGGACCAGGAAAAGGGTGTCTGGAGAATTTGGATTCTTTGTAGACGTCAGGTATTCGTTCAGGTAGCAGGCAGACAGCCTAGGTGCACGAGGCTACGGGTAAACAGGAACGTGGTATAGGAGTTGTCACTGACACAAATAATGCCTTGCTCGATACCGTGGCGGGAACATATGGCGTGCGGACCAACTTGGAAACAGGCGTTTCCTGCTAAAAAGTCGTCGTCGTTGCCTGGCGGAGCGAGAGTGCGACAACGTGACATTGCATTATTTTAAGAAAAAAAATACTCCTCTTAAACATAAATTCTCTAACTTGAACCGAAAATTAAAGAAAATTTACCAACATATCTATAATTCTAAATCAGTTTTACTAAATCCTACATGGAATATATTATGATGGTACATAGTAGTATTTTATTTGGACTAGTAGACGTTGGCATGATATATTTTCATATAAAGTTGTTCAAAGTTAAAGATTTTCGACTTAAATAAAGCTATATAATTTAGGATGGAGGCAGTACAAATTTATTAGGATATCGATATGTTCTTTCGCATATGTTTAATTACTTAATATCGAATAAAAATAGTTACAATATTATGAAAGCACTTGTCGTGACAAATTTGGAAATATCAAACTTCCACGGTTAATGTACAGAAAATTGTGCAAATTAAGCCTAGATCAATTAGTGCTTGTTTAGTTCCAAAAAGTTTTCCAAAAAGTGCTACAGTAGTCATCACATCGAATCTTGCGATACGTGCATGGAGCATTAAATGTAGACGAAAAAAAGTAATTGCACAGTTTGGTTGGAAATTACGAGACGAACGTTTTGAGCCTAATTAGTCCATGATTGAACACTAAGTGCCAAATAAAAACGAAAGTGTTACAACAGCCAAATCCCCAAAATTCGCGAACTAAACACGCACTTAGTTAAATTTTGTGTGGTGGAGGCTGTCTCTAGGTCCAAGTCATTGACTTACCATGAATGCTCGTATATTTTAGAATTTGTTGACAATCTAACAGTGCTATTTTTCAGCTATAAACGACGTGTCAATCGATAATGATGCATCTGCAATCTGCTCTAGTTTTTCATGGATGCTCGTAAGGCTAGGATTTACGTGGGTTTGTTTAGAGGGGTGGGTGTACGTACAATTTTGTAGGATTCTGTATGATTAACATATATGTACGTCTAGAGATAACTACTAATTTCACAAAAAAAAAGGTTGCATACCGACAGGATAGCTAGCTGAATGGGGAAAAAAAAAACTTGACTTTACGATCGAACCGAGTAAACAGTTGCATACCGACAGGATAGCTGAAATCTCGTGGTGCCATGTTTCTAAAAACAGGGTACCAATGCAGGGGTTTATTAGTCGGGCGTCAGCAAATTTTAAGGCAAAGGGTGGCTTATCGACTTGCCTGCGGTACTACTACTGCCGGAGTATACTATCCGCAGTTTGGCAATGGCAATGGCAACGCTAGCTAGTTTGTGCGTGCCGCCGATGCCGGCCGGTAGAGGATGGTTACCGTGCACCGTCTGCAGCTTACGCGGCCCACGAAAATGTTGAAACTCATCCAAGCCAACCTCTTTCATGGGCCAAGCTCAAGGAAAGCCGTTTGGGATCTTGGTGTGCGAATGAGGTAAGAGATCCATACAGGCCCAACTTTGTATTGGGCTTTGCTGACGTGACAGCAGCTAATGCAAAATTCATTCCCCTCCCTTTCTAACAAGTTCTTCGTTCAGGCCAGAGGTGGCGCCTGCAGGAAGCAGGGTAACATTACAGGTTTGTAATTGTAATTCACTAATTTGTAACCACCGTTCAAACTTACTAGTCTCTTTTTTCCCACCTAAATACTCGCCCCAGAAAAGGAAACCAGTATGCAAGTAGGCGTCAACAGAAAATCCTTTGTAGTTCTTCAGAAATCCTCCAATCTAAGCCCCCTCTGGAGCAAAGAATGTAGGAATAGAAAAAACACAAATGAATAGAATAGAAATGCATATGTAAACCAAAGCGATAAAAATACAAGAATTTTGTAGTGATAAGTGTTTTGATGAGCGGTTGGAAAAACACACTAAACAAGAATGATTTTCATGTGAAACTAAATACAAAGGAAAATTTTCTATATTTTTCATGCAAGCGATTCTTACGAACTAAAGGATGCTACAATAACTTAATTCATAGAAATTGGAATCATAAGTTTTTTCCTTGTTTTTTGGCAAATTCTTTGTTTTCTTTGCACATTACAAAAGGAGGCCTACATAAGAACCAAACATCCTACATTCCTAGATTTTTTTTATTATTAATCTTTTTAATACTATTTTTATAAATAAGAAGGTTCATTTTTTTCAAAACGCCATGCCTAAGTCCATGGCGCGGTGAAACCACATGTCGCACCAAGCCTCATGGCGCGGCTGGACTACCACCGTGGCCGGTCAGCGGGCTAATGACCGCTGATGTGTCCCTCTCTGTCGCACCAACCCGCCTCGCGCGCCACTGGGAATTACGTAGGAAAAAGTCTAATTGACCCCCCACCTATCATACTTAGTCTACTTTACCCCCTCAACTATGAAACCGTCTGTTTTACCCCCTGAACTTTCCAAAGTCGTCTATTTTACCCCCTGGGCGGTTTTTCAGAGGCGGGTTGCTACAGTAACGGTGGGTTTGCTACAGTATGTCGGGTTTGCTACAGTGTCATCAGTTTTGAATTTTCTTTTTTTTATTTATTTTCGGTGAATTTTTGAAAAATCATAGTAAATCATAGAAAAATCATAAAATAAAAAATCTAATTTTATTAGACTCCACATGAGTAGATCTATACAGTGAATATATAATACGGTATGCTTTAGTACAAATTTTTTTTAGCTTTAGATTAATTGGAAAATCCAATTTTGTCTGTAATTAATTAGAATTTATCTATAACTAAGTTATACATAGTCCAATGAGTACGAAATTTTTACTATAGTTCAAGCATACAATAATTAGCGTACCATAAAAATTTCACCACAATTGGACCATAGAAGCTGCAGCTATGAATTATTCCAATTAATTACAGACAAAATTGGATTTTCCAATTAATCTAAAGCTACAAAAAAAAATTTGTACTAAAGCATAATGTATTATATATTCACTGTGTAGATCTACTCATGTGGAGTCCAATAAATTTAGATTTTTCATTTTATGATTTTTCTATGATTTACTATGATTTTTCAAAAATTCACAGAAATAAATAAAAAAAAAGGAAATTCAAAACCGATGGTACTGTAGCAAACACGACGTTACTGTAGCAAACCCGCCGTTACTGTAGCAAACCCGCCTCTGAAAATCGCCCAGGGGGTAAAATAGACGGTTTTGGAAAGTTCAGGGGGTAAAACAGACGGTTTCATAGTTGAGGGGGTAAAGTAGACTAAGTATGATAGGTGGGGGGTAAATTAGACTTTTTTCGAATTACATAGCCTCGGTGGGGTTCCCCCCTCTCTCTCTGTCGCTCCCTTCCCTTCCCTATCCGCACTAGAGCGAGCGCACCGCTCGAGACCGACAGCGCCCGTCTCCACCTTGGCCCGCACCCAGCCCTCTCTCTCCCTCCCCATTACTACCTCGGCGTCCCTCTCTCACTCCGACACTGGCCCTCTCTCCCTCATCCCCTTGCGGTGCTGCCGCCCGCTACTCCCCGCCAGCCGTGGCCAGGGGCCGGCGGTGTCCCTCTCCGCCGCCCGAGCTAGGTTTGGGTTAACCCCAACTATTCCCCGCTTCCTAGTACAGGTAAATCCTTTCTTGATTTTTGTATAAATTGTGATTTCACCCTTGATTTAATGGTAGTTTGGGGTTATTGGAACTTAGGGTTCATTTGAAGGTTGCTTTAGGTAGATAAAATGTGTATTAGTTAGTTAGTTTTTTAGATTAGTATGGTTAGTATACTTAGTTAGTATTGTTAGTATATTTAGTTAGTATACATAGTTAGGTAGGTTATATGTTAGTTAGGTTATATGTAGAAAAAAATATGTAGTTAGGTAAGTTAGGTTAGGTTAAATCGTATTTATATATAGTTAGGTTACTATGCATAGGTTATATGTAGTTAGTGGCCCCTGTTTTATTCGCTACGACGATTTTGAAGACTTGATGCAGTTTGTTGAAATGCTTTTATAGATGGATTGTTTAGTCTATTTGCTTTATGGAGGAAGTGTTAGAAAAGAAGATGGGGTGTTTGAAGAAATGGAGGAAGAATTGGAAATGTTTGATGATCCTCCTAGCTTCAGTGACATTTTGTTGCGTGTGAAGGAAAAGTTTGATTGTGGTTTCACATTGAAGGTGAGGTTTGATAGTGGAAAGACTAGGGCACCCTTCGTCTTATTGCCTTTGCACAACGAGGGTCAATGGTCACGCTACATAAGGGTAATCGAAGGGTCAAATGTGACCATGGCTAAGATTGTGGTGGAGAATGGTTACGGAAAGGAGGATGGGCCATCTTTTGATGGAGTTGGAGGCGATGAACAACAATGGAGGGTCAATGTGGACGCAACATCGGTGAATACGGATTTGGACGGTCAGTTGGCGTAGGAGCAACTTCATTCCTCTCCAATGGCAGTGAGTAATCTAGGTTTTCAGTAGGCCGTCTAAATGATGACTTCAATGTGGGTTCATACGTGCGGGATGAGTTGGAGCAGCAGGAGGAGCAAAGGATTAGTGATGAAGTTAGCAGTGATTTAGAGAGTTCAGATGATGATGAAGGAGGCAACGATGTGCCAGTTGACCGCGACGTTTCATTTGGAGATGGAGTTATTCAAGCCTTCCCAGTGCCCAGTGGCCTTGGTGGGAAGCCTAACTGAACTGCATGCTGATGGACGAAGCCTTCAGCATCGCCAATGACTGCACATGAATGGTGGAGTTTCTGCTGACTAAAGTGTCTGTCCACAGGAACATTCTCAAGGTACTACGACAGTTATGTTACGGTCCGATCTTATGATGTGGTGTTAAGAAAAACAAGCTTATGATAATCTGTCATGGTCGTGGCAGGAGTTGATCCTCGTCAGCCAAGGTTTCCTCATCGTGGAGAGTAAGCCAAGTAAGGATACATGAGTGAAGGCGCATGCGTTGGTGAACATCATCCAGGGGCTGAAGTGGTCGGCAAGACCTTCTTCGAGGGCGTCAACCTCCCTGAGTACTTTGCGCTAGTGGTGCCGCTCTTCACCGACAACATCGATAAGGACCCATTCTTCAAGTAACTAATCAACATCTTCATGGTCTTCTACATGACATTGTACTGGGAGGCCCATAAGAAAGTACGACTTCAGCATAGGAGTGGGGAATTTGGTCAAATCTACTTCCAAATATGTTTCTCAAGGGTCATAGCTTGTATCTCAACACTCGGATCAGTTTTGAGTTCCCGAAAAGCGAAATCACCCAAAATCCAAAGAAGGGGTTCGGGAAGGTAAAAACTCAAAACTAAATCATCCGCAAATCAAAACTCAGCAACACACGAGATTGAACCACCATGAACCTAGGAGGTAAGAGCCTCCATTCCCACAAAATTCACCGATTACAAGGTCATATTACACAGATGATGGATTTCTGCATTGTCTAAATCATACGTGGATCTTAACAACAGACTAGAGGGAGGGGAAAGCCTAACAGAGGAGGAAACAAATGAAGTGCTGAAGATATGGCTGGTTGAGGGCAGCCTCTACCTTATTTATAGAGGTATTATACATTCCCAACATTGCCCTTAGATATATATTTAGCTGAACCACTTAACCCTAGGGGCATAATGGTCCAACTTGAGATAGAAGCATCCGACGACCATGCACTCTTCACGACTTTGCTTCGTCTTGACGCAAACTTCGCAATGATGCCACGTGCCGCTGGAACTCCAACCGAGTTTTGAGGCCCAAACCCAAAAATCGTCCAACCCGTGGTTTTCAGACTTCTTCATTCAGGCCAGAGGCGGTGCCTGCAGGAAGCAGGGTAGCATTGCGGTTTTGTAATTGTAATTTATAACCACGGTTAAAATCTACTAGTCTCCTTTTGTTTTCCACCTAAATTATCGCCCCAGAAAAGAAAAACAGTATGCAAGTAGGTACTTGAGTCTGAGTCAACAGAAAATCCTTTGTAGTTCTTTAGAAATTCTCCAATAATCTAAGCCCGCTTTGGAGCAAAGAATGAAGGAATAGAAAAGAAGACATAAATAGAATAGAAATGCATATGTAAAACAAAACAATAAAAATACAAGAATTTTGTAGGGATAAGTGTTTTGATGAGCGGTCGGAAAAACACACTAAACAAGAAATGGGTTTCATGTGAAATTGAATACAAAGGAAAATTTTCTATATTTTTCATTCATGCAAGCGATTCTTTCGAACTAAAGGATGCTACGAGAACTTAATTAGTAGAAATTGGAATCATAAGTTTTTTTGTTTTTTTTGCACATTACAAAAGGAGGCCTACAGAAGAACGAAGCATCGTACATTCCTACTTCCCTGATCCCTGCAAAATGAATGCAGTATTTTTCTAAGACGATATACAGCGACAAGATCAAGAACTGCGTATGCATGTGCTTGACTGAAGTCAGAGGCCAGAGCTCATCGAAAATGACGTAAATTTTGCTCCAGTCTATTCAAATTAACTGAAATCCGATCCTAGATTGAGATCACAGCAGTTCCAAACTGGGGACTGGGGTAGCTATTCAAACGCATCGTCAACAGCACAAGCTACTGCCGCGAACACGTCCTTGTCGCCCACGCTCCACTCGCAGCCGCTCTCCTGGTGCGCCGACGAGTCCGCTCGCCTCTGGCTGGCGGGTGCCGCCGTTTCCGAGGCGCGCACGCTGATCCTCGCGTACAGCACTGGCGGCGCCGCCGCCTCGCCCGGGACCCGCCGGCTGCTCGGCGTTGCAAGCTCGACTCGCCGCTCCACCGTCGCACTCCAGGGGACCTCGGCACGGCCCACGAGTTCGGACCCCAGGACCCGCCCTAGCAGCGCCGCGCGCCCCCGCCGCCTCCGCATCTCGAACACGACGCTGCCCTGGTCCACGAGCTGCCGAACGCAGGCCGGCGAACCGTCGCAGCTCAGCGACGCCACGTCGTCGTCGTTTCCCCTCTGTCCGTCTGCTCGGCGCCGAGGCTGTCGATCTGGATCGCCCTCCTGCCGCCCGCAGGGACGTGCCACCGGAGGAAGAGCTCACCTCCGCCGCAACCGAGGCCCGTTATGCTGATGGAGCTAATCTCGCACTGGAGATGGAAGATGACGACGCAGTCACCATCCATGGTCCATGGATATGGTAGTACGGTAGCGCCACAACTTGTTGTGACGAGTCGACGGGGCTATATTTATACTTGCATGGACAGTTGGACACGGAGCTATATATCCATGGAGTTGGAGATCGGAGGTGGGTGGTGCTGGTGACTAGGTTTGCGTGAAACTTTTGGCAAGCGAGTGCAAGCTCCAATGGCAACAAGAACGGGGCCATTGGTGGTGTGTGGTGTGTGCTTGCTGTGCTGTAACTTTAGCTCTTGAGGTGAGCAAGGGGCCAGTGTTGGCATTGCTCATGGACATGGCTAGGGCTGTTCTTGCTTCCAAACTGGCCTATCTGCCGATCAAAGGGGAACACAAACAGTGCGCACACAGAAAGGGAATCAAATGAGCTTTATTGCTGGAGAAGAACCGCTGGCATGGGCCGGGCATGTGCTGGCTTTAAAAAGACCATGGGCTTACAGTGGTCAATGGACCAGCCCGAGTTGAGTACTTGGGTTGGGCCTGACTACTTAGCTTTCAAGCCCGTAGACGAAACATACCTTTTTTTTTCCAGTTTTTCAGCCCAGAGTTGCCAACCGTTCTTCAGATGTTAGCAGTGTTTTTCCTTAAAAAAAAAGATGTTAGCAAAGTTTCCAAAAAAAAAAAAAAAAGATGTTAGCAAAGTTTCCAAAAAGAAGAAGAAGATGTTAGCAGTGTTATTAATTTCCTACTCGATCTCGATACACACATGGAGAGGAGAATACAGTGGAGATCAAAGTGATAAGAAACCATGTTCTCTTATAGCCTGTGAACTGCGACTTTACAGGTAGGCCCCATACGAAATATCTACACGGTCCAGCATGGAGCATGTGGTTTTCATGCATGTTTCAGGCCACAACACAGGTTGGTCAGTGAACATCCAGATCATCATAACATGAACAGGGCAGGGCATGGACATGTATATTTGGCCCCGTTCGCTTCTCTTATAATCCGTACTTTTCAGCTTATTTTTTCAGCCGAAATAGTATTTTTTCTCGCAACAAATCAGCTGGAACAGTGTTTTGGCTTGTTTTTTCAGCGAAGCGAACAAGGCCAAAGGTTTATATCCTACCGCACGTCCTGTCTTTGTTTTCACGGGTCCGGACAAGGCAACGATATCCTCGTGTCACAGTGCTAAAAAGTTAAAATCATCTTGCCTCGTCGTTCCAAAGGTTCGGTTCCCTGAATTTTATCACTGATGCGTGCTGCTGCCAGCATCTTTGCAACGAAGAAAGAACGAACTGATGATGCTATGGAGTTTCAGCATCAGAAATATGCTTTTGTACGAAGTCCATATGAATGCAGCAAAGGTACATGCATGTATATATACGCACATCCACAATTGATTTTCCACATGGATGTACCTGTACCAATTCAACTATGCTCACGTGATGATAGTATTGGCACAGAGGTACATAGTTATAGCACCATCAGTTCCAGCAGTACACTTACAGCTGCTGTTTCAGGTGCAATCTTATGGAACAGTGAGATTTGAAGTCCATCTTATTTGCGCTAGCTAGATGGCGGCAATTCCTTGATGATTTTTTTTTATCTTGTGTTATAAGAACCTAACTACATCAAGTGTGCATGCAACAGTTCATGTGTTCTCACAGCACACATGATCATTCTTAATAGACTATACGGATTGGTTATTGGTAAAAGAAAAATGAATTGATACGTCAAGGACATTTTTGCCGACATGTGTGTATATATAATTATCATGATCAAGAGCACAACTCAAGTCCTTCCCATGGGCTCTGTCAAAACTTTATATATCTCAACCAAAGTTCCCTACCTGTTGCTCAATTGCCATATGCACAAAATTTACTGGCAAAATTTATTGATTGCTCTGTTGCTTGGAGTACTTCACATCTAATTAAATAAAAAAGTAGAACAGAATTCGTTGAGTACGTTGTATTACACTATTTCCCCCATTGAAACATGGTCATCAAGACAATTTAAGCTAAACCAAGTAGAACAGAATTGTAACCACGAACTAAATTGTCCCCCAAATACAAAGAGTATTGGAAATAAAGATAAGTTTCCACAGTTCGTACTTTGAATAGGAAGAGAATGCAATGACCATAAGAAAGAGTTTCATCGTATCATCTCATTTCGACAGGGACATGAGCCTAACCGAGAATACAAACACCAGTAATCCACGGTGCATTGAGTATTTCCATTCCAAGAAACAAAAACAAAATAGGAGATGCATGGAGGTCTCATATTTATATCTCTCATATACCAAAATAAACCAAGAAGAATTATTTAACAAAACATACCGTTGTATATGTTGAATTAACCTTGTCATGGCTAGCACGCATGACGCATGTACGAGTATAAGCCCAGTGGTGTCCGAGAAGAAGAAGCGAGACGTACTGCATCTTCGATCGGATCGGATCTTGCTCTCTTAATTTCCAGCCGCACGCAGGCAAGCATCCTGTGCTAGTGGCTGTGATACCTATCCCCGGCGTACAAGAAAGACGAGAAGAGACCATGGCCATGTCCCAGTACTCTCTCGTCTTCCGCCGCATCGAAGCCGCTGCCGCCGCCGCCGCCGTCGTACCGCGGGACGGCACCGGAGAGCGTGGGCGCGAAGCCGCCGTACGGTTCGGAGCTCGGGCCAGCAGGATTCGCGTTGCTGCTCGCGAACAGGGAGTGCGCGAATGAACCAGCAGCGGGAGGCGAGGCGTGCGGAGCGGCAGGGAGCTTGAGAGGCGACGGGCGCATCAGCAGCTCCAAGGGCGCGCGCGAAGTGCCCGCCGCGGCGGTGGGGTCGTGGGGAGCGCCGAAGAGCACGCCGGGGCCGAGGTGGGGCGCGAACGGCAGCGGCGCGGGGATGCCGGTGAACTCCTGCACCATGGCGCGGAAGTTGGAGGTGTCGGTGGTGACCACGGTGGTGGGCGGCCGGCGCGACGCCCGTGGGCGCTTCCGCGGCCGCTTGCGCGCCGCTGGCGATGAGGCCGAGGCCGAGGCCGAGGCAGGAGGCAGGGGCTCTTGCAAGGTGGTGGCAGCGGGGAAGAAGGAGCTGGTGGACTGGTCGAGGAAGAGCGCGTGGTCGTCTAGGAAAGCGGAGGCCGGCGCGCCCGGGGACGGCGGGGAGCTGTCGCTGGCGATGGAGGCCATGGGGAGGCTGGAGGCGAGCGTGAGGGGTCGATCGGTGGATGGAGATGTAGGGTTTGGTGGGGAAGGGGAAGGAAGAGGGTTGGACGACGGTATATGAGTGGGTTGGTGTCTTGCCGACGTGGGTTGATGTACGAGCATATGTCTGCGTCTGAGAGAGTGGCGGAGCTAGCATTTTGACCATGCCTGTGCTAATTAATTAGCTGACATATTCCAACATGGTTCAAGGTAGTAGAAAAGTTTGTGCGGAACTTGGCATACTCCGTCTCAAATTATAACACGTTTTGACTTCTGTAGATACGTAGTTTTTGTTGTGTACCTAAATATATATATTATGTCTAGATACGTAATAAAAACAAAATGGTTTATAATATGGGACGGAGGGAGTACTTCTACGCAAGTTATTTATGATACCAACATGGTTTTCTAAGGTGATATTTTAACAGACACTTGGAATAAGGCTTTCTTTATCAGAGTTTGGGCTTTTTCAATATAGTGAAGCCAAGAAACACCACATTTTGGTGTCTATATTTTGTCTTCAAAAATAATAATATTTCAAATGAAAAGATATTTATTATGATTATATATTATCTTGCCTTGTTAACTGTCATTGATCGCATGGCTCTCTCATTATTAGCACTCTTGTAGACCATGTTGTCAATAATGCCACTACCACCCATAGTCCTGCCTTGTCGTTATATCCATTGTCACCCTATCCGACAAATCCGATCTACTTATAATTGTTTCCTGCTATGTACATTCAAAATTTTAGTAGAATTAGTAGCAATTGGATATAGGCTGGATCTAGAGGCAAAAGGGCGGTGAGTACTACTGGGATGGGGGTGACTAGAGAGATGCAAGCGGAATCCATAAATAGATTTCATTTTTGCGGGTTATGCGGGCAATCCATAAAATTAAGTTTATTTGGGGTTGTGGACAAAGTCATTTGCACATATAGGGGTGACAATGGCGCAATCGTGGGTTAGACAGTAGCGAGAAGATTGTTGTAACAAAGGCAGCAGTCTTGGATGAAGGAAAACAAAGATGAGTAACCACTAGCTAAAGGAATAAGTTGTCTAGCCCATCAAATCAAATAGCTAAAAGAAATACAATGCTGAGAAGGATGGGTGCCCTATGAAAAAGAAAAAATATATATACAATATCATCACAATGAGATATATGCAACAATTTCGAACTCTATCTACTATTTTTTATTGTAATATCACTATGAATATAGCTCATTTACACTTTTACGAAGCTATTTTTTAAAAGACAAATGTACTTCTAAACACTCAAACTAAAACATAAAAAGTATTCACTCCATCAGAAAAGTGCACTTAGTTTTGGTCTAAGTCAAACTATCTTAAGTTTGACTAAGTTTATAAAAAAAACATTACCAACAGCTATGACTTCAAATAGGTATACTATGAAAATATATTCTATGATGATATAATGATACTTATTTAATATCATAATTATTAGTACGTTTTTGTTAAAAATTGGTCAAAGCGAAGATTATTTGGCTTAGTACTATAGCTAGAAGTGCACACTTTTTGGAATGGAGAGAGTAATATATGCCGCCAAAGTTTGGGATATTTGACTTTAGACAGCCCAAAACATCATTTATTTGCTATTGGAGGGAGCATCCTTGTTAGCAATAATATTATACTCCATCTCCACAAATATAGGAATTATTAGGGGTTTTGTAAGAATAGATTGAGGATTGAGGGAATGGAGAGACATGTACCTCTCGCTAAACCATTATTGGCTTAATTATAAGCCTTATGTTAGACTAACCATATTTTACATGGCAGAAGGTGAATTGATGATTTTAATTAAACGTGTGGGTTTGGGTACCTATAAATCCTTATATTTGTGAACAAACAAAATCCAAGGAAGTCCTTATATATACGTGTGGATAGAGGGAGTAAAGGATATACTCCTTTTTACAGGACCGGAATTTAATTATGAAGGACCGGAAACGGCGACCAGAGGGGGGGGGGGTGAATGGGAGCCTCAAATTTCTTTCGAAATCTTCGACCACTGTCCCAACATCAATCCCCAAAAAGCATACACGAAACACTTGATGACCACAACCCTAGAGAAGGGTGGATGCTCCCTCAGAACACAGCGGGTCACCACAGAGCAAATGGAACACAGATCGAAGCCCAAACAAGCAAACTCCCAAAAGAAAAACAGCACTGCTCCTGCAAATATCGGACACGTCCGGTATTATATCGGACACGTCCGGTACTTTCGGACACGTCCGGTATGATCTCGGACACGTCCGGTATTTTCAGCAGCAAGCTGACCAAAAGAGAAAAATCCAAAGCCCCGTCAAATGATGTCCAAAAATCATGAAATTTTAACCATAGCTCTTTAGACACCAAGGGAAGGTCTCCACCAAATTTCAGCTCAAAACTCCAAAGTAAGAAATATCGGACACGTCCTAGATCATATCGGACGCATCCGGTATGAGCGAGCAGTTTCTCGGAAAAAATCAAATCAAGCCATAACTTAATCAAATCAACTCCAAATGACTTGAAACTTTGCACAAGGGTTCACAAGCGAGTAGAAAGGCAACCTCTAACGGATCATGGCCCGAGACAAACTCTAGCTCCGTGAATCGAAGGAATTGAAGAATCCCCCAAAAAATAGGCCAAGAACTAAAATTGCCCGGATCTGCGATCTCGTGAGGAATTAGTGGATTTCCTTCGGTGGAAAGCTTCTACTCATGTCATTGATCGATCCAAGGCAACAAGAACGAACCAAAACCATCCCAAAATGAAGAAACGAGAGGGGAAACAAGAAGGGACAAAAGGAGCTCGTGAAGAACACCAAAATCACATCAAGAACACAACTAAATCATGAATCCCGGAGGGCATACGGTGGTTATGGCCACCGATTCCTTCAAAACCAAGTCACAATTTGAGTTGTGGACCTCTCTCATACATGGAAGCAAACTAGAGGAAGAAACCCTAAAGGAGAAAATGAAAACTGGAGGAGGTAAAGGAGATGGGGGCTCCCTTATCCTATTTAACAGGGCTATTACACATTCCCAGTTTTGCCCCTGGATATAAATGAGTTGAACCGCTAAGCCCAAGGGCATTGTTGTCCAACTCGGTGTAATCTTGATCCGACGGCCACCGCGCTTTCTCACCGGTAGCTTCGCCTCGACACGAACTCCCTGATGCCGCCACGTGCCGTCCGTCCCTCCTCGGAACCTCCGCCCGGGTTTTGAGGCCCAAACTCGTAAATCGTCCGCGGGTAGCGTACTCCATACGCGTTCCCCGCCATCCGACGCGTGTCACCGCCATCCTCGACCGGCCGGCCCGCCAAGTCCTCCTGAGCCTCGCTCGACTCACGCGTCTGCCGTCTTGACCCGGTCAACACCGTCACTCCATGTCTTCTTGCACTTGTCGATGTCCCAAGTGTCAGCCACCGCGGCTAGTCACCCGGCCTCTGGGTCCCTCGGTCCAAGCCTCACGTCCGTCCTTCACCGCTCCCGGTCTGTCAACATGGCACATCCTCCTTGACCTTCACCTCACCGTCGACCACCGCATCCGAGCTCCACACCTGTACAACACAAGCCAAAAGACATGTCGCACACATAGCTTTTGCCATGGTAAGGTTAGTCACCACTCAACCCACTTCGTGGATCACATTGACAATCACTCATCACAAAACGAACACACAAGGGTACTTGTCAACCTTGTGTTCGCAATCTCCCCCTTGATGAGTGCATTGTCAACACCAATACACGAACAGCTTGAGCAAAAGAAAAAAAAAGAAGAGAAAAGAAAGAACTCACCCAAATGACCAAAAGCCAAAGAAAAGCCAAGAACTGGATCATTTGAAAGTGAGCAAAACTTGGTCCCCAAAGACATGGGCAACGGCTTGACGCAACCAAGTAAAACAAAACTAGCCCTCAAGAAGAGGCAACGGGCTCAACACCACTAGCAAAGCTCGAAAAGCCGAAAAACTGCTAGACCCTCTAGAAGAGGCAAAGGCTCAACACATCTAGCAAAACACCTCAAATGCAAAACTGCTAGACCCTCCAGAAGAGGCAAAGGCTCAACACATCTAGCAAAACACCTCAAATGCAACTCCCCCTGAACAAGTGCAATCTCTCTCAAATGAATGCATATCTCTCAACTTTAGGTGAATCTCTCTCAAATGAAAGCATATCTCTTAACTTTAGGTGACATTGTGAGTGTGGAAACTTCTCCCCCTTGTTGACATATGCACTTATCAAGCTAGAGCCCAAGAATTGCAACTCCCCCTCAAAACAAGCTAGGAATGCAGAAATGCGCGAATGCAGAAGCTTCAAGATTATAGTAAGTAGATTGAAAGAATGCTCTAGTGGATGCTGTCATGTATATATAGCAACACATACAAGTGCTAGCAAATGCTCAAGGTGACCAAATGAAACGAAATATGACATTTAAGCAAGTTTGAGCAATTTTAAAAGAGGGTTCACCACCAAAGGAGCACATAGCAAAAATAGACAGGAGATCGACCTTGTGCTACACATGTATGCAAAGTGAACTACCCCAAACAAAGTTCACACATCATGTCATGAGACAAACTTGTGGTTTGATCAAATTTTAGACACCAATTGAAATTTATCGGAGTTATGCAGCGTATTACCAAAGTTTGTCAGACAAGTGTGTGCGGGAGGTTATCTGTGCCATCAAAACCTAACTTAGCGACCATGTCAAGCCTATGCCAAAGGCAATCAGAAGCTTAAGACAATGATCTCGGTATCCATTATAGAGCTCAAGTTCACCAATAAGTGCAATTTGGAGCTGTCTCGATACTCTAACATAGGATAGTACAGACCCATCCCGATCTTTTCAAGTCACTTAGTTTGATTTTCAAGTTTTAGCACAAATTCAAGTTTCTCAAGCAAGTGTGTAACTCAAGGTATGAGCCGTAGCAACTAAGCATATATATGAAGCAAGAAAAAGATCTCGACACATTCTACACATGCTAGTGCCACAAGTAGTGGTGAACACATTTCATGTTTCAACAAGTTTTAATCAAGTTCACAGTTTGGAAAACAAGCTTAGCTCATAACATGTATCAATTGATCAAAAGGAGCCTAAGCCAAAAGCACATCATTGTATATCCATAACATCCCCAACAAGAGCATAGTGTCAATCTAGCTACTATAAGGATGAAGCTCAGGATGCAATATGATACATGATGATATGATATGCAAGAATGATATAAAAACAAAAACAAAGGCTAAACTACAAAGAAAAGCAAAACTAGAATACAACAACCAAAATTCCCCTCCTCTAAAAAGGGAAACAAACTCCAAGCTCCCCTCGCAAGCGAGCAAACTGGGCTTGGTCAAGTGGTTTGGTGAAGATATCTGCAAGCTGGTTTTGGGTATCAATGTGGTGCAGATTGATATCACCTTTCTCATAGTGGTCACGCAAGAAGTGAAAGCAAACTTCTATGTGCTTTGTCTTTGAGTGAAGGACTGGGTTTTTGGCTACACTTATGGCACTGGTGCTATCACAAAACAAAGGCACTCGCCTAAACTCTAACCCAAAGTCTCTCAGAGTAGCTATCATCCAAAGCAACTGGGAACAACAAGCAGCAGCAGCAACATACTCAGCTTCTGTGGTGGATTGGGCGACGCTAGACTGCTTGCGAGAAGACCAAAACACAAGAGAAGATCCAAGAAACTGACAAGTCCCCAAAGTGGACTTCCTCTCAACACGACAACCAGCATAATCTGCATCAGAATACCCGCAAAGAGAAAGAGAGGAGGAGGCTGAAAACCAAAGACCAAACTCGGGTGTGAAACAAAGGTACCTGAGGATCCGCTTGATGGCTTGACGATGAGACGTGCGCAGAGAAGACTAAAAGCGCGCGCACAAGTAGACTGCGAACTGGATGTCCGGTCTTGTCGCCGTTAGGTACAGCAGGGACCCGATCATGCTTCGGTATTCCTTCTGGTCCACGGCTTCTCCCTCCTTGTCCTCATCCAGGGCCGTCGTGGTTGACATGGGCATCGAAAGAGGCTTGGCCTCACCCATATCAAATTTCTTGAGCACGTCCTTGGTGTACTTGCCTTGGTGCACGAATGTCCCCTCACGAGTTTGCTTGATTTGCAGCCCAAGGAAGAAAGTCAATTCGCCCATTATGCTCATCTCAAATTCCCTGCTCATAGTATCTGAAAACTTGGCAACAAGAGCATGAGAAGAGCCACCAAAGATTATATCATCCACGTATATTTGAACCAAAAGGATGTCTGTGCCTTGCTTGAGGAGGAACAAAGTCTTATCTACGGAACCCATCCTAAAACCCTTATCAAGCAAGAAAGCTTTTAAACACTCATACCAGACTCTCGGGGCTTGTTTCAAACCATATAAGGCTTTGTGGAGTTTAAAAACATGGTTGGGGTACTTTGGATTTTCAAAGCCAGGGGGTTGCCTCACATAAACCTCTTCCTCTATGTACCCATTCAAGAAGGCACTCTTTACATCCATCTGATACAGCTTGAACCCTTTCGAAGCTGCAAATGCTAAAAGAATCCTAATGGCTTCTAGACGGGCAACAGGAGCAAAGGTTTCTTCATAGTCTATTCCCTCTTTTTGGCAAAAACCCTGAGCCACTAATCTCGCCTTGTTTCTCACCACCACCCATCCTCACTCTGCTTGTTCTTGTAAACCCACTTTGTACCTATGGGGTGGCACTCTGGTGGAGGTGGAACTAAAACCCACACTTGGTTCCGCTCAAAGTTCTCTAACTCCTCGTGCATAGCATAACCCAATCAACATTAGATAGTGCGTGTCCAATATCTCGAGGCTCAAAAGAAGCTACGAAAGCAGAATGAGCGAAATAGGAAATATGATAAGACTTGGAACGCGTTACCCTTTCATCGATGTCGCCGATCATGGTCTGAGGAGGATGGTGTCGCTGGATATGTCGAGGTGCACCCAAAGACGAAGTCGCCTCCCCCTCATCCACAGCTGGGGCCTCCTTAGTCGATTGAGGAAGCGGCTCAGACGGACCCCATGAAGTAGAGGTGGAGGGCTCGGGGCCGTGAGTCGAAGTGGTCGAAGCTGGCTCGATCAGGGCAGCCGGTTGAGATGGCTTGGGATCATCCCAATCGACGTCATCGTCATCCTCAACGAAAATGTTGTCACCCATCTCTTCATCACCTGCACGTTCAAAGACCGAAATAGAAGAGGGCATGGTTTCGTCGAAGGTGACTTCACAAGTCTCCACGACACGGTTAGTCTCAAGATTAAGCACACGGTACGCATGTGAATGAGAAGCGTAACCGAGAAATATACCGTCCGAAGATCTAGATTCAAACTTGTCAAGATTACCTTGCTTAAGAATGAAGCACCTGCAATCGAAGACTCGAAAATGACTCACCTTGGGTGGACGCCCAAACCGCAACTCGTAGGATGTCTTCTTTAAGAAAGCACGAAGAAAAATGCGGTTTGAAACATGGCAGGCGGTGTTGATGGCTTTGGCCCAGTAACGCCTAGGAGTCCTATGCTCATTGAGCATCGTCCTGGCCATTTCAACCAAAGTCCGATTTTTGCGCTCAACAACACCATTCTGCTGAGGGACATAGGGTGAAGAAAACTGATGTTCAAGACCCAAGGAAGCACAGAAGGTGTCAAACTGAGAGTTTTTGAACTCAGTGCCATTGTCACTGCGGATAGCTCGTATGGCATTCTTTGGTAACTCAGTTTGCAACCTCAAGATCAAGTCACGAGCATGAGAAAACGCTTCGTCCTTGCCCTCCATGAAAAACACCCAAGAATAGCGAGAAAAATCATCCACGATCACAAGAACGTACCACTTCCCTCCCTCTGACCGAACCCGAGCCGGACCAATAGTGTCCATATGGAGTTGCTCACCGGGTCTCATGGTCATGACCTGAGTCACTGGAGGATGGGAAGCAGCCACCATCTTTCCGTGGCGACAGGGATGGCATACCAGATCCTTCTCAAACTTAAGTTTGGGCAATCCTCGGATCATGTCAAGAGAACTCAACCTCACTAGGAGATTGAAGCTCAAGTGACCAAGTCTCCTATGCCACTTCCACAAATCAGAAGAAGATCCGGCAACCAAACAGCGAGAAGAACCGAAAGACTGAGAGAAATCAGCTCTGAAAACTTGGCCAAAAGGAACGATCTGACAAACTAGATGTTCCTGAGAATCGAGCACACGAGAAAGTCCAGTCTTAAAGCGCACCTCAAACCCATCTTGAAGGAGTTGCGAAATAGAGAGCAAATTGAAATGCAGGCTTGAAACCAAAGCAACGTCCTTCAAGATAAAAGACTCATTGACACGAATGGTCCCACGAGACAGCACCTTACCTTTGCTATTATCCCCAAATGTGATGTACTCCTTGTATTGCATGGGGTCGAGGCTGGAGAACCATTTGGAACTTCCGGTCATGTGGCGTGAACAGCTAGAATCAACAAGCCACGTGTTCTCTAGGCCTCCGCTCTGCATCAATAGAAAGATAGGGGGTGAGCAAATGGCACAACACTGGGGTTAGTGAAATGAGGAGAATACCAGTGTTGAGTCATTTGCCCTGGAAAAGTGTTAGGAAAAACACCATACATGCCATGTCCCATTGGAGAGAAGCGATCACCACGTGGGGGAAAACATGGTCCGCTAGGAGTGTGGGACTGAAAGCCACCGTCGCGAGGTCCAGAGTCATATAGATCATGACTTGGGCCACGCCGGGCATGACCACCACGTGGTCTCGCCACCTGAGGCCTAGCACCTTGAGGCATTGCACCTCTAGGCCTAACACTGTGCCTCTGAACAGGCGGTACATGTACGCCATGGGGAGGACGGTACATGTTCTGGTTGTTCAACTCGTACTCGCGCCGCTCATCTCTCTTCCTCCTAAAGCAAAACTCAGCCAAATGACCATCTCTATGGCAATAGTCACAGTGGTACCTCACCTCTCTCTTGGATGGTGGTTGACTCACTCTCTTGTGGATGTGGTTCACTCTCTGAGGCTTTTTGGCTTTAGGAAGGGGTGCACTAGAGATGTTGGGTAGAGTATCGAGTGAGTTCCGAAAGTGGTTCGGTTTGGGAACCCAAACTTGCTTGGATGGTGGAGCTTTTGGTGGTTCTTCAAACACACCATCTTTGATCATAGGCTTGGTAGACTCTAGTGGAGGGATCTTGATCAATTTGGGAGTGTTGGTGGGTTTCTCACTTGGGTTCAAACCACTATGTTCACCAACCTTGCCATAGACATGCTCACCCTTCCCACCTATAGCAAAGCCTACTCCCGATGAGTCAGTTCCCCGCCTAAACTGGCTCACCATCATGCCCAACTGAGGCTCACTGCACGACACCCAGCTCAAGATGGACCGAAGTTGTGTGTTTTCTTCCTCGGTTCCCATCTTGTCATGCCTACAGGACTCAAGCTCCAACACCAAAGCTTCACATCGAACACATGTAGTGGTGGTGCTATCTGAGTTGGCCTTCTCAAACTTAGCAAGTTTGGCAACCTTCTCTGCCAACTCAGATTGCAAGCCTGAGCAGGACTTGCATGCACCGAACAACACAGAACGAGACTTCAGCTCATCACATTCATCAAGCAAAACAGCATACTTGGATTGCAAGTTAGAGAGGTTAGACATGTGTATAGCGCACTCATCGCACTCCTCCTCCTCTGACACCACTACACCACTCTTGGCAAGCTCCAACTCCTTCAAAGCAACCTCTAGCTGGTCCTTAAACTCTTTTCTCTCGTGGGCAGCACGCTTAAGCAACTTATCTTGACTCATCAATGTATCATTCATAGTATCAAGCTCAAGCATAAGTGAGTCAAGTGTGGGCGGTACCTCATTTTCATCGTCGTCGACGTCGACGTCCTTTTTGAGCTTTGCTCCACCGTCAACCGCCATAGTGCAAAACCCACCACGGTTTGCACCGGCAACAAAGCAGAGACCGTTGAGCTTGTCCTCACGCTTCTTCTCGGACTCGTCATTGGTCGAGGGAGAAGAAGAGTGATCATCGTTGGAGTCGTCGTCGAGGTCACTGAGGGAGGCGAGGAAGGCGCGTTCTTGAGCTTTGGCCTTCCTGCGGTACGCCTTCTTGATCGCCTCCTTGTCGAAGCCGCCCTTGGCCTTGTGCTTGCCGGAGGTGTAGTCGCGCTTATCCTTGTGCTTGCTGGAGTCGTACTTGTTGGTGAAGGGCTTCTTCTTGGGGCAGTGCGCGACAAAGTGGTCCGGATCTCCACATCCATAGCATCCCTCCTTCAGGCCACCACTGCATCGGCGGTTCAAACGGTTGTTGTGAAACTGAGAGAACCGACTGATGACTTGTGCCAACTCATCATCCCCAAGAGACTCCAGCTGCTCCTCTGTGACTGACATCAAGCACAACAAAGAGAAAGAAGCTTGTGAAGGGTTAGTCAATGAACTTGAGCCACTACCTGAGACCAAAGCCATGGTTGGTGCTGAAGGATTCTTGAGCTTGGCTTGGGTTTGGTAGTCGATCTCTGTGGACTTGAGCTTGCTGAAAAGCTTGTCGACGGTGAGGGTGTCGTAGTTGGCCGACTCGATGATCGCCGACACCTTCACATCCCATACCTTTCAATCAAGGGCATAGAGAAGCTTGAGCGCCCTCTCATGATCACTATAAGGTAGGTTGGCCTTGTTCGCTTTCATTTTGTTGACGATAGTCTGAAAGCGGGAAAACATGGCATCGATGGACTCGCCATCAAACTGAGAGAAGTTCTCGTACTCGCGCTTGTACGTCTTGTAGAGTCTGGTCTTGACCTATGCAGTCCCCTTGTGATAGCTCTGAAGCCTCACCCAGATCTCTCGAGCTGTAGTACAATCGAAGACACGCTCGAACTCAGAAAGCGAAAGACTCGAGAAAAGCACACTGCGAGCTTTGCTATTTGCATTGTGCCGATCCTTGTGATCCTGGGTGGTACGGGCCACAACAGGGAGCACAACGTAAGTAGCATCCTCGCAAATTTCCCAGATGAGCCAATCAATCCTCTGGAGATGCGCAGACATGTGGATCTTCCAATAAGGATAGTTGGACCCATCAAAGTGCGGTGGTTTGCCGGAACCACGCTCCATGTCGCCTTCGTGGATCATGGACCGATTAAGGTGGAATGATCCTTAACCGGCTCTGATACCAATTGAAGGACCGGAAACGGCGACCAGAGGGGGGGGGGGGGTGAATGGGAGCCTCAAATTTCTTTTGAAATCTTCGACCACTGTCCCAACATCAATCCCCAAAAAGCATACATGAAAGACTTGATGACCACGACCCTAGAGAAGGGTGGATGCTCCCTCAGAACACAGTGGGTCACCACAGAGCAAATGGAACACAGATCGAAGCCCAAATAAGCAAACTCCCAAAAGAAAAACAGCACTGCTCCTGCAAATATCGGACACGTCCGGTATTTTCGAACACGTCCGGTATGATCTCGGACACGTCCGGTATTTTCAGCAGCAAGCTGACCAAAAGAGAAAAATCCAAAACCCCGTCAAATGGTGTCCAAAAATCATGAAATTTTAACCATAGCTCTTTAGACACCAAGGGAAGGTCTCCACCAAATTTTAGCTCAAAACTCCAAAGTGAGAAATATCGGACACGTCCTAGATCATATCGGACGCGTCCGGTATGAGCGAGCAGTTTCTCGGGAAAAATCAAATCAAGCCATAACTTGATCAAATCAACTCCAAATGACTTGAAACTTTGCACAAGGGTTCACAAGCGAGTAGAAAGGCAACCTCTAAAGGATCATGGCCCGAGACAAACTCTAGCTCCGTGAATCGAAGGAATTGAAGAATCCCCCAAAAAATAGGTCAAGAACTAAAATTGCCCGGATCTGCGATCTCGTGAGGAATTAGTGGATTTCCTTCGGTGGAAAGCTTCTACTCATGTCATTGATCGATCCAAGGCAACAAGAACGAACCAAAACCATCCCAAAATGAAGAAACGAGAGGGGAAACAAGAAGGGACAAAAGGAGCTCGTGAAGAACACCAAAATCACATCAAGAACACAACTAAATCATGAATCCTAGAGGGCATACGGTGGTTACGGCCACCGATTCCTTCAAAACCAAGTCACAATTTGAGTTGTGGACCTCTCTCATACATGGAAGCAAACTAGAGGAAGAAACCCTAAAGGAGAAAATGAAAACTGGAGGAGGTAAAGGAGATGGGGGCTCCCTCATCCTATTTAACAGGGCTATTACACATTCCCAGTTTTGCCCCTGGATACAAATGAGTTGAACCGCTAAGCCCAAGGGCATTGTTGTCCAACTCGGTGTAATCTTGATCCGACGGCCACCGCGCTTTCTCACCGGTAGCTTCGCCTCGACGCGAACCCCTCGATGCCGCCACGTGCCGTCCGTCCCTCCTCGGAACCTCCGCCCGGGTTTTGAGGCCCAAACCCGTAAATCGTCCACGGGTAGCGTACTCCATACGCGTTCCCCGCCATCCGACGTGTGTCACCGCCGTCCTCGACCGGCCGGCCCGCCAAGTCCTCCTAAGCCTCGCTCGACTCACGCGTCCGCCGTCTTGACCCGATCAACATCGTCACTCCATGTCTTCTTGCACTTGTCGATGTCCCAAGTGTCAGCCACCGCGGCTAGTCACCCGGCCTCTGGGTCCCTCGGTCCAAGCCTCATGTCCGTCCTTCACCGCTCCCGGTCTGTCGGCACGGCACGTCCTCCTTGACCTTCACCTCACCGTCGACCACCGCATCCGAGCTCCACACCTGCACAACACAAGCCAAAAGACATGTCGCACACATAGCTTTCGCCATGGTAAGGTTAGTCACCACTCAACCCACTTCGTGGATCACATTGACAATCACTCATCACAAAATGAACACACAAGGGTACTTGTCAACCTTGTGTTTGCAAATTAGAAACTAATCCGCACTACGCCAGATTCGCACAGTAGGAACGGAGACATTTTTACTGTAGGGGCAGCTGGGGTTGGGGGCACCCCTACAGTGGGCGTCCTCAGGCCCCAGCAGCCTAGCCGCCCCTACAGATGGCACTCTAGGGGCGGCTGGTAACCTGAGCCGCCCCTACAGTTAGGGCTGATCTATAGGGGCGGCTCAATCACCAGTCGCCCCTGCAGTGACCATTTTGTAGGGGCGGCTGCCACCAGCTGCACCTGCTATTCTACTGTAGGGGCGGCTGAATCACCAGCCGCCCCTACTGACGGTGCACGAATAAATAGCAGCCACCCCTTCTTCTACCTCGGGACATACTCTTCTACCAAAAAAAGGTTGGGAGGCCTTTGGCTCCTCCTAAAAATTGTTCTACTAAGGGGGAAGGTTTTGATCTCAAATCCTTTGATGAAGAGGCTCTAAAAGGTAAGGAAATGCTTCTACAACTCTTTATTTGAAGTTTAATTCATTGGTTAATAAGTAATTTGATTTTTGGTTTTCTCTCTCTTCCATGGAGCTTGAGCTAGTTATGAGTGAAATTGGACCCTAATTTTCACTATACTAGGGTAAATTAGGTAGGGAAGTAAGATTGCACCCTTTGTTAGTACATCTTTATTGATTTTAGTGTAGTATTAGTGAAGTTTGATGCATGTGTCATGAAACCCTATATCTAGATCTAGGATTTTGTTTTTTTTATTCTTTTTCAATTTTTTCTTTATGTGACTAGGGTTTGCATGTAGGTGAATGTGTAAGATTTTAATTGTTGCTAATGTGTAAAATATCCTCTACCATGGCTACTAATTAT
Source organism: Miscanthus floridulus (assembly GCF_019320115.1). Classification (NCBI taxonomy): domain Eukaryota; kingdom Viridiplantae; phylum Streptophyta; class Magnoliopsida; order Poales; family Poaceae; genus Miscanthus; species Miscanthus floridulus. The sequence continues at coordinate 141,094,607 of NC_089582.1, forward strand.
CATTTAATATTTATTTTGATTCCTTTCTATAATGTGTGTTTATAATTTGTTATGGATAAATAGGCCATTAATTAATTATCCTCTACCATAAAATTGGAATGGAGTTTGCATGAAAGGTAGTGGATGAAATATTAAATGTTGCTAATTGTTTTCTTTGAAATTGTTTATTTGAACCTATTAATTTATATTTTAAAATATTTATGCATCAATAGTCAATTAATTAACTATCCTCTACTACCATGGTGCGTGTCTCAGGTATATACAATTATTCTCGAGTAATATTCTTTTTTTGGTTGTTTTGTTTCTATAAGATGGACTACAGGAACTCTTGGATGTATGGTTCGTTAAGACACGACGCTCTTTTCTGTGATGAGGTGGACAAATTCATCAAAGCCGCAGAGAAGCATGCAGCGACGTTGAAAGAGAATAGTGACACGATTATTTGTCCCTGCAAAGATTGCAAGAACCTTATTGCATTTCGAGATGTGAGTACCATCAAAGAACATCTGATTAGGAGAGGATTTGTTCCGGACTACACAGTGTGGATTCATCACGGTGAAACAGTGGTTGTTGATGACAGCGACGATGATCTAGCTGATGAAGCTGAAACCCAAGCATACTTGTCCCGATTCACAGACGATCTTGAGCAACAAATGGATCGTGACTATGGCAATCAACAAGGTGGTGGCTTTGGCAATGAACAAGGTGGTGATGATGCTGGTGGTGTCAGCAATGATGGCAAAGCACATGAGGGGGATGCAGATGACGGTGACAACTTGGACGAAATGCTTGGGGCCTTTGGACTAGAAATATTAGAAAAGAGCAAGAGAGGTCTAGAAAATCTTGAGGGGGTGACAAAAGCATCGAAGAAGACTGTGTATGATGCTGAGAAGGCCTGTCCGACATACTTCACACTGCTACGTTTTGTGCTTGAGCTACTCATCCTGAAGGCTAAGTATGGCTGGTCGGACTGCAGTTTTAATGATCTATTGTGCCTCATGTCACGGTTGCTCCCACAACCAAACATAGTTCCCGCCAACACATACCAAGCGAAGAAGGTTATAAGTCCACTCACATTGGGGGTTGAAAAAATCCATGCATGCCCCAACCACTGTATCCTTTTTCGGCGTGGCACATCGTTCGAGACTTTAGATACATGTCCTAGGTGTGGGGCTAGTCGGTATAAGAACAATGACCTTCAAAGTGGGGTGGAAGCCTCCACAGGAAAGAGGAAGAAGGATGGGAAGAAGGTGGTGGAAGAATCTCAACCCTAGAGGAAACTCCATTAGGCAACGATGCAAATAAGAGAAGAATTCCTGCCCTGGTTATGTGGTACTTGCCAGTGACCGACCGCTTGAGGCGTATGTTCCTAAACCCTAAGAAAGCCACACTGATGACATGGTGGGATGATGAGCGCAAGGTGGATGATGATATGATCGCACACCCGGCCGATTGTAGCCAGTGGCAATCGTTCGATGCCAAGTACAAAGCAGAATTCAGTGATGACCCACGGAATGTACGGTTTAGCTTGAGCATCGATGGAATGAATCCCTTCAATGAGAGGATGACCGACCACAGCACATGGCCAGTCATCTTGACCATGTACAACCTCCCAACATATTTGTGTCAGAAGAGGAAGTACCTTCTCCTCACCATTCTTATCTCTGACCCTAAACAACCAGGCATTGATATAGACGTGTTCTTGGAGCCTCTGATGCAAGAAATGGAGAGGCTATGGAGGTATGGGGAGCCGATGTACGATGCGTTCCGGCGGGAGGACTTTATATGCAAAGCAATAATATTTGTTACTACCAATGATTACCCTACGCTATTTGCCCTGTCTGGACAGTTCAAAGGCAAGACTGGATGCTTAGTCTGTTTGGATGGTACTAAATTGGTGTTCCTAGATGGATCCAAAAAGATAGTTTACATAAGGAACCAGCGCTTCTTAAAGACAGGTCACAAGTACCGTGGCAAATTGTACCTAAGATACTATGACAACATCCTGGAGGATGAACCCCCTCTAGAGAGACGTCGTAATGGAGAACATGTGTTCAGAATGGTCCAAAACATACACGTCGTCTATGGAAAGAAGAATCCGGATGGAACGATTAGAGATAGAAGCACACCTCCCATCGAAGGCGTACCATTCAAGAAGCAATTGATCTTCTTTCAGTACCTACCTTATTGGCCAGACTTGGAGGTCCCCCATGCCATTGATGCGATGCACGTGCAGAAGAATGTCTTTGAGAGTATCATGGCTACCTTGATGGACACGGGCAAGTCAAAGGATGGTCTCAGATCACGGAAAGACATGGTGCAACTGAACGTGATGCGGGAGCTTTGGCCGGTACAGCAAGATAATGGCAAGTACAGTCTTCCCGCGGCTAGCTTCAACCTAACCCTAGACGAGAGGAGAGCTATATGCAATTTCCTTAGGGGGGTCAGAGTGCCGACTGGGTTTTCGGCGACCCTAAAGAAGCTAGTGTCGATGAAGGACCTATCATTAACATACTACAAGGCTCACGATTGTCATGTGATGCTGACAGTGTTCCTACCAATTGCAATCAGGGCTATAAAGCCAGAGTTCCTAAAGATGGCCATCACCCGCATGTGCTACTTCTTTTCGAAGATCTCATAGAAGACGATTTGCAGGCAAGAGCTGAGTGACCTACATGAATTCATGGTGGAGACCCAGAACCAGCTAGAGATGTGTTTACCTCCCTCTTTTTTTGATATAATGGTACATCTCATGATTCACCTGGTTCATCAGATTGAGGCGCTGGGCCCTAGCTTCTTGCATGAAATGTGGTCCTACGAGCGGTTCATGTCGGTTCTAAGCCGATACGTGCATAACCGAACACACCCAGAGGGCTCCATGATAGAGGGTTACAATTTCGAAGAAGTCGTCGAGTGCTACCAAGAGTGGCTAAAAGTACAGAGAGGGATTGGTAATTCCGATTCTCATCACAAGGGAAGGCTAGCTGGGAAGGGCACAAGTGGTAGGAAAGTGTTCCTCAACAATGATTACAGAGAGGTGAGTCGGGCGCATTACAGTGTCTTGCAGAGTATGGCAGTGATGCAACCATATATTGATGAACACATGGCTATCATTATGACGGAGTATGGCAGTTCGATAATGAGTTAGAAAAGGGTCTAGAAGTGATGCTTACTCGGGAGGACCTTATCGATGATGATGATCCAGTGGGGGGAGCCCAGGGAAGAGAAGGCGGAGAGGATGCCCAAGGCGAAGAAGGGGATGATGATGACGACACCTCATCAGGGGGATATGTAAGTCCCGAGGATCCTTTCCCACAAGAACCCAGACAGAGGCCAATGGAGGACGAGTTGGACAAGGATTTTGATCCAAACGACGAGGTACGGATAAAGCCTTAGTAGCTTGTAAATTTGGCTAATGCTATGGCTTTATGTTACCTCTGCTAACACTTTTGACCTGTCGGATACACAGGTCGTCCCTACTCAACCTCTAAAAAGATGACGTCGGCCTCCGGCTCGTCTTGCCGAACAATACGTAGCGGGGCAAAGGAGATCAGAGGAAGGAGCCATAGGTACTCACAATGAGGCCTCCGCTCCACAACCTCAGGACACAACTACGACTGAGACTGCCTAGCCAAAGAGGAAACGAGGGGGATTAGAAAGCCAAACCAATATCACGACAAGGCATGCTATGTGATAACGGAGGTCAGACCAGACGGGCAGATCCTTGAGCCATATACATACAGGGCGAAATTCTATAATCACATCGGGTTTGTAGTTAGAGATAAGTTGAACCCAGCTATCCGTAGCTAGAATCTTGTACCTATGAGCCAAAAGGTAGACCTATGGGAGAAGCTGAAGTAGAACTTTAGGTTTCCAGAGGGAATGCACGAGTTGGTACAACAAAATACTTTTAAGATAATGGGGCAGAGCTTCCGACGTTGGCGATCAGAGCTGAACAAGAACTTTATCCAACAAAAGTTAACTCCTTTCCATGAGTATGGCAACATAACTCCTAGTCAATGGGAGGAGCTCATGGCTGAGAAGACTTCAGAGGCATCATTGTCCCTCAGTGCTCATAACAGTGAGCAGGCGAAGAAGAACCAACACTACCCTCGTCTAGGCTCCGGTGGCTACGCTGGCAAGCAAGAGGTCTTTAGGAAGATGGACACAGAGGCCAAAGCTACCAGGAATACGGAAGTGCCAAAGTTGAAGCCACGCCTTAAACAGTGGATATACGCGAGGAGTGTCGATTCATCCGGTAGTAGCCTCAAGTTTGCTAAGCCGGAGACCGGAGAGGTAGTATCAAAAATACTGAAACTTGCTGAAGACAAGGAGAAGGGCGCATTCAACCTTTCCAGAGAGAGGGACGAGCTTACCGTTGCCTTGGGAAACCCCGAGCACACAGGACGCACCAGGGGGCTAGGGAAGAGGATGTCCTGGAAGCACGGATTCATAGAGGAGAGGCACATGTACAAGAAACATGGCAGAGACCGAGAGTCTAATCTTGAGCGCCAAGTGAAGGCTCTAGTTGAAAAGATGTTGGTGGAGAAAGGACTATCTACGATGGAGCCACAGACACCAATGGGGCCACCCAGAGAACTGGCGGTAGTTGGCAGCCCTCCGGATGTTCCCAGCAGTCAAGGTTCCAATGCAACCGGAACCCCCGTTGATCGCATACGGGCGCCAACTAGTTGCAAATTGGTGGTTCCGATGGGCAGCCAAAACGTGATCATTGAGGTGGCAACGGGTGTGGCACATCCTCCGGGCGGCACGTGGCACAATAGGGACATCCCGTAGGACTACACTCGGGTTGAGGTGTATACCATGAAGCCCGAGTTCATGACTTGGAAGATAGAACACCCTACTCCCGAGGGGCTCGTGTTACTCAGAGACGTCATGAACCAGTTCATCCTCTGGCATAGACGGGACATTGTATTGATCGAGTCTTCGCCAACTCTGACTGAAGTTCATCCTCTGGAGCGACCCATCGAGGACAGGGAGGTATACCACTGGCCCATCACCATGACCACCACACGCTAGAGACTTCTCCACCTCGTACTGAGCAAGGGCATGATGACATGCCACATCCTTCTCCACCTCGTATTGAGCATGGGCATGATGACATGCCACGTCCTTCTCTAGCTCGTACCGAGCAAAGGCATGATGAGATGCAACATCCTTATCAACAAGCGCAGCCGATACATGAACAACAAGTGTCTCATGAACAGCAATTGCCTCGTGAACAGCCGATACGTGAAGAACAAGTGGCCCCTAGAGCAGGTGATGCACAAGTTGATAAGGACGTGCCCGAATGGGAAGCTTGAAACAAAATCCCAATCAAGATAAGGCCATCGTATGTGGGCATTAATGCCGTCTTGTCGATGCACAAGTGGATGGCTCATGACCAGTTCAAGCCTAAGAACCAAGTAAAAGAATTCAGAGCACTAGCTTCTGAGGAGGGCACCACTGAGGAGGGCACCACTAGCAAATTGCACAAAGGGTTTAACAAGTATCCAGCTGTTGATAACCTCAAATGGTCAAATGATTGCCCGGATAAATATGAAAAGGCAAGAACTTCCTACCAAATCGAGTCATATAGTGCTTGCCACGTGGAATGAGAAAGTTCCACGATTGGTACTTGCGTACTCAGATAACAGAACTAGAAATCTTACAAGCATGGATCCCTGCCGGCACATTTGGAGCCCCAGGTGGGCAAATTGCCGTTGAGTTTAAGGATATCCAGGCATGCTTCCACCTCGGACGAATGGAAATGAATCTGATTCGCATATGGTGCATGTAAGTCCTTGCCCTCTCGATATGATATGAATATAATCTTTTAATTTTGTTGTAACTAACCCGCGCCGTGATTTGTAGAATGCAAGCAGACTTTATGAAAAAGAGGCCAGCTCTGAAACACGGGTATATAGACCCTTCACCTATAGCATCAACAAATTTTAATTACCCTAAAGAGTGGAAACTAGATTGCAAAGAACTATGAGCTGGAAAGACACTTAAGAAGAAAGAGGACATCAGGAATAAGAAAATATTGGAAGAGTCCCTCAAGGTTGCGGTATACATTGCCCTATGTTTTAAAAATCTTCAACAACACGATAATATATGGATACCATACCACTTCAAGTAAGTTCGATTGTATACTTAGCTTTGTTCAAATTACTTTGTTCAATGCAAAAGAGCTTATGTGTTCCTTCTATGACTAAATTCATGCAGCGATCACTGGATTTGCATAGGCATCTGGCTCTCACATAGCATGGCATGGGTCTTTGATTCAGCGGATTTCCCAGTCGAGACATACAAAGACCTCATAACGATTGTCAAGACATATACATATTGACAATCCTCATTTTAGCTACTATGTTTGTATACATACTTGTAAGGTTCAATGTGGGACACTAACAAGTTGCATTTGCTAAAACTATTGGAACAGGGCATTCAGGCACTATGTCCAGGAACATAAGGGGAGGCATCATCCAAATAGGAAGGAAAAGTTGTATGTCAAAACTCTATGTGCGGTAAGTGTCATTTACTTTGGTACTTCATATATTACGTGTCTGTCAATAGCATTACTTAACATCTCCATATGCAAAACACACAGTGCCCCAAGCAGAAGCCTGGGAGTCTACATTGTGGATACTACACATGTATTATGATGAGTACCATCGCTGGCTACAACAGAAACTCCAATCTGATAAGTTAGAACATCTTCGCTCATAGTATGAAAAGTTCGCATATGTTGTGATATAGTAAACCTAAACTTGTTCTCTTGTAGTTGGAGAAAGATAAAGACACGAGAAGGAACCCATACAAGGATGATGAGCTCTTAGAGATGGTCAGCGACCTTTGCAACTTTATAATGGACCAGATTGTGTATCATAAAGGCACTTACCATCATCTTCTTTCTGACTTAGGTAGTAATCCTCTGTACCAACACCTTCGGAGACTGATAGGTTAGCCCTATGCCGTTGATGACAATGTGGACTTGTGGTATGATTTGGATCAGACTTTGGAACGATTTGGACTTTGTTTTACATGTGGACTTGTGGATATCTTAATGTACTATGTTATAATGATGGACTTCATAATGGACTATGTTGTAATGATGGACTTTTGTGAATTATGATTTGTGATGATGGTCTTGTGTTTGTGGATGTATATATGTATATTTGTGCCGGTCAGATTCGAATTTGAATTTTATATATATATATATATATATATATATATATATATATATATATATATATATATGTGTGTGTGTGTGTGTGTGTGTGTGTGGTCAGATTTGAATTTGAATTATTTATTTTTTTTGCTGAAAAATCCACTGTAGGGGCGGTTCTTGATTGAACCGTCCTTACAAATACACACAGCAGGGGCGGCTGATGATACAGCCGTCCTTACAGAAGTCCACTATAGGGGCGACTGATATTACCAGTCGCCCTTACAGATGGCACTGTAGGGGCGGCTGAAAACACCAGCCGCTCCTACAGAGGGCACTGCAGGGGCGGTCAGGAAACCGCCCCTACAGAGGCACCCTCTGTAGGAACACCCTGAGAAGGGCGGCTGACGTAGCCGCTCCTACAGAGGCTCTAGAGCCGCCCCTACAGTAACATTCTGTAGTAGTGCCGGACCCATTCAATCACTCCGGAGAGCAATCTATTTTCTACGCTACTTCTACTAGGAAGATCCTAATGAGATCTCATAGTGAGTGATGAATCAGCGGAACTACGACAGGAGTGTGTTAGTGTGTACACCTTTCAATCCACGCTGACAAATGGAAATCTCAGGCAGCACTTACTGACGTTAGTGACTTTACAGTACAGTATTATTTATCGGTCATATCGTTATTGTTCGTTTTTATATTTATCTAGTGAGATATTCTTGAGCCGTCCAGTTAATTGCTATTGATTTCTTGCACGGAATCCATTACATCCTGTACAGATTTTAGGCCTGCACGTACAACGTACCATGCCTGAAGCGTTTAAACTACGCAGTACGCACGTACTTGACCGAGCTGACGAGCTCGAAACAAACCGAGCTAACCCGTGTCCCAGCATTCTAGGCGTCCGATTTTCTCAGCCTGGGTGGTTCTTGACGCCTGGACGTCATCCCCAAGTTTTTTAGGGTACAAAACAAACACACACGCGCAAGCATGCATGGCATGTTTGGACGGTGAAGATTAAACCCTACACCAAGAACAGTATTTTTTCATGTATTTATCAACATGAACTTGACAAATACTCCATCCATTTCAAGTTATAAGTCGCTTTGACTTTTTTGGTACATCTATTTTACTATGTATATCTAGACATATATTATATCTAAATACATAACAAAATGGATATTTAAAAAAAAGTCAAAGCGACTTATAAATTGAAACGGACGGAGTACTGTTCTTGTATGTTATATATATGTGTCGATTCATACGATAGTCTCCATCATGGTAAACAGAACAAATCGTGTCACTGTGCGCGATTCGGGTTCTAGCTAATTTTCTACCCTAGCTAATTAAAGGCCTATAGCAAACCTTTCATAGCTCTACTAGCGGTAGGAAAGCAATATTCAAGCTCAGAAGTACGTTTGGAAAGGAGTTACAAGAGAGCACCTAAGCTAGCTAGCCTTGTTCATTTTTTTCTTCGTGTCTAGAGTCTATACACTATTCTACAGCAGTACTGCCTTGATAAACATTATTTAGGGATAGAGAGAGTAACTGAGCTCCTAAGCAACGCAGCGGTAAACATTATTTGTTAAGCTGTTACCATCTTAGCGCTTCGCCATTATCAGTGGACGAAAAGTTCAGTTTTGATTTCTTAATCATCTCCTTGTGTGCATGATTGCCTTCGTACAATTAGAATAAAACTTTTGACTGGACTATGCCGGGAGTGAAAAAAGGAAAACGTTTAACATTCGCATGCATGCATAATAACTTTATATTAAACTCTCGAGGCGCACAAATATGTGGCCATTAGACTAGCCACAGCGTCGTCGGTGCTCAAAAAATTCTCTCTCTGCCACCTCTATGATGCCACAATTCTTTCTATCCTCACAGCGTCGGCACCGGTGCCTTCTGCTAGGCGGACCCCACATCACAGAACTAGCTCCGGGAGAGAGAGCGTGATTTGGCATCGATGCTTGGACATGATCCGGTGCCGAATATTTTTCCCAACTCGGCATCGGCCGCAGTGGTGGGCACCGGGGCTTGCACCTTCTCTCTCCTTTTCAAGCACCGGTAAAACCATACACTGTGGCCAGTCTTAGCGTTTGCAAAGTTCATCTCTTTTCTTTTTGCAAATCACACCCTGCATCCTAGAATAAATTTGGCAGTTCTCAACATCGTCAAATCCTAAAATAAATCTAAAAAATATGGGCATTTGCATCTAACTCAAGGATTTGAACCTAGATAAACAGGTTCTATTACAAGAAACACAACCGGCTTCACTACACAAAGTTCATCTAGATGTGCCTAAATTCAACTATTTTAGCCTTGACTATAAATTGTGTAATCTATCTATTACTTCCTCTGTCCTGAATAAATAGATTCCTAGGGTTGTCTTAAATCAAACTTTTAACCTTTTATCGAATTTTTAGAGAAAAATATTAAGATTTATGGTATGAAATTAGTATCACTAGATATATCGTAAAATACATTTTCATAAGGTGCTCATTTTATATCATAGATGTTGTTACTCTTCTCTATAAAGTTAGTCAAGGCTGGCACAGATTTTAGGAATTGATTTATTTAGGGATAGAGAGAGTAACTTGTTTCAACAATACTAAAAGAAACGATTATTTTCGTTGAGAGGACTTAGAAATTGCCACATTATAGTAAAAAAAAACAAAAGAACACATCGTTAGATCTTATGATGATCAAAACTACTTAGGTTAAACAAAAGAGTCTATGAGTAATACAATTAATAAATACTGAATTTGGAATAATAAATTAAGAAAAAACTACAATTTTTAAACAAAATACATAATAGCAAATACTTGAATAAAAACTAATCATTCAACACATTAAAATCCACTTAGGACGTAGATGCATTTTCAGTGACATAGGTTGTCGACAGAATATGCTCGGCAGTCCACCGAGGGGTATCCCGCGATGGTAGATTTGTCGGTGGGGGTGCGTGTGATCAGGAATCGGATGGTGACACAAGGCGCAGAGACAGCGATTTAGACAAGTTCGGGCCGTCTGATCGACGTAATACCCTACGTCCTGTGTCTTTGGTGTATTGTATTGATCCGTATGTAGATCCGATCTGATAGATCCTATCCGCTAGGGGACCCCTACCTCTCCTTATATACTCTAGAAGAGGTAGGGTTACAAGTAAAATAGCCTATTTGGTACTATACAATGTCTTGCGGTGCACGCCGAGCAGCGTCGTGCACGCCTCAACCTTGTGGGCCGGGCCACCCCTGGGGGCGTAGCCCATGTCTTGGGGGCCATACCCCCACAGCTAGTCCCCGAGCCTGACAGTAGGTGACGTAGTCAGGTGGTGCCAGGGTTAGAAAGTAGAAGACCAGTCGAGCAGGCAGCTAGTCCCCGGGCGTAGCCTCGAGATGAGAACAAACACATTCACCGCAAGGTGAAGTGTGCCCACTTAGTCCCCGAGCCTGCTGAAAGATGAAGAATGAATCTTGTAGCAGGGTCAAAGAAAAAGAAGTCTAAAAGCTTGCCGACGTCGTTCGACATGGGCGTATCAAGACCCCAGACGTGCTGCCCAAGATCAGCACCCTGATCTGAACAACATAGAGTAGCTTGATAGCACACCGACGAGACGTAGAAAGATCCGAGCACCGAGGAGTCCCCGGCGTAGCCGGCGATGTCCGACCACCCATGGTGTTCCCGGCGTAGCTAGCGATGACCGAGAACCGAGGAGCGAGGAGTCCCCGGCTTAGGCGACGATGTTCGAGCACCGAGGAGCGAGAAGTCCCCGGCGTCGCTGGCGATGACCGAGCACCGAGGAGCGAGGAGTCCCCGATGTCGCTGGCGATGATCGAGCACCGAGGAGCGAGGAGTCCCCGGCGTCGCTGACGATGACCGAGCACCAAGGAGCGAGGAGTCCCCGACGTAGGCGGCGATGTTCGAGCACCGAGGAGCGAGGAGTCCCCGACATCGCTGACGATGACCGAGCACCGAGAAGCGAGGAGTCCCTGGCGTCGCTGGCGATGACCGAGCACCGAGGAGCGAGGAGTCCCCGGTGTCGCTGGCGATGACCAAGCACAGAGGAGTGAGGAGTCCCGACGTCGCTGGCGATGATCGAGCACCGAGGAGCGAGGAGTCCCTGGCGTCGCTGGCGATGACCGAGCACCGAGGAGTCCCCGGCGTCGCTGGCGATGACCGAGCACCAACGAGTCCCCAGTGTAGGCGGCGATGTCCGAGCACCGAGGAGCGAGGAGTCCCCGGCGTCGCTGGCGATGTCCGAGCACCGAGGAGCGAGGAGTCCCCGGCGTCGCTGGCGATGATCGAGCACCGAGGAGCGAGGAGTCCCCGGCGTCGCTGGCGATGACCAAGCACCGAGGAGCGAGGAGTCCCGACGTTGCTGGCGATGACCGAGCACCGAGGAGCGAGGAGTCCCTGGCATCGCTGGCGATGACCGAGCACCGAGGAGCGAGGAGTCCTCGGCGTCGCTGGCGATGACCGAGCACCGACGAGTCCCCGGTGTAGGCGGCGATGTCCGAGCACCGAGGAGCGAGGAGTCCCCAGCGTCGCTAGCGATGACCGAGCATCAAGGAGCGAGGAGTCTCCGGCGTCGCTGGCGATGACTGAGCATCAAGGAGCGAGGAGTCCCCGGCGTCGCTGGCGATGACCGAGCACCGGGGAGCGAGGAGTCCCCGGCGTCGCTGGCGATGATCGAGCACCGAGGAGCGAGGAGTCCTCGGCGTCACTGGTGATGTCCGACCACCAAGGGAGGAGCGAGGAGTCCCTAGCGTCGCTGGCGATGTCCGAGCGCCGAGGAGTCCCCGGTGTAGGCGGCGATGTCCGAGCTCCGAGGAGTCCCCGGCGTAGGCGGCGATGTCCGAGCACCGAGGAGTGAGGAGTCTCCAGCGTCGCTGGCGATGACCGAGCACCGAGGAGCGAGGAGTCCCCAGCGTCGCTGGCGATGACCGAGCACCGAGGAGCGAAGAGTCCCCGGCGTCGCTGGCGATGACCAAGTACCGATGTAACTGACGACGTCCGCGTGGTGAAGTGTGCCCACTTAGTCCTCGAGCACGAAGTATCCGTGCACCGAGGAGTAACCGGCATAGCTGGCGATCAATTCGATCAACTGGTCGGTGACGAAGTCCATGAACAAAGCGGTCCGACCAGTTGATCGGTGGAGAAGTCCGAGCACTAGGTGGACGATGATCCTGCAATACAAACATGTAGAACGGGTAGTACATGACGCACAAATAAATAAACTCTGGAGAAAAATCAGCAATGGTGATGAAACGGCGTATGCAGTTCGGCGATCAGTTGGCGTGAAAATATATTTATGTTTAATATAAACCGCCCGACCAGTTAGTGTGTAGCTGAGTCTCTAGCCCTAGCTAGCCCATAGTCCATAACGTCGAGCGCGGAGCCCGTGCACGTATAGCCTGTAGGAGGAACAAGCGTCGCTAAGGAGCCGCTGCCGACCACCCATAACGCAGAGGGCAGACACTCGTGCACGTGTAGGGAGGAGACGGAGACAGGGCTGTCTCTGGAGGCGTCCGAGCATCAACGTGACTGTTCGAGGGTTCGGAAAATCGTTTGGAGAGCAAATATGAAGAAAATAGTTTAGAGAAACATTATGGCGACATACGGAGATTGGAAAATATTTAGGAAAATATTAACGCGCGACTTAGCTTTGGACGGAGCGTCTGGTCGGCGACGTATGTCGTTATCTGGTCAGCGTTGACGGCGAACACCTGATGGGCGGTGAGTTGTTGGTGAAGACGACCTCGGAGGTGGTTCCGAGATCGGATCCGCTGTCACGGGGGCTGGCGTAGCCAGCGATGAATCGTCGTCGTGGACCGGCATGGATCTCCACGAGATTGATGACGAGAACGCGCTGTTGATTTGAGGTCCATCTGGCTCGCCATGGATCAAGCGCACACCCCTACCTGGCGCGCCAACTGTCGACCTAATATGCTCGGCAGTCCACCGAGGGGTATCCCGCGATGGTAGATTTTTCAGTGGGGGTGCGCGTGATCAGGAACCGGATGGTGACACAAGGCACAGAGACAACGATTTAGACAGGTTCAGGCCGTCTGATCGACGTAATACCCTACGTCCTGTGTCTTTGGTGTATTGTATTGATCCGTATGTAGATCCGATCTGATAGATCCTATCCGCTAGGGGACCCCTACCTCTCCTTATATACTCTAGAGGAGGTAGGGTTACAAGTAAAGTAGCCTATTTGAAACTATACAATGTCTTGCGGTGCACGCCGAGCAGTGCCGTGCACGCCTTAACCTTGTGGGCCGGGCCACCCCTAGGGGCGCAGCCCATGTCTTAGGGGCCATACCCCCACATAGGTACATAGCGGGCCTAAGATCAGGAGCTCACTAGCATTAGTGATGATTCCATAGTTTATTTTGGAAGGATTGCTGCATCGATGGATGGTGGACTGATGATCGGGCCGACCAGCAGTTGCTTGAGATAGCAATGACTACAATAAAAATGAACATTGTGATGAATATGGCCATGTTCCAGGGCAAAGGGACCGACAATCCAAAATTTAAATTTACAAAAGGGTCAAGAAACTAAGGGCCTCTTTATCAAGGCTCGTACCGGCTTTGGCTTCTCCCTTCAAACACTATAGCAGTACTATAGATGCATTGTAGCAAAGACATCTTCTTCTTGCTCTTTCCAAAATACACTACAATATGGAGAAGCTGGTGAAGCCAGGTTTGAGAGCTTCACCGGCTTCTGCTATAGTGCGCTACAGTCCTAGCGTACTAGTGAAGCCAAAGCCGGTATGAGCCTGCCAAAGAGGCCCTAACTATTTTGTGAGAAATTTGACAATGGTTTCATCAAGAAACTGAGCTCAACAAGGCAGAACCAAAGACCACATTGATTTGGTCTCAGTAGAAACTACAGAACCACGAGATGTATATGAGTGGAGAAAAAAAGGGAACGAGGAGAGAAATACAACTATATCTTTAGAGTCCAAGGAATTGGTGACAATAGCTATATGGAGGCTGCGCTGATATATGTAGTTCTGTAACCTGTAAGCTATAGTTTGCTACCCGCACTAATTTTGTGAAACACCTTACTATATAGTTTGACATGTCGAAGTTGAAACTACAAGTTTCACTGTGATAACTGTTTTTGTAGTATATAGTTGTTCTCATTTGAGAATATATAATTCTACAAACATTGCTGGTTAAAATGTCATATTGGAGATTGTGTCAATATATGACTTATATATGTGACCAGAGAAAGTACACGAAAAAGAAAAGACAAAGGCGGCATCCTTTCTTAAAAAAAAATGCTCTGTCCCCTTCTTAGTTGCACAAAGATTTGATCCACTAGAGGCCAATTATATTTTTGCTCTACTTTGGTCTATCTTTATTAGTTCCGTGGTAGACTGTTGACTAAATTATTTAAAGTGTGCTAGCCGCTTTAAACCACCGTTGATGTATAGCCTCCTGACCGGATTCAGGTCAACCGTTCAGACCCAACTACACCTTCTTGGCCTGTCCTCGATCTATTCCCTGAAAAATGTCAAGGGATTGACAGGTGGTTCAACCATGTATTGGTTAGTTGCACCTAAGTATCAGCGATCAGTCTGTTATGCATGACGCGAACCTGCAACCTGCAACCTGCAAGCATGCAATGGGCCTTAGCGCATGACTGCCGTAGTGGGCACAGAAAGACATGGGACTCGCGGCGGCATGTCTACCACTTTCAGCACGTTTCAGCGACCTAGGATACAGCATGACTCATGAATTCTTCAGTAACAGATCAGCAGAAAGATGTGCAGGGCAGCTTTCTTAGCTGGGATAGCAGACACTGGACAGCCAAGCAGGATATGGTTTCTCTTCCCGCCCTTCGTTCAGCTGCAGCAGCCAAAAAGCTCTCACATGCTTGTCCAACGGTTCATCTGCCTGCAGGCCGCTGGCCGCAGGTTGCCATCGACAATGGCTGCATGCTCTTTACTTCAAAGTCGTGCGTGAGTGAGATGAGATGCCCATTTGAGTAGACTAACGTCGATGTACACTCGGCTGGACTCTGGAGTGGCAAAAATAATGTGGCATCAGCAGCAGTAGTTGCAGAAATGTGCAGTAATTTCAGTCTTCCGCGTTGTCACTTCTTAGCTTCGGCCGGGCCCACCCAATCTATACAAAGCGCCGGGCCCAACCAATCTATACACAGGCCGAAGCTCGTCCCAGAAGCTTGCGGGCCTGCAATCTGGTCTTAAAGTGTAAGCCCATTACAACAAACAGTACCGTTTCGTGATGGGCTGTGCTGTACGTTGACTCCGGGCCCTTTCAAGAAGACAGAGAGCAACCGCCAAGCCGACCAAAAGTGGAAAAGTGGGCCGAATGAATGATCGCTGGCAGGCCGGACTGGGCCTCCGTGTCAACGCGCCATCCCATTTTGCCGGCTTCTCCTCCGTTCCCTTCCCCTTGCCGGCTGCTGCTGCTGAATTTTTTATGCAAACTACTCCGACGTCCGCGACCGCGACAAACGGGGAGTTGCAGACGGCCAGATACAGCCAGTTGCAGCTGGTTGTTCTCTGAAAGCCACCAATGCGCCATGGCGGAGAAAGGCAAGAGCATCGTCTCCATCTCTCGCTCAGCAAACAGCACTAGAGCTAGTTCTTCTGCACCGACTGCACCGCCTTTACCGAGATTGCAGGCAATGCAATGCAAATATTTCTCGCGAGCATGCAGTGCAAGGAGGCAATGCAAGTGAGAAAGGTAGCGCCGGCCGGAGCTGCGAACTGCAGTCCATCGCATCGATCGACTGTACATTCTGGGTGGTGCAAGCACTCGGCTTTCAGTTCTCAGGCACTTTACAACACATCAAACATGTGCGAAATCAAATGCCTGCATGAGTGCATGTACTGGCCAAAAGGCTGCACCCAGAAAGCCAAAGCCAAAGGCGGTGTGGATCGGAGTTCGTTCCAAGTCACATCGTTCCCGCGCTTTTCTTGCTCATTAACAGCAGTGCCTTCGGAGTTCAGGCTCTTCTCTCTTGCTTGCACTGGCGTTAGTCAAGGGAGTTAGTAGTATTAGCTACACTCCTGCCAGTCTAGTTAGGTTATGGGCAGCAGCTTCAAACGTGCGTCGTCGTGCAGTGCAGTTTCCCGTCAGCTCTGCGCGTGCAGTGCGTGTCCCGGCCTGCGTGACTCTGTTCCATCTTCAAAGATTCCAACAGCCCATGGACGCTTAATTAAGCAATCGCCTATTTGCCTTTAACTGACCTACAGTACTGCTAATCAAGCACGTAGCTGCTCTTAGTATAGTGTGCAGATGAGTAAAGTTCGATCGACACGAAGAAAGCACGTACTGTTTGGATCGGGAACAAACTAAGCTCCCGCCGGCCTTTAGATAGTAAAGTATAGCTCATCATTTCTAACATCGAGACATCTGAAGATCAAATTGGAAAGCAAAAGCAGGCGTCAGAATAAACCCTAACGATCGATCCGACTTTCTTTTGGTCTACAGATGCTAATTGGAGAGTGTTGGAGCAAAGAACGTTTGTCTCGATAAAGTTCGATGAGAGTTGAGAGTGGTTGAGTAGGGATGCAAGCTGTTTACCTACGAGCCTGTAAATATGCTTGTTTTTTATGAGTTCCACAAAAATCCTTAAGAATTAGGGGCTCTTGTGTTCTTGTCCCTACTTTGACGTGAAATTATGATTTTGCCCTCGTTTTTCTAACTTTGTGATTTTGCCCTTAACTGTAGCAAAGTCAACGCGATTTTGCCCCTGGTCAACGGTAAAAACAGGGGCAAATTCGCGTTGACCAGGGGCAAAAAACGCGTTGACTTTGCTACAGTTAAGGGCAAAATCACAAAGTTAGAAAAGCAAGGACAAAATCACAATTACACATGTGTGTAAGGGGCAAGAACACCATTTTCCCTAAGAATTAAGCCTCTTTGTGGGCTCGCGGTCAAGCCCGCTTGCATCCCAGTGTTGAGGTTGATATCTTCGGGAACACCACCTCCTATTATCTCTGAATGTTTATTCCTCGTCGGCCAAAGGTACACCCTCATGCAGCCTAACCACCCGTTGGAGAAGGAGTACAAAGTACAAAGATACCCTTGTCACATTGTAAGTCATTTTAGTTTTTATCCCAAGTTAGATTTATCTGGCTTTGACCTAGTTTATAGAAGAATTTGTAAAAAGATCTACAACACCAAAATATATTCATTAATTAGATACACGCCATAAATAAATTTTGATAGGGTATTTAATTATTTGATGTGTTTGTAGCTCTGCATGTGTGGTTAGGAGCAAAACAATAGATCACATTGTCTAGCTAGAAATTTAAGAGCAAACATGCAAGTAATAAAGTTGATGCGATTCTATATATACTTTATATTCTTCACTTTAGGGGCCGGTCCTGGAAAAAAAGGGCAACCTTTCGATCGTAAATGTATATACGATGCTATCTATAGCTAGCTAGCTAGCTTTTGCAGTTTAATTTGCACATGACTCCAAGTAGTAAAAATATATTTCTAGATTTATGTTAAGTTAAATCATGTTAGTTTTAACTAAATTTATACAAAAAAATAATATTAATCATAAAATAAATATAATTATATTCTTCATAAAATATATTTTCAACATATATGTATTTAGATTCATAAATGTGGATACTATTTTCTATAGTAAATTTAGTAAAATTTAAAATAGTTTGACTTACATCAAACCTAAAATCATATTCTTTCTTGGATGGAGGTAACCATATAGTAACAATGTTTGAAAGCAAGAGGCTGATGCATGATCACGGTAAGTTTAATTAGGTGCACGAGTTATTTCCACTTTTTTGCATTCTACCCGTACGCCTAGCTAGGGATTCGTCATCGTCAGGCCCTGTAGGAAATGCTCCTCTTTTTATTTGTGTGGTTCAGTTCGTTCGTCCCCTCTGCAACTATTTTCAACTTGGAATCGATCTGTCGGTACTGTTGACACTAGAGTCCAAAGTGCACTTTCATGGAAACTAATCGTGCATGTGTGAAAAAAAAGTACATCAAACGAAGGAAAAGAGTAACCTAAGTGTTGGAAAAAAGGGATTTTCAGCTGGTGGGATAAGGAAGGACTAACGGAGGCCTTCGCTCGGCCGAGTGCCCTGGGCGAAGGCGTGAAAGATAGAAAGTGGGCCCAAGCCTCATTATGGTTTCATAAATGTATTCAACTACATCTCTTTGTACAGAGTTTGAGTCCCCTTTTTATAGGACACTGCTTACTAAGGCTACTATTTACAACTCTACCCCTTGTCGGTTACCGTAAATCATCGGGAATATTCCTATACTAATACAAACCGCTAGGGGTACTTTGAGTGCCTTCTTCTTCAACTGCCTTTGCTTGATGGGCCGCTACCGTGAGTCCGTTTGTGGCCCACGGTGCAGCACGGCCGCCCTGTGGGAAGTCCCCCGGCTCCCAGAACCTTCGCCCGGACCTTTGCGCCGACTCCTATAGCCTCCGCAGGTATTGCTCGAGCCTTCGCCTTCGGCTGCATCCAGGCGCCTTCGCCACAGTTTTTGGACCTTCGCTCAGGCCGTCCGACCAGGCCGAGGTTCTGTCCTTCTTTCCGAGCACAATGCTCACAGAACATGGTTAATCGTTAGTTCTTAGCGCCACGGCGATCCTTGGAGCCTCCGTGACTCGTAACCGTGTCCCAACAGTTCCCCCTTGAGAGCATGGTTTGATGCTAGCGGGCCTTTTCCTAAAAATCTGGCCCTTAGGTTTTGAGGTGCGGAGGCTTTTGTGCATGCAGAGGTTTCCCTCCTTCCCCCCTAGATCGCCTAGATCAGATCATTGCGTTGGTGATGTGTCACTACCTGATTCACCACGGCGACTCTGGAACTGACGCGTTTTCGAATGGATGCGATCGTAAGTTGAAACGACATGGCGGTGGCTATATAAGGGGGCGGTAGGTGAAGGCTTCTCCATCTCCATCTGAGCCATCGCTTTCACTACAGTCGCTTTCTAAGTTCTTTCTTCTTTGCTTAACCTTTGCTTAGTTGTCGCTTTGCCTTCGTTTCCTATTGTTGTTGCTAAATCCTAGAAGTGACTTCGCCTATTAGTCCTCCTCCCCGCCGGGCTAGCTTTGTTTGGTCCATATCGCTGTCTTCTCGGTGTTAGCGCGAGTGGGTGGTCTACGCACTTTGAGGAGTGTATGATTGTCAGCGCGGAGGCATTAGGGCTTGAGGAGGATCTTTCTGGAGTTGAGGCCTATATCGCTGATTTGATAACCGCTGAGGAGGCAGGAGACATGGTTGGTTCATCCAGGACGTGGGATTTTGGGCCTTCGCTCATGACAAAGGACATGATCAAGGAGTTGTGGAAATTGGGCTACTTTGGTGAGGCTAAGGTGAAGCCTCCGCAATGGGAGACAATTCCTAAACCATAGGCCGCTGATGCCGTGGTCTTCAAGGACTTTTTCCTTTACGACCTTTGCTTACCTGCAGCGTGCTTCTTTTGCCAAGTTCTGGAAGCATTCGACGTACAACTACATCATCTTACTCCCAACGGTATTGTTACTTTGAGTAAGTTCTGCTGGGCCTGCTTGTCTTATGGTGCGGAGCCCAACATTGGTACTTTCTACGAGTACTACGAGCTCCAGCGCCAGCCTAAATGGGTTGGCAAAGGCCAGTTGGTAGCTCTGATTTTTTTTATTTTTTAGCCCTTTTTTGAAAATTTTTCACAAATATGCCCATGGAGGTATGATTTCAAAATCTAGACCCTTAGCTCGGTGCCCTCGTCGCTGGCGCCGAACTTACACTGCTCGGCGCCATCGTTGCTGGCGCCAAGGTCGGGGCCACGTTGGCGCCATGGACGCTGACATGGCAGCCAGCTTGGCGCCGTGGATCTTGGCGTCGAGCTTGGCGCCGTGGATCTTAGCATCGAGCTCGGCGCCAACAATCCTAGCGCCAAGCCCTCTCTTATGTATGGGCCCAAGGTTCCTTTCTCTCTTCCTCTCTCTTTCTCTCTACCAAGCCATCACCGCCGCCGCACCATCCCTGCCCACGTGTCCGCACCGCCACGCTCGTGCCCTCGGCGGCCGTCACCCGCCCGCGCCCGTGGTAGCCCCTTGCCTGCGTCGGCCATCCCCGCCCACGCCCGTGACCACGCCATCCCTGTGCCCTGCAGTGCCCGGCCGCGCCAGGTAAAAATTATGAATATGCAATGTAGGTGCTGAATTAGCTTTGATTGTAATGTAGTAGTTCGATTATTTGTTATTTACTAGTTAATGTGATGACCTAGGTAGTTGATTTAGTTAGTGATCTAGTGAGATATATATGTAGATAGATAGAAACATAGATACATAGGTACATAGACATAGGTATTTTGTGAGTACACTATATTCATTAGAACTTAGTATAGTCCAATCATATCGTACAGACACTTTGCAGATGAATCTAGGCCTTTCAGTAATAGCAAACGAATCTAGGCTTTTCAGACAATGAAAATAGACTTTTCAGTTACAAGGACGAGGAGTACGATGACAGTAGCAGATTTATCACTTCACTTACATAGTACACCTATAGCATCTAGCTTTCTAGTAACAGCGAAATGAATCTAGGGCTTTTCAGACAATGAAAATAGACTTTTTAGTTACAAGGATGAGGAGTACGATGACAACAGCGATTTATCACTTCACTTACATAGTACACTTATAGCATCTAGGCTTTTCAGTAACAGCGAAACGAATCTAGGCTTTTCAGACAATGAAAATAGACTTTCAGTTATAAGGACGAGGAGTACGATGACAACAGTGATATATCACTTCACTTACATAGTATACCTATAACATCTAGGCTTTTCAGTGATTTATCATGTCAACAACGAATAGACTTTTCAGGAAACAAATCTAGGCTTTTCAGTGTCCTATTGAAATAGGCTCTTTAGTGAAACTAATTAGGATTCTTGTGACTAGTTATAACACATTAAAACGACAACTAAACCTGCCTCTGCCTATATATACGCAATGCTGGATGCATTGCTACTTACTTCCCAACTAGTATTTTCTTTCGTTGCAGTACCATGTCTGGAGGGTCGTCCTAGAGGGAGCGGAAAGGGGAAGGGAACTACCATTGTATGGGAGGGTTCTCTTGGTCCCAATTCTTTGAGGAAGCTCTTTATGAGAGGTTCCTAGTTGAGAGCAAAAGTGATTTCACCAAAGAGGCACCACTGAGAGGATACGATGAACGGAAAGAAGAGTGTCCAAAATGCATGCATGGTGAGGACTGCCTAGTGTAGATGTTCACCGAGGGAATAGACGGAGGTCATCAGTTTCTTCAAATGCCCATAAGCATGGGTAATTGCTATTACTATTTGTTTCTTCAATATGTTCTCTTCTATACAACTTACATGACATACTTATTGCAGTCTTCCTTGGCCGAAGAAAACTACAGGGTTCACTAGGTGGGTCGATCCTCAACCTATTTATCCACATGCAGAGTACAATCTACTACCTGTAGGACCTATATATTCGATCTAGAAAGAGAAGTTCGCAGTGGTTACGAGGACGACGAATAGGACGACATCAACAATAGTGCCGATTCATAGGAGGCACTCTGTAATGATCCGTATTGCACCTGCCCTAACCACAAGAACAAGGGGCCTCCACCGTCACCCCCGCCACCACCAACAACAACAATAGGGAGGCTACTATGGAGAAGGTGCAACACAATTTGCTATGTGGCCACACTACTAGGACGACCCTATCTTATTCACATGGCATATCTATGTGTTTGTTGTTTGGTTTAATTAGCCTAAGGCATGTTAGGTTTAGTTCGAAGGAACTCTGTACCCTAGTTTGGTAGATGTCTCACATGCCATTTCATAGTGTTTTGTGTGTTGAATTATATAATGCCTACTTCGTTAGGTTATGTTTGCAGTACGTGATCACATTTCACTATGTCCGTAATATTATACTGAACATTATGACCATAAATAATGAAAACAACTACATAATGAAAAGTCCGATACTATGCCACATTAAACAATACAATAATACTAGAAGTACGTGTCGATAGTAGACAACATTGTTTATGAATAAACCATAGAACTAGCAAGTCATGGAGACTACTGAGTGCAATGAGACCACTTTCTCTTCCTCAGGGCATCGGGATTCTCCTCCATCGCTGCTTTCGCTCGGCATGCATGCACTCAAGCTTCTTCTCTCTCTCCTCCCTATACGCAGTAATACAGCCTCCTTTCCTCCTCGTCCTTGTGCTCCTTTTTTGTAGCCTCCTCTCCTCGTGAGGTAGGGCGAAGTAGGGAGAGAAAAAACCCAAGAGGAAGGAGAAAGAAGAGGAAGAAGGCTCGGGCATGGAGGTTGGGGGCCAAGTTAAAACACCACCTCAGTGCCATAGATCCTGGAGCCAAGCTTGGTGCTAAGATCTATGACGCCAAGCTCACCGCCAGGATCTACGGCGCCAAGCTCACCGCCAGGATCTACGATGCCGAGATGCCTACCAAGTCACCCACCATGTCTGTGTCGAGCCCAAGACCTCGACGCCAACAACTGATGGCAGTAGAGCAGTGTAAGTTCGGCGCCAACAACGATGGCACCGAGCTAAGGGTCCAGATTTTGAAATCATACCTCTAGGGGCATATTTGTGAAAAAATTTCAAAAAAAGGGCTAAAAAATAAAAAAGTTGGTTGGTAGCTCAGTATAGGAGCTGCGCCTTCATGCCCAAAAGGAATTAGAAAGGGGAGAATTTGGAAATTTCTTTTGCTTAGAAGAACAAGTGGAACAAAGACTGGATGCAGTACTGGTTCTATGTTAGGACTGGCGGCATGACCTCTATGGATAGCGAAGGGAAAAAACACACCCATTACCCGTTGGCATCCGTGATGACCCCAATGAAGCCTTCGGCTCAAGGAACTCCAGGCTCGAGGACTTCTGAGGGGTGCGAAGCATGCGATAAGGCTTTTGCCTTGGCCTATCGGTACTCCGAAGGCTGGGATCTAGTGGAGGAGATGGTAGTAGCTAATTGCTGGCCGCTTGGTAGGAATAGACCCACAATGACTATTGAGATGGTCAATCTTCCTATCTTTGGCGAAGGAGTCAGGGTTCCCTTCCCTCGGTTTGGTTTTCAGCCTAAGGAAGGCCATGTTGCTGAAAAGGTTGTGAAGTCAGTGGAAGCGGGGCTTGAGAGATACTCGATGAGATGTCTGATAAGGAGTATCTAGTGCGTAGGGCCATCGCTGGCCTGATGCCCTATCTTAACTATGTTTTTGATGAATTTAGGATTCATGATGAGGAGCATGATGTGCCTATGAAGATACATAAGTCACTAGAAGATAAGGCTAGGAAGGCTGCTGCCAAGAACACGACTGTTGCGACTGAAGCTAAGAAGAGAAAGGGTACTGGCGCATCCAAGGTCATTAGTAAAAGATAGAAGACCACAGGTGGTTCCACTGCCACCTCTGCCACTGCCTTCGCTGAAGCCAATGAGGAGGTTGTAGAGAATGATGAAGGAGGCTCGGCCTTTGTGGATGCTAGGATGAATGGCGAGCATTCTGCTGCCTCTTTAGATCTTGGTGGTGACAACTTTGTCGACATCGCCCTTCAAGGAATGGGTGGTGTCCCTACTGGTGAAGCCTCCGTCGTGGCGCCTATGCCTGGTATTTTGGGTGATGACTCTTCTGGCTCCGAAGGCGAAGGTACCGGTAATGGCAATGCTTCTCCACTAAGAGAAGGGGAGGCTGCTAGCCCTGACCATCATCGTCCTTTGACTGCTCTTGTGGAAGTGTCCAAGGACGAGGCGGAGGTGAGTTCTTCGCCTGCTCCATTCTAGAGCATGGCGTTTTAGGCCATAAGTCATCACTCCGAGGATGCTGGTGCCTCAGATGCTGTTCCGAGCCCTTTGCATCTAGGTGAGTTGCCTTTTAACTTTGTTTTTCCTTGCTATTTGTATTTTCAGTTTTATCAAGACTTTGACTTATTTTGATTATTTCAACGGGTTTGACAAAGGCCCTTGGGAACCCTAATGATACTGTGGGATGGACCTCGCTCGGATCGGCTTGGGAGGACCTTCAAGGCCTCTGCTTGTGGACGTGACTCCTCGTCCATCTTCTTCGGGCCTTGATGGTGGCAAAGGTTGGTTTTGCTTGTTTTCTGTTTCTGCATTATCTCCATTTTATTTGAGTTTTCTGATGCTTAGTTGCTATTTTAGGTGCCTCCAACAGCATAATAAGTGGGTGGGCGGATGTCCTTCAAGCTATTTATAATGATATTGAAGGTTGTTATTTCTATTTTTTGTTTTCTTGCTTTTGGTCTTACGTCTCTTATGCTTGATTTTCTATTAGGCTGCCTTTGCCATCACTTGAA
The DNA here is from genome assembly GCF_019320115.1 of Miscanthus floridulus. NCBI lineage: Eukaryota > Viridiplantae > Streptophyta > Magnoliopsida > Poales > Poaceae > Miscanthus > Miscanthus floridulus. The sequence continues at coordinate 141,119,104 of NC_089582.1, forward strand.
GAATGTTGATTACTTCAAGCTGCTATGGATGAATTTGGAGCAGCAATGCGTGGTATGTTTCTTGTTTGCTTTGCCTTTCATTGTTCTGCTGTGCCATGACTGACCTTTGTCTTGATAGAGCCATTATCTTTCGGAGGCCATCGAGGAACATGGCACGTAGGAGGTGGTTGACCACAATCTATCTATCGAGGCCCTGAAGAAAGAGGTGGACACTCTTGAGGATGAGAAGACCTGGCTTGCAAGGGAGGTTGGTGGACTCTGCACTGTCCAAGCTAAATTGGAGGAGTTATAGAAAAATGTTGATTCACTGAAGAGGGAGATGGATGGTGCGAGGGCTGCCAAGCAATTGGCTGCTGAACGCGCCATAAAAGCTATTGAGACGGCTGATAACCTTCGCAAGGAGGTGGACATCGAGAGAGAGTCCAGTGCTTCCTAGAAGGCGCAAGTGGATAAGCTGACTAAGCGCCTCAAGGATGCCAAGTCTATTGGATTGGCCATAGCTAAGCTCTATATGGGTTCCCTCAAACAATTCGGGGGCTCTACGTCATCGCTGCCTTCTAAGCCTTCAGCGTTCAATATATTTTCCTAGATGAAGGCCAACTTTCTGAAGCTCCCTAACTTTGTTGGTGGCGCTATCGATTTTGGAACCCTAGCATCTGCCAGCAACCTTTCCAAGATGATGGCGTAGGGCGGCTGCCCGCATGCCAAAGATGTGAAGGAAAGAGACCTTGAGGGCCCTAGCTGATCTTGGAGTGACTTCACATGATATCAGGAGGTCGGTCCGCCACTTTATGAAGTCATTCTAGGCAAAGTTTGGTTGGGCGGAGGCTTGCTCGATGGCGGAGGCACATCGAGATGAGGTTGGTTTTTCTTTATTGTTTATAGTTTTTTGCTTAAGCTTTCTATCGCATGTTTGTTGTTTTTACAACTTTGTATTGTTTTTGCAGGAGTCACAGAGGACGGAGGCTATGCGTGTTATGGCTAGGGCCTTGTCTTCCCGAGCTACGGAGACACAGGCTTTGAAGGCTCCTTCCCCTACTGCTGAGGTCCCAAAGTCCAAGGAACCGATGCCTGCGCCTGCTGACCTGAAGGTGTAATGTCTAGGTTTTAGCTAGTTTTTTAGGCTTGGTCGAAGGCGATGTGCTACAAACGCCCGTCCTTTTGTGTATATCTAGGTCTGAGTTGTGATTTTGTGCTACGCATGTCTCATTCGCTAGGCCTATGTAGGACGTACTCCCTGTCACTATGTGTCAAGATGGGATTTATATTAGTGGTGAGCTTTGGCAATATTGACGGGAAGCTTTTCCCCACCGTTCTGTTTATGACATGTTTGCTTTTGTGAAGTATGATATTGATGATGAATGTGCGGGGTTTACTAGGTCACTGGCCTGGTGAGGGCCTCGCCCTTAGTTTTATGTTGATTTGTTTGACTGGCCTTCGCGCCCTTGTAGCTGCTGCTTGGAGGGCTTTAATGCCTTTTGTTCTTTGCTCTGTTATTGCCTTCGGGCTTTTGTACTATTGCGCTTGTAATGCGCTATTGTTGTAATCATATCTGCTTTTGTAATAAACTTTTCTTGGATTGTTTAGCTGTGCTCTTGTTTTTATAAAAGATTCTTAATATAAGTTTTAGCTAGGCCAAAGGGTTACATTTTCTGTGGCTTACTTTCTCTCTCTTGCCCTGCTTCTCTCTTCTCGGGTCAATGTTGAGTACGACTTTGTGTGCTTGCACTAAAAAGGTGAGGTATTGGTCTTTGACCTTGCGTGCCTTGTAGAGGCTTCAGTGTTTGTTTTGTCGCTTTGGCCTCCGTCTTTGTGCTTGCTTGGGTTAACTTGAATTCTCTAGCACATTGCTGTGGAGAAACTAGAGTGCTCATGTTCAATCTTGCAGTTGTTGTGAAGGCATTGGTACAATTTGAGCATCCATTAGAGGTGCTGGTCTTTAATCATGATGCTTCTCCAAAGGTCATAGAGCAATTTGAGCAAGCAACGGAGGTTGAAGGAGCATTTCTTGGACATTGCCTCCGCTTTGCGCTTGGATTGCTTTGTTTTTGCCTTTGGCTGTGCTGGAGCAGCTGTGCTCTCGCTGAACATGGTTGATGCCAGGTAGCGCTAGATGGTGTCTTCGGTTGTGGGGGGACGTTATGACACTTCGTGCGATGCCCTCCCACAACCTCTGATGCTGACTTCTTGCTGTCGGATTATGGTCATATGATGCCCCGCAGAGGCTGTACGACACCGAGTGGAAGATGCCTACAACCTCAACGTGGCCTTCGTCGGGCTACGCGAGCTGCTGGGTTTATGAGCCTTCACACGGTACCTTTGGCTCTCTCATTTCTAAGGAAACTCTGGCTTCCATGTTTCTCTTGTTTTGCTCTATCATATACTGGCTCTTGGATGGTTTGGCTTCCCCCTAGCACTCTTCTAGGGGTAGGGATATGAAAATGCATCGACTTGGGCTAGCGCTGGGGTAAGACACTGGATTTTATAGCCTACTACTTGTACGACTTAATAAATCTTGGTGGTTGGCTGATGTTTATTTCTTAGATATGTTTTGAGGTCGTAATAAGACCGTCATATTTCTTTGTACTTGGCGTATCTTTGTTCTTTATTTCTATTGTACTTGGGTTATTAATCCCTGACAGTCATGTGGTGCCTGATAAGGATATGTCTTCGCCATGCATTTTCTTGCCCGATGCCTACAGCGAAGGTAGGTCTTTGTCGGGTTTTTTGGCCTTTTGGCCCTTTTGATGAATCTTTGATGTCTGTATGTGGACAAGGCTTTATCAAGGTTACAGGCTAATTTAGCCATGGAGGTTGTTCCAACCTTTTAGAGCCTTCGGCTAAAGCAGTGGAAGGTCCTCTTTGTCGTGGTGTTGTTGTCGAATGTTGTGGCTCTGTTGCTAGCCACTTTTGACCTTCGCTTTTCATGGTATTCTTGGATAAAATCCTCTTTATATTTTTAGAGGTTTTTACATGGGTCCTGCCTCATTAAAAACCTCACCTCCTATAGAAGCCCCCTTTGTGTGGAAAAGAGTACATGCCCTTTTGCATGAAATGTAAAGGAAATATAGAAACTAGGAGAGGTGCGGTGACCTTTGCTTATAGTTTGGAGGCTACTTTTTTATATGTTAGATGTAGAACCTACGCAAACTGTCGATGTTCCAGGTATGAGTTGTTGTTTTACCTATGCTATCTATCAAGAAAAATGACCCTAGCCTCCCGGCGGCCTTCGCCGTGTACGGTCCTTCCCATTTAGGTTGGAGCTTCCCCGTATTGGCCGCACTGGGCTTCCTTCTTAGGACTAGGTCTCCATCACGTATGAGCTTTCTGACTACTTGGCTATCTCTCCACTTTTTTGTTTGCTCTTGGTTTTTTGTGATGTTTTCTACTGCTTCCAATCTTGTGCCTTCGATCGTCTCCTTGGAGTATTCTTGATCATCTGCTAGGGCTTGCTTTATGACGCGGAGGCTCTGATGCTTGATTTCCTCAAGCAGCATTGGTTCTTCACCGTATAAGAGTTTGAATGGTGTAAAGCCTATTGTTCTAGAGGCTGTGGTGTTATGGGACCACACAACCTTCGGCAGTTCTTCTACCCATTTGCCTTTTTAGAGGTTGAACAAGGTTCTCAATATTGCTGAGAATATTACTCTATTAGCTCTTTCCACTGCTCCGTTTGACTCTGGGTGGTAGACCGAGGGAAGGCTACCTTAGTGCCTATGCTTTTGCAAAATTCCTTGAATTTGTCTAGGTCGAATTGTTTGCCATTATCAACTGTTAAGGTTCTTCGCACTCTGAACCTGCAAATTATGTTCTGCTAGAAAAACTTTTTTACTGTCTCTGATGTGATTGTTGCAAGTGGCTTGGCCTTAATCCATCTTATAAAATACTCTATGGCTACTACTATAAACTTGTTGATGAGGACATCACTCCTTCGGATATACCCACTGATCCTCCACCCGTCATGCAAGGTCCAATGACCCGGGCTCGAATGCGTCAACTCAATTTAGAAGTGAGCTCGTTCTTAAGCGATCCTTTTCATACTTTTGAGAATAGACTACTACCTAATGATGTTATCTTGCTTAGGAACATTGGAGAGGGTCATGAGGGACTTAAAGGAAGAGGTGGAGGCATTGATGACCAGCAAGGATGTTCAACAGAAACTGGAGGTCCAGTCCAACATGATTTCGAGTCTGCCTCGGCCTGTAGAACCAGTCTGCCTTAAACTGGTCACCCGGGACGCATCTAGACTCTGTTTTTGATGATCGACATATGGTTGGAAAGCTAATTTGATAAGAAAGCCAATCCAAGTGATCTCACATCAAAATCCCTTCAGAATCAACAGAATCGTCAAAACAAGTTAGCATCTAGAATCTGCTAGGGTGCTGCGACACTATTTTTTGGTCCGATGGACCGTGTATCGTGTTTGGGCCCATTAGGAGGTGCATCCAGGGGTTTTACACGACCCTAGAGTCTTCATAAACAGCTGCCACCCATCCATAAGGGTTTGGGTTTTGCTTAGATTAATCTGTCAAGAACAGTTTCATCATTCATCAGTTTGTGAGACCCCAACTTTATGAGATTAATCATTCATTTGCAATTTGGTTGCTTTCTTTCTTGTTCTTGCTTGCATTCTTCATTGTGTAGGCAGGGATTAGCCTTCTTGGTGAGGTCAACCAGATTTGTATCTCAGTTGATAATTAGAGGAGTAGTGGTGCTAAGATTGCAGGGTTCGATCTTTCGATCTGAAGCCGGATCGGTGTGTCCTTCTCCGCCACAACGATAGTTACCACTACTTGATAGAAGATTGGGATCTCTGTTCTCATTAAGTGGTAAGAAGAGCTAAGGTATACCATTAGGTTCACATTTATCCCCTAGTTTTGAGTGTTTCGCATTCGTCCCATAGTTTAGTGCCATATTTTTTTCCTGTCCTAGAACCTTTCGCGCCATAGCCTTTGCATATTTTAGTTTCAGAGTCTGTCATGTTGTGTTTGTGTCCTAGTTAAGGTCTTGTTGCTGGTTAGGTCATTTTAGAGTCTAGTTCACGTGTTTCCCCATCGTTTCCATCAAATCCTTGCTGCTGTGACTAATTTTGCGCGCATTGTTCTCATTTTGTCCTCTAATTCGGAGTCCGTTCTTAAAACTGGTCTAGTTTTTGCATATGAACTCGGATTTCGACGTTCCATATATCAAAATTGATCAGAATTTTTTTTGGATCCATCCTTTCCCCAAAGCTTTAGGGTTAGAAAATTTTAATTTGGTCAAAAATTGGTCACAAGATCCTCTTTTCGTGGTTACAAGTCACCCTGGGCATTCGGTCAGACCGAACCGATCGGTTCGGTTCCTCGGTCATTCGGTCAGTTCGGTCATTAGAAACCTGGGACCGATCGGTCTTTGCAAGAAACGAAGACCGAGGAAGTTCGGTCTCGGTTAGTTCGGTTCGGTCTCGGTCACGACCGAACTAACCGGACCTGAGTAGCAGCCACAAACAATAGCAGAATCTATAGCAATTTTCAACAGCATGCTTGCTATTTGAAGGCAAAAAAATAACAACACAATATATAAAACAAACCACACATTATTATGACAAGTTCTAGCACACAACTTTCTCAGTTCTCACAAATCACAATCACACATAATGACATAACAGAAGTACAGAACAAGAATTACGGTCAGTTCGGTCACTTCGGTTAACCGACACATATGACCGAACTTCTATCGGTTACTTCGGTTAGTTGGGAGCCAGGACCGAACTCATGACCGAACTTTTCGGTCTCGGTCTTTTCGGTCTCGGTCTCGGTCTTTTCGGTTCGGTCTTCGGTTAATTATGCCCAGAGTGAGTTACAAGCTTTTTGTCAATTTTGAGCAACTCTTCTGAAATTTCCACAGGCCACACCTTTTACTTGTTTAATCTCATATTTTGTGTGGTTACTTCTTTTGTGCTCCTAAGTGAATAAAAAATATCAAAAAATAAAAATAAAAAGTCAAAATTTTCCAAAAAACAACGACAACAAAAAAAATAGAAAAAAGAGGGGCAAAAGAGGAACAATATCTAGAGGAGCACATAGAGAAGGCTAAAGTGAGTTGTGTTAGCATGTGCTATCTGGTTTCTTGTTTGTATTGCTCTTGCTATCCACCATACTTGTTTTTCACACCGCTGTCACCTTGCTATCTACCATACTTGTTTGTCACACACCTGGCACCTGGAACATTTTAGACCAGCAACGAGAACAAGTACTTTGGACTATAATTCAACATTACTTTCTATTGCTAACTTGTGTGCCAAATATACATATTATTCTTTGTGTGCCTTCCAAGCTCTACAAACTCTTTAGATCAGTACAAAATAGGGCCTTACAATCTTGGTACCACTGCCTCATAGGTATCACGAACCAACCGCTGATTGTACCGCCCACTGCTTGCGTTGGTAAGAACTTTGTAAGAGCTTGGTAAGACACTTCCACTTGCTGTGAAAAGTGACACCACTACAACCATGTAGTCATTTGGTAGGGATAACTTTCACTGTTTGTTCCTATTTTTGTGTTTACAATGGCAGGAGGTGATCAGACTGGAGATAACAGTCCCAAGGATTTCAACGAGTGTGTTAGCCAAGAGCAACTGCAAACTACTATAGATAATGCCAAAAAAAGTATGAATGAGGCCATCAAGAAGGCCATCACTAACACACTCATTGAACCCAACATTGGCAACAGCATGGAGAGATTGGACAAACGAATTTCCACGCTAACTGACAAGGTTACTGAGTTGGAAAACTTGGTGGCGGTCAACAACGATGTCTCTGGCAGCAACACCGATGGTCTCTTGCCAGAAGACACGGTGCATGATGCCACTAGAAACATAGATTGAGTAGCCTTCCGACAAGCAAGATTACAACGACGTCTTCGCCGCAACACGATAGGTATGGGTGGTGTCCACCACCATCAAGGTAATAATCATCGTGTGCCTGATGATCCTTATGCTAAGATTAAGTTCACAATACCATCTTTTTTGGGTCATTATGATGCTGAGGGATATCTTGATTGGGAGATGATGATAGAACAAAAGTTTAGTGCCCACCTTGTGCCTGAGCATCATAGAGTTCGATAAGCAACTAGTGAGTTTAAGGACTTTGCCATTATTTGGTGGAATGGGCTAGCTGCATAGGATGCTTTACATGGTACGTGGGAAGAACTTAAAATAGCTATGCATGATCATTTTGTTCCTCCCTCTTATCATAGAGACTTGCATAAGAAATTGATGTGTTTAGAATAAGGAGAGAAATCTGTACAGGATTATTATGGTGAGCTCCAAAAGGGATTGATGCGATGTAGTGTTGTGGAGGGGAACGAAGATTCCATTTGTCGTTTTTATTTGGGTTTGAGATGCGAGATTCAAGACATTGCTGATTATAAAGAATTTAACACTATCAACCAGTTGTTTTAGTTTGCTATGCTTGCAGAAAAGGAATTGTAGGGGCATGAACAACAGAGCAAGAGCAAGGTCAGCACCACATACACGCCACGCTCAGCACCATCTTCGAGGCTGACCAAGCCAACCACTTTTCAGGTGCCTCCACCAGCGAGCAAGCGACCAACAGCCTCTAGAGTTATCGCTACACCTAAGGCACCTCCCGCACGACCTTCAGATTCAGGTAAAAATTCTTTGTAGGTGCCTGCCAAGAGTGCCTTGTCCATTGCATCGATGGGACGCACATTGAGCATTTAGTGCCATCGCTGCCATGGAATTGGCCATGTGTAGAAGGACTGCCCAAGTCAGTGGGCATACATTGCTACAGAAGATGGCTACATCAGCACCTCTGACATTGAAGATGAAGAAGACAAAGACATAGATGAGGAGGGCGGCGAAGTCCTTGGTGGCGAGGACACGATGGCCTATAGGAGCATCATTGTACAGCGGGTGCTCGGCTCATAAGTCCAGCAACCTAAGAAGCTACAACGCCATAACTTGTTCCAGATTTTCTTTGTCATCAACAACTGTCGAGCACGTGTCATTATTGATGGAGGTAGCTGCAATAATTTGGTGAGTTCTGATTTGGTCAAGAAGCTTGGCTTGACCACACACCCGCACCCACGTCCATACCATATTCAGTGGCTAAATGATTCTAGAAAAGCAAAGGTAACACAAACTTATAGAGTTTTATTTTCTATTGGTTCTTATGTTGATTGTGATGTGGTACCTATACAAGCCTATTCACTCTTATTGGGTCATCCTTGGGAACATGATAATGATGCTACACACCATGGTAGAAGTAATAAATACACCTTTGTGTATGAAGGAAAGAAAATTACTTTGGTACCTTTGACCCCTGCTCAAATTATACAAGCTGATAGAGAACACGCTGCTAGTTTGAATGATGTTCAATCTAAAAATTAGCAAGTTGCTAATTCTATTCTCCCACCTAAAAAGGATAAGTCTATATCTATTTCTAAGGCTGAGGGGATTAAATTGAAGGGTGGTGTTATGCTTGCAACAAAATGTGACTGCTGAAATTTCTGATGATGATATTTGCTATGCTTTGGTATGCAAACAAGCTATGTTTTCACTTGATGATATTGTTAGCTCGGCGCCTCCTACTATCACTAACCTTTTCCAGGAGTATGAGGACATTTTCAGCTAAGATACCCCCGGGGCTGCCACCTATGAGAGGGATAGAGCATCAAATCGACTTCATTTTAGGAGCAACCCTGCCCAACCGTGCTGCCTATCGAACCAATCCTGAGGAGACTAAGGAAATTCAGCCGCAAGTCCAAGACCTTTGGACCGTGGGTATATATGTGAAAGCCTTAGTCCTTGTGCCGTTCTTGTACTTTTGGTTCCTAAGAAAGATGGAACTTGGCATATGTGTGTTGATTGTAGAGCCATCAATAATATTACTATTCAGTATCGTCATCCTATTCCTAGGCTAGACGACATGCTTGATGAGTTGTGTGGTTCTATAATTTTCACCAAGATTGACTTGCGAAGTGGCTACCATCAAATTAGAATAAAACTTGGAGATGAATGGAAAACTGCGTTTAAAACCAAATTTGGGTTGTATGAGTGGTTAGTAATGCCTTTTGGTTTGACAAATGCACCTAGCACTTTCATGCGTTTAATGAATGAGGTCAGTTTGTGGTAGTTTACTTTGATGATATATTGATTTACAACAAGTCTTTTGTTGAACATATGGATCACTTACGTGCTGTTTTTAATGCTTTACGTGATGCACGTTTATTTGGTAACCTTGAGAAGTGCATCTTTTGCATGGATTGAGTTTCTTTTCTTAGCTATGTTGTAACTCCATAGGAAATTGAGGCAGACGAGATGAAAATTGAAGCCATAAAGAGCTGGTCGGTTCCCCAAATCGTCACACAGGTGAGGTGTTTTCTTGGTCTTGCAGGATTCTACCACCGCTTTGTTAGAGATTTCAGCACCATTGCTGCCCCGTTGCATGAGTTGACGAAGAAAGGTGTGGTGTTCCATTGGGGAAAGGCACATGAGGAGTCCTTTGAAACTTTGAAGGACAAGCTCACACACGCATCATTGCTACAACTTCCAAACTTTGGTAAGATTTTTGAGCTAGAATGTGATGTTAGTGGAGTTGGCATTGGGGGTGTTTTAATGCAAGATGGTAAACTCATTGCTTACTTTAGTGAAAAATTGCATGGTCCTATTTTGAATTATTCCACGTATGATAAGGAATTGTATGCACTTTTCCGTTCTTTAGAGTCATGGCGTCATTATTTGTGGCCTAAAGAATTTGTTATTCATTCTAATCATGAATCACTTAATTATCTTCGCTCTCAACATAATCTAAATCATAGGCATGCTAAATGGGTTGAATTTATTGAATCTTTTCCTTATATTATCAAACACAAGAAAGGGAAGGATAATGTGATTGTTGATGCTTGGCTGTCCCAACTTGATTGTCGGATTTTTAGCCTTGAATCAGTAAAAGAACAATTTGCGCTTGATCCTAATTTTAAGGACATGTTGCTAAATTGTAGAGAGGGACGTACATGGAATAAGTTTATGATCAATGATGGGTTTTTGTTTAGAGCTAACCGCCTATGCATTCCAGTGGGCTCCATTCATCTTTTGTTGTTGCAGGAGGCACATGGAGGCGGATTGATGGGACATTTTGGAGCCAAGAAGACAGAGAAGGTGCTGTCCACACATTTCTTTTGGCCTAGGATGAGGCGAGATATAGAATGGTATGTGGCTCGGTGCACCACATGTCAAAAAGCTAAGTCGTGGTTGAACCCACATGGTTTGTATATGTCTCTTCCTATTCCTTCTACTCCTTGGGATGATATATCTATGGATTTTGTATTGGGTTTGCCAAGGACTAAGAGGGGGAGGGATATTATTTTTATGGTGGTTGATCATTTTTCTAAGATGGCACATATTATTTCTTGCCATAAGAGCAATGATGTTGTTCATATTGTTGACCTTTTCTTTCAAGAAATCGTTCGCTTGCATGGTATGTCTCCTACTATTATTTCAGATCGTGATGCAAAATTCTTGAGTCATTTTTGACGCACTTTGTGGAATGAATTGGGGACCAAGCTGCTATTTTCTACAACATGTCATCCCCAAACCGATGGCCAAACTAAGGTAGCGAATCAAACATTGTCCACCATGTTGAGAGCAATTTTAAAGCGCAATTTAAAGATGTGGGAAGAATGTTTGCCGCATGTGAAGTTTGCATATAACAGGACGAAACATTCCACCACCAAGGGAAGTCCTTTTCAGGTAGTGTATGGTTTTCACCCTCATGCTCATATTGATCTTTTGCCTTTACCTACCACTGAAAGAACACATAGTGATGCTAGAGAGCATGCTGATTTCATTCGTAAGTTGCACGAAACAACTAAAGCAAATATTGAAAGAACAAAATGAAAAGTATAGAATTGCTGGTAGTAAAGGTAGAAAAGAAATTAAACTTGAACCGGATGATTTGGTTTGATTATATTTGAGAAAAGATAGATTTCCTAAGCTGCGTAAGTCTAAATTAATGCCAAGAGCAGCTAATCCTTATAAGATAATTGAGAAAATAAATAATAATGCCTACAAACTTGAGTTGCCATCTGAGTTCGGGGTTAGTCCCACCTTTAATGTTGTAGATTTAAAGCCTTATTTGGGAGAAGAAGATGAGCTTGAGTCAAGGATGACTCAGTTTCAAGAGGGGGAGGATGATGAGTACATCACTCCTTCAGATGTACCCACTGATCCTGCAACCGTCATGCAAGGTCCAATGACCCGGACTCGAATGCGTCAACTCAATTTAGAGGTGAGCTCGTTCTTAAGCGATCCTTTTCATACTTTTGAGAATAGACTACTACCTAATGATGTTATCTTACTTAGGAACATTGGAGAGGGTCATGAGGGACTTAGAGGAAGAGGTGGAGGCATTGATGACCAGCAAGGACGTTCAACAGAAACCGGAGGCCCAGTCCAACATGATTTCGAATCTGCCTCGGCCTACAGGACTAGTTTGCCTTAAACTGGTCACCCAGGATGCATCCGGACTCCGTTTTTGACGATCCACATATGGTTGGAAAGATAATTTGATAAGGAAGTCAATACAATTGGTATCACATCAAAATACCATTAGAATCAATAGGAATCATCAAAACAAATCAGTATCTAGAATCTGTCAGGGTGCTACGACACCGTCTTTTGGTCTGATGGACCGTGTATCGTGTTTGGGCCCATTAGGGGGCGCATCCAGGGGTCTTCCACGACCCTAGAGTCTTCATAAAAAGCCGCCACCCCTCCATTAGGATTTGGGTATTGCTTAGATTAATCTATCAAGAACAGTTTTGCTGTTTATCGGTTTGTGAGACCCTAACTTTGTGAGATTAATCATTCATTTGCAATTTGGTTGCTTTCTTTCTTGTTCTTGCTTGCGTTCTTCATTGTGTAGGTAGGGATTAGCCTTCTTGGTGAGGTCAACCAGATTTGTATCTCAGTTGATAATTAGAGGAGTAGTGGTGCTAAGATTGCAGGGTTCGATCATACGACGCCCCACAGAGGCTGTATGACACCGAGTGGAAGATGCCTACAACCTCAATGTGGCCTTTGTCAGGCTACGCGAGCTGCTGGGTTTATGAGCCTTCACACGGTACCTTTGGCTCTCTCATTTCTAAGGAAACTCTGGCTTCCATGTTTCTCTTGTTTTGCTCTATCATATACTGGCTCTTGGATGGTTTGGCTTCCCCCTAGCGCTCTTCTAGGGGTAGGGATATGAAAATGCACCGACTGGGGCTAGCGCTAGGGTAAGACACTAGATTTTATAGCCTACTACTTGTACAACTTAATAAATCTTGGTGGTTGGCTGATGTTTATTTCTTAGATATGTTTTGAGGTCATAATAAGACCGTCATATTTCTTTGTACTTGGCGTATCTTTGTTCTTTATTTCTATTGTACTTGGGTTATTAATCCCTAACAGTCATGTGGTGCCTGATAAGGATATGTCTTCACCATGCATTTTCTTGCCCGATGCCTACAGCGAAGGTAGGTCTTTATCGGGTTTTTGGCCTTTTGGCCCTTTTGATGAATCTTTGATGTCTGTATGTGGACAAGGCTTTATCAAGGTTATAGGCTAATTTAGCCATGGAGGTTGTTCCAACCTTTTAGAGCCTTCGGCTAAAGCAGTGGAAGGTCCTCTTTGTCGTGGTGTTGTTGTCGAATGTTGTGGCTCCGTTGCTAGCCACTTTTGACCTTCGCTTTTCATGGTATTCTTGGATAAAATCCTCTTTATATTTTTAGAGGTTTTTACATGGGTCCTGCCTTGTTAAAAACCTCACCTCCTATAGAAGCCCCCTTTGTGTGGAAAAGAGTACATGCCCTTTTGCATGAAATGTAAAGGAAATATAGAAACTAGGAGAGGTGCGGTGACCTTTGCTTATAGTTTGGAGGCTACTTTTTTATATTTTAGATGTAGAACCTACGCAAACTGTCGATGTTCCAGGTATGAGTGGTTGTTTTACCTATGCTATCTATCAAGAAAAATGACCCTAGCCTCTCGGCGGCCTTCGCCGTGTATGGTCCTTCCCATTTAGGTTGGAGCTTCCCCGTATTGGCCGCACTGGGCTTCCTTCTTAGGACTAGGTCTCCATCACGTATGAGCTTTCTGACTACTTGGCTATCTCTCCACTTTTTGGTTTGCTCTTAGTTTTTGTGATGTTTTCTACTGCTTCCAATCTTGTGCCTTCGATCGTCTCCTTGGAGTATTCTTGATCATCTGCTAGGGCTTGCTTTATGACGCGGAGGCTCTGATGCTTGATTTCCTCAGGCAGCATTGGTTCTTCACCGTATAAGAGTTTGAACGGTGTAAAGCCTATTGTTCTAGAGGCTGTGGTGTTATGGGACCACACAACCTTCGACAGTTCTTCTACCCATTTGCCTTTTCAGAGGTTGAACAAGGTTCTCGATATTGCTGAGAATATTACTCTATTAGCTCTTTCCACTGCTCCATTTGACTCTGGGTGGTAGACCGAGGGAAGGCTACCTTAGTGCCTATGCTTTTGCAAAATTCCTTGAATTTGTATGGGTCGAATTGTTTGCCATTATCAACTGTTAAGGTTCTTCGCACTCTGAACCTGCAAATTATGTTATGCTAGAAGAACTTTTTTACTGTCTCTGATGTGATTGTTGCAAGTGGCTTGGCCTTAATCCATCTTATAAAATACTCTATGGCTACTACTATAAACTTGTTGATGAGGACATCACTCCTTTGGATATACCCGCTGATCCTCCACCCATCATGCAAGGTCCAATGACCCAGGCTCGAACGCGTCAACTCAATTTAGAGGTGAGCTCGTTCTTAAGCGATCCTTTTCATACTTTTGAGAATAGACTACTACCTAATGATGTTATCTTGCTTAGGAACATTGGAGAGGGTCATGAGGGACTTAAAGGAAGAGGTGGAGGTATTGATGACCGGCAAGGATGTTCAACAGAAACTGGAGGTCCAGTCCAACATGATTTCGAGTCTGCCTCGGCCTATAGGACCAGTCTGCCTTAAACTGGTCACCCAGGACGCATCTAGACTCTGTTTTTGACGATCGACATATGGCTGGAAAGCTAATTTGATAAGGAAGCCAATCCAAGTGATCTCACATCAAAATCCCTTCAGAATCAACGGAATCGTCAAAACAAGTTAGCATCTAGAATCTGCCAGGGTGCTGCGACACTGTTTTTTGGTCTGATGGACCGTGTATCGTGTTTAGGCCCATTAGGGGGTGCATCCAGGGGTCTTGCATGACCCTAGAGTCTTCATAAACAGCTGCCACCCATCCATAAGGGTTTGGGTTTTGCTTAGATTAATTTGTCAAGAACAGTTTCGTCATTCATCAGTTTGTGAGACCCCAACTTCGTGAGATTAATCATTCATCTGTAATTTGGTTGCTTTCTTTCTTGTTCTTGCTTGTGTTCTTCGTTGCGTAGGTAGGGATTAGCCTTCTTGGCAAGGTCAACCGGATTCGTGTCTTCGTTGATAAATAGAGGAGTTGTGGTACTAAGATTACAGGGTTCAATCTTTCGATCTAAAGCTGGATCGGTGTGTCATTCTCCGCCACAATGATAGTTACCACTACCTGACGGAAGATCGGGATCCCCATTCTCATTAAGTGGTAATCAGAGCTAAGGTATACCATCAAGTTCACATTTATCCCCTAGTTTAGAGTGTTTCGCATTCGTCCCATAGTCTAGTGCCATAATTTTTTCCTGTCCTAGAACCTTCCGTGCCATAGCCTTTGCATATTTCAATTTCAGAGTCCGTCGTGTTGAGTTTGTGTCCTGGTCAAGGTCTTGTTGCTAGTTAGGTCATGTTAGAGTCCAGTTTGTGTGTTTCCCCCACCATTTCCATCAAATCCTTACTATCGTGACCAATTTTGCGCGTATTGTTTCTGTTTTGTCCTCTAATTTGGAGTCCATTCTTAAAACTGGTCTAGTTTTCGCATATGAACTCGGATTTCGACGTTCCATGTATCAAAATCGATCAAAAAAAATTTCGGACCCATCCATCCCCCGTCTTGTTGGGGTTGAGAAATTTTAATTTAGTCAAAAACTAGTCACAAGATCCTATTTTCATGGTCACAAGCTTTTGTCAATTCTAAGCAACTCTTCTAAAATTTCCATAGGCCACACCTTTCACTTGTTTAAGCTCATATTTTTTGTGGTTACTTCTTTTGTGGTCCTAAGTGAATAAAAAATATAAAAAAAGAAAAAGAAAAAGTCAAAATTTCCCAAAAAACAACGACAGCCCAAAAAAATAGAAAAAAGAGAGTGGCAAAAGAGGAACAATATCTAGAGGAGCACATAGAGAAGGCCAAAGTGAGTTGTGTTAGCGTGTGCTGTCTGGTTCCTTATTTGTGTTGCTCTTGCTATCTGCCATACTTGTTTTTCACACCCCTGTCACCTTGCTATCCACCATACTTGTTTGTCACACACCTAGCACTTGGAACATTTTAGACCAGCAACGAGAATATTTGGTTACTTTCTTTCTTGTTCTTGCTTGTGTTCTTTGTAGTGCTTGCAGGGATTAACCTTCTTGGCGAGGTCAACCAGATTCGTGTCTCGGTTGATAACTAGAGGAGTTGTGGTGCTAAGATTGCAGGGTTCGATCTTTCGATCCATTCTCATTACTTGTTCCCCCCTGCTATGGTGGTAGTGCCCAACAAGGTCCATGCCCCATCTTTGCAAGGGCTAGGTGGGTGGGATGAGTTGTGCGGTAGCCAAAGTTTTTGACTATTGAGGGAAGGTGCTCTGGCATGCCTGACATGTCTTGACAATTTCTTCTGTGTCTTTGATATGCGTAGGCCAATAGAATCCTTACCGGATGGCCTTCACAGATAATGCCCTTGGACCAATGTGTGAGCCACATATGCCTGAATGGATTTCTTGTAGAAGGTTTTTTCCTCTGCTCTGAGGTATGCACTTGAGCAACGATTGAACAACCCCTTTCTTGTATGGTGTTCCATTTATCAGTATGTAGCTTCTCGCTCTTGCTATCATTCTTGCTGTGCTTGCCTCATCTTCTTCGTGATGTATGTTGTTCAGACAATCTATGATCAGTTGCCTCCAGTCCTCAAACTCAGTGACAAAAACTAATTTTAATTCCATCGCTGTTACTTGCGTGGCCGGTGCTTGCAACACTTGGTAAAAAGTTCCACTTGGTATGGGCAAGTTATTTGCTACTACCTTTGCTAGCTCATCCGACTCTGCATTTTCTGCTCTTGGTATATACTTTAGGGTGAATCCCTGGAATCTTTGCTCAAGAGCCCTTACTATGGCTAGGTATTTGATCAATTATGGTTCTAGTGCTATGTATTCCTTCTCTACTTGTCCTGCTATGACTTGGGAGTCTGTTTTTGCTAGTAATGTTTTTGCTCCGAGTGCCTTCGCCTTGTTGAGGCCTAATATAAGACCTTCGTATTCTACTATATTATTTGTTGCCTTGAATTCTAACCTTTTTGCATATTTTGTGCGGAGGCCTGATGAAGCTATCAATACGGTGGAGACTCTGGCTCCTAGATGATGCCAAGCATCATCTGAATAGGGGGTCTAAGTTTGTACTTGGGGTTGTGAGGGCTGGTGTGCAAAGGTGTCCAATCTACCATAAAATCTGCTAGTGCTTGTGAGTTGATTGTTGTTCTTGGTACATAGTTCAGTTCAAACTGGATAGTTCCATTGCCCATTTTCTTATTCTTCTAGAGGCTTCTTTGTTGCTGAGTATGTCCTCAAGTGGTTGAGATGATGGCACTATAATTTCATGTGCCTAGAAGTACTGCTCCAATTTTCTCTATATAGTTTAGCTTTGCTCCTAACAAGGCTTCTGAGATGTAGTAGATAGGCTGTTGAATGACCTTCGACTCTTGTTCTTTCTCCTGAACAAGTACCCTACTGACTGCATAGTCAGAGGCTACCACATATAGCAGTAGTGGTGCTTCTGGATCTGGTACTATTACTAGGAGTTTGCTTACCATGTAGTTCTTGAGCTACTAAAAGGCCTTCAACTGTTCTAGCCCCCATTCAACTTTGTCTCCGCCTCCTAGAGCCTTAAAGAAAGGGAGGCTATGTTTGGCTCACTTTGAGATAAATCTGTTCAATGCTGCTATCCTCCCTGTGAGCTTTTGGACTTCTTTTTTAGTTGATGGTTCCACCATCAAGATTATGACCTTCATCTTCTTTGGGTTAGATCGAATGCCTTTGGGTCCTATGATATACCCGAGCACCTTCCCTCTGCTAACACCAAAAACACACTTTTATAGGTTTAGTTTTAGGCCTGCTTCCCTGAGGTTAGCGAATGTTTCCTTTAAATCTGATATGTGGTCTTTTTCATTCTTGCTGATTACCACAATATCATCGATATAAGCTATGATGTTTTTCTATAGCTATGGACCGAGGACTGCCTTCATCATTCTAGCAAAGGTTGAGCCTACATTCTTTATTCCTTCAGGCATTCTGGTGTAGCAATAAGTTCTGAAGGGGGTAGTGAAACTTGTCTTCTCCTCATCTTCTTTGTTGAGCCAGATCTGGTGATATCCTAAAAAGCAGTCTAGGAGGGAGAAGCGCTTGCATCCTACCGCCTTATCGATGGAGGTGTCTATCCTTGGTAGCAAAAATGGGTCTTTCTTGCATGCTTTGTTGAAATCTATGAAGTCTATACACATTCCCATCTTTCCATTTTTCTTTGGTACTAGTACAACATTTGACATCCATTCTGAGTATTTAACTTCTCTGATGATGTTTGCGTCTAATAGTCTCTATACTTCTACCTCCGCTGCTAAGATTCTGTCCTCTGATATTTTCCTTTGTCGCTGCTTTCTTGTCTTTGTTATGGGGTTGATATCAAGGGAGTGTTGTATGATATCCCTGCTGACTCCTTTGAGGTCAGAGGTTGAGTAGGCAAAGACGTCTTTGTTCTTGGCTAAGGTTTCTATGAGTTCTGCTTCCTCTTTTGACAAGTTGCCTCTGATAATGACTTTTCTATCTAGGACTAAATCTTCCAATGGGACTAACTTTGTTTCTTCTTGATCTTTGAGATCTGTTTTTCCCTTTGGCATGTCCGGAGGCTCCGGTGAGTTGCTTCAGGCTGCTTCGGCAGAATTGATGTTGCGCTGTGATTTGTACATTGCTCTTTCTATGTTTCTCCCCTCCTTCTGACTTCCATGCACTGTGATGGTGTCATGCAAAGTTGGTATTTTCATACATAAGTAGCCCAAGTGAAAGGCTTTATTGAACTTGTTTGCAAACCCCCTGCCAAAGATGGCATTGTATGAGTAGTAGAGGTCTACTACGTCGAAGGTCACGTATTCTATCCTGGCATTCCCCTGGCCTCTAAAAGAAACTGGTAGGGATATTTTTCTTAATGCGTTGGTCCTTTTTCCTCTGAAACCTATCAGTGGTGAATCCAAAGGTTGTAGCTGGCTTATGCTTAGTTTCATCGAATCGAAGGCATTGACAAGGATGATGTTGGTAGAGCTTTTGGAGTCCATGAGAACCCTGTTGATTTCCTATCCTGCTATATTGGCTTTGATCACCATTGCATCAGTATGGGGGTAGCTCTCGAACTGGAGGTCTTGTTCTGAGAATGTGATAGGTGTCTTCGACCAATCTGTGCAGCGCACTAGACCCTGCACTGCTATGTTGTTAATGAGCCTGAGGTGATATTTCTTCTGCTTCTTTGTCTGAAATTCCATTGAGGAGCCTCTGGCTATCGGCAGTTTCATGCCAATGGTGGGTAGTGGTGTATGTGCATTGAGCTGGTTTTCTAGGTTGGACTCATTTTTGGGAGCGTTTAGCTATGGTGGAGGTGTTGGCGGAGGTAGTGCTTCAAGTTATCTATTATGCACTTGAGCTGGCTGGCTTGTCTCTATGTATATTATGTGCAGAGGCCTTGGGTTTATGTAGGTGAGGTTGGCTTTTGCTCGCTAACTATATGGCTGCCCCTGCTATTGGGTGCTTGGTTACCATGCAGGTAGGAAGTTTGGGTAGTATGCGGCTGCCAAAGTGGATGGGTGAATTTGATTGGAGTTAAGGCTTGGGTAGATTGGGCAATATGGCTATTACAGAGGTACAATGAAGGTATGGTTGACCACCCTAGCGGGTTGTTGCGGCGGAGGTTGAGGGTTTGCCCTATTTTTTATCCTCTCATGGGTTTCTTTTGCATCTGGGCAATCTTTGGTGATATGCCCTTTGTTTTCTCTATGGAATAAACAATACTGCCTTTGCTGCCTTGGTTCCTGGTTTTTGTTCTAGCTCTTCTTTTGATTGTATTTTTTTGCCTTTATACTGCTTCTGTGATGCTTTGTTTTGTTTTGCCCTGGGCATCTATTGCCGTTGCTGGCTATTCCTTTGCTACTCTATGTTGAAAACTTGTTGGTCAGGCGCTTGCTGAGGTTGTGGCTGGCCTTGGCTTTTGTTGCCCCTCTAAGTTTTTCTACCGTTTCCTTGGTACTGCTTGTTCTGATTTTGTTCTTCTAGCCTTCTTCAGATGTCGTTGTCTGACCTATAGTACTTCTCAAACTCTCTGTATAATTCTTCTTTGGTGCTTGGCTTCTCTCGAGCTAGATGAGCTACGAAGGCTCCAATGTGGAGGCCTTTAATTGTGGCATCGATTGCTACATCTTCTGGGACATTTGGTGGCTTCGCTTTAAGCCGCACAAATCTCTAAAAATAATCCCTCAGTGCTTCACCTTGATTCTATTTGCACTAAAACAAATCCATTGATGTCAAAGAACAAAGGGTGAACCCTTTGAAGTTAGCGATGATCTTGTCTAGGAGGTCCTCCCATGAATATACTGAACTTGGCCTCAACATTGAGTACCATGCCAATGCATCTCGTTCGGCTGCAATGACAAATGACTTGGCCAAGATAGGGTCATTTCCTCCTACGGAGGCTACGTCTGCCTCAAAGCTCATGATGAACTGGCGCGGATCTGACCTTCCATTGAATTTGGGTAGGGTAATGGGCTTGTAAGATGGTGGCCTGGGTGAAGTTTGGATTCCCTCGAACACTAGGGATCTTGAATCTATGGTTCTTTGCACTGGTGGCAAGTTGAAAGGTGTGCTGAAGGTTGGTTGGGCGACCATACCTGGTGAAGGGTTAAGCTGGCTTTGATTTACTGAGTGGAGCTGGTTGGATGTGTTGGGTTTGGGCTAACTTTGCTGCATGCTTTGTATCTCCGCCTATAAGATTGCCAACTATTGCCTGATCTCCGCTGCCTGTAATGATGTCTGGGCTACCCTCTGGTTTGCAGTGAAGGTTGCCACCAACCCATCTCTTTCCTGCTGCGTGCTCTGTAGTTGAGCTTGTAGTTGTTGAAGCACTTGCTTGGGGGTGGGGTCTTAGACTGGTTGATCTTCACCTGCCAGAGGCTGGTCTTTGACCATGGGATCTTCTTCCACTTGGTTTTCTGGGATGCTAGCATAAGCGCTACGGACGCTACACCTGGGTCGTCCCCTTGTCGAGGGCTCCACGAGAGTTCTAGTGGAGGCTGGTCTCTTTCTTGCCATCATGGGTTTTGCTTGGCCAACACACGGTGGGTGCCAATGTTGGAAAAAGGGATTTCCAGCAGGTTGACAAGGAAGGACTAACAGAGGCCTTCGCCCAACTGAGTGCCCTGAGCAAATGCGTGAAAGATGGAAAGTGGGCCCAAGCCTGATTAGGGTTTTATAAATGTATTCAACCACCTCCCTTTGTATAGAGTTTGAGTCTCCTTTTATAGGGCAGTGCTTACTAAGGCTACTCTTTACAATTCTACCCCTTGTCGGTTACAATACATCCTCAGAATATTCCTATACTAATACAAACCGCTAGGGGTACTTTGGGTGCCTTCTTCTTCAACTACCTTTGCTTGATGGGCCACTACCATAAGTCCGTTTGTGGCCCACGGTCCAACACCGCCTCCCTGCGGGAAGTCCTCCGGCTCCTAGAACCTTTGCCTAGACCTTCGCGCCGACTCTTGTAGCCTCCATAGGTATCGCCCGAGCCTTCGCCTTCGGCTGCATCTGGGCACCTTCACCGTAGTTTTTAGACCTTCGCGCCGGGCATCCGACCAGGCAGATGTCCAGTCCTTCTTTCCCTGCATAATGCTTACAGAACATGGTTAATCATTAGTTCTTAGCGCCACTGGGATCCTGGAGCACTAGTACAGAAACGAGCTGTACTCCTGGTTGGGAAACCTCTTTAGTCCCGGTTTCCCAACCGGGAGCACGAATGCGGGACTAAAGGGCCCCTCCTTTAGTCCTGGTTTCTAGCCCGGGACTAAAGGTTTTCTTTTTTTTTCTTTTTCTTGTTTCTATTTTCAATTGATGATTCATTTTGGTTTTTGAATAGGTTTTCGAATACGCATTCTACGCTGCTAATAATATATATATTCTACACGCTTATAATGTTCGAACATTTTGTACAAACTAAAGTATAAAACTAACGTATATATTACATGCATATACATATATTGTATGTTATTTTATGTACATATAATATGTATATATATTATAAATAAAGCTTGCATTGTATATTTATCATATCCTTGGGATAACAAATTCACTCTATTTGGTTTGGATTCCATGTTTCGTTCACATCATTGTAGAACTCACTGGCGGGGTTTAAGACCTAGTCATTAAAAAATCATGCTATGGTCTCTTGAATTGCTTTCAGTTGGTCATGTCGTATGACTTTTTTCTTCAACCATAGAGTCTTCAATAAAAGTTAAAGGAAAAGTATTAATATATATATATGTGTGTTGGTCACATGATTACTTATATATATGAGCAATAAAAGAAATTGTGAATATATGAATATATTTATATAACGTACTTTGAGGATCTCCTCGGGAGTTCTTTTTGCGTACGCCATGATGAACTCTCAAACATAGTATCCATAGTAGTTGTTCCCCTGTTCTTGCCTCAGAACCCACTTTTACCAGAAAAAAGATCCGGTGAATTGAAAGCATGCATGGTGTTAATTGAATTATATATATATAAATCTAGCTGGTACTTACTTTGTGTGTGATTACATCCAGTGGCGCTTTGCAATGTTTCATGTGGTGTTCCTCAATGAAACTTTTCCAAACACTACGCCCAATAAAATAAAAAAATTAATTTGGCCTTTAATAATTGTTGCAGTTAAGAGATCAGGGTATATATAGTTGCTAGAGAGATCAAATTACCCTCGGATAATATCTATCTTGTCTTGGTACTCTGTTTGCTCTTTTCTTAACGAGTCTAAGATGCTCAACCGACTATTGGCCATATCGATGACCATCAATATCCAGTGATTGCTGCATATGTTTTTATACACAAATATGATCGACATTAACTAGAGACAATATATATATGGGAGATAGCTTAGCTAGTAAGCAAATAATTGAACAAATGTCCATATGATCGACATTAATTATTTAACACTCACTTGAAGTTGTAGGGGAAGAGTATGTCCTTGTTTTGTTGGTTCACTAAGAACCTCATGAGATTTTTCTCGAGTTCAGCTTTCCATTGAGGCGGAGGATTAGGGTGTTTGAATACGACATTTGGATCAACAAAACCAACATCATTATCCTTTCTCTTTCTGAGTTCTGTCATCTCATATCTGTATATATAAAAACATAGTGTGAGGATATATAATTTATATATATACATGTAGCTTTATATATATACACTTTAATAGTAGAAAATAATCACACTTACAGACAATAGCAGCTAATGAGACTTCTATCGAGAGAGTCTAGGTGGCATAGTTGGTGTAATTCTAAAAACTCGACATATATAACGTCATCGCCCTGGAAGTAATGTTGGTTTCTAACTCTGATAGAAACAAAGTTCTCTCCCCATTCACACATCATCATGTACCACTTGTTTAGCAGGTACATTTGTGTACCTAGTTCACCTAAGGCCTTAGGGTTGTATAGACTCTTTCTATGTTCAAATTTCTTCCAAGGATCCACTTTCAGAGCAGATGGTCCTTCAACGAGCACTTGGGTAAGGTCCAAACTGGTATCCTCGTAAAACCGAGCTAGGTCCTCAAAATCAACATCCAATAAGTCTAAGTTTGAACCATATTCATTAGGAATGATAAGAGGGGGGACTGATTATTGCGATTGTTGTCCGAGTTGTGCAACACCTTTCCCTGCTCTAGTCTTTTTCTGCGCCGCCTCAAATGACTTGGTGAGAGAGCGGTCATAGTTTGATTTTGGCAGGGTTTTTTGAGATTCCCGCTTTCTTTGGTCCACCTTCTTTCTTAGAAGATCTAGAGGTAGGTAGAAGTATGGTTTCTCCGGGTTCTCCCTCACTTCTCGTTGCTTTCTTACTTTTTTGAAGAAACTATTCACATCTTTTTGTACTGCAGCATTTTATTCCTTTTCACTTTTCTCGTAAGACAGTTTTTGGGGAATAACTGGATTAGAGGAGGCTTTCTTCTTTGCCGGCTGGTGGGCCAACGACTTCGTTTGTGGGACAGACCTCTTTGGAGCTGGCTGCTTCTTGGTCTTCAAGGGAGGCGGGGCAGCCATTGGAGACCTCCTTAGAGGCGTTGGAGACCTCCTTGGAGGTGGCGGCAGTGGCGGCGTTGCCACCTGATTGCCTGGAGCACTATGATGATCTAGAGATTGAATAATTGGACTTAGGTTGGCGGAGGCCCTGCTGTGTGAGTACAAAAGAGAATAATTAGGTATAAGAAATTGTTATTATTAATCATGCATGTCAATAGAAAATTAGTGAAAAAAATATTTCGTTCACTTTTGTCCGCACCTATTGTCTGGCAGTTGAGGAAACGGCGGTGGACTAGAGACCCTAGGAATAATGATGTAGTGCTTGCGCCATAGTATGAATGTCTTCTCTGCTTCTCCTAGAGTCTTATCCCCATCACCTCCTAGAATGTCAAGAGCCAGATCACTAAAACCTTTGTTAACTCTATCCACTGAGACGCTAACATATCCAGGTGGTATTATTGCCCCATGGATTCTTGGTGTCTTGATAGGATCTAGAGGAGAAAAAACACCGAGAGCCACCATGATTGTGGCATTCCCTTTTTGAATATGTAGCTCACATGATGTAAACGGTGCAGTGATGTCATCCATAGGGAAACGTAGCATTGCGTCATCTTGATTTGGCATCTCCGTGGTAGCGGCTTTTCAACTGACCAGGGGGCTAATATTAATGTTGATTCCTGGATCTGATGCCTGCCTTTGAGCACTCATTGCTATTTGCACTTGCTTTATGATTTTATCCTGCATTCTAGCTTGCATGTCTTTTTTGCGCTCTTATGCTTGAAGCAACGCCTCCGGTGACTCACGAACATATTCCTCCAACCTACTAATCCACGCTGCTTCCTCATCCTTCCTTCTCTGTCGGCTTCTGTAGGTATCTCTGTCGTTAGGGAAACCATGCTCCCAAGAAATGTTCCGTCCTAAACCTCTCATTCGGCCACTATGTTCAGCAGTCCCGATGGCATACGTCAGTTCATCCTTCTCTCTATTGCGCCTGAACGCACCAATAGCTTTAGCTTGTAGAGCATAAGAAAATCTTTGTGTTGCTCTTTCGAGTTTTGGGCCATGAACCAGTTTCCTGGTCTCTAGGTCCAGTCTTCCCCCATGAGCGAAAAACCAATTCTTCATGTGTTTAGGCCAATTGAGTGATTCTGGTGTGATACCTTTGGCAAGAATGTCCGCTTCCATTTTTCCCACTTGGGAATGGTAGTTGTGTAGCCACCTGATCCCATGCCATGGTGGTATACCTTCTGTTAGGCATTCTCTTAGTTCCTTCTCACCCGTTCCTCACCCTCTTCCGATGTCTTGTACTGTACAAAATCATTCCAGTAGGGTCTCAACTTTACGAGCGGGCCACTAGTATTGAAATTGGGCGTTAGGTTCTTCTTGACGTATTTCGTGTATAGGGATTTCTTCCAAGTCTGGAATTGTGTGGCCATCTTCTTCATAGCCCACTTTCGAACTAGCTCCTTCAATTCATCATCGTTGATATCATCATAATCATCCGCTTGTAACGTGAAATGTTGAAGGATATCATCCCAAATTAAATTCTTATCAAGATCAGAGATAAAACTAACATGAGGCTCGTTGATCTTTTGCTTCCATTCACGGGCACTGATCGGAAGTCTGTCCCTTACAAGGCACCCACAGTGTTGCATGAATTTCCTTGCATGTGGACCAAGTGGTTCGTCTGTCTCGATATTGAATTCCGATATTATGTAGCGCCCCTCCAATGGCTTTTTCGGGCCTCGAATATTTTTGCTTTTCGCCGTTGTGGTCGTCGATCCAGAGGGCTACGTATAAAAAAAAGAATAAATAAATATCATGTGTACACATAATAGATGATAGATATTCAAATATATATATATATACATATAATATTCAAATATATATAAATATATATACATCGCCAGTATTTTCTTGCACAATATTTTCTTGATTATTTTCAAGAGCGAGGTATTG
This sequence comes from Miscanthus floridulus, assembly GCF_019320115.1. Classification (NCBI taxonomy): domain Eukaryota; kingdom Viridiplantae; phylum Streptophyta; class Magnoliopsida; order Poales; family Poaceae; genus Miscanthus; species Miscanthus floridulus. Next base: position 141,144,563 of record NC_089582.1, read on the forward strand.
ACTCCCGTCATCTACATCCTGCTGGTCATCATCGGCAAATTGAGTGCCGATGTTGATAATATCTATCATTTCTTCATCCATGTTGTCTCTCGGGGCAGCCATCTAGCTTTTACACCACTAGATATATTTATAAAAAATAAAAACCATATAACTATAAAATGGATCGAGTCATGTGCTCAAATTTAATTAAACAACTACACTCGAAATTCAAGTCTCCAAAGCATAACTTTGATTTCTTATTTTCTAGAAATCCATACACTAGTCATGCATATGCTATTTAATGGATAGAGCTAGGGGATTAAACTTAAATAATTATAGAATTTAGGGTTATTATTTATGCCGAGCTCTGGTTAGGGTTTGCATGTGCGGAACTTGATTAGGTATATATAAGAGTTTGGAGTGGAGCTCGGCCGGGTTAGGATTAGGAGCGAGTTCAGGATATTAGGTTATATATATCCTGATCTACATTGGTGTATATAAATATATCAAAATTCATGTCACCCTAATTATGAAGAATCAAATATATATAACTATAGAATTCAAGGTTATTATTTACGCCTTTGTTAGGGTTTAGAGCGAAGCTCAGCCGGGTTAGGGTTTGGAGCAGAGCTTAAGATATTAGGATATACTCACTGTTGCTCACATATAGCACGGCGAGCACAATTTTGTACCATGCTTAAGTTACTACAATATATAGTTACTTTTAGTATCCAAATAAATTAACTCAAGTGCTAATATAAATGCACCATGCTTAAGTTAGCAAGTCTAAATTTTTTTATATATTTGCAACCAAGATGAGTGGTTTGAATAAATTTGTGTTCATCTGAACCATTATTAAAACTAGTTGTTTTTTAAAGAAATGAATGAACTTTTGGTTGATATTTGAAGAGAAATACATTGAGTTAATACAATCATCTTGAAAATACTCTCCACCCTAGATATATCATGCACACAAGCACGGTAAATGGATAATAACCTGTAAATACATTGAGTTAATACAATCATCTTGAAAATACTCTCCACCCTAGATATATCATGCACACAAGCACACCAAGATGAGTGTTTTTCTTTTCAATACTAAATCATTCCTGCAAAGCAACAAGCAACAAAATCATTCCTACAAAGCAACAAGCAAGTAGTAGCTACCGCTCCCAATAGGACTAGCAGTTTTAGACTCTACTAATTGCAAGCATGATGGCGAGATGAGCACGAGCATAAGCACGGTGAGGAGATCGAGGATGACGAGTGTGGAGGATGATGAGCGCGTGGAGCCAGCTAGGACGAGGCGCGCGTGCGTGTAGAGCCAGCCGCCAGGGACGAAGGACGAGCTCGAGGCATGGTGCTGGCCGGAGGTGATATCTCAACAATGAGGATGAGCACACGGCGACGGGGACGACGACGAGCGCTCTGACAAAGGGGACGACGATGAGCGCTCCGGTGCTCCGGTGAAGGGGACGACGAGGAAGAGCGCGCGGCGATGACAAGAAGGTAGGTGCGCGTGTGGACGACGACAATGACGGAGGCGGTTCCAGATCAGATCTGGGTGAGGGCGAGGACGACGGTGGTGGATTTGGATCTGCGCGTCGTGCTCGGACGGGAGAGGCGTGAGCCGGACCACCGGCGGAGACAGCGAGAGAGGTGTGCATGTGTGGAGGTGGTGCTGGAGGCGATGAGGACTAGTGGAGGCATGGTGGCTCTCAGCTAAGAATAAGAGATGATGGAGGGAGAAAGAGAGGAGGCGCTATATAGGGGGACCTTTAGTCCCGGGTTAAGCCATAGCCCGAGACTAAAGGTCATTTAGTTCTCGGTGATGGTTAGGTGAAGCCACAGCCCAGGACTAAAGGTCCTTTAGTTCTGGGGGATGGTTAGAACCAAGACTAAAAGTCTGACCTTTAGTCCCGGGTGCAGCCATGGCCTAGGAGTAAAGCGAATTTTGGTGGGCCGCGAAAACACAGCCCATCTTTAGTTCCAGGTGGTTGATCAACCCGGGAGTAAAGGTGAGCTACAGTTTAGCTTTCCACCGGTTTCTAGAAGTTTTTCTTTTTTATATATTTCTTTTATATAAATATGCAGAGAGTTGTTAATTGCCTAGTAAATAAAATATTAGCAAAAAAATTACAAAAAGAATTCCTGGACCTGGTTTTGCATTATTGTACATAAGAAAAATATGTAACCTAAACTCTTTTATTTTACCATATAAATATTTAACATAGTGTAAATAATAATCATAATTTTCACCATGCAAAAATATACTACTTAATTAAAATCATTAAAACTATTGCTTTTCGATAGGAAATTAGTTTTCACATCTTATTGACGTTGAAAATTCATTTAAATCATAGAAAATATGAAAATATGACAAAAAAATCTGAAGTTACAATTATTACATAATAGGTCTAATACATCACCATATCAAGCCAGGACTAAAACAATTTTTCACTAATTTTTTCACATCAGATGCATTGCTTTTGCTTTTTGCTTTTTGCTTTGTGCGACATGGAAATCCCACCATCAAACACAAATTTAATCTGAACATAGAAAAAAGGAAACACCTAATAAACATCTCTGAATTCACAATTATTACATAATACTTCTAATACACACTATTAAACATCACTATATATATCAAGCGGGCACGGTAGTGAACTTCTTCTTAACGTATATCCCTTGGTTATGATCGTGCCGTAACCATGGAGTGTCCTCATCATTTAGCTGAATGCTTGGGTCTTTGTTCACTATGAAGGGTGGAATTCGATCATCCTTTTCATAATCTTCTGATATGTTTGACTTGTCTTCAATTCTGACGATGTTTTTTTTCCTGAAAGAACTATGTGGCGCTTTGGCTCATTGATTGGGTCGTTGTTGTTTTTCCCTCTCTTCGGTTTTGTAGACATGTCCTTGACATAGAACACCTGATTCACATCCTTGGCAAGGACAAACAGTCGTCTTTGTACCCAATATTGTTGGGGTCCACGGTTGTCATTCCATACTGGTTGTCGACTGCTACCCCGCCTCCAATCACCTTTACCCATTGGCACTTGAACAAAGGTATCTTAAAAGTAGGTGCATAGTTTAGTTCCCATATCTCCTCTATGCCGCCATAATATGTTTGCTTATTTCCATTAGGTCGGTGGCATCTATGCGGACACCACTATTTTGGTTGGTGCTCCTTTTATGTTGGGCTATTGTGTAAAATGTATTCCTATTTATCTTGTACCCTTTGTATGTGAGGATATGCCACGATGGCTACCTAGCCAACAAATACAATTGCTCATCAATACTCTCATCACCCTAACATTCTTTTTGCAACCAGTCGCTGAAAGTTTCCATGTGCTGACATGTAATCCAAGCTTCAGACTTTCCTAGAAACTTGGATCGAAGCAACTCTTTATGTGTCTCGATATATGGACCCACTAAGGAGAAGTTTTGTAGAACTGTGTAGTGTGCTTTATTAAAATAATTATCCTGCATACCAATATATATTTTCTTCCCTAGTGTCCCCTTTCCACTTAGTCTCCCCTCATGTCATGATTCAGGAACACCAATCGGGTCAAGATCGGGAATAAAGTCAACACAAAACTCAATGATCTCTTTTGTTCCATAACCCTTGACGATGCTTCCTTCTGGCCGAGCATGGTTGTCAACATATTTCTTTAGGACTCTCATGAACCTCTCAAAGGGGAACATATTGTGTAGGAACACAGGACCAAGAATGCTAATCTCCTTGACTAGGTGAACTAGGAGGTGTGTCATGATATTAAAGAAGGAAGGAGAGAACACCAACTCAAAACTGATAAGACATTGAACCACATCATTCTGTAGTTTAGCTAGATCCATTGGATCGATTGCCTTCTGAGAAATTGCATTGAGGAATGCACATAACTTTATGGTGGCTAGACATACATGTGGAGGTAGAATTCCTCTTAATGCAACTAGAAGCAATTGTGTCATAAGCACGTGGCAGTCATGGGACTTTAAGTTTAGGAATTTCTTCTCTGGCATATTTATTATATCCTTTATATTTGAGGAGAATCCAGATGGTACCTTGATGCTTGCTAGGCATTCAAACATGCTTTCCTTCTCTTCTTTGCTAAGAGTGTAGCTAGCAGGACTTAAGTAATGGCGTCCATTATCTGTCTTCTCTGGATGCAGGTTGTCTCGTTCTTTCAAACACCGCAGGTCCTATCGTGCTTCAAGTGTGTCCTTAGGCTTCCCATACACACCCATGAAGCCTAGTAGGTTCACACAAAGATTCTTCGTCAGGTGCATCACGTCGATCGCGCTACGGACCTCTAGGACTTACCAATAGGGTAGCTCCCAAAATATGGACTTCTTCTTCTACATGGGCGCGTGACTGTTAGCGTTATTCGGAATAGGTTCGCTGCCATGTGCCTTTCCAAATACTACTTTCACATCCTTGACCATATTGAGTACATCCTCACCAGTTTGGTTGCTCGGCTTGGTCTGGTGGTTTGCCTTACCTTTAAAATGCTTGCCTTTCTTTCTTAGGGGGTGATTCGCAGGAAGAAATCAATGACGGCCAAGGTACATGACCTTTCAATATTTTTTCAAGAATATACCTTTAATGTCATTAAAACAGTACATGCATGCATTATATCCCTTGTTTGACTGTCCTGAAAGATTACTTAGAGCAGGCCAATCATTGATTGTTACGACAAAAGTAGAAGTTCTTCAACTAGTGGCCTCAGGTACACATCGATATCGTTGACAGGTTGCCTTGGGCCTTGGATGATCACTGGCATCATAATAAACTTACGCTTCATGCATAACCAGGGAGGAAGGTTGTAGATACATAGAGTAACAGACCAAGTGCTATGATTACTGCTCTGCTCCCTGAAAGGGTTCATACCATCCAGACTTAAAGCAAACCTTAAGTTTCTTGTGTTATTTGCAAACTCCAGGAATTCTCTATCGATTGCTCTCCACTGGGACCCATCAGCAGGGTGTCTTAACATATTGTCTACCTTACGATCTTCTTTGTGCCATCGCAACAACTTTGTAGGGTCTTTGTTTCTGAACAGACGTTTCAAGCATGGTATTATAGGAGCATACCACATAATCTTGGCTGAGATTTTCTTCATGGAACGTTCGCCCTCAACATCACCAGGGTCATCTCGCCTGATCTTATACCGCGATGCATGACATACCGGCCATGCATATAACTTCTTATACTCCTCGCCACGGTAGAGGATGCAGTCATTAGGACATGCATGTATCTTCTAGATTTCTAATCCCAAAGGGCAGACTATCTGTTTTGCTTCGTACGTAGTGGCGGGCAATTCGTTATCCTTCGGAAGCATCTTCTTTTGAATTTTCAGTAACTCCCCAAATCCCTTGTCAGATACATCATTCTTTGCCTTCCATTGCAGCAATTCCAGTGTGGTACCCAACTTTTTCTGCCCCGCATCACAAGTTGGGTATAGCAATTTCTTGTGATCCTCTAGCATGTGCTCGAACTTGATCTTCTCCTTTTCACTTTCACATTCTCTTTGTGCATCATGAATGGTCTGACCAAGATCATTAGCGGGCTCATCTTCTGCCCCTACCTTTTCTTCAGCTTCCCCTATTGCAATATTATTGAAGGCACCATATTCAGCAATAATGTCATCATCGTCCCATTGTTCTTCTTCACCTTCTTCTATTACAACCCCGGTTTCTCCATGCTTCGTCCAGCAAATATAGTTTTGCATGAAACCCGACTTCAACAAGTGTGAATGAAGACTCCTTGAGCTAGCATATTCTTTCAAATTCTTACATATGACACATGGGCAGCACATGAAACCATCGCGTTTGTTTACCTCGGCCACACGTAAGAAAGAATGCACGCCCTCAATGAACTCTTGGGAGCGGCGATCAGCATTGTACATTCAATGCCGGCTTATCTGCATTACATGACATACATATCATATTAAAACCTAGAACATAATTAGTTAATTATACGACATGGATGCCACCACACAAGGTATTAATTTATGAAAGTCTCGCTACAATGTAGACAATCCCAACTACCACTAAAAAAACTAAAGCTAAATGTACTTTAGCAGCATAAGGATTTCACGACCAATCCCACCTAAAACAGATAAATCATGCGTTTGTTCAACATCTATGGTCTTCTTTCGTAGGATCACTGCCTCATCAGCCGCCGTAACTGCCTGTGCAAGAGAGTTTTGCACATGTTCAACATACTCTTCCTCCCAGTACCAGCCTGAACATCCAGTGCCATTCCACTAAAATTAAAACAAAAAATTAGAACTTTAATCACAATCATCATAAAAATAAGTATAAATTAACCATAATCATCAAATGCGACAAAATAACTCACATTGCGATCCAGACACTTGAAGATATGACCCTTGTTAGGACACTCCTTCCTCACCCGGTACTCCATCACAATCTTCTCCTCACACTTACCGCATGCAATGAGAGGGAGATCCGGCCTCAGTCGCTTTAGAACCCAATGAGAGGCCAAGGACCCAAAAGCAGTTGCCATCTACTCTCTATACTCATTTTTAATATAATATAAATTTCTCATTTTATAAACAAATAAAATTAAAAAAACTCTAAAATTCTCTATATCTCTAAACCATGAAGTGTACTATGCATGCAAGAAATGAAAGTTGAATACTAGTTTTGAATAACTGCTTTAACCTTCCTTCATCCAAATATGCAAACTTTAAAGTGATTTTGAGCTTAAATGGCTTACAAATAAAAAAATCCACCATAAAAAACCACATATATCTAGTCCACAAAATGAGATATGCTACTGATGAAACATAAGAGTATAAAGTTGGTAACCTTTAGAACCGAAGAATTGATAGAGGAATTGAAGAAATCTTGTGATTACCGGCGATGAGGAAGAAGAGAGGCCGACGATATGAAGCAAGAACACTGAGCTCGAAGTGGCTCAGGCTTGGGGAGGAAGAAGGGGTATATAGGAGGGGACCTTTAGTCCTAGTTGGAGACAGAAACCGGGACTAAAGGTCCCTTTCTAGTCCCGGATGGAGCCTCCAGCCGGGAGTAAACTTTTACTCCCGATTGGAGGGACCAACTGAGAGTAAATGTTAACATTTAGTCCTGGTTGGTAGCTTCAACCGGGACTAAAGGTCTCCTGTAGCAAAAGCCTACCGCAGTAGCCGTTGGGTAGGGACCTTTAGTCCCGGTTGGAGGTACCAACCAGGACTAAAGGTTTCTCTGGTCCCGGACGTGAAAAATACCAGGACTAAAGCCAAATTTCGAAGTGGATCAAAAATCATTTCTCTACTAGTGGAGCCTTCGCGACTCGTATCCGTGTCCCAACACTAAGTGTGCCTAGCTTGGCAACATAATTTGTACTTTTAACCTTTTATTATTGCTACTGTTCTTAGAAAACGTTACCTTGCTGTGGTGGATCGATTCGCATAGTCCTGCGCCTGCTCAAGTTGCCAACGGGACTAATCAAAAGAAAGTTGCCAACGGGCTGTAGCTTCTCCGGACGCACAATCATATGGATCATGTCGCCATTTTCAGCCGACCAATCTTTCACTTTCCCAACGTGAGGTTGTGTGCTCCAGTTCGAAGTTCGAACCATCACCAATTTATTACAAAGATATAGTCTACAACTATAGCTACACTGTGCTGGCTTTTCCACCAACTTTAAAAATAAAGTTGCTGCTGTACTTAGGCCTTGTTTAGATTGAGGTTAGGAATCAGTATTTGGCACTGTAACACTTTCATTTGTATTTGACAATTATTGTCCAATCATGGTCTAACTAGGCTCAAAAGATTCATCTCGTAATTTACAATCAAACTGTGTAATTAGTTATTTTTTTTATCTACGTTTAATACTTTATACATGTGTCCAAAGATTTGATGTGATGGAGAGAGAGTGAAAAAACTTGCAATCTAAACAAGGCCTTGGCCTATTTGCAAATTCCACGTTTATATTTGACACATCGAAGTATAAACTGATTCAATCATAGTAGTTTATTATGAAATTAATCTAGCTAGCATGAATGGACCGGAACTGCCTTATCCTATGATATTGAAATGATTAACATATATACTCATACTGGCTCAGTCTTTCCGAAGTGCTTCGTAAGGTAGAGTGTGTGAGCTGTGTTTATAGGAGTAAGTGTGCGTATGTATGAGATATAAGTGTTTATGTCTGTACTATGACTCACAAAAATATCGAAAACACACGAGACGCAGATATGGTACAGTCTAGCACACATTAGAAAAAGAAAAAAAATTAAAGAAAAGACCAAATCAAAATTGCTCCCCGGTTAGCCAAGGCTTACCTGCACCTTCCAAATTCCATTTTTCTTAGGCCGTTTGGATACTTTTATTTTAAAGGAATTAGAATATACATAATGCACTAGAATATTTGAATTGGAATTTAACATTCTTCAACTTTTTAAATTTTAGATATAAGCCTATCTTAATTCATTGGGTGGGAGATAGAAATTGATTCCATAGATCATCATGCTATGTTTTTTTTTTAAAAGCAGAGAACTACCATTTTATATTAATTTATAAAGGGGAAGAGTTAAGGCCTAGGCCAAAAGGTTAAAAAAACAACAAGCATGCTATGTTTCTACTCAGCTGTAATTTAAAGCACACTCTTCGGCGTGCTCCGATACAGCAGAAATGCAACATATATCTCCCTTAATATGGCCAACTGTAGTATACAAATATATTCCACATACAACCATATTTACTTAATTGATATGTGCCTAAATTATGATTGTTAGAATGGATTTCAATTCTAAGTATCCAAACAGAGCCTTAATGAAATATGAATAATCACAAAAAAAAAGAATCAAAATTGCTAGTGAATAATTTATGTGTGTGCAAAAGAACATAAAACAGAGAAGCTGGCATGTGGCATATACCTGTTAGATATAGTGTTCGACAACAATAATGTAGCTCTGTTTCCAAATGTGTTACAATTTTGTAGGTTTTGAATCATATATGCATAAACTATTGTGGAACAATAACAATAAGGAGAGGGCATAAAGTGTACTGCACTTCTTATTTTATTTTAATGGGTCATTAGTGGGAAGCTTATTAATGTCGAGATCAGGCCAAAAGAATGCAAATTTCTTTAGATTGGTGGTATTGGGTCGGTGACTTCGTGCCCAATCACATTCCACGATCAATCAAGTACATGAGCTGATTCTGAACCTAATTCCAGGGACGAAATGCTGTGTGCCACAACAGTGACATGTCGTATAACTGTGCGAGACTGAACCAGTCCTCATAAAAGGTGCCAAAGTGTCGCACTATTTTATGCAAACGTATCGACATAACAGGCATTGATGTCGTGGAACCAAATCTCTCTCACATTAGTTTACAATTATTCATCCAACCGTAGCACGCAAGGAGACGCGCGCGCGCACACACACGCACACATATATACATATATATGCAACGACGTACGTCGTCTAGGATCTACTGCAATCTAGCGTAGTGACACTTCGAACAATGAAGCAACAGACACTCGTCTAGGATCACCTAGTAGCGTGTCCTTATTAGCCTGAGAGAAATTGTATGCTTTAAAACTGCCCAATTCTTGTCCTGTTCATGCAGGCGTATCCAGTCAAAAGATACAGAAGCTAGCTAACTGGGCATGATTATTCAAAGTATGTGTGCTGGATGAACCAAATCAGTCTATTGTTTTAGGTTACCTAAGCAAAGAGATCGATGAATACACACAAATCCAAATCTAACCTACCATTTTATTATATTAGCTTGCAAGAGACAAACTCTTCATTTCGTGATGATGCATGCCACTTAGCACTAGCTAATTGCCGTGTTGCATGCACACAAACATGCATGCATGTCCAAATTAAAATAAGATATCAATGGTGTGCACAACAAATAGTGAACCGCTCTGAATTTGCACATGAATTCCCCGAAGTATAAACCAACAAAACCTATAATATATCGGCCTGGCTAGTGCTCGGACGTCTGTGTCCGGACGCTCGCGGCTGCTGGCCTGGTGTGCCTGCTCGCTCGCGCCCTGCTGCTTGCCCTGCTCCTCGCCCGCTGCTCGCCTACGCCTGCTCGCCCACCCGCGCCACTCCGTGGGGACCGCCTGCACCCGCTTCCCGCGCCTCATAAAACACTTGCAACATACATCTGAAATAGTTGAAATATTTAAAACATACACTTGCAACATGCTTCTAAAAAACAGCTGAAACATTTAAAACATACACTTGCAACATACGTGTATAGCCATTGCAACATGTGCAACATCACGATCTATTTTTGCAACATCAGGATGAAACACATGCAACATCTAAAACACTTGGAATATAAGCTTACAACATGCGTTTTCAGCGCAATGTCACCTTGCTATGGGACGAATGGAGGCTGGTCGTTGCAGAGCTCGACGAGGGCGCGGAGGTCGACGACAGCGCATGGAGCCCAGCGGAGTGGCGAGCACTGTGCGACCCTGGGCAAGCACCTGCGCGAGGACGCAACATCCCACCTGGCTAGCACCTGCTACCGCGGCCTGGGCGAGCACCTGCTCGGCGAGCACCCGCGAGCGTCCCTGCTGGGCGAGCACCCCTAGCGAGCCCCTGTTGGGCGAGCATCACTGGCGAGCACCCCTGGGTAGAGAGTTGTTTTTTTAATTAGAAGGGGCGTGGACGGGAGCGATCGAGTGGATGGTGCGGTAGCAAATGGGAAGCCATGTTCGACCATCTAGACGTCCTCACAAGAGCATTATCGATAATATATTGACCTGACCTTTCCATGGGCACTGTTTGTACATTTACAAGCTTCTGCCTTTTATTTCCTTCTTTTCCTTAAGGCTTTTTATTTGGCCGCACTCGTATCCACCTAAGTCCAGGAGTGAAGGAGAAGCCACTGCCCGGTCACCCGGGAGGCCAACCAGACTCGTCAACGAAGTTCAAAAGAAATTTTCTTTGTATCAAAGAAGAATACCACAATTTGCTAGGTAAATATTTTTGCACAAAGAGAATTGCTTAGGCTCTTAAGATCTTTTGGCTCCGCTACTGTCTCAATCCATATAACGTATCAAGATGGAAATTAGTTAATTTCTATCTCTAATCCACTCCAACACACGTGGATTGAGGTGGATACGGGTGTGTCCAAATAAGCCCTAATGGAGCCACGGTGCGCTGTCAATTCTGCATGATGCCTTCCATTATTTGTTAAATAAACACATACAGGGAGAGAGAGAGAGAGAGAGAGAGAGAGAGAGAGAGAGAGAGAGAGAGAGAGAGAGAGAGAGAGAGAGAGAGAGAGCTTTTTTGTCACTGCAAGAGACAAGGCGGGAAAAGAAAAGGCGCGGGATAGCCCATGCCAACCAAAATGTCAACAAAACCACCGTGTCTTTCCATACCATTCAATGATAAAATCCAGTCACCTTCCATTACACTAGGCCAGCTTTGCTTGGTGTACTTGGGCATGCTGTGCAGCGGCCTCTTTATTCCTGCTGCTAGCTAGCTTTCTCTGCTTGCCCCACTCCAAACCAACCAACACTACTCCGCTCATCGATCGATCTGCATGCATCTGCCTAGTCGTCGTACAAGCTAATGAAAAGGCGATCGGTCGAGCTTGCTTGTAATTAGTATTTGATTTGATTGTGTAACAGCCACCATCAGAGCAGTTCCAAAGAAACAAGCTCGACAGGGACCTTTCCGAGAGTCACGTACGGCGCCGACGTGGCAAATCGTCGCCAAGACATGGATGGTGCTAAACAAATGCAGATTGGTTAGGCCTAACACGCCTGCTGCTTGGTTTTGGCGCGTAGTCAGTGGAGTACTACTACTGCTTTCATCGATCTGAACGAAGCTAAGGAGAGGAAGCTTCGATATGCGGTGCAAATCGATTATATATATATATTTATATGTGATGAACTGATGAAGCATGTCGCGTAGTACTACATGCATGCACTTAATTACCGACATTTGGCAAAGCAATTGCAAAGCAAGTGAGATGGCAAGGCAAGGCAAACAAGAAGGTGCTAGTACGTGGGCCCAAATGTTTATGGCCAACACGTATGATTGACCTGGAACGGTGACTCTGCCCGGCCGTGTGGTCTCCTTCATTCGACGATCTTGTCGTTGTCGCGTCCGGACGGTGGGAATATGGGCTCATTTTTTGGTGGGCGCACTCACTGATGAACCACTTCGAAATTGACCGTCATATCATGTGTGTTTGTGCATATGCAACCGTTTCTTGACTTCTCAATTTTACTAATAATAACAACCTCTCCATTTCAGTCTATTTATTAACTCGCATTGTCATCATCAAAATACTTTAGCAACTTTGCCTCCTCGTTTTTTCTATAAAAAGTTGTTTATGGATACTTATATTAGTAAAAAGTCTAGAATTATTATAAAAAAAATCTTTGTGTCTGTATATAGTATATATATGGTGTCAACAAGTTGTCTGTTTGGGGTTTATGTACTGCACCTTGTACTTTTTTTTGGGTGCGTCGAGTGGAAATGCATGGTAGCTGCTGAACTACGTGTGCATTGTACAGTAGGACTAGGACTAGCTAGGACCATGAACGCAGAGCATCTGTCGAAGAATTGCCTTTGGACGGGTTCAAAGAACTGTGCAGAGGGATGTCTAGAAATTAAAGATCGAGCTAGAAGGTTCCAAATAAATTTATGTCAACAGCATGCTAGGTCACGGTCTAGCTCATTGCGTTGCATTGCATTGCATATATGCATCTCTCTCTCCTCCTCCATTAGCCAAGGTGACTGTTAACATCTGAAATATAACAAAAAAAAAGTGATGATTCGTATGATAATATCCGTTGAGAACGACCCATTATTTTTTTAGAAAGACGGCAAGAGCTTTGTCGGATTTTTATTAGACGATGAAAAAGAAAATAGAAAAAACGAATGGTGGAGTGGGTTGCCGCCAAAACGGCGCACCTCTCCGAGCCACTCCGACTCCCAAAGAAAACCACTACGGACTCCTGAACAACTGAGATAAAAAAAAAATCAACGACCATCAACACCTAAACAGCGATACCCCAACAAAGCTGAACGAGAAAGGGGCCTAGCGCTAGTTATCCACCACATTAGATGTCGTTGCCAACTGATGTTGTTGTATATCTTCCTTACATAAAAGAGCAACTTGTCTTGGCTGTAGCCAGAGAACGACCATTATATTATTGCAACCAGGAGATAGCACTGGAACAGGAAAGGGCCGGCCGGCCAGGCGGCCAGGCCCCCACTAGTCTGTGGGCAGGGGCCAGTGGTTTTCCAACCGGCCGAGCGAGCCGTGCCTTTGCTGCGATCGATCCCTCCCACCACCACCTCCACCCACATCTCGATCGATCGCGTCGTGTCGCGCGTGACAGCAGGGAGAGAGGCGCTGGTACGGTGTGGCATTCTCGATCGGCGCCGCAGCACCTGACGGCGACACTCACCCACGCACCCGGCGGCGGCATCGCGCCAGCCGCCAGACGCTGAGATGGGACGCGGCTCATAATGTGGCTGCTGCCGCCCGCCCCCGCCGGCGCGCGCCACCGCTCCACTCTCTCCCGGGACCCCTGCTACCCAAAGTGCGTGCCCTCGCGCGCGTGTCCATCCGCCGATCGAGCCAGCGCGCGTACGGGATCAGAGTCGGCATGTGCGCCACTGACGCGAGTCATGACTCATAAATCATGATTTTGGCATAACGAACGAGAGGCTGGTTATCTAGCTGCTGGTAAATTATACGTTCTCTCCATCGGCGCGATCGGTGTCGGCGGCCAGAAGGGCCAAGCGTACCGTACTTGTTGCCGTATCTTTAATGCATGGATTCTCCCAGGAAGGCCAGGATACGTCGTATCTGTATGCTTTGTCCCTGTGCGAGCGAGGCTGCTGTGGTCGATCTGTGGACAGATGCATGCAGCGATCCATGCTGGCTGCCGATGCTAGAAATGAACACCTGGCCTGCTAGCTAGCCTGTTCACAGTTCACGCCCGCCGACCTTCAACAAACTGCCGGCAGTAGACCATGCATCATGTATATGGTGGTTTCAGTTCGGCAAAACACAGACATACACGATACAGACAACATAAAAGAATCAGGCAACGGCTTGTTGTGTGTGCCAAACTGCCAAAAGATACGTAGATGTAAATTTGAACAAGCGAGAGACGAGGCCCTGAAGCAACAGATTCATTTCAAGGCATGCACGTGCTGAGTTGCTGACATGCATATGCCCGCCAGCAAAACACTCTGGTGCCGCCACTGATCATATTATTATTCCTGCGATGAGTCTGAGCTGGACAAGGAGACATAGCTGTATGAATTGGCCGGTGATCGCCAAGCTCCTTCGAGTTTGTCAGTGTGTGTGTATACGATGATCACGTTGCGAGAACCGAGAAACATATATACATGCGTCCACACATCAGAGCAACTTCAACAGGTCTAATGGTCTATGCTTAGGGCGTGATCGATAGGCCAGTTCCAGCGGCACTGGCCCTGCAGCCGCTGCAGCTCTGCCGTGATTGGTTGCCTGCACACACGCACCAGAGTCTAGCCAGCCGCATGTAGCAACCACCAGTGTCTTGGCCTTGCTCGCGGCGGCGTGAGTGCGTGCGTTGTGGCCCGTGCAAGAGAGAGTATATATGCAACTACAAGCTAGAAAATAGACAACCAGACATAACAATGTTGCATACAACTGTTATATTGATCTCTAATCCTAAACTGAGCTCAACGGCTCAGTTGGGCTTTTGATCCGCGCCATGATCGGGGACGCCCATCCCGCTATAGCTGGAGGGCCCCTGTCACACCGCGCTATATATAGAGGTGAGGGCCGACGGCTCTGATTACGAGGTTCGTCTAAGCCGAGCTCCCCACCGAAACCTAAACCCTTATCCCGATCAGAGAGGAGCGCAGCCAGTGACGGGAAGCCACCAGCCGCGCCGCCCCGCTCCACCGACGTCAACGACTTCCCTGAACATCGCTGCCCGTGCGCAGACTTCACCGATGAACGAGATGTCAGCTTCTGGACCATCTCCCTCTGCGGTGTCAGGTTCGACACCCTCTTCTTCTACCCCTCTCTTTCTCTCGTTCTATCTACTGTTATTGCACTTGTAGATATTTTAGGACTCACGGTTTATCTAAGTGCAAGTAGACATGCTAGTTCTACGTCTAGAGATCCTACTTTAGGGTCTAACAATGGTACCAAAGACTAACTAGATGTAGATCTAGCCTATCGGAACCCTCTGTCTAGATGTAGATCATGTCACGGGTAAGAAAGAGATCAGATCCGTCCGGATCTGAGAAAAGAAAGGTGTCGACAGAATATCGTCGGCAGTCCACCGAGGGGTATCCCACGATGGTAGATTTGTCGGTGGGGATGCGCGTAATCAGGAACCGGATGGTGACACAAGGCGCAGAGACAACGATTTAGACAGGTTCGGGCCATCTGATCGACGTAATACCCTACGTCCTATGTCTTTGGTGTATTGTATTGAATACATGATGTCGAGTAGAGGATCCCTGCCTCTCCTTATATACTCTGGAGGGGCAGGGTTACAAGTAAAGTATCATATTTGGTACTATACAATGTCTTGCGGTGCACGTCGAGCAGCGCCGTGCACGCCTTGATCTTGTGGGCCGGGCCACCTTCGATGGTGTGGCCCATGTCTTGGGGGTCATACCCCTATAGTTAGTCCCTGAGCCTGACAGTAGGTGACGCAGTCACGTGGTGCCAGGGTCATAAAGTAGAAGACCAGCCGAGCAGGCAGCCAGTCCCCGGGCGTAGCCTCGAGATGAGAACAAGCACATTCACCGCAAGGTAAAGTGTGCCCACTTAGTCCCCGAGCCTGCTGGAAGATGAAGAATGAATCTTGTAGCAGGGTCAAAGAAGTCTAAAAGCTTGCCGACGTCGTCTGACATGCGCATATCAAGACCCTAGACATGCTGCCCAAGATCAGCACCCTGATCTGAACAGCATGGAGCAGCTTGATAGCACACCGACGAGACGTAGCAAGATCCGAGCAGCAAGAGAATCCCCGGCGTCGCTGGCGATGACCGAGCACCGAGGAGTCCCCGGCGTCGGTAGCGATGTCCGAGCACCGAGGAGCGAGGAGTCCTCGACATCACTGGCGACGTCCGAGCACCGAGGAGCGAGGAGTCCACGGCGTCGCTGGCGATGTCCGAGCACCGAGGAGTCCCCGACGTCATTGGCGATGACCGAGCACTGAGGAGCAAGGAGTCCCCGGCGTCGCTGGCGATGATCGAGCACCGAGGAGAGAGGAGTCCCCGGCGTCGCTGGCGATGTCCGAGCACTGAGGAGCTTGGAGTCCCCGACATCGCTGGCGATGATCGAGCACCGAGGAGTCCTCGACGTAGGCGGCGATGTCCGAGCACTGAGGAGCGAGGAGTCCCCGGCGTCGCTGGCGATGACCGAGCACCGAGGAGCGAGGAGTCCCCGGCGTCGCTGGCGATGACCGAGCACCGAGGAGTCCCTGGCGTAGGCGGCGAGGTCCGAGCACCGACGTAGCTGACGACGTCTGTGCGGTGAAGTGTGCCCACTTAGTCCTCGAGCACAAAGAATCCGAGCGCTGAGGAGTAACCGGCGTAGCTGGCGATGAAGCACGAGCGGCGAACAGTCTGGTCAACTAGTCGGCGGCGAAGTGAACATTGAGTAGAAATGATTGGCGAACAGTCCGATCAACTGGTCGGTGACGGAGTCCATGAACCAAGTGGTTCGACCAGTTGATCGGTGGAGAAGTCCGAGCATCAGGTGGTCCGATCACCTTGACAATGATCCTGCAATACAAACATGTAGAACGGGTAGTACATGATGCATAAATAAATAAACTCCGAAGAAAAATCAGCAATGGTGATGAAACGGCGTATGCAGTTCGGTAATTAGTTGGCGTGAAAATATATTTATATTTAATATAAACCGCCCAACCAGTTAGTGTGTAGCTGAGTCTCCAGCTCTAGCTAGCCCATAGTCCATAACGTCGAGCGCGGAGCCCGTGCACGTGTAGGAGGAACAGACGTCGCTAAGGAGCCGCTGCCGACCACCCATAACGTAGAGCGCAGAGCCCGTAGCACGTGTAGGGAGGAGCCAGAGACAGGGCCATCTCTAAAGGTGTCCGAGCATCAACGCGACCATTCGGTGGTTCGAAAAATCGTTTGGAGAACAAATATGGAGAAAACAACTCAGAGAAAAATAATGGCGATATACGGAGATTGGAGAATATTTAGAAGAATATTAAAACATGACTTAGCTTTAGACAGAATGTCGGGTTAGCGGCGTATGGCGTTATCTGGTCGGCGACGTGGGCAGCTCGCTTGCAGCTCGATGGCGACGAGGGATGTCGATGAGGGCCGCCGAGTAATGACGACGAGACAACGGCGAGGGCCGTCGACGAAGGATGTCGGCGAGGATCGCCGAGCGGTGACGACAAGTCGACGGCGAGAGACGTCGACGAAGGATGTCGGCGAAGGCCGTCGAGCGGTGACGACGAGTCGACGGCGAGGGACGTTGGCGAAAGATGTCGGTGAAGGCCGTCGAGCGATGATGACGAGTCGACGGCGAGAGACGTCGACGAAGGATGTCGGTGAAGGCCATCGAGCGGTGACGACGAGTCGATGGCGAGGGACGTCGGCGAAAGATGTCGACGAAGGCCGTCGAGCGGTGATGATGAGTCGACGGCGAGGGACATCGGCGAAAGATGTCGGCGAAGGCCACTGAGGGCAGCGGCGGCGAGTCGTCGATGAGGGCAGCGGTGGCGAGTCATCGACGAGGGCAGCAGCGGCGAGTCGTCGATGAGGGCTGATGAGGGCAGCGGCGGCAAGTTGTTGGTGAAGACGACCTCGAAGGTGGTTCCGAGATCAGATCTGCTGTCGCAGGGGCTGGTGTAGCTACGATGAATCATCGTCGTGGACTGGCTTAGATCTCCATGAGATTGATGATGAGAACGCGCTGTTGATTTGAGGTCCATCTGGCTCACCATGGATCAAGCGCACACCCATACCTGGCGCGCCAACTGTCGACAGAATATCGTCGGCAGTCCACCGAGGGGTATCCCACAATGGTAGATTTGTTGGTGGGGATGCGCGTAATCAGGAACCGGATGGTGACACAAGGCGCAGAGACAACGATTTAGACAGGTTCGGGCCGTCTGATCGATGTAATACCCTATGTCCTGTGTCTTTGTTGTATTGTATTGAATACATGATGTTGAGTAGAGGACCCCTGCCTCTCCTTATATACTCTGGAGGGGCAGGGTTACAAGTAAAGTATCCTATTTGGTACTATACAATGTCTTACGGTGCACGTCGAGCAGCGCCGTGCACGCCTTGATCTTGTGGGCCGGGCCACCTCCGATGGTGCGGCCCATGTCTTGGGGGCCATACCCCCACAAAAGGGGTCTCGGCACACGAAGCCAAACCCTAACCCACGAATCAAACTCGGGGAAGAAGAACAGTGAACAAAACCCTAACCCTAACCAAACCCTAATCTCGATCCTTAACCCATCCCCAACCCTAAATTGGATAGATCCGAGAAGAGAAGAAAGGAAAATCAAAGAAAAGAAAAGGAGAAGGGGAAGAGGCCTACCTCGCCGCCGCACCGTGCTGCCGCCTCGTCGGCGCGCGGGCGAGTGCTCAGGCCAAGGGCGCCGTGGCTAGGCCGCTCAACGGTGGCGCGCTCACCTGCTGGGTAGCGCACGCACCGGTGCCATCATCATCTCACGTCATCATTGTTGCGGGACCGAGACAGAGGAGGAGAAGTGGCTGAGTTAGATCTAGGGTTTTGGAGGGGGTCAGGGCATCGCCGCCCAGACCGCTTGACGGCGGCGTGCTCACCCGCTGGGAGCACGCATGCCGGCGAGGGGAACGGCGACGGCGCCATCTTCATGCTTGCTTTCACTCTGGTGCTCACGGTTGCTGCGCTGAGGAGAGAACGGAGCGATGCGAAGAGAGAGAGAGAGCAGCAGCAGATAATGGGTTAGGGTTTCCCCAGGGTCGCCGCGGCGTCGGCTTTTATTTCGAGCGAAACACGCGTGTGGCCGTCGGATTAAGATGGACGGCGAAGAGCAGCCGGACCAGAGATCGGCCCAGGTAGGCGCGCGTGGCCGCACGGCTTTGGCGGCCTAGGCCTAGGTTGTGGTCTGGGAGGCACAGCGCGCGCACAAGCAGAGCAGGCCAGGCTGACTTTTGCTGCTGGGCCGAATGTACAGTGAAGAATTGAATCAGTTTTCTTTTTGTTTTTGTTTTTTCCAGTAAATGCTTATTTCCTGGAAATAGATTAATGGCTCAAAGAAAATAGCAAAGAGGAATTTTCCTGTGGGTAAAATTCACCTATAATGTTTAAGTTTCCGCTGCTAAAGAAATTGTTTTTTCTCCAGTTATTTTGAACCAACGTGATATTTAATTGAAGAAAAAGAGATTTTGACATGATTATGATGTTGTTATTTTTTGACCAACGTTGTTAAGAACAATATCGTAATTTTAATGATTTTATATATTATTTTTATTTCTGCCCAACGGTGATGTAGATTTAATGTATAAACAATTGTATGTTTTAATTTTGACCAACGTTGGAATCAAGGCATGCAATTGTTGTTATTATTTATGTTCTCACTCTATATGAATTGTGTTTTCAGGCGGATACAACTTGATGGGTTGTATCAAAGACATCCCCACTCTTAAAGGTGACAACTACACAGAGTGAAAGAAAAAGATTGACCTGGCCTTCATCTTGGCTGAGGTGGACTGGGTAGCCACCTCACCATGTCTCACTGAGCCTGTGGCATCGATGAGGGAGACAAATGAGGCTGATGCCGCTTAGGCAACTAGAGAGAGGGATTTTGCATCCCAAAAGATATCCTATGACCTTAAGCATAGGAAGTAGGTCACTGCCAACAAAAAATGTTTGGCTATGATAAAGAACACGATTGAGCTTGCAATTGTGGGCTCAATCCCAAAGTGTGACACGGTCACCAAGTACATCGATAGAATAAAGAGTCAGTTCACTGACTCTTCAAAGATATATGCTACCCAGCTGATAAAGCAGCTGGTGATAGAGAGGTACTCTGGAAATGGTGACATAAGAGAGCACATACTAAGGATGAGCAATTTGGCATCCAAGCTAAAACCAATTAATCTGACTCTCAAGGAAGAGTTCCTTATTCATCTGATTTTTGCTTCCTTGCCAAACGAATTTGATACTTTTGTTGTCAACTACAACATACAACCTAAGAAGTGGGACTTAGAGAGGCTCATGGCTATGTGTGTGCAAGTGGAGGAGAGAATAAAAGCTGCCAATGGTCGCACTATCAGTTATGTGAAAGACAACAAGAAAAAAGAATAATAATGCTAACTCCTCCTCAAGGTCAAAGGAAAAGGGTCCCATGCTGCATCAGCCTCAGCAGAACAAGTTCATAGTAGAGAAAGACCAGTGTCTCTATTGCAAGAAGATGGGACATTATAAGAAAGATTATCCCGATTACTTAAAGATGATCATGGCAAAGAAAGGTGAGAACATTATTACGTTCATAAATGAATCACTGTATGTACAATATTCGAAATCTACTTGGCAGATTGACTTAGGTGCAACTATTTATGTTGCTAATTCCTTATAGGGATTCCGTTCGACGAGGACTACACAAAGAAGAGAAAGACACGTTAAAGTTGCAAATGGAGTTTGAGCAGATGTTGAAGCCGTTGGCAATCTTTCTCTAGAGCTTGCTGATGGCTTCACACTTTTACTTAGAGATATACTTTATGTTCCCTCTTTACAGAGAAACTTGATTAGTGTTTTATGATTGGATGATGATGGATATGATTGCCATTTTGGAAATGGCAAATGTAAGATAACATTTAATAATGCATGTGTTGGTCTTGCTATCTTATAAAATTAGCTTTATTTGTTATCACTACATGATGATGTGAATGTTGTATGCGATGATGCGAACGTTGCGTGTGACAATAAGAATGTATCCTCGTCTGCAGATGTAAATAGAAAATGAAAGAGAGCTCACGATGCGTCGTCGAAATTATGGCACTGTCGTTTAGGCAATATTTCGAGGAGGAGAATAGAAAGACTAGTTAAGAATGATATTCTTTCTCCATTAGAGTTCTCAGATTTAGAACAATGCAGAGAATGCATAAAAGGAAAGTATGTAAAGAAAATTAAGAAAGATGCCAAACGAAGCGCATGAATTTTACAGATTATTCACACCGACATCTGTGGTCTGTTTCCTATAAAGAGTGTGGATGGTTATGATTTGTTCATAATATTCATAGATGATTACTCTCGTTATGGCTATATTTATCCAATCAAAGAAAGAACAGAAGCATTAGATAAATTTAAGATATTTAAGGCAGAAGTTGAAAACCAACACAATTTAAAGATTAAGATAGTCAGGTCTGACCGTGGGGGGAAGTACTATGGTCAGCATACCCCATATGGCCAAGTTCTTGGACCTTTTGCAAGGTTCTTACAGGAGAATGGCATAGTAGCCTAGTATTCTATACCGGGCGAACCTCAGTAGAATAGAGTAGCTGAAAGACACAATCGTACCCTGATGGATATGGTGCGTAATATGATAAGTTACTCCACCTTACCATTGAGCCTATGGATGGAGGCGTTAAAAACCGCCATTCATATTCTCAATAGAGTACCAAGTAAGTCGGTGCCCAAAATACCGTATGAGTTATGGATAGGAAGAGTACCCTTACTAAACCACTTACGTATGTGGGGGAGTCATACTGAGGCTAAAGTATTTAACCCAAACATTGGGAAGCTAGATCCCAAAACAATAAGTTGCTATTTCATTGGCTACCTAGAAAAGTCAAAAGGTTTTTGTTTCTACTGTCCAGACAGACATACAAAGTTTGTGGAAACGAGACACGCTATATTCCTAGAGGATGAAATGATGAGGGGGAGCATGGTAGCTCAAGAAATTGACCTTGAAGAGAAGCGGGTATATGCGCCCACTCCGATGATTCATAAGCCATTTTTCTCACTACCTACTGTCGCTACACCAACAATGCAAGATATTGTGGTGCCAGCACCTGTTGTTATTCTGCCTGTGACAACAATGAATAACGATGAGAAACCTGTTCTTCAGGATCCTGTAGAACCTATTGCCACACATGAGGGGGAGCAACAACAGCCTCAAACAGAAGATGTGCCAAATGTGGAGGCCCCTAGAAGGTCTCAAAGAGTTAGAAAATTAGCTATTCCTGCTGACTATGAAGTATACAACCCTGAGGAATTTCAAATGGAGGATGATCCCACCTCATTTGAAGAAGCCATGAGAAGTGATCATTCATCAAAGTGGCTTGAGGCCATGGAAAATGAAATGAAATATATGAATGCCAATAAAGTTTGGGACTTAGAAATAATTCCTAAAGGAGCCAAAATAGTAGGTTGTAAATGGGTCTACAAAATTAAACTTGACTCTCAAGGAAATATAGAGAGATATAAAGTGTGACTTGTTGCAAAATACTTTACGCAAAGAGAAGGGATTGATTACAATGAGACCTTTTTCTCTAGTCTCATGTAAGAATTCCTTCAGAATCAAAATGGCATTAGTGGCACATTACGATTTAGAATTACATCAGATAGATGTAAAGATGACATTTCTCAATAGGGACTTAGAGAAAAATGTTTACATGACACAACCGAAAGGTTTTGTCATGGAAGGGAAAGAACGAATGGGATGCCACCTAAAGAAATCCATTTATGGATTAAAACAAGCTTCAAGATAGTGGTACTTGAAGTTTGATCAGACAATAAGGAATTTTGGGTTTAAAGAGAATGTAGAGGTCAATTGTGTCTATGTAAAGTTTAAGAATGGGAAGTTTATCTTCCTTGTCCTGTATGTGGATGATATCTTACTTGCTAGTAGTGATACCAGAGATAAAGAAGTTTTTGTCCTCAAAATTTGATATGAAAGATCTTGGTGAAGCTTTGTTCATTCTAGGGATCGAGATTCACCTAGATAGAAGTAAAGGGGTATTAAGACTGTCACAAAAGGTATACATAGAAAAGATCTTAAAGAAATTCAGTATGCACAAATGTAGTCCCTCACCTGCTCCTATAGTCAAGGGCGATAGATATGGAGATTTTCAATGCCCTAGGAATCAGTATGAGATCGATCAAATGAAAACGGTTTCATATGCTTCAGCTGTCAGAAGCTTGCAATATGCTCAAGTATGTATGCGCCCTGACTTGGCATTTGTTACCGAGTTACTTGGTAGATTCCAGAGCAATCCTAGAACAGAACACTAGAAATTAGTAAAGAAAGTCTTGCGTTATTTGCAAGGAACAAAAAGCCTCATGATGACGTATAGAAGATCAGATTCACTCCATATAGGGCGATATTTAGATTCTGATTATGCAAGAGATGATAGAAAATCTACGTCTGGATATGTATTCACTCTCGCAGGGAGAGCTATTTCATGGAAAAGCTCAAAGCAAACCATCACTACATCATCCACAATGTATACCGAGTTTGTAGTGTGTTACGAGGCAACGGGGTAGGTGAACTGGCTAAAGAAGTTCATAACCGGTTTGAAGGTGGTTGACGACATCTATAGACCACTTAAGTTATACTGCGATAATAATCCGACAGTACAATATGCTCACAACAATAAGTCAAGTGGTACTGCCAAATACATTGACATAAAGTATTATGTTATGAAAGATAAAGTCCAAGATCATGTCATAAATTTTGAGCATATAAGTACCGAAAAGATGCTCGCGGATCCGCTTACAAAAAGCTTACCACCCAACGTGTTCAGAGAACATGTAGCCGGCATGGGTTTAAGGAAAAGCCTATAATTCCTGGACAAAACAAGGCCCAAAGTTAAGTATCTATTTTAGAATAGAGTGGTGTGTTGTAGTTGTTAAATCTATCAGCAATTGACCGTGACGATGAAACATGCTCTATGCGCTAATTTATAATGGAATGAACAAAAGTAAATGATATGAAATTGAAAGATGGTAGGAGATCAAGGGAGAGATTGTTAGATTGATCTCTAATCCTAAACTAGGCCCAATGGCCTAGTTGGGCCTTTGATCCGTGCCCTGATCAGGGGCGCCCAGCCCACTATGGCTGGAGAGCCCCTGTCACACTGCGCTATATATAGAGGCGGGGGCCGACGGCTCTAATTACGAGGTTTGTCTGAGCCAAGCTCCCCACCGAAACCTAAACCCTAATCTCGATCAGAGAGGGGTGCAACCAGTGATGGGAAGCCAATAGCCGCGTCGCCCCACTCCACCGACGTCGACGACTTCCCCAAATGTCGCTGCCCATGCGTAGACTTCACCGACGAACAAGATGGCGGCTTCGGGACCATCTCCCTCTACGGTGTTAGGTTCGACACCCTCTTCTTCTACCTCTCTCTTTCTCTCATTCTATCTACTATTACTACACTTGTAGATGTTCTAGGACTCATGATTTATCTAGGTGCAAGTAGATATGCTAGTTCTATGCCTAGAGATCCTGCTTTAGGGTCTAACAACAACATGCCTGTACTAGCTAGCTCAGCTAGGCTCCCCTAATCACCAAACCAATTAGGCTCTTAGAGCTTTCCCAATGCTCCATACTAACTAGCTGGTAGTCCTAGCTTCCAAGTTCGTGACAACGTCCAGAACAATTTGGGTAGGGGCTCTATGGGACGACATAATAGTTGCTTGTAGAGGTAATACATGCTTGCTCTAATAAAAGGCAGAAGGCACTGTTAAACCGCATATTGTGGGTTTGTGGCCAAAAAGCAACAAATCTAAACCATGTTAGGAGAAAGAAACATACCAAATTTGCGTGATTACAATGCAAGGATTAGCCTACAATTTGCCAGATTGGTGGTTCCAAGAATTACGTATCTATGTGGACTCTCACTTTACTCTAAGACTAATATTACTGTTAGCTTGCATTGTGGTTGTCCTTAGGCGTTATCCTATTGGGTGGCAAAAAAACTACGGCTCCAACAAACTCCTACTCGGTCATCCAAAACAACGAGGCCTCTAATTTCCCTAGGCCCTCGTTCCTAGGGCACCAGGACAACCCTATTCTTCTATTTGTTCCATTTGTCTCCCTTCTTTCCCACCCACATCGTCCATACATATGCCCTTTCCCCTTCCTCTAATGTACCATCACCCTCAAATCTAGACGTCGGTTAATGCCTCCCTCATCCTCACTGCCCAAACTCAAGCCCCCACCTCCCTGGCACCTTTTCCTCCACTTTTCTCAGTTGTTTCAGAAGGCTAGGCAGGACCCTAGGTCAATCTATCCATTTGGAGCTCAAACCCGCCTATTGGGGTTCGACCATGTCGACTTGCGTGTCTTCCCTGGTGACCTAAGATCCAATGCCCGAGCTTACACTTCTCAGCTTAGTCCACCCAAGGTTGACCTCCCTTCCCGCGACCTCGTCCTCCCCAACTCGATACACCCAAGGTTTACCTCCCCTCCCGCCATCCCAAGTCTCGGGTGCTTGGTTCCCTCCCTGGCAGCCCTCTACTTGACCTAGGCCTCCTCGACACCTTCTTTCCCAAGCTCAACCTTCCCAGCCATCCTCTTTGTAGAGTAGGTAGGCATGTGTGCCACTGCCACCCCTTGTCCTCCATGAGCATGGAGTTAGGCTTGCAAGCATGTGCCGCCTTTGGCCCTTACTACTCTTGTTGATGACCAAGCAGGCCAGTGTGTGCTCTCGCCGCCCCGTCTGTCCTCTTTCCTAAGCACGGTTGATAAGCAATTGTTAATTATAATTGTTTTTGAGCACACATCCATTGTTTTGAATTTGAATTATCATGTTTGATCACAGAGTTAGATAAACTTCTTTAACCAAAGAGAAAAAAATAGAAAGCATAGACTTTAATTTGGGATGTCTCATAAAATAGGGTACCAAAAACTAGGAGAAATCTTTACATCAAAAGTAGAGGCCTAATTTTAAGAGTTGCTCTCATGCTACCTTCCACAGCTTGTAGCGTTTGCGGCCACGCTAGCCTGAGCACGTCAAAACCACAAAATCGTGGCACTGCCACGCTGTCTATGTCTAATGTCCTGCCTTTCCATGGATGCACGTTCCTTCGCCGCAACCAGCAATCCCCTGTGATTTTTTTTAATTTTAACACTTTTTAAAAACTAATTTTAAATCTAACACGGTCGGTTTTTTTAAAAACTAACACTTTTAGCCATGCCTATTGCCCTGGCGCGGCCAAATGCCTGTGCCGCGCCATGCATGGTGGCACGACAGAGGTCTGACGTGGCAATGACCGGAATCACGATCGTTGACGTGGAAGGGCTATGCCACGCCACCGATGTTGGTGTGGCTGGGCCAAATAAACATCGCGAGCGAGCCCCCCCCCCCCCCCCGCCCGCACGCACCCCTGCCCATCCCACCCACCGCCGCGCATTGCCCACCGCCAGCCGCACGCGCCCCGCCACCGCGCAGCGCCCGCACATGGCCGCGCTCGCCCACGCCGCGCCCGCCCGCGCCCGCCGCGACACAAACACCGGCGCGTCAAGGCCTCCCGCTCCTAAGGTACCGCCCTCTCGATTTCATGTTATTTTGATTATTATTGTTTTAGGATAATTAGTGATTTAGGATAATAAGTAATATAGGATAGTTAGGGTTTTATGATTGTTATTGATTTATGATAGTTAGTGATTTAGGATAGTTAGTGATTTAGGATAGTTAGGTTAGTGAATTTGTTTGTGATTTACGTAGGTAGTTTTTAGGTTTGAGGTTAGGATTTTGGGTTTAGGGATTGATTAGGTATTTATTATTTAGTTTATAGTTAGTTATTTAGTTAGGGATTTTGGGTATAGATACTAGTTTACAAATATCGGTACTTACTAGTGCGTGATACGTCGATTTTGATGACTTCATGAAGTTTCGTTAAATGCTTATATTCCTAGTGAAGTTGCTAATGTTATTGGTGCGTGATATGTCTGTTAATTTTACTTTGAATATATACATGTGCTTTCATATTGCATAACAAGTAGTTCAGATTTTGCAATGCTACATAATGTTAATTTGAATTTTGTTAATTTGAATACTCTAACGCTTTGTTTATCAATTTGTAACAGGATGGCCCCTCCCACGCAGCAGCCGTTGTACCCCATTCTTGAGGTGGAGTACGACGACCAACACCGAGCACACATCTTGAGTGACAATGACGCAGAGGTGGCCTTGCCTACTTTGAGGTCCCGCACGCACACCAAGGCGCACCAGTGGGACGAGCGTTATGCGCCGTACATACGGCGTGCCGGCTTCCTCGAGCTTGTCCGTGTTGTCAACCACGGTCTTCCGCCCCTTGACCCAGCACTACTTACTACAGTTGTAGACAGGTGCGAGTGTATTCTTTATACGTAAACTTTCTTATAACAAATTTGAAGCAACTTACAGTCGTTCTATTCTTATAACAGGTGGAGACCTAAGACCCACATGTTCCACCTACCTTGTGGCGAGATGACCTTGACCATGCAGGACGTGAAGGCTATTTTTGGCCTTCGGTTGGGGGGACTTCCAGTGATAGGGATAGTTGACAACGATCACTGGAGGGAGCTGGTGGCTCAGTTTACTAGCTTTCTTCCACCGGACGACAAGGCTTTCAAGAAAAATAAGTGAGAAATTGAAGCCTATTTAATACTTGCATTGCTTTCCTACATCCATCGGGTCTCATTTTCTTTGATAAATTTTAGGAAAACTTTCGATGTTTCATTGTCCTGGATCACGGAGCGCTTTGATTACTTGGACCCATAGGCTGAGGATGCTCAGATCGATAGGTTCGCTCGAGTGTGGCTCTGGCACTTTCTTGGTGCTTTCCTCTTCCCAGACGCCTCGGGCAACACCATCAGCTGGATCTTCCTTGACATACTAAACCAGACGCGGGAGAACATAGCGGCGTACAGTTAGGGTAGCGCAGTCCTGGCATGGACGTATCGACAGCTATGCGTTGCCTACCGTCGCACCTCAGGGTATATGAACCTTGGAGGTTGCTCGTACCTACTCCAGGTTTGGTGTTGGGAACGATGGCCCATTGGGAGGCCACTTAGTACTAGTTTACCGGTAAGTACTTCGGTTCATTATATTCTTTGATATGGTTACATATGATGAGTTTATTAATGGCTAATTCATTATTGTGTTCAATACAGCAATGGAACGGGTAGGATACACTCCCTATAGCTTTGTTTATCTGGACGAAATCAGAGTTAGTTAGAGGGAATGCGAGGCGTAAGTACAGGGAGTACACGGACGGTCTCAACGTCCTGACATAGCACCAGGTTACGCTCTCTTTACTATTATACGCGTGTCTTGTTCGATGTACACTATATCACAACCTAACCCAATTACGAAATTTCAGGTGCATTGGTGTCGTTGGGATGCTTCGGAGCTCCAGTACTATCTCAGTCCTATCACTAGGGATGAGTCAAACGAGTATCACTATGACGTCCCTCTTATTTTCTTCCATGTGGTCGAGATTCACTTGCCCATCAGGGTCTACAGATAGTTTGGAAGAATGACAGACAACCCACCACCGCTTTACTCCACCAACTAAGGATTACACGGGTGTGTTATCGATTAATAACAAAGCTACAATTCAGAGGTGTGTGTGGTACAACTAACATTGTTTTGTTGCAGTTATGACCGCAGAAAGAGGTACAAGACCAAGGATTGGCGCGTGACATGTAGCGCGCACATCTATTTGTGGCAGAATAGGGTACAACATCCGGTCTATGCGGGTCCTCCACATGACCAGCACACCTTCGATGAGTACCTATGGTAGCTTCACAGGTCTATGAGGACACATATCAAGCCCCCGTATACTAAGGAGGCGATTGATGAGGACTCGGAGGAAGATGTCATCGAAGATGTGTACGATGTTACCACTAGGGAGGACACACAACTACAGAGAGCCCCGCTTCAAAGATACGTGGTAAGATACTTGAATGGTACAATTTGTTATCCTTCTGGTATTAAGTATATGTACTAAAACTATCCAACCGTGTTTCTGTACCCAGGCGACATAATTGTGAAGGCTGTCCAACGATGCAGCATTTCGGCTTCACGAGTCTAGAGGACAGGGGCCAGGCGTTCTTGTGGCTTTTGTGGAGGTAAACATAAACTTGTCCATTCCGAAAATGTTTCTTTAGTGTATATGCGTTTGGGAAATGCACTAACTTTAACGTCTATTTATGCAGAAGGTGAAGAAGAGTTGCAGGAAGCTAGCTCAGCCGCTGAGCTGCATGGACACTCCTTATGAGGAACCGCCACTCCCGGCGCGGTCGGGTGGCACGTCTTCAGCCTCTTTGAGGACACCAGCCGGCTCTTCTCAGCTGATGACAGGTGCCACTTCCGCGGTGCGTACACCACCACATCATAGCGTTGGGAAGGACCCTGCAACCGAGGACGACGACGACGACCCCCCGGGCTTCTGCAGACAGCGCGACTAGTGGGACGATTGGCCGCAGGACTAGATCGGCATGTCTCAGCTAGGTGGTGCCCCGCTTGTTACCCAAGGAGCCTCACAGGTACTAACAAAGGTAGTTTCTTTAAATACGTATGCTCCATAAACTAACGATCATAAAGAATTATAAGTAATCATGCATATCATATACTTACAGGGTACGAGCCGTACGCACCGTCGAATCGACCATACCGACATTGGCTACACTCCCAATGTATTGCCAACAAATCCAAAGAGACAGAGGCGTCCGAGGGATCCTTACACTCCTGGGTCTTAGTTTGTTAGGTCAAACGAATATTGGCGTCCGAAACCTGCGAGGTTATTTGATTATATTATGTCAAACTTATGTCAAACCAATGAAAATATTATGTTGCAGCTTGTCAACTTGTGCACGGACTTCATTTATTTGTTTCATATTCGATTCTATGTGTCGCGGCAGCACTGCCAGTGAGATTAAGTAGCAACTAGTTTGGCAACCAATAGTCCCGCCGTATCTCGACGCCGGTGGCCGGCGTCTTGCGTGAGGGGTCGAGGAAGCCGAGGTCCATGTTCGCGTCGCCGCCGATCCTACAATATGAGGCCAAAAAGCCCAAGAAATAAGTTCTCTTAAAAAATATTCGTTTTAATCCGATCCAATTTTTCGTAATTGATTAGTTAACATGGTGGTTAACCGTATTATGGGAGACAGAAAAAAAATCATTGCCTTATCAAACTCTCTATTCGGCCGTGAAACTAAATCAACAAAAGACAGAAACAAATCCACTATTGATTTTACGTCAAGCAATACTCAGAATAACTCCCACTATCAACGCGACGCGTTCCGATTAAACCGTCCAGATACCGCCAGACGAGCAATAGGCGCGGTGGCCAGACGGACTTGCTGCTTGGACAAGCGGGACTAGATTTTATTCGGCTCTGTCGCGCTGCGGCTTGCATGCTGCACGCCGTAGAGTAGTACAAAGCATGCATGCATGTTGCATGCGCCGTAGTAGTACAAAGCATGCGCTGTCCAGCACTCAGCTGATGGTTGATCTCTGGCCGCCAGAATCTTGTGCGGCAACAGCAAAAGCTAGCATGTAGTATACATGCATGCATGTTGCATGCGCCAGCTGCAAGCCTGCAACTGTGGAGGCAGCCGCGCCACGCTCTCGGCTTCCGTGCAGTTCCAAGCTAAAAAACGCCAACAGATGCTGCTCCTTCTTGCTAGACAAGAAAGACTGTGTGGGCATGCTTGACAGCTGGGGTGCCCTGCTGGAATTCAAAGGTAGCCCTTCCGTGACAGCATACGATGCAAATTTAGAATACTGATTATAAGTCAAACGATTGAAGCGACGAGATTTATATAAAACCATACTAATATTTATTGTACTAAATAAATATTATTAGATTCATAAAATATTTCTTAGAGAATATATATTTGGAGTCATATATCATATATCTTGATATTAACTTCTATAGCTTAATTGACTCTGGCAGATTTAGGATTGTATTGTTTGACAGAGAAAGAGACAGTATGTATTGATATATGGAATATACGTGTGCAGTATGAGATGTGCAGTTATACCAGGGTTCAGAGAGTATCATCCTCAGACAAAAGCCTACTCCATCTGTCCTTAAATATCTGTCGTTTTTGTTTTTCGAAAAACAACTTTAACTAAATATATATTAAAATATATTAATATTTATGGTACATAATTAGCATTTTTGGAAAGATCTTCAAATCTAGTTTTTTAATAAATTTATTTGAAGATACAAATATTATACATATTTTCTATAAATTAAGTCAAACTTAGGGTCCATATGCCAACAACGATAGTTATTTAGATAGTTATTTAGGGATTGAGTGAGTAGACCAGAGCGTTATTACTCGAGATCCAACAAAGCCATCTTTGAACTTGCATTGCTTACATTGCTAGATACCAGCTTCGTGCGGTCCAAGTCGCTGAGGGCCCACGCTTTGTTTTTTTTCTCGAGGTCTCGTCTCGTCGTGTAAAAAACGGCAGGTCGAATCATTTTTCAGTATGGGCCTCGTTTAGTTTAAAAACTTTTCCCTAAAAGTGATATAATAGCCATTACATCGAATTTTGTGATACGTGTATAGAGCATTAAATGTAGACGAAAAAAACTAATTGTACAGTTTGAATGAAAATCGCGAGACGAACGTTTTAAACCTAATTAGTCTATGATTGAATACTAATTTCTAAATAAAAACGAAAGTGCTGCAGTAACCAAATTTCTAAATTTCACCCAACTAAACACAGCCCTAGCAAATAACCCCAGCTAGCGCCTAGCAGATATTGTGTCAGGGAATTATCGAGTTAAAATCACAAGAGACAAAAATTAAGGTGACAAAGCCCGAAAAATTGGGATAGTAACAACCTGTTCGTTTGGTTATGGTTTGTCGTAGATGATCGTAAATTTTCAGTTAAAATAATATTTTTTTCTCACACAAACCAATCAACAGTACTTCTTTATAAACCAACAACGATACGAACCAGCCAACTGAACACGCCGTTAAATTTCTACACAACTGCGGCGCCAATTTATTTAAGCGCGTGGGGACCCCCGGCCGGCTAGCAGCCAGAGTCAAGAAATTAAGAGTGTCATAGTCGGCAGACTTTGACTTCCGAGGTCGTCAAGGTGCAAAAAGAGTGTCAGAGTCAGCAGAGCATGCCCAATGCGGGCTAAGTGCCTGTTTAGTTTCTAAAATTTTGTAAAATTTTTCAAAATTTTCCATCATATCGAATCTTTAGACGCATATATGAAGCATTAAATATAAATAAAAAATAAAACTAATTACACAGTTTAGACGAAATTCACGAGACAAATCTTTTAAGCCTAAGACTATGATTGGATACTAATTGTCAAATAACAACGAAAGTGCTACAGTATCATTTTTCAAATTTTTTTGCCAACTAAATAAGGCCTAACAAAAAGATGATCTCGGATAAAAGTTGCTGCCATGTTAGATATTGAAAACTTAAGGCTATCAAGTTCCTAACGCAGGCTAACACTTCCACTCTTTTACGGTCCCACGAGTCTGTATTTTTAGCGGACAATTTGCTTCAGCTTTTATGCTCAAAATAGACTATGCCCTGACAAGATTCTACTCAAACCACCGGTCTGTATTTCACAACGCAAGCCACGGCTAGTGCTTCTGCATTTCGTCGGACCAAGCTGTATGTGCTCCTGCAGGCTGCTCTGCGGAACCACCACTACTCCCGATCTGGACCTTGAGTGCTTCCGTGGCAGCTGGGACTACTATACATTACAGCGTGTCAGCGTTTGGGGTGGCCTAACTCCCATTTACGTACGTGATGACGCGCGCAATACACTTGCTTCAACTTGATCACATTCACATGCTTGCACATGGATTAATTTTGGAGCAAGCCATGCTGCATGCCCCGTGGAGGAATAACCTGGATCTCCAGAGTCAAAAGTTTTGGCGCAATCTCTGGACATGCGTGCATTTATTTGACCATGGCCTTGATTAGTTCCTTCCAAACTCTCAACATTGGCACTACGTAAAAAGAAGATTCTCCGTCACATCAAATTTGCGGTACATGCATGAAATACTAAAAGTAGATGAAATTAAAAACTAATTACACAGTTTGATTGTACTTTGCGAGACGAATATTTTGAGCCTAATTAATCAACGATTGGACAATTATTAACAAATGCAAACGAAATGCTACAGTAACGCTACAGTACATTTTGCCAACTTTGCACATTCAAAGTTTGACAACTAAACAAGGCCCATGCTCAAACCAGTGCAAATGGGAGCAAAGAGCTAGTAGCTATCTATGGTCCCAATGCAAGCTGAAACTGACAGAGATTCTTTGCAATTGCAGTCACTATTACAGTACACGAGGCGTACGTCGTCGATGCGTGACAAACTTCGCTGTATATATACAGTACATTATACATATATATACATGTTGTCTACCGACCGCTACAGCTAAGATTCGAGGCCATAGAGTTCGTCTGAGAGAAAACGACACGATGTGTGTAATATACTACTATATGCATATGAAACCTTGGGCATAACGCTAGAATAAACGTGTGTTTGACATTATCCCACCCTAATACATTATTCTGAACCTTGTTTACAAGTGGGCATTCTGTCAGCTTATTTCTAAGTTTATTAGCAAGTCGCAGCATATACATTGGATTCTGTCCATGTATGCCTGACGGAAAACACGTACTTAACTGTATTATGATTTTTTTTTTCGAATGATGTAACTAGGTACACATAAGGCCAGTCTCAGTGGGGGTTTCATCTCCCAGTTTCCAACACACCCATATTTTGAAAACAGTGCAGAAGAGTTTCATCCCCATGAAACTCTCTCTACTCCCATAAAACTTTTATCTTCTCTCTCTTCATCAAGACAGTGCCATGTCAGCATATTTAATGCCCATAAAACTCTATAAAATCCCCATTGAAACTGGCCTAATGCAGTATTTGTCGCCCCCACGCTGAACTCTCAGTTACCATGGCTGTTAAGTGATCGATAAGATTGTCGAGCAAATATAGGCTAGCAGCCTTCAGCATGCCCGACCCATAGATCCATATTTCCAGCGGGCGGTAGTTGTAGAAATAGAGGAGACCCGGCAGGGGATGGGGAAGTCATTACTGATCAAAGCTACCGTGGAAATCAGGCATGAAACCACACAGAGAAAATTAACAGGCATGCATATCATGTACTACTTTAGTTTCAAATTTTAAGCTATTTTGGCTTTTATAGGTACATAATTCTACTCTGTATCTAGACATAACCCGTATCTAAGTTCATATAAAAAACGATGTACCTAAAAAGCTAAACAGATTTATAATTTACAAAGGAAGAAGTACTAGACAATCGATTTCAGGAATAGTTTGATGTAGAAATCCTTAAAAGTTAAGTTTAAGACACATCCTGATTTTTTTTTTAAAAATAAGCAATTTGAATCATCATCAGGTCCTATCGCTGACAATGGTATATCACATCAGTAAATTTACATGTACACAGAAATAAAACCAGCGGTGTTGAAGGCTACATAATTACACTTTTTATATAATAATAATAAATAAAAACTGAAAAAGAGAGAGAAAATCATTACAGACTGAATGTAGACGGAGGCAGTTACAATCATAGAAAAATCCTCGCACTAGTACATGGCTTTCAACGTCGCAACCTTGCTATTAGTATTATTTAGTACAAGTACGTGTACGGCTACGCAATAATCACAGTTATTGTCCAATATATACTAATAAAAAGAGAAAATATACTATTATTGAATTAATCTCACAGAAAAGAAAGGATCAACAATCTTATATAGACGGAGGCAGTTACAATCATAGAAAAAAAAATCTCGCACCAGTATACATCGCTTTCAACGTCGCAATCTTGCTATAATTTAGTACAACTACGTACGTAGTATCAAATACGATCGCACTCACGAGCCCTGAAGTTACATAGCAAATACAGTCGATGCTATGACACCTTGATCCCTCCCATAGGAATTAATGTTCCATAAACAAAGCAAGCATATATTTGTCTGGCTATTATTACGTGCGGCCGCCTTAATTGCGCGGTGATTTCGGCTAGTTTGTCGACCAATGCAAAGACACCGCTGCCACTGTTACAAAACCGGTGTCCCTTACGAGCACGATGCACGAGCGCCCCCCAGAACACCCCGCCGGCCACGATGCATGATCTATATATAGCCCCTCTCCGCACCGCCGGAAACCCCAAGCCAGCCAGCCAACCAAGCCCCCCCGCGTCTTCTGTTTCTCCGATCCAGCCATCCATCCTTCCACCCGTGCCGTCGCCTCCTTTCCTTCTCCGATCCGCCTCCAGCGTGCGTCTCGCTGCTTCTTTCCTTGTCCGCGTCCTGATTGCCCGGTGGTTTCTCGACCTTGCGCGCGCAATGACGAAGCACACCGCCTTCGCCGCGGACGACGCGATCGCCGCCGCCTTCACGTCCGCGCCGGCGGCGGCGCAGCCCGGCCGCCGTTTCATGTCGTATCCGCCGCAGATGGCGCGCGGCGGATGCAGGGTGGCCGCGGCGGCGCGTCAGGCCACGGACCCCGGCGCCGCAGGCGTTGCCGCGGGGTCCTGGCCGGAACTCGTGCCGCGCCACGCGGACTTCGACGACTGGATGGTACGTCTGCCATTCGATCATATGCCTCGCTTGCTGTGCCTACGTTCTGTTCGCTCGTCGCCGCCCGACCTGACTTGACCTGACTCGCGTACGCAGGAGAAGCACCCGTCGGCATTGGCCGAGTTCGAGTCGGTGCTGGCCGCCGCAAAGGGGAAGCAGATCGTGATGTTCCTCGACTACGACGGCACGCTGTCGCCAATCGTCAAGGACCCCAACAGCGCCGTCATGTCTGAGGAGGTCAGGCAATATCATTTTCTGTTTCTGTTAGTTTTCATTGCGTGAAAGCGGACTGGCGCCGGAGCAGCAGCCGGGCATGCTCTGCTCCGGCGAACGCACGCACGGGCCTAGCTAGTTACCTGACGCTTTTTTGCTTATTTCTGTGGCACGCCGCAGATGCGAGACGCGGTGAGAGGCGTGGCCGAGCACTTCCCGACGGCCATCGTGAGCGGGAGGTGTAGAGACAAGGTACATTCCAATTTGCCCAATCGATCGCCTTTTGCAGTTTTACCTCGGTCTTTGCTGGGGCCTCGCAAACTTTGTGAATTGTGATTTTGATCTTGCCGTCCACATGCGTTCCATCCTCCTGCTACTGTGAACCTAGTTAGTGCTCTCACTTCACTTGCATAGGCGGCACAGGCAGGCAGATGTGCCGAGCAGGAGCAGAAACCTTTCTTCCGTGCAGTGCCCGACTGCATGCCCGTTATGCTTTTCCGTTGTGGCTTTCAGTTATTCAGACATTCAGTGCTGCGCTCATGGGTCTGTTGTGTTGTGGTGCGATATCTAGGTGTTCAACTTCGTGAAGTTGGCCGAGCTGTACTACGCCGGGAGCCACGGCATGGACATCAAGGGGCCCACGGCACAGTCCAAGCACACGAAGGCAAAGGTCAGCTACCCCCACCTCACATCCTTGTCTCTTCAGTCTTCACCCTGCACAAACTGTACCAACACCTCTCAGGAAAACGACAGTCGTTTCTGACAGAAAAAATGGTTTCTTTGTGTTACATAAACTTATTTTTGTTGACTTGGGAATGCAGGCCGAAGCTGTTCTGTGCCAACCAGCGAGCGCGTTCCTGCCGGTCATTGACGAGGTAATTTACTACTGAACTGGCAAGAAACTCTGGTGGAGTTTCTCCTCACACGTTTTCCTGCTTCACTGCATCGCACCGTCATCAGTGTCGTTCGACAAGCAACAGGCGTCAGTTCGGCAGCATGACATCCTTGTGTTTTCCCTGCAATTTCCTGCAGGTGTACCGCACGCTGACGGCGAGGACGGCGCCGATCCCTGGCGCGACGGTGGAGAATAACAAGTTCTGCCTCTCCGTCCACTTCCGCTGCGTCCAGGAGGAGGTGAGGATCTCTGTGAGCACGGACGGTTTTCATGGGCAACCAGCAACCTGCAGTCATCTTGCACTGCTGTGTATGTGTGTATGACTGACATGTGTAACTGGGCAGAAATGGCGCGCTCTGGAGGAGCAGGTCCGGTCGGTGCTCAAGGAGTACCCGGACCTCCGGCTCACCAAGGGCAGGAAGGTCTTGGAGATCCGGCCGTCCATCAAGTGGGACAAGGGCAACGCCCTACAATTCTTGCTTGAGTCTCTCGGTGAGTGAGTGCATGTCTTTGCTCTTTTCATCAAATCGATTGTGCCTTCGGATTTGGATTCTGGAGCCATGAAATTGCTCACTGCTGATGAGGTGCTAATAAGTTGCCTGTCATGGTTTTCTGAAGGTTTCGCTGACAGTAAAAATGTCTTCCCGATATACATCGGAGACGATCGCACCGACGAGGACGCGTTCAAGGTAAAATTCTCCAGTAACATATACTAAGTGCCGTTTCGTATGTTGATTGATGATATGGGTCTCAGACTTATAACTCTGGCAAACAATTCATATATTTAGACGGAGTCCTCCACCAATAGTTCCTATATTCCAAAGTGTTTTATTTGAATCTTGTAATGTAAAATTAACCATGATATTATGAGATGTCTCTCAACAACAATCTAAGCTAAAACATTTTCATATGTGGCTTCGTTCTGACGCTATTGGGGAAGGCAAAAATAGTGATGCTTTTGTCATTGTCGTCGAACTGAACAGGTGCTGCGCAGCATGGGGCAAGGGATCGGAATCCTTGTGAGCAAGATTCCAAAGGAGACCAGCGCATCCTACTCCTTGCGTGAACCTTCTGAGGTAGCACCACTACCCACTGCTACTAGTAACAGTGCACAGACTACCTATTTCGGCTCAGTACCGTTGTGCTCTGGAAAATGTGAGAAAAAACCAGCAGAAATCCTGCATCGAAAAGTCACGGTTGGTGCTGCAGTTGTAGCAAAAAAAAAAAAAAAAAAAGGAGTTAGGCACAGGCCATGTACGCATGGCCCCAAAGGCCCAAGTGCTCCCTGTTGCTTTCGAGAAAAGCTCGACTTGGACC
Organism: Miscanthus floridulus; assembly: GCF_019320115.1. Taxonomy (NCBI): domain Eukaryota; kingdom Viridiplantae; phylum Streptophyta; class Magnoliopsida; order Poales; family Poaceae; genus Miscanthus; species Miscanthus floridulus. Next base: position 141,182,556 of record NC_089582.1, read on the forward strand.
CCCTCTTTTCTACGTTGTAGTTGTGCTTTTCATGACATGTAACTGAACTGTCACCGACGTGGGCTGATCCCGTCTACTGTTTGTTTTTTGGCGCTGCAGGTGAAGGAGTTTCTGCGCAAGTTGGTCAGGTCCAAATAGCGGGACTAGTCATGGTCCAGTCAGCAGGTGATGAAAAGCTAGAAGCAATACAGGTCGAGAGGTCCATCCATGGTCGAGAAGCGAAGCTAATTTGGTCCATTTTTTTTTAAAGAACTGGAGGGGCAAAAAACCCCTACAAAAATGCATTAAAAATAAGAAGTACAAAAAGAAGTTACAAAGCAGTCATTACAGCCAGACAGCAGAGCTCAAGAAACAAAGAAGACAAAAAAAAAAGCACTTCAACAATTACACCAGACTTAGCACCCATTGATCAAAATTTGCTGAAAGCGAGGACTTGACTATGCGTCAACAGCATAAGTTCCTTGCAGAATAGACTTCTGGAGCTTCCCAAATTTGGAGGGATTCCTTTGAAGATTAGATCATTTCTTGCCGACCAAATAGTCCAACTCATTAGAATTACCACTGTCATGAAAAACTGAGATTGGAGTATGTTTCTGAGATGAACCACAGCTTCCAGAACATTGGAGTTATCAGGGATATCGAGGTTTAGAAAGTGCCAGCACTGATTGGCAAAACTGCAATGAAGGAACAAGTGCTCAACTGTCTCTTCAACATTTTCATTGCAGAGTACACAGTCATATGAGTCTAGCGCCATATTTTTCCTTTTCAGAATGTTCCTCGTGCTCAGTCTGCGTTCCCATAGCCATTTGAAGATACCATTGTTGGCCCCTGGACTTCGGCACAAGTGAGCCGACCACTCACCTGCGTTACCGGCCACACACTGGCCCCCGTTCGGTCTACCCAGAAGCCGGTTTGTTTGGCTTCTTTTTTCAGCTGGAACAGTATTTTTCTTTCATAATAATTTTGCCAAAACAATATTTTTTAGCCAAAATTCAGCCAGCCGAACGGGGCCACTATGGCTAGAGGTAGAAGAAGGAAGAGATAACAAAGCACACACACAACACAAGCACCAGCGTTAACTGGAGCTCTGCAGAGGAGATGACAAAACTAAACTCGCTCTCTTTACTAAGTTGCAGTGGGAAGCTATATATACAACTCTACCCATCTAATTCTAGGACCCAGACATGTCAGGCTGCCATGTTGCTACGGTGGCTAGATGTGATAGCAGGGCTGACTTTGGCGCCTGCCCCTGCTGTGTCTACAGTGCCGTAGGAGAGCCTTTCGGCGTCTGTCCCTGCAGTAGCTACAGTTCAACAGCAGGGAGCCTTTTGGCGCCTGTCCCTGCCATGCGTTCATACAGGGGAGCAGTAGATTATTTAACAATTCTTCCCATAATCCTGCTGCTAACCCTAGAACCTCCATCATGCCGATCATTTCCTTCAACTCCGTGAACCAAAGACGGCCGAGTGGCTTGGTGAGGACGTCCGTGATTTGCCGACCAGTTTCGACGAACTCGATGACGATTTGTCCTCCATCGACACAGTCCCTGAGGAAGTAGAATTTGACGTTGATGTGCTTGCTCCGGTCATGGAGAACCAGATTTTTCACGAGGGCGATGACGGGCTGGTTGTCCACCATCAGTGCTGGTGGGTGAGCTTCCACATCAGTCAGCTCGCCCAGCAGCCGGCGCAGCCATACAGCTTGGCACGCCGTTGTGGCCGTCGTCACGTACTCTGCCTAGCACGTGGACGGCGCCACCACCTTCTGTTTCAGCGACAACCATGAGATTGGAGCCGACCCAAGGAAGTCGAGCACGCTAGAGGTGCTTCGCCGTCCGTCGATGTCCTCCGCCATGTCTGCATCACTAAACACAGTGAGCTGCAGCCTACTTCCATCGGTCTTGGGGAAGACGATCCTATGATCCACCATCCCTCTAACGTAGCATATCAGCCGCTTCACTGCAGCCCAGTGATCATCTTGAGGATCCTCCATGAAGCGGCTAACATAGCCCACGACGAACGCAATGTCCGGCCTCGTATGGACTAGGTAGCGTAGACCGCCGCCGATGCTCCAGTAGAGTGTTGCATCTACCTTCGCCGCAAAACTGGCCTTCGTCAGCTTCAGCCGCTCCTCCATCGGAGTCACGCATGGCTTGCACTCAGCCATGCCGCTCTACTCCAACAGCTTCGAGGCGTACGCGCTCTGACCCAGCGTGAGCGCCTCCTTCCCCTATCTCACCTCGATGCCGAGGTAGTAGGAGAGCGCACCGAGATCGCTCATTGAAAAACGAGCCGCCATCTCGCGCTTGAAGCTGTCGATGTCCTCCATACGCGCATCGGTGAGATCAAATCATTCACATACATGCCGACGATGAGCTCCTCCTTCCCCGTCGCCGCGTGTAGAGTGCGTGCTCGGTTGTGCATCGCATGAACCCAAGCTCACCCAGCGTGGTGTCAAGCTTGGCGTTCCATGCTCGCTGGGCCTGCCATAGCCCGTAGAGCGCCTTGCGTAGTCGAAGCACCCCTGTGCTCTGCTTCCTTGATGGCGAAACCCAGAGGTTGCCTAACGAAGACCGTCTCCGCTAGCTCATCGTTGAGGAAGGCTGATTTTACGTCTAGATGATGGACACACCAGTCCTTCGCTGTTGCCAAAGTCAGAAGCAGTCGGACAGACTCCATGTGTGCTACCAGCGCAAAGACTTCCTCGAAGTTGATACCCTCGCGCTAGACAAAGCCTCGAGCGATGAGATGCACCTTATGCTTAGCAATGGCACCGTTCTCATCCCACTTGACCTTGTACACCTATTTTAGGTTGATCGGACGACATCCTAGAGGTGGATCGATGAGCTCCCAAGTCTTGTTTTCCTCGATCGCCTTCATCTCCTCCAGCATCGCCCGTCACCAATTTACATCATGCTCGGCCAGCACAAACGTGGGTGGTTCCTCTGTGCTGATGAGAAGCAGCTCTGGGTTATTGAGCAACCAACCCACCAGGCCTAAGGGCCCTGTGCCGTCGACGATGTCATCCATCCTGCGGAACCACACCTCCTCACCGTCGTGGAAAGCATCCACGAACTCTGTGATGTCGCTTGGAGGTGAGGCGAGCTCGATTGGCGTCAATGGAGTTTCCTGTTCCATCAGAGTGGTCGGCACTGCACTTGTAGTGCTTGGCACCCCGGCTGCAGTGCTCGGCACTACTCCTGGACCGCTCATCACCACACCTGGAGTGGTTGGCACCACAGTAGGAGTGGTCTGCACAACCATAAGACCTCTCGGTTCTGCTACGAGAGCATTCAGCACCTGCCCTAGAGTGGTCGGCACCACTGTAGGCCCACTTGGCACCAATCCTAGAGTGCTCGGCACCCCACCCGGAGTGCTCGGCACTACCCTAGGAGTGCTCGGCTCTATTGCTGGAGTGGTCGGCACCTCTCTAGCATCTCCACCACCGTGGATGACCAAGTGCTCGATGATGAAGGTGCTGGTGAACCCGCTAGCTTCCCTCGTGCCCGGACTGTCCTAGTCCCAGGCCACCTTTTCGTCGAACACGACATCACGTGAGACAAGCACCTTGCCTCTGCATGGGTCATAGAGCTGGTATACCTTGGTACCTTCTATGTAGCCCAGGAGCACCATCGGTGTGCTCCTGTCTTTGAGCTTACTGAGGTAAGGCTTGGTGTTCCTCACATGGCTGACGCAGCCAAATGTCCTGAAGAAGGACACATTCGGCTTGTGTCCATGCCAAGCCTCGAACGATGTCTTGCCCTTCAAGTCCTTGGTGGGTGCGTGGTTGAGGATGAACACCGCCGTGGTCACTGCCTCGCCCTAGAACCTTGCCGGCATGCCCTTGGCCTTCAGCATGGATTGAGTCATGCCGACCACTGTCTGGTTTTGCCGCTCCACCATGCTTTTCTACTGTGGCGAGTATGGCATGGTGTGGTGTCGCACCACATCCTAATCCACGCAGTATGTAGCGAACTCCACCGAAGTGAATTCGTTGCCCCGATCAGTCCACAACACGCATAGCCTCTTGCCGCTCTCCACCTCTGTGCATGCCTTGAACTTCTTGATCGCCACCACCGCCTCATCCTTGCTCATCAGGAGTTGCAGCCACATGTAGTGACTATAATCATCCACGAGCAGGAGGAAGTACTATCGATCACTGTTTGTGGCTGGTGTGATTGGCCCACAGAGATCGCTGTGGACAAGCTCGAGAGCATCCACCATGCGATACTTGGTCGCCTTTGGGAATGGTAGCCTCCTCTACTTTTCGACTAGGTAGCTATCACATAGCTCACTTGCGTGCTTGATGTGGGGCAGCCCTCGGACCATCTTCTCCAGTCGACCAAGCATGTCGAAGCTGAGATGGCTGAATCGGGCATGCCACAACCATGGCTCCTTAGTGTGCCATGCTACCAGGCACACCAGCTGCTCCACCTTCAAGTTGAGCAGGTACAATCGATTACATGAGTGTTTTACCTTCGCGAGAAGACGCCGCTCCTGATCCCAAATCCTTAGGATCCCGCTCTCGATCAGTACCTCGCATCCACACTGATGATGCTTGAGCACAGCTGTGGGATGTAATACACATCCATTAGCGCACGGTGCTCACTGTTTTAGCACCTGAAGATGATGGTGCTGCACCCTCGAATCACCACCCTTGATCCATCACCAAACTTCACTGTGCTGATCATGTTGCCGTCGAACTTGGAGAAGGCTTCCTTGGAGCCCATCATGTGGTTGCTGGTGCCAAAGTCTAGGTACCGCCGCCGCTCCTATCCACCACCCACATGTCTGAGGTGGACTTGGGTGCATGGTTCGCCGAGGTAGACAGCCTTCAGAGCCTTCCTAGGCCCTTTCACTACCATCCCCTCTCCCTTCTCCTTGGCCTCAATGTCGTGTAGTGCGTAGAACGTTGCTATTAGGAGAGTGGCCTCATCATCATCATCATCAGCCTACGCTAGATGAGCCTCAGCCTTCTTCTCCTGCTTGTGATTTGGGCACTCCTTTGCCCAATGGCCCATCTTCCCATAGTGTGCGTAGAACGTTGCTATTAGGAGAGTGGCCTCATCATCATCATCATCAGCCTACGCTAGATGAGCCTCAGCCTTCTTCTCCTGCTTGTGATTTGGGCACTCCTTTGCCCAATGGCCCATCTTCCCATAGTGTCGGCAGGGTCGACCTTCTTCTTCTTCTTCTCTGAAGAAGCCCTGCCACGGCGCTTGCCATCGCCACCGCGGCTGAAGGAGGCTTCCCTAGACTTCTTCCTCCAGGCAGCCCACTCCTCCTTTGTCAGCAGCAGCTTGTCGCTGTCTGTCATTGCTGTCGCTTGCTCTAGGCGCTCGTCCACTGCCCACAACCAACCAGTCACATCCTTAATGGTGAGGGTGGACAAGTCCAGCACATCTCTATGGAAAGAGCGATCTAGATGTACTTTACCAGCACGAAGTGGAGATACTTAGAGACTGTCTCTTTTTTGTCGATGGTGATGCCGTGGCTCCTCAGCCTGCTAATGAGCGTCTGGAGGTGGAGGAAGAAGTCCTCCACCGATTCACCATCCTTGAACTTGAGGTTGGCATACTTCTACTTCAGCAGCTAGGCTGTCGCCTTCTTTACGTGGTCAAAACTGACGCGCATCGCCGCAATGGCCTCCCACGCCCCCTTAGTAGAGCTCTTTGCCCCCAATGGCTCCCTGTGCTCCGATGGCACAGCTACGACGATAGCCTCCAATGCTGATATATCATCTTCTTCGTTGTTGGTGCCCTTATCTACAACATTCCAGAGATGTCGGGCTCTAAGCTTGACCTTCATGGTCACCGCCCACTCACCATAGTTGGTGCGAGTCAGCATCGGCCAACTGGTGCCGCTGACCTCCTACACTGTGCGCACAACGACCTCCTATCATGGCTGGGCAGCCACAGCAGCGCCGCTGCTATTGCCCATCTCCAAACCATCCATCATCACTAGTGGTTAGTTCGGCGATGGCGCTTGTACGACTTTAATACCACTTGTTGGCCCCTAGACTTCGGCACGGGTGATCCGACCACTCACCTGCATTGCCGACCACACTATGGCTAGAGGTAGAAGAAGGAAGAGAGAACAGAGCACACACGCATAGTACAAGCACCAGTGTTGGCCGGAGCTCTACAAAGGAGATGGCAAAATTGAATTCGCTCTCTTTACTAAGTTGTAGTGGGAAGCTATATATACAACTCTACCCATCTAATCCTAGTACACAGACATGTCAGGCTGCCATGTTGCTACAGTGACTATATGTGACAACAGGACTGACTTTGACGCCTACCCCTACTATGGCTACAGTGCCGCAGGGGAGCCTTTTGGTGCCTGCCCCTGCAGCAGCTACAGTGCAACAGCAGGGAACTTTCGGCACCGATCCTTGCTGTGCATTCATATAGGGGAGCAACAGATTATTTAACAACCATGAGCATGCTAGTGTCCAACTAGTTCTTTGTATTCCCTTGAAGGCTGAAATTGAGTTCCCTAGATGTATTTCCAAATGTCCTTATCCTCATTGAGTTGCATTGCTTCAAACTCTTGTTGTACTCTTTGTAACTGATCAAAGGCAATATCAGAAATTGGTAGGTGAAGCAACCGATATATTTATTCTGTCTCCAAAGCAGCCTTGACTGAAATAAGATTGTTTTTAGTAAAAGAGTATAATTTTGGCATCCTTTCTTTCTAGATTTGAGTACTCCACTTATCTTGCTAGAGCAGTATTGTTGACCCATTTATCACTTCTATCACTGCCAGCTCTTTGAATTTTGAAAGGTTTTTCAGATTTTCCCTCCAGCAAAAAGAACCTTTCTTTATATGACTTGGCAATTTTGCATTCCTATAATATTTGTCCCATACAAGATTAACCTAGGGTATATCATGCTTGTTAAAGAACTTGTCTAAGTTTTTCATTAACAGAGCCTCATTTTGCTTTTTATATCAATGACTCCCAATCCCCCTTCTTTTGGTTTGCATACCATCTCCCAAGCAGCTTTTGAGGGTTTTTTGGCATTGATGTCAGGCTGCCAGCTCATCATCACAAACAATGTTTTCTAAATTTATCTATTTGCTTGATGATAGTTTTTGGTAGCTCCAGTGAACACATGAAGAAGGTTGGAAGAGAGGTGAAAACTGCATTGGTTAATTCCAGCCTACCAGTTTGATTAAGAAAGGAAGAGATGCTTGACAATCTTCTTTCACATCTTGTGACTAGAAGTAAGAAATCTTGGACTGGCTTTGTCAGCCCTAGGGGCAGCCCTAGGTAGGTGAAGGGAAGGGTGCCTTTGGAGCAGGCAAAGGTTCTTGCAAGAAGGTCTAGTTTTTCTTCAGTCAAGTTAACTGGTAACATCATGGATTTCTGAAAATTAATATTAAGCCCTATAGCTTTAGAGAAGGTGTTGATGACTAATTTTAGAAAATGAACTTGTCTAGGCTGCCCCTCAAGAATGATCAGAGTGTCATCTACATATTGTAGAACTAGGAAGCTTGCATTTGGCCCTAGAGGAACTAGAAGGTTTAGCAAACCCAAATCTTTGCCTTTGTTGATCAAAGATTGAAGAAAGTCTGCTGCTAGAACAAACAACAGAGGAGAAATGGGATCCCCCAGCCTTACTCCTCTTTTATAGTGAATAGTTTTCCCAGGGGTACCATTCAGTATGACTGAAGATGTCCCAGTGGAGAAAAGAAGCTTTATCCAATTTAACCATATCTGCCCAAAGCCTTTGGTTTCCATCAGAGTGAGAATTGCTTGGTGCTCTATCTTGTCAAAGGCCTTCTCAAAATCTAGCTTGAGAATTACTATTTCTTTCTTAGAATGGCGACACAGATAATGTATTCAAATGTCCAAGCAAGGCAGTCTTGAATGGTTCTTAATTTAATGAAACCATATTGATTCTTGTGTACCAGCTTCTAGATGACCATCTACAATCTGTTGGCTAGAAGTTTAGTAATTAACTTGACTGATGTATTTAGAAGAGATACTGGTCTGAAATCAACAACAGTCCTAGCACCATCCCTTTTTGGAATTAGAGTTATGTAAGCAGAATTGATACTTTGAAGACAAAGATCATTCTGGTAGAAAGCATTCACAAAATTATAGAAATCCCCCTTGATGGTGGGCCAACACTTCTTTAGAAACTCATTACTAAAGCCATCTGGTCTAGGAGACTTATCATTTGGCAAGGTTTTGATCACAACATTAATTTCACTGTTTGAGAAAGGAGCTTCTAGAAAAATAAGTCCTAACACTTCTGTCCATAAACTGAGCAGGGTTGCAATTGAGGCCTAAAAACTCTAAAGTTCCTAACCTTTGTTTGTATTCATTCCAAAGCAGTAACTCTTTGTCGTTGTGTGAAGTAAGAGTTACATCATTCATTGTATCAACCTGTGAGATAAGATTTCCTCTATGCCTTATTGTGGCATTAGCATGAAAGAAATTTGTAGTGGCATCCCCAAACTTCACCCACTTAATGGCACCCCTCTATCTCCAGTATATGTTTTGATGCTCTAGTAATGAAAGAAGCCTACCCTTTAAAATATCTTTGAAGTTCCATTTAGGTAGGCTTAGATCCCTGACTTCTTCAATCACCTCAAAGAACTGTATGAGTAGTTTTATGTTAGCTATTGCAATTTTTAGATTGGAAAGAGTAGCTTGCCATGCCTTCAAGGCCCCTCTTAGCTTTTTCATCTTTGTAGTGATTATTTTAGCACAGTCCACCTGTGGAGTTGGAGCTGTCCACACTTGGGACAAAATTTCTTGAAAATTTTCATACTGCAACAAAAAAAATTGAACCTAAAGATTTTGGTCTTGGGAATATGAGTGGAAACGATGATAACTAAAGGGCAATGATCAGAGGGAGTTCTATCAAGAGTTTTGACTGTAGTGTCTGGGTAAGTGAGTGCCCAGGCATTGGAGGTAAAGACCCAGTCCAGCTTTTCAAATAGAGAGGATTGCTGCATATTTGACCATGTATATTTTCTTCCTTGAAGAACCACTTCATTTAGACCCTGAGCACTGATTGCATCATTGAACAAAAACATATCTATGATGTTAGCCCCCTTCCTATTCCTGTCCTCTTGCCTTCTGATTAGATTAAAATCTCCCATTATGATCCATTCAACATCATCTGGCATTTGAATTTGCTTTAACCAACTGATAAAGTTATGTTTGCCTTTAGTGTCACATGGACCATACACATTAGTAAGCATCCATGATTCATTATTGTGAAGTGAACTAAACTCAACCGAAATGGCAAAAGAATTGCTAAAAACAAGCTAGGCTCGAAATAATCTACTTTTCTAGGAAATAAGAATTTCACCAGAGGCTCCCACAGAGGGTCGAAATTCAAACTTATCAAAGCTAGTTGGGCAAACATTCTTTAAGAAATTATTGTAAAACAATTCTTTTTTGGTTTCCTGAAAACATACAATATCACATGACAATTCCACCACTTTATCCTTTATAGCATCCCATTTGCTTCTGGTATTAATACCCTCACATTCCAATAAAGAATTTTCCACTTTCTGCTAAAAGACTGATTCATTGAAAATATAGATAAAACTACCAGCAGTACAGGTTATCAGATATCTGGCACCTAAGAAACCAGTTTAATAGACTTAACATGACCAACAGACTCTAACAAAATACAGTCCAACCCCAAAACACTACCATTAAACTTAACATTTTCATTGCACTAGACATAGCAACCAAACTCTTGAGACATAAAAAAGAACAAAGCATGGTGCTTTTAAGCACCATCTTCAACATTCTTGTCTGATGCTTCACCATCTTTTCTAGTGTCTTCTTTGTCCTTCCTACCTTCCCTAGATTTCTTCCTACTGCCTTTTAGGGGGCCTCCTTTTTCTCCCACTAGGCTTCTTATTTTTCCACCTTTTAGCAAGGTTTCATCAGTGAGGTTTGCTTCATCCATTTGGCAGAACTCAGCTCCTAGGGCTCTAATAACCTGAGTTGAAATTATTGGTGGATTTGGTGAGCAAGCTAGGCCTTAGACTCCTTCTCAGGTTGCTGTCAACCACAACCAGTGGTTTCTTTCCCTTTTTCATCTTTTTTGGAGTGCTTTCCACTGATTTGGTGACTTCATCCTCTAAGTACACCAGCTTTGCTTTTCCCCTTCTCAGGATCTTCTATTTCTCTAGAGAAGAACATTGCCCTAAGTCTTGTAGCCTCTGCCATCTTGCGTCTTTCCCAATCAATAAGAGCAGGATCAACTTCAAAATGATTATGAAGGACCATTCCAACATTTAGATCTAATGGAAGACCTGTTGGTCATTATGGTCATTCAAGTTTAGATTTTGTTGAAGCACCTCTTGAGCATTCTGCTGATGGTAAACCTGCTGATCATCTTGCTCATTCAAGTTATTCTGGTGAAGCATCTCTTGATTATTCAACACATCTTGCATCATGGGGACATTTTCTTGCCCATCCTACCCAATATGATCATTCTCCTCTTCCATATCCATATCCTCAGGAAAACCATCTTCTCCTGGCCCCACTAGTTCATCAAGATTAATATCATCAACCCAAACATCAATAGGATGCTAAGGAAACTATAAAGGAGATATTTCCTACTCATGTAGCATATTGGCAAGTTAAGCAGATTTTCTTCTTCCTGAATTGGAGGTGGTAGCTGAATTGCAATTTCCTACACTTCCTCATCTAATTCTGCATTCAAATCAATAAGTTCCAGAAAATCTCCTGTTGGGGCTGGTTGAGCAGGATTCACTATAACCTCCTGAGGGTCATACTGATCATCCTCCAAATTCTACTTAGCTTGCTGATTTAAGTCAATCTCAACTTGAGGGTTAAGTTTGAGGTCATGAATTTGGTTGTGAGCATGATGGGCTTCTTGGGCCTGTGGTTCAAGAGCAGGCCAAAGTCCCTAATCATGTGGCGGCTGCTATGGCTACTCATCCAGTTACTGTTGTTGCTGAACAGGCCCTGGGCCATGCTAACCGAGCCCAAAGAAATCAAAGGGGCATTAGCAATTGGGAGCTCTAGAACTGGATCTTCATCTTGTGACCCACCCCCTAATAATTCACTTTGAAGAACTTCACATTGAACAGTCCAGGATTCACCCTCAAATACTGGGTTTTTAGAGTATACAATGAAATGAGGTATCGACTGCAGATCCAAAACTCTAGCTTTGATGATTAGCCTAGTCATGTATCTCTTATCTAGTTTCCAATGAGTCACCCTCCGAAAGGAACCAATGGTGTTCTGAATAAATTCCTCTTCTCAGTAATCTGCAGGAAAGCCCAACAACATGATCAAGCATTCTGTATTGAACAACACTCTACGCCAGTTTCTACCCTGGTTATGCTTGACAAACAAGACACTAACATCACCAAAAGGTATTGGACTCATCTAAATTAGATTATCCCAATCATACCCATTGTTGAATCTGACCAGAGCCTGACCCAAATGACTAGGCTGAATATCTTTGTAATGGACCCTCACACGATCTTCCAAAAATTCTTCAAGAACATCTCTAACAGCAAGAAAGTTCATAGCATTACCAGGCAGTGGATTGATGATCACGATGTCTAGATCCTCATTCTATGGCAATGGCCTTCTAGAGGCTAGAGGAAGCCCATGAGAAGCTTGGCAAGGCTCACAAGAAGCTTGAAAAAGCTCATTCCTCTCTACTTAATGAGCAAAATAAGAAGGAGCATATTATAACATGTGACAAAGGTTTAACTCGTGATATAATTGATGAATCATTCTATAAGCCTATTATTGTTGCTCCCACTAACCCTTCTTATAGCACATCCACTTCTAGCTCATCTAGTTGTGATGGTTTCACTTATGATGCCTCACTAGTGGTTGAGAATGAGACACTTAAGAAGAAGGTAAAAGACCTCAATCACATCTTGGCTAAGGCCTATAGTGGTGAGGACCACTTGCTTATGTGCATCCAGTCATCGCCATAGTGCGTCCGGTCTCACTTTAACCGTGCTGACGTTGGAACTCGATCATTGGGATCGATCGGTAGAGATTTAAAGTGGGGGATGCATGGACACATCTAGTGACTGGATGCTGGGGGTCTACATCTAGTCAGCTTGACTGGTGCGTTCGGTCACCCCAAGGAAGCTGCAGTGAGAAGCCCAACAGCTCTACTCGTGGGGCTCTCTATTTAAGTCCCATGGCCGGCTCAAGCTCACTCTGTTGGCCATTTGCATTGACATAGCAACCTTGTGAGCTTAGCCAAAGCCGTCCCACTCATCTCCATCATTGATTCATCGTCTTTGTGAGATTGGGAGTGAATCCAAGTGCATTGTTTGAGTGATTGTATCTAGAGACACTTGATGTTCGTGTTTCACTGTGGGGTTTACTTGTTACTCTTGGTGGTTGCCGCCACCTAGATGGCTTGGTGCGGTGAGGATCATCGAGTAGAGGCAGGTGCTTGTCTTTGACTCCGATCGTGGTGACTGTGAAGGGTTCTTAACATTTTCTCGATAGAGAGCCAAAAAGTACTATAGTGGATTGCTCGTGGCTTATTTGATCCTCATCTTGTGTTGGTTGTGTGGCACCTAGTTGTGGGTTTGGCATGTGATGCCAATAGCTCATGAACCTCCAAGTGAGTGAATCGCCACAATGGGGACTAGCTTGCTGGCAAGCAAGTGAACCTTAGAGGAAAAATCATTATGTCTTGATTGTCTCCTTTGTATTTATTGGTATTCATTGTGATTGATTGGCTCCATCATTGTGATTGGTTCAATTCTTCTACCTGGCGGTATAATCATCACATTCCCTACCTTGCATTTACATTTCTAGTGTTGTTTCGCTCTTTAATGTAATTAGTTTTGGGAGAAAGCTTGTGTAGGGTCTAGTGGTTAGTGTGGCTCTTTTGTTAGTCTTTGAGAGCACACTAACTTAGTGTAGTGACATAGCCATTGTGTGCTTAGAGATCATAGACACTAGAATTGTGGTAGATGGCTTGCATTTTAGTAGGCTAGCGCAACACTCGCTTCGCCGTTTAATTGTCTAACATCTTTGCTAAGTGTTGTTGTAGAAATTTTTAATGGGATATTCACCCCTCTAGCTATTAGGACCTTTCAATGGGGAGAGGCATGTCCACCTAACCATGCGGTTGGAGTGGTGTGCCTTGTTGGGGTCAATGGGTAATTCGAGTGGGACCCAATACCCTCCCCAATCGACATGGAGTTTTGCTGCGCTGAGAGACGTCCCATATATCGTTGGCCATCAAACCCATTGGTCCCCAACCGCATCTATAGCAGCTAGAGGGTAGGATGCCTCCCCCCAGATGGGGTCAATCCGAGTGACTTTGAAGTGGACGACTCAAACATAGGAAGAGATGGTCGCAAGGCTCCGCACCACCGATTAGGGCCACAGGAGCCCACCTCATCCTACCCCTATCCCTTTTGTGGCCTCAAGCCTGTCTAAGGGCTAGCCTGGGAAAGAATATCCTAAGTGTGCCGTGGGTCATAGGCGCGATAGGTCTTCCTATGTGCGGACTTGGGAGCTTGCTGCCTCCCTAGCCGTGTCTTGACTTAACGGTGCCTATTTGCTCGTGAAGCAAGATGTTCTGCATAGGAATTTAAGGAAATGAAAAAGGGGTGCAGGTCTTACGTGTGTCTTGCCTATTGCTCCTTCATCCCTTGTCCTTCGTCTTGTCCTGCTAGGGCCCTTTCTGTCTATGATCTTTCAGGAAAAAGGTTAGTTTGTGGACTTGCAATGACAGGGAGGTTTGTACACTTTTGAGAGGTGAGTTTAAGCACCTTGTTTGCAGAGGTGCTTTTGTGAGTCCTTTAGCCATAGATCTGATTAATCTCTCATAGTGGGGTTACTAGCCTCCATTGGTTCATGAGATTCTAGGACGGCATTGGGTCCGCGACCTAAGACATGATGGGGAGCCGGTCATGGCTTGGCCACTACCCTTAGCGGGGTCGCATGGACCCAACTCCTTTCTCCCTGATGTCCTTTTTGACCCTGAGCAGTCATGATGCCTGGTTGTAGGCACATTTGGTTTCGCCCATGTGGGGAGAGGCTTGTCCACTATAACCACGCAGTCGGAGCAGTGCGCCTCATTGAGGTCAATGGGTAATTCGAGTGGGACCTGATTTCCTCCCAAATCGACATGGAGTTCGGTTGTGCCTCATTGAGAAACATCCCATAAATCATTGGCCGTTAGGCCCATCGGTCCCCAGCCGCCTCCGTAGTGGCCAAAGGGCAAGATGCCTCCCTACTAGAGGGGGTCAACCTAGGTGACTTTGAAGCAAATGACTCGAACACGGGAGGAGGTGGTCATGAGGTTCAACAACACCGATAAGAGCTGTCGGGGCCCATCTTGCCCTATCCCTACCTCTTTTATGGCCTCGAACTCGAGGTCATAGACACGGTGGGCCATTATGTGCATGATCTCAGAGGGTGGTTGTCTCCCCGGTCACATCGTGGCATAATGGCGCCCACTCACGAGCAGTCATGCGCCATGGAACATGGGCGTGTAAATCAAAATGATATGGAAACAATGTGTATGCTCAAGGCTTACTTGGTTCGCATCACTGCGTGGGCACCCCACCGCTCCGCCTTCCCTCTGATCGCTTCACCTGCTCTACGGGATTCACCAAGCAGTTATTAAATGTCAGTGTGCGCACGTGCATCTTAAGTATCCACAGTGGCTATAAATATGCTAGAGTGGTACGATAGGGGAGGCATTTGCTTTGAGTTGCCTGCTCCACCACTTTCCTATTCTTGCTCTTGCGTGCTCATAGTCCCTTCTTCGTTAGCTGGAATGGATCATGGCATGTGGCTACGGGAGGAGTCATCGGAGGACGGTGGGCCACCACCGTGTCTTCAGGCTTACCTACGCAAGCAATGGTAAGCATTTAGATGATGTCCGAGTTTGAAGTTTGACCTGCATAGATCGTGTGCACTTCTTAGGGTCATCTCCCACACCATGACGATGGCTAGGGGGTCGTCCCATGCTTGTCGTGCCATGACCCCACCAACAGAGGGGTTGGGCTGATCATCCTCATCGTCATCATCATCGGATGATCGTCAGGAGTCCTATGAGCTCATCTACGCGGCGTATGAGGCTCACTAGCGCTACTCTGATGCCCCCACGATGTGGGCTAGCTTGAGCGTTGCCTCGGAGAGGGAGACCGCCGTCGCATAGGCAACGACTGCCACCACATAGGCAATGACTGCCGATGCCTAGGCACATATCGTGGGAAAGGGCTCTCTCTGCCTTGTCATACTATCTTGTTGTCCATAGCTTCTGACCTTCTTGTCTTCTTGTTGCCAGCATTGGAGGAGCAGCTAGCGGCCTCCCACCACGAGATGAAAGAGGCCCACCTCTAGGAGATCCTCCTAATGGAGGATGTGAGCGTGCACTGGTGGCTGGAGTCTGGCACAAAGCCAACATCACCCTCGCCACCATGCAGCTACGCACCAGCCAGGACTTCCATCGGGTGGAGCCCGGGTTCCCAGCCCACGCTAGGCTGGTGAAGCGAGCTGAGCTAGTCGGTGACTTCGTCTTTGCCGCGGCCACCATCATGGCTGCCATGAACATAGAAGACGTCCTCCACGATGATGGCCAGGGGCCTTAGGTTGTACCTAGGGCCTTTTTAATAAAACAACCTTTTAGCTTGTGTCTTCCGCTTCTTGATTTTGTTCTTTTTGCGCGTCATTGTCTTGTCATGATTGCCAATGATCTAATTGTTTGAATGCCTTTGTCACACGACCCTTTCTGGGAATCAACCCATGGGGTTTAGCTCGGTGCAACTCTATTTTCGTGACTGAGGTGTCTATAGGGTAGGTCTAGTGGCATCGCGTTTTTCTTTGTTCTCCGTTCTTTGGGTTGCAAGGACACTTTCCTTCCCTCGCTTTCACACGAGTATATGGCCTTGCCTAGATCTGGCTCTGAGGATTTGGCTTTGTGTGGCCCTTTGATGCGCATAAGTACATGATGTACTATAGTGCAATCCCTATGTGTAGGCTGCGTTGGCTAGTTTGTGTCAATCGATATTGGTTGTTTGAGAACGGGCGTGCTAATAGAGTGTCATTTTCGGTGTGCTCATTTCGACATGTCATGACTTTTGTTGGTTGATTAACGCATCCATTTGTCATTTTGCTGCCTTGATGTCGGTAGGCTCACGCTGCGGTGGTGTCAATCTTGATGTCATTGGCCGGGGTTACACAACAGGGAAGTCCAAAAGCGACATCCTTGCCATAGGTAATGCCTCCGCTTGCGGTGCAGAGGTTCTTGCGGGTGAGATGTCAGCTACCTGTATCCACCGTCAGTTCTAGACTTCCGGTGTATGAAAGTCTTTTGTGTGCATGTGTTTTGTGATGTATGGGTGATCTTGTTGTGATTAATATGTTCATGCTTTGTATATATGACGTGTGATCAGCGTATTCGTTTGTCACTTTGTCGTTTCCCCATTTTCTTCTAGTTTGAGCTAGGAATGTATGCCATTCCCCTTAGTCTTGTGTGTCTAGGAATGTACGTCATTCCCATTAGTCTTGTGCATTGGGAAAAGGTCACAGATCCGATGCAATGCGAGAAGAAAAGCGAGTAAGGGATGAGTGTTCTGCCTCCTTTCATTCTCTTTGTCTTAAGCGAGACAATGCCCTATTCCTTTCCAAACTCATGCGCGGGTGCTTTGCCTTGCCTTGCCTTGGAGCTGGTCCATGTGGTTTGGTCGGAGTGACCTTTAGTGCGAACAAGAAGTTGAAGAGGGGTCACTGATTCACCGTGGCGCAAGATACGATCAGGAAAAACTCAAAACGGGTCGCTAGAATGATGACAAGTTGTGCTATGCCTTGGGAAATGTTTGGGCATGCCTATGTATGTAGCCCCCACGAGTGAGTCATGTTTGGCTACTGGCGCAAGTCGGATCGAGTCACTCAGGAGTCCAACAACACTTGGATGAAATGTGTGGGTATCGTGCTCTTTGGTCTACTCTATGAGCTGACTCTAGGTTTCTACGACTATGGACAAGCTTACACATGTATGTGGACGTGCTTAGGTAGAGAGGCTGAGGTCAAAGTTGACGTGACTGACCGATGTACTGGAAGCTATCATGAACTTGGCTGTCGTTGCTCGGGGCGAGGCAAGCTCCTGAGTGCCTACTCATGGCGGAGTTGTTGCAGTCATTGGGCCATGAGCTAGTGAGGGCACTTCTTTATCACTTGAAGCGGTCACCTCGGTCTAGTCAGACACTCGGTTCATCATCCTCGGTGGGCTCGTGAGCCCACAGGGATGGCTTCTTCATATCTGGCCTATTGAAGTCCACGGCCAGGAGGGCTTGCGCCTATTGGTGCATGAGCCTTCATGGCACGACGATGTCGTAGTTGTTGTGTCTCTATTTTTGGATGTGGTTGTCACTCTTGGTGAAGAGCTAGTATGATCTGTTGCTACTGAAGTGGGTTCTGAGGGCGACGTAGTTTGGTTCGCTCGGCACGATGTGTTATGCGCTCAGGGAGCCCGCTTCCTTGGATGCACGTGCCTCCATATGAAAGCTGATAGTTCACAATCCAGTGATGGATGGCTAGTCCATCACGTGGGACTAGACCCTAGTTAGCCTTGAAAGGCATGGCGTCAGGTAGCCATGTGATCGCTAACGACATTGCCGCGTGGCGGCAGGTGATTTTGTTGCTCGCATGTGCCCTGAGTCGCTGTGTTCCGCTGGTGGCGCAGGTTCTGCTCAGGGCATGGACCAGCCACTGGGTCTAGGCCTCCCACGTGGAGGGCCTAGATAGGGTAGAGACCGGTGACGGGTGTTAACCTACTAGTGTGGACGATCTCATGATTTCCCAAAAGGATATGGCCACCTAGGGCCATTCCGTGGGTGAGCTTGCCATGAGCCATTGGCCTCTGGTTTCCTAGGTGGAAGACCTAGCCATGGCCGATGATGAGAGAGGGTACTTTCCCCCTATGTAGGTGAACTCTGGGATGCTGCCGCTGAGGGTAGTTCCGAGAGTGTGTCAGTTGTAGGCCATGGGGTCTAGATCTCCTGGATAGAGGTTTGAGCAGCGGCTGAAGGCAAACGTGGGCGTTGGCCCTTTGATGCTAATGAACTCATGGTTTTTGTGACGTATGTGGCCGCCGTGGGCCATTCCGTGAGCAAATCCACTGACGGTGCGAGGAGCCATCACTTCCTTCTCAACAATCGAGAGTGCACTAAGCCTGGGCGTTCGGGTTACCCGATTTTTTCAGGTCGGGTAATTCGGGTAATTCAAAATTTGGGTAATAAAAATTGCTACCCGATATTACCCCCGAAAAAACACTACCCGCAAATTCGGGTACTCGATAATTCGGGTTCGGGTTCGGGTATTACCCGATATACCCAAATTTACAGAAAACAACAAACTATACTAAATTTCAGTAGCGATCTATACATAATTTCAGCAGCAATTTGTATAGAATTTCAATAGCAATTTGTAGAGAATAATATATTACAGTCACTTATTCAAATAGAGAGAATTATATTCTAATAAAGTGATAAGTTAAATGGTTCAGCTAACAACACATGATGAATACAAAGACAAAACAAATCTTTGGGTAGTTCGGGTAGTTTAGGTACCGGGGGATATTACCCGAATTACCCAAACTAATTTCGGGTAATCAAAATCGCTATCCGAATTTGGGATCGGGTACCTCAGGTTCGGGTAATTCGGGTCCGGGTTCAGGTAATTCGGGTCCGGGTTCGGGTAATTCGGGTACGGGTAATGGGTATCGGGTATTTTGCCCAGGCTTAGAGTGCACGACTGTCCCCTACCTAGCACGCCAATTGTCGGTGTTTTGTAAACTGTACTAGTGAATTTATATGATTGTCACGCTGCTCTACGAAGATGATGGTAGCATCCAAAAGACACGAGAATTTATACTGGTTTAGGCCGGAGCCCTACGTCAAGTCTTAGAGATGATCGAGTGCGTATTCCTTGCTTGAATGCTCTAAAGTTCTTTACAATGGGGGTTGCAAGAATGGTGGTAGAGGTAGGAGAGCTAGAGCTAGAAGATGGACTGCCCGAATGAGAGCATCAAGAGTCTAGGAATGGTGATGATTTTTGAGGGGGTGCCCTGGCTGCCCTTATATAGAGTCCAGGGCCAGGTCACATACAAAGAAGGAGGTTCTCCCAACCAAGGGGTTGTGAGCCTAAGGGAGGAAACCTAGCTAACTTGGCTTGCAAGTAACGTCATCTTGTGGCACACGTTTGGACGTGGTTGTCATCATGGTCCTGTGTCCATGTCATGGCATGGTGTGGCGTGGTGCTACAGTGCTGTTCGCGGTGGCACTGTGGGCACGTTGGTGTTTCGCCAGCTGTCTTGCGTGACGTGGTCTTTGTCGTGGCCTTCATCATCGCTTCCTGATCTCCCAGGGGTGTCGTATAGGAGTTGGTAGCCGCACCCAGGTCATTGGTCATCTTGTTAGCCTATGGAGTTGGTGGCCATGATCCCGGGCTCTGAGATCATGGCCCCTATTGGCTTGGATGGCCTCTAAGCCAAGGCCACCGTCGTGGATCCTACCTCATGGTGGGTGGAGTCATACATGTGTCTCATCGGGCCATATTTGGAAGATGGGTCACCGTACTGGCCATCACCACTTGGCGGTGTTGTCTTGTTTCTGCTGTGTGGCACAGGGATGGCGTCTAACCGGACCTAGATGATCGTTGTCCCCTCGGTCCTTGAGGGGTTAGTGCGGCGTGCCTTCTCCTGTTAGAGCAGGCATGCTTGGCTGGACTCGATCTCTCCTCATTTCTCCCAAGGGCTAGGATGGTGGAGTGGTCGTGAGTCCTCGTGCGGCGTGCGACTGAGGTCGATGGAGGGGTCATGGTGACCCTAGCCTTAGCGTTTGGCCCAGTCCGCTTAGCTTAGCTGGGCCTCGATCGTTTGGGCATATACTAGCTGGCGTACCATGGGCCGCCCGAGCGGCTATCTAATCGGTGCCTTGAGATACCTGGGTATCATAACCCTGACACCTGCCATTGGCCCTTTTCTCCCACGCGCTCAACATTACCCTATCTCTCCTGTTTGGCCACTGTTGTCTCTTTCTCTATTCACATGCACTCTATCAAGCCAAGCTGCCCCTGATACGGTGCTCTCATGCCCAGAGAGAATGACAAACACTGCCCCAACTAAGGTGTATGTATAAGGAGGCAAAGGCTTGTTATATTTGATCGATTCTTGTACAACATCACTAAAATATATGAATGCCCCCAATGGTTAACACTTACATAAAGGAATGTGCCAAGTACAAGTGGACTTCAAGTTATAAATCCCACCATGCAATTTGTGCATGGCATGCCAAACACACAAGTGTTATTGTTCTAAGGTGGCGTTTGGATCGCGAGTGGGATTCAGTTTGGGAATAAGATCATATATATATACTAGGGCCCATGGTGTTCTATAAAATAAAATGAAAACCAGAGGCCGCCGTAGATCAAACGTCTGATAATATTTCCATCCACCCTTATATCCCATCCCACAATCCAAGCATCACCTTGTTTGAATGCCCGTGTATCCATCTTCATGTGTGTTGGGATGAAATTTAGTTTAAATTCTACACCAAACCACCCCAAGTCCCCACACACATGTATTGAGATAGATACATGGATATTAAGAAGACCTAAAATGGTGATGTGCTGGCGATGGTGTCGGAGCGCCAGAGTAGCATGGGACTATGGGATGCCGGTGCCGATGCGGCAAAAGTGGGTTGCTGGTTGCATGGTGTGTAGGCGTAGCCTTCTACGTGGGCTGGGCCTCATGTCAGTGCATGGGCCCCCTAGGAGGTCCGATACAGCACAGGCTATATAAAACAGAACATAACACAAACTCATCAAAAATAAAAGGAACAGAACACGCTCTCATACAATTTTGCCTTCTGTTTAAATAATTCAATTATTATGCGCACCAACTGTGAAACAACTACCCCAGCTAATAACTGATGAATGGGCGCGGGGGGACACAATTACTGTATGGTCATTATTCAGCGCGCGCGTGTTATATGTACGCAAAATTTTAACTGTACCATGATGTGATAGTGATACTACATGTTTCAGCTGCCGCGCGCTGGTCCTGGTCGTCACTAGCCATTGTTTTGTCAGAAGCCAAGAACAGCAATTTGTGGGGGCAGCAGACCATGGTCGATCTCGCATGCATGCATGCATGCATGATTAAGCCGGCTTTGTTCATTGATAGGACCTCCGTCGTCCGTCTGCATGCGTACGTGGCATCAGGGAGCAGCGAGACACGCACAGCGCCATGCATGCCGGCCGAAGCGCGCGCCAGCCACAGTTGGGACGACGACGACGCCGCGATGCCCACCGACGAGGGCGCATGCTGGCAAGCTTGCTAACCGGACACTGTTGCTCTCCTCCATACGTGTCAGTAGTAGTCTCCATGAATGAAAGAAGATGCATATGGTGTGCCTCACCATACAGTGGTGCATGCACAGTAGTATTGTATCCTCCTCGACTTTGACTATATCGATCACGTCGATCGAACATGGCTTCAATTCATTCGATCAAAAGTTTCTGAAGATGCTTAGCTTGCTTGCTTGGACAAAGCAAAAAGTACTGCATGTATGAATGTATATAATCTGCATACATAGGCAGAGCCCCAACCTAAACTTCCACATGCTGCCTACAGGTAAGCAAAAATTATTCACAGCATATATACCTACACTACGAAAGACTACATGCATACAGAGTGTGGGAATTGGTGTCAAAACCCTAGAATAGGATGGAAATATACTTAGAAAAAACTGAATGGTCAAACAAAATAGGATCAAATCTAGGAGTTGCAGATACGATCCCCGTATCTGTAACCTTAACAAGTAGCGCGCGTGGATCACGCCCTCCAAATATATAGCATGCATGAATGCATATGGACACCAACACGCACCGAAACCGAATGAAGAGAGAGAGAGAGAGAGAGAGAGAGAGAGGCCTACGCGGGCCGCACCGACCGATATTTACAAATCATACACGGGCCTCCCTCGATCCAGGGTTGCGACGTAGTATTGGACTATTGGTGCAAACGGAAGGACCACAGCACTGAATAATATTGTGAGCCCTAGGAGCTAAAGAAGCCACGCTAGCTGCCTTTGAGAATGAGAGAGATCATGTGCCGGACGGAAGGCCTTGCATTGCTCTGCAGGGTCACTACTGCCACTGCATTGGCCGGCGGCCGGCCTAATATGCTCTTTTAATTTGGCACTTGCATGCTTTACCTGCAGGCGGATCAATATAATGGGATCCAGCATGATGGTGATCTTCGATCTTGGGCCGCCCTGACTGGTGCGCATGTGATCTCTCTCCTTGTAGCCTCCAAGTGTGACAGGCTTAAAAATATTAGGGTTCATCAGTCGCCGCGCATGCATCCCAATATATGCGAGAGAGATCAGTGGTATTGGTTGTTATTATTCGCAAAGGGACGTGTAGTGTGCCCCCCCCCCCCCCCCCCCCCCCCCCCCTAGCTTGGTAGCTAGATCACACACCAATGATTCGTTATATATGCAAACCTGCAAAAGCGGCCGTGCTTATTCTGCAGGTTTGAGGTTAAAGTGGTTGGCCGGGAAGCCATCTTTTGGCCCGCCCAATTATTCCAACGCCGACGGCTGGTGTGGATTGTGCCGGTGCCCGTTTCTTTTGGGCACAAAGCAAGCTACTACACCACTTCGATCGTGGGCTTGCACTTGCACTCTTACACACACCACCTGCATCTTTCCACGCATGCACCGGTAAAAAGAGCAAAGAGCCATCAGCATTAGCAAGGTCCCCGCCATGTAATTAAACGACGTACGACTACTACTACTACTCCACATGTAATAGTATATGGAGTAATGGAGTAGTATGATCATGTATATGACCCAGAATCTTAGGGCTGCTGTGTGCATATGAGATCTGCAAAAACGCGTACGGATCGAGATCTGTTGCTACGTGAATGTGTGGCTTTGCTTGGCTTTTATTCAAGTTTAGTCCGGTTTCTAAGTGGCTGCTCGGATACTCGCTTGATTGTGGTCCTGTGCCTCTCTGGTTGTACGTTTACACTACAATATATATATATAGCTAGTAATTAAGCTGGTGTCACTTGTCTCGTTGTGTGCTGTTGTGACCACTGGTTGTGACTTGAGCACTGATGAGCTTCCGGGCTAAGGCATCTACGAGTACACTACAAATATATATTTCTCTGCTACTAGATCGAGCTAGGCTGCCTTAAAAGTACATTGTGTGAGTGTGATGTTAGTTGCTGTGCCGATGCTCCTGGTCCAGAGGCATGGGTGGCAGTGGTTACCCATCACCCCCACACACCGTCATCGTCGGGCACGCCACGCATGTGTATGTTGAGGGAAGAAAGATATATAATACAACAAAATTTCTAAACTCTAGGAACATCGTCGTTCATATGTAGCGCGCTAGATCTTCAATTCTTCTTGTTAACAATTCAGAGAATACATCTATGTGAGTTTTGTTTTGAAAGTGATCTATGTGAACTACTCCCTCGGTTTCAAAATACGTACACAGTGTTTCTTTAGAACATTGATGTTCTTGGTCTTCGATTTCATTGAAATAATAGGTTTCTTTTTTTTCTTTTGGGTCGACTGGTAGAGTTTCTTACATCGCACCTAAATAGTGGAATTCTACCTATTGTGCAACTGCAAAAAAAAAAAAGTGTTCTAAATGGTGCTTTTGTTATTTGTGTTGTTTTGTTTCTCTCGTATGCTAAAAAAATTGCGGCAAAGCTCTTGCCGCCCTTTCAAAAAAAAAGAAGAATTATGGACTAAATTAAAGATTGAAAATTTATGATGTATACTTACTATATATATCATGGAAATTAAAGTACTACTACTAATATCTATTTTGCATAGTCAATTAATTAATCTGTATATTGATATGAATTATGATGTTCATCAGAGTTACGAGGTTTTGAGCAGCAGGAGTCGTTAATTAAACAATCAAATAAATTCAGAAACGTTCTTGTATCAACAGCTAGATGCATGATACTACTAAGTAGTAATGCCATTTGCACGCAGTTGCACGTGTAGCAACAGTTGTATTTTTGCGAGCGAGACTGTGCCGAATGGGTGGATGCATGCAACATATGCATATGCATGGTCCTGTTGTGGTCACCTCACCGGCCGGCCTACAGCCCTACACTGCAGTGCAGTCTGCAGTAGCCAGTAGGGTTCCATCTCCGGCGGCTGATACGCCGAATCGCTGCACGCAGCTAGCGGCTATCAAGCAAGCAGCAGCAGCAGCAGCGAAAGGGAGAGGCCCGATCGATCGAGCCCGTCAAGAGCGAGGGCCGGCGGCAGCACCTGGTCAGAGGCGGCATGTGGCCTGAGGCCTGGCCTCCGCGCGCACGCATGCAGTCTCAGTCTGCGCTGCATGCGCCCCCGAAAAGCTAAGGCGACTGCGACTGCGCCTGCGCGGCCGGCGAGGAACGCTCGCCCGGCGCAGCGGCAGCACCGGTACGTTGCCTCGGGCCGGCGCGCGACCTCAGCTCCTGTGCCCACTTGCTTGAATTCTGTCACGAGACCAGCGGGTAACCAGATAACTACCGGCGGATACGCGCGGCAAGGAGCTTGGCGGCACCGTTTCCGGAGAAGAGGAACACGGGAGAAGAAGGTTTAGGTTTTAGTTTGTTTGTTCGCTGACCGCCCATCCACCCTCACAGCTTGTCTTTTAACAGAGTTTACAAAATGAAATGGGCTAAGACCCAGAGGATACATCCCTGCGGTAAACATACCGTCTTATGGGCCGATTCTAGCTAGTGTAGCTCAAGATCAGACGCAAGGCATACAGCCCCAGTCGTGACATTCCCTCCCCCTTAAGGTGCACCGTGTCCTCACGGTGCTGTCGAGGTTGCAGACGGATGCCGGAGTATCAGATCAGATACCGTAGCAGCAGGCTCCCAGACCGCCCAATGAGTGGGGCAAGACTCCCTCTGCACCAAAACTGAAGGAACCACACAGTGACCAATCAAATTTAAACGTTGAGCCAATACCTGAGTTGGAGGCAGTGTGTCCAGCATATGCAACAATTGAAGATCATCATCAGCAGATAGTGTAGCATTAGGAGGCAAAG
Organism: Miscanthus floridulus; assembly: GCF_019320115.1. NCBI lineage: Eukaryota > Viridiplantae > Streptophyta > Magnoliopsida > Poales > Poaceae > Miscanthus > Miscanthus floridulus. Next base: position 141,207,639 of record NC_089582.1, read on the forward strand.
CTTTCTTCAATTGGGAAACATGTAGGACTAGATGTATCTGACTCGGAGCTGGGAGCTGAAGCTTATAAGCCACCTTGCCAATAGTTTGAAGAATCAAATATGGCCCAAAGTACTTGAAGCGGAGCTTATGATTGGATCGGCGATTGACAGACGGTTGAATATGTGGTTGCAGTTTGACATAGACCCAATCACCGACAACAAAAGTTCTTTCCTGGCGATTTTTATCTGCCTGATTTTTCATCCGTTGTTGAGCCCGACTCAAATTATGCTTAATGTGCTGAAGCATAGTATTGCGAGATTTCATCCAGTCATCTAGATCTGGTACGGAGCAAGCATCATCAGGAGAGACCAAAATGCTTGGGAGGGTGACCATATATTGCTTCGAAGGGGGTACGACCATGAGCAGAGTGATAAGTGGTATTTTACCAGAATTCGGCTAATGGAATCCATTGAGCCCATTTGTTAGGACAAGAGTGTACCATGCAACGCAAGTATGTCTCAAGGCACTGATTCAAGCGCTCAGTTTGACCATCAGTTTGAGGATGATAGGCAGAGCTCATATTAAGAGTGGTGTCGGTGAGTTTGAAAAGCTCTTGCCATAAAGCGCTAGTGAATACCCTATCTCTATCTGAGATAATGATGGAAGGTAGGCCATGTAGTTTATAAATGTGGTTAATGAAGGCTTGAGCAACAGATAGAGCAGTATATGGATGGGCCAAACAGATAAAATGAGCATACTTTGTGTCGATACAGAATTTTCGTCCCGTGCCGAGGACACACACAGCAAGCCGGAAGGGTTTGCTCAATGGAGCTGTAAATCCACCTAGCTTCAGCGTAGGGATGGTCGATCCTGCGCACTCCTCCCGAGACGTGCCAGTCAATTTGACCCTGTAATTGACAAGGAGAAAAAGCTTATCAGTAATTAAGGGCAGACCTTGCCGGTGTTGCCAGATAGTCCTGAATGTGCGGCTCTGAGAGCCGATATGAAAGGAGATCGACTAAATAGTCGATTTCAACATATTCATGAGAATAAATCGGTTAAAGCTCATTGGGTTGTATAAGAAGAATCGGTTATCATTCAAGATAAATGTCGTTATTTGAGCAGATATTAATCAATGGCAATAAGATGTCAACAATGATTGGTTTATGCTGAGCCAATGATTACAAGCAACCGAACCCTTTTTATATAAAGAAACAATTCAACACCATTTAACCGTTTAATAAAGATAAATCTAATGAACATGTTAGATCTCATCTATCGCTATGACCAGTGGGGCATGAGGCAGAATCATGCAGGCCATAGAAATAACAATAGACTCAATGACCCTAACTCATTACTAATATTAGTGGGGCATTAGGCAGAATCATGTAGGCCGTAATACAATAATAAGATCATGGGGCTAACATATCTTTCAACCTATCTCTACTTCAATGGTCTCATGATGCGAACTGTTCGTGAAAGCACTCGATATCAGCTAAAACAACCGATTCAGGCATAGCGCACAGTTAAAGTCATGCCTTATCAGGAATAGATCTACCGAATAACGATCCCCACTCCACGGTGCTAATAGTGGGGTGTGAGGCAGAATCACATAGACCGTGATAATGGGCCATGGAACGGTTTGTCAAATATTGCTTGCTATACAACCGTTAACTTGGCAACTATCTCCTCATATTCTGATTCATCGAAATCTGAATAAACTTCTTGATCTGCCGGAGCTCTGAATTTTGATGGCAACAGAAAAGCCATTTGGATATTAGCCAATGGTTGCTTTCTATTGGTTGTCTGCTTGGTACGCCATACTTGAGGTTTACCGGATGCCTGAGCCTATTCTATCTCTTTATTCCTTAGGCGTTGCACCCTTCTCTTCTGGCTTCTTGTTAAACCTCCGGGACACCATTGGCCCTCCTGCCAAACATATTTTCTTTTATTGCCTTTCTCTTCATGATCAGCCCAGTCCTAGTCAACAACTCTTTTTTCAAGCCGATCATGAACACTTTTATTTTTTAAGCGTCTATCCATGTTATTATGATGATATGCATCTTAAGCATGGATAGACCGGTGGCTGATTTGAGACTGCCTATACTCTCGATATTGATTGCTACATTCTGGACAGTTATGTCTGGTAGGCAACTTCAAACCTTCATTCCAGCAATGTCTAAAGAAAGGACAATTCCAATGTAATTCAGCTTGTTTCCTTTCATACCTCTCTTCTTTCAGTTGATGCTGGTACGCTTTATCCTTTAACCAATGCTGATAATCCTTTTCTTTCTGCCGCTGCCACTTATTCAATAGAATCTGAGATGCAACCCGCGACTTGTCGTCTCTGCTTTTGACGTCTCCCCCTGCTCGTATCAGCTTTTTGCTCGGCACGACGTCTTCTAATCTCTCTGTACTCATTAGTCGATATTTGCATTTTGGGATCGACTGTTCCAGCTTCTTTTGATTTGGTTGGTGTTAGGACCTTTGTTTTTCCTTTGAATAGCCCAGCATCAACCATGTTTTGATCTCCTAGGAAAGGATTATCATCAACTTTCATTTTCCGAGGCGTATGAAATTTGAGCCTCCCCTGCTGAATAGCCCTCTGTATATGCTGCCGGAAAATTCTGCATTCGTTGGTGGAATGAGAAGTAGCATTATGAAATTTGCAAAACTTCTTATTCTTTAATTGATCAAGGGGTAACATGACATGACCATCCGGCAACTTGATCTGCCTTTTTTCAAGTAAGAAATCGAAGAGCTTATCCGATTTGGTGACATCAAAGTCATAGCTCTCCTCAACTCCTCTTTCCCAAGGATTTGGCACCATTACTGTATTCTTGCCCCAATTCCATTCAGCTACAGCAATCTCTTCTTCTTCATCTTTATAGCCGTCATCTACCGAGTATGGATCATAAGCTTCAGCTACTGTGGTACTCTTCTAGAACCGGGTGTCTCTGCGTATACTCTGGAATTGACTATTGAGCGCTGCTACTCGTTGAGCCAATTAACCCAAGTTGTGAAATTCTTGTCCCAGCAGCTTTTCTTTCCACATCGGCAGCATTCCTTGAACAGCTAAAGCAGCTAGTTGATCATCGGCCAAGTTTAAGGAGAAGCACAAGTTCCTGGTTTCTCGGAACCTTTGAAGAAATTTAGTGCCCGATTCATTAGTCTTCTGTCTTATAGTTATCGGATCGGTAATCTTCTTTTCTCTAGTCCTAGTGTAAAAATATGTACTATCTTGGCCAGTAAACTTAGCAAACTCTGGAAGCCTGTAATTTATGGGAAGAGTGACCAAATCATACCATTCTGGATATGGGCGTTTGTACGAAAAGGTCAGCCCTTTTGGCTTCAAACCAAACTGATTCTTCATCATCTCGGTCACCCTCACCAGTAATTCATCAGCTTGTGGATTTGGATTTCTTTGCACCTGCTGACCCATCTGTGGATTGAAATCCCATGTGTCTTGGTATCCTAGATTTGGCATCATGTGAAGGGTGCTATAATCTGTGCCATAGTGATACCCTTGTGGAATCTCAATCTGTTGGGCCCTTTGCTGACTTGCTGCTTGAAGTCCCTGATTGTAGACATAAGGATCTATATCTCTATGAATCCTTTGAATTGATGGTGCTATTTTTTGAGTCGACGATGGTATGTTGCCTGATGTGCCAAAATTGATCACATGGTTCTGACTTTGCCTCACCGGCTGTTGCACATGCTGTACTAACGGTTCAGAATTATACTGTATCTGATTCATAGTAGTTCCTTGAGTCTGTTCAGATGAACCCTGAACTATTTAGACATCACCATTACCAGCTGGTGCTACTTCTTGATGGTTGGTACTGACTTGATTAGTCCTTTAGGTCGATGGATTTGGAATGTTGTAATAAATCGGTCCGCCTTGACCAACTAGAAATCCATGAATCGCCTCTCTCATGGCGTTGTGGAATATGTCCACGAAAGCTTCGTTATGGCTTGATATGGCATCATGAATAGATTTGTCTACAACTTCCTAAAAGAAACGCCTGTCTTTATCTTCAGTTGTATCTGTCTACCCGTGTAATAGAACTCTTGGTAGTGGAAATTTTTGAATAATTGTGTTGTCACGTGTTTTGGTGTAGAACAACAAACATTTGTTCTGAAACTCTTCTGTAGCTTTGCTGATGATACCCTTATCCCCATCAGGTAGATCTTCATAATGCAGCATAAGGATGTCGTTGTTGTTGTGAACCGCCATGACGATTGTGGTGTCCCACCGGGCGTGCCAGAAACATGTGTCGACACAGAATTTTTGTCCCGTGCCGAGGACACACGTAGCAAGCCGGAAGGGTCTGCTTAATGGAGTTGTAGATCCGCCTAGCTTCAATGTAGGGATGGTCGATTCTACGCATTCCTCCTGAGACGTGCCAGTCAATTTGACTCTGTAATTGACAAGGAGAGAAACCTTATCAGTAATTAAGGGCGGAACTTGCCGATGTTGCCAAACAGTCCCGAATATGCAGTTCTGAGAGCCGATATGAAAGGAGATCGACTAAATAGTTGATTCTAGCATATTCATGAGAATAAATCGGTTAAAGCTCATTGGGTTGTATAAGAAGAATCGGTTATTATTCAAGATAAATATCGTTATTTGAGCAAATATTAATCAATGGCAATAAGATGTCAACAATGATTGGTTTATGCTGAGCCAATGATTAAAAGCAACCGAACCCTTTTTATATAAAGAAACAATTCAACACCATTTAACCGTTTAATAAAGATAAATCTAATGAACATGTTAGATCTCATCTATCGCTATGACCAGTGGGGCATGAGGCAGAATCATGTAGGCCGTAGAAATAACAATAGACTCAATGACCCTAACTCATTACTAATATCAGTGGGGCATGAAGCAGAATCATGCAGGCCGTAATACAATAATAAGATCATGGGGCTAACACATCTTTCAACCTATCTCTACTTCAACGGTCTCGTGATGCGAACTATTCATGAAAGCACTCGATATCGGCTAAAACAACCGATTCGGGCATAGCGCACAGTAAAAGTCATGCCTTATCAGGAATATATCTACCGAATAACGATCCCCACTCCACAATGCTAATAGTGGGGTGTGAGGCAGAATCACATAGGTCATGATAACGGGCCATAGAACGGTTTTCGCTAGCCAATAAATCTACTCAAGACGCAACATGCTCTAACCGCACGCTATGCACGATCAAGATTGATGTAAAACAACCGATAAAACGTAACTCATCGTTTAATGCACAAATTAGATCAGTTTTAGATTAACAAACGATGGGCTAAATAATATATAAGGCCGATCTAGATCAATCCCAATCGGGCAGAGTGATATTGCTATAATTTAGATAAATAATGAAAGGAATAAGCAATATCGGTAACTTAATGAATCTACCAAAGACTACCATTCTAAGGTAGAGCCGATAACTTGACCTTGATCTAGTTCATGCAGTGGGGGTCGACCGGATCGATACAGTCTTACTTGAACTAGGCAAGAATTGATAACTAACTTATACCAGAGTCGGAGTGGAGGTCGACCGGATCGATGCAGCCGTACGAACAGAGGTATAAGTCATGACGATACTTACAACATGCAGTGGAGGTCGACCGGATCGATACAGCCGTACTTGCTGAAGAACTCGCCGAGATCTACTCTACTCCTACTCCTAAGGGGTGGCCGGAGCCGAAAAAGTAAATAACTTGTATATTGGATTGATTGTTGTCCTTACAATAGCCAGGGTTCGGTATTTATACCCGGGACCTATGCATGACTCCTGTCTAAACACGACTCATCACAATTTTTGATCCTAGAGAAAATATTCATAATTTAAGATAACTTGGACTCTAATCTTTCCCCTTTTGTAGAGTCCATCATGTTTCGTTCTGGCGCCGATCGTAGCCTTTGTCATTATCTGCCAGCGCTGCCTGAAGAAAGCCAATTCAGAGCTGCATTCGAATCAGCTAATCCCGATACGCACGCAATTGATTCCCTGCTGATATGATCTTGGGTGCTTTCGAGTCCCTGTGACTTTTCTTTCAAATTTTGGTGTAAACACTTTGTGAGCTTATCGTTAACAACTAGAATGGTATCAAAGGTTTTGGATTTGGGCAACCCTTCAATGAAATCAAGGCTAATTGTGTGCCAAGCATGTGTTGGAACAGGAAGGGGTTGGAGTAAGCCAGGTAAGCAACAATGTTCAGGTTTGGCTTGGGCACATACCTCACGAGCGTTGATGTAGTCCTTCATGTACTGTTTCATATTCGGCCATGCAAAAGGTGCCCGGACTTTGTGATAAGTTGCCGTGATACCACTGTGGCCACCTAGCCCACTAGAATGCAGGGCCAACAAAACTGCTTTATGAGCCTCGGTATGACTACCCAGCCAAATCCGGCCTTTGAACTTTATAATTCCATCAGTTAAAGTGAAATCCTTCAGCCTGTTCGCTTGCTCGTATACAATAGTGGATTATAAGCTAGAATAATATTTTTCTCTTACACCAAACCAGCCAGCAGTAAATAATCAACGATCGTTTACGACGAAACGAATAGACTGCTTGTCATTAGAACCCGTCAGACTTAGTTCAGTGAGCAATTGCTTGGTCTGATCGTCTTGTTATACCCCTCCAATATGATTTCCAACTACCTGGGAGTACTGCTAGAAATTGCAGCCACACTGAGAGGCTCGGTCTGTCTCTGTATCTGAAGATTTAGCAGGGCTCGGTCGGTCGTGCCGGCCGGGCGACCGATCGACCACCGGCCGGCCTGTTGACTCTGCATGCATCTGCTGACAGGTGCATGTTGCATTTACAACAAACTAGCTAGCAGCCACACCTACACACACAGATTATTGCATCTGCATGCGTACGATACATGGTGCTGGTATCTATCAGTGCAAATACGTAGAGAGTAGTATGCATGCACGAGAATGAAGACGACAATGCACGCATGGCATGCATAGAGGAAAAGAAGCTAGGTTATTTCCTCTATTCCCATTTCTCCAGTACCAGCGGCTAATTACAAGACCTTGCCGGCTGGGAGGATCGATGCAGTAACAGACAGAGAGACCCCCTTCCAAAGACGTACAAGGCCGATCGAGCAGCTAGGTTGTTTCTCCATCGCACGCACTGCATGGCCATGTAGTAAGCGACCATGCGTGCAGCAGCAGCAGCAGGTTCTAGGTAGACGACTACTATGCATAGAGGAGCAAAAAGAAAACAACAAAAAGGCCAGCAGGTGTATTTAGCGCCTCTCTTGTTGTTGCTCGCCATCCACATCCTCTTTGCTAGTTACATTCACTAGGTCATCATCTTCATTGTTGGCGCGTCCCCCTTGGACTTCGCCAGCTTGCGGAGGAACTCCTTGACCTACACACATCACAACAAAGCACATATATAAACGATCAGTTAATCGAAACTCAACCAGCTTCTCACGAGTTATACCGGTTATGTGTTCGAGTTTTCCAGTTAATCAAACCCATCATTTACCAACAATTGTCCAGCAGTAACCCATAGCATGAATAATGAAAAAAAGATCTAGCTAGATGGGATATATTCACTGGTGCTATCTCTTTTTCCTGAGAGTGACTCTATATGGCCTAACTTTTAATCTTGAGCAAGTTGGTGATCGAAGAGAACGAACTAGTTGGCAGTCACCGTCACAAGTGCCTGCATAAGGTTCCGAGATCCTCTAGGATTTATGCGCTGCTCGATCGCTTTCGGACCGATCGGGCGTGAAAGCGAGATTCTTACCTCGGCAGGGTCACTCAGCGAGTAGGATGCCGCCGTCTCCTTAGGGAGTTTGGACACCAGGATTCCGATGCCCTGCCCCATGTTGCGAAGCACCTATATATACGCATGTCGACAAGAGAGCTCAAAGCGTCACTACCACACACATATATATAGTGCTCGTACTAGAAATAGAACTAGGCATCAGAAGCGCTTCGATCTGTCTTTCATTTCTAACACAAAGTTACCTACTAGCTAGTAGCTTTTCTTTGTTTCTCATCATCATTGCAACTTAATCATGTTTAATTTACAACAACATGGAGTAGTACTCCCATATTGTGCATACCTTGAAAGCGTCCTCATCAGTGCGATCATCTCCGATGTAAATCGGGAAGACGTCGTTGCGCCCAGCATAGCCTGTAAATAAAATTAAAATGTTACCGTGTCAGTAGACTGCTACACGATGGAGTAATCGTGTCGACATGTACACAGTTTGTTTTGCAGACAACTGACCAAGAGACTGGAGCAAGAACTCAAGGGCCTTGCCCTTGTCCCACTTGATGGACGGGCGAATCTCCAGGACCTGCATGCATGAGAAGAGCCGCAGTGCGTGAGCGAGCATGCATTACCATCATTGCCCCTGTGCAATAATCCATGCACGTCGTACTCTAGACTCTAGAGATCGAACAGCTACCACGAGAACAGGACAAGGTCGCCACCACCACCGTCCACCGACCAGCTACTTGTCTAGCTAGCCCACTGCTAATAATAGGCAACCTAATTTTACTATATGCAAACCTTTTTCCATCCAAAACATAAATGAAGAATTAATTAAATACCTGCTTACTTCTGATGAGGAATTTTCATTCCTACCAAATATACTAGTGTGTGTGTGTGTGTGTGTGTGTGTGTGTGTGTGTGTATATATATATATATATATATAAAATATGACAAATGCATACATAACCAAATTACTGAAGCATGGAAAATGTTATGAAAAGTAACCGTCAGACAGGAACTAACCTCGCCACCGTCAGTAGCTAGGGCTCGGCGGTTGGCCCCTCGCCACGATCGTCTTTGTATTATTTTTTTTTTTAAAAAAACTCCTTTCCTCTTAATGGAAAACGGGTGAAACCCCCCATCGCAAAAAAAAGGAACTAACCTCACCTGTACCAATATACCATCATGTTTTGACTGAAAAGTTGTGTTTTTTTTAAAAGAAAGTGCGCATGGCGCCATATTTGTCTTATGAAGATGTCAGTCATGCTTATATATATTATTATGCTATATACTACTACTAATTACTCAATGATATTCGGCCCGGGAGGAAAATGCAATGATAATATTCCAATAATCCGTATCTGATATGATATGAATATGATGCTCTCACCTTTCTGCCGTGAGTGAGCTTGAGGTTGGGGTAGTCCTTGAGCACCGACCTGACCTCGTCGTTCACGGCATTCCATTCCTGCCCAGGCGAATATTATAAGCAATCAGCGGTAGTAATTATCCCCAAAAATAAATCACTGCAATTAAGAGTGCAATATTTTTTTTATCAACAGGGGTGATTCGCAAGCTGCTAAACTCCTACTGTAAAGTGTACGGGTGGCGACAGGCGGTGAGGTGAGGTGCTGCCACGTGCTATACCTCCTCCCGGACGCAGCGGAAGTGGACGGAGAGGCAGTACTTGTTGTGCTCCACCTTGGTGCCGGCGATCGCCTCCATCTTGGCCGTCAGCGTGCCAAACACCTACATGAGTGACATCAGGGTTCGTTTGGCTGCATGTGCTACCGCGCGCACTACTAGCTGCCTGGCGGCGGAGGCGTGCGAAGACGACGAGCGAGCGAGAGAGAGCGTGCGTGCAAGCAATAGGCAATAGCGGAAGACGACGACGGAGCGGTCGTCGCACGCTTGGCTTGCTTTTACCTCTTCGATGACGGGCAGGAACTCACTCCCAGCTTGGAAATGGACAACTTCAGCCTGCATGTGTATAAGATATACCGGAGTCAGTCAAGGTCAAGGGCATGCTCGCTGACGTGGACAGTAGCTAGTCAAGGACATGCAACGAAACGCTACAACTAACATTTGCCTGGAGGTGGTTGGCGGGGCCCTGGATGTCCATGCCATGGCTCCCGGCGTAGTACAGCTCAGTCAGCTTCACGAAGTTGAACACCTATAAATTGCACCAAGGCCATGCCCATAAATACAACAAACACATCACTCCACCACTCCTCCAGTACGTACTCCACTGCGGTCAGTGCTACTACGTACGTGCTCTACTGCTAGCAAACAAAACAAAAGGCGTGCGGACTCGCAGAAAAGAGAAAGGTGGTAGCACTAGTAGCCGGTGCAGACAAAGGAAAAGAAAACGGCAGGAGAAGGTGGATGGAAGGAAACCCAGAGGAGAAACAAAACAAACGCGCTTCTCCTCGTTCTCCGCACGCCTGCTGCCCCGCCGGCGGCTTCTCCGTCCATCCGACGGATCGAAAGCATGCACGCACGTCGCACGGGCCCCGGCCGGCGCGCGCGTCCAGGTTCACGATCACAGACGGACGGACGGACGCGGCCGCGACGCGTGAGGTGAAATGAAATCTCGCTGGCCGGGTAGAAAAGGAAACCTGGAAGAATCTTTTTCCAGTTCGTGTGCATGAGTGGCAAGCCGTACTACATACAGCGTGCAACTGCAAGGCGCCAAGGCCAAAGGCCACCTCACAGGACAACAAAGGAAACTCTTTTTTTTTTTTGCCCAACATAGTACAGTAGTAGTAATTTGCAGCAGCAAAGAAGGGAAAGGAGAGGAGTTCATGGAATCGAATCGGAATGTACCTTGTCCCTGCATCTTCCGCTCACAATCGCGGTGGGGAAGTGCTCGGCGACACGCCGCACGGCTTCTCTCATCTGAGCGAGGTGAAAAAGGAAGCAAAATCACCGAGCGGGTGATTAGATTATTATTACAGCGGGGTTAAAACAGGACAGAGCATGCTGCCATAGTAGGAGAATAGAGGAGAGCAACTTTTAATAAAGGAATCTTTTGCATCGGGAAGAAAAGAAAACGGGGCGAAGATTGCTGCTGACCTCCTCCGACATGACGGCGCGGTCGGGGTCCTCGACGATCGGTGACAGAGTGCCGTCGTAGTCCAGGAACATCACGATCTGCTTCCCCTTGGCGGCGGCGAGCAGCGACTCGAAGCTGGCCAATGCCGACGGGTGCTTCTCCTGCAGATGCAGCCGGCCGGAAGTGAGCCGTGGATCGATCGATCTCGCTGCGCGCGCACAGAAGAAGAAGAAGACGGCGACGCGCGGCTGGGGGTACGTACCATCCAGTCGTCGCCGTGCTCGGCGTCGGCGGCGCACCGCGGCGAGGAAGCCTTCATGGACTCGAACCAGGAGCCGCCCACGACGGCGGCCCCGGAGGCGTGCTTCTTGCAGTCGAGGGAGGCGCCCTTCAGAGGCTGGAACGACGTGAAATGCCGGCCGGCCGGCGCCGGCGCCGCCACGGCGGCGACCACGTCCTCGCTGGGGTAGGCGGCGTGCTTCGTCATGGCTCGTCAGATCGACGTGGGATGGCAGCTACAGCGCCGGAACAGGAGGTGTTGGCTACAGAGGGAGGAGGAGGAGGAAGTGCTCTCTGTGATTGCGATGGTTGTCGAGCGCAGGATGGATGGATTGGTGGTGGGGTCTTGGGGACGGCGTGAACAGGGGTATATATAGATATAGGTAGGGGAGGGTGGCCCCACCTACTATACACGGTTTTTTCTCATGGGAATAGCATTTGTTGTTCTTTTGGCTGCTGGGTTGGTTGGGGAAATGCAATACAAAATAGAGATAGATTAACCTTTCAATTTTGCTTTTTAGTAGTTTCTGACGTATGAATGATTGCACAATTGTTTAAATTGTCGTGTAACGACAAGTGGTGTCCCCTACGTATCCACCATATCACCGATATGTTGCACGTAAGGTGTGTAAGCATGCTAGAGAACGTTTGTGGGCAGACGGTGGCGTAGTATCTACGATTTACGACAGCCATGACAAGTGTGATGTTCCTTGTAAGTAATCTTCTTAGCCAGTTACCATTAATCACGGAAAAGCTTTCGGTTTTACATAAATATAATTATAAAAATTTAGCGGTGGAGATTTAAGTATATAAATATTATTAGAGATATCATATCGGGTAGCAAAATATTGGTTGTTAATATAGGAGTTCCGCCTTCTCACCGAAGATAAACATTGCTTGAGTGCACGTTTCATTGGTCCATCTTCGTAGAATCACGTATATTCTTGAATGAGCAGTAGATATTATAGTTTCATGAGTAAAAAAGCTATATGTATATGATCATTGGTGATTTTAGAGAGAGAATACCAGATGCTCTTAATAAGTTACTTAGGCCAACCAAATTGTGGTGAAGGAAGACCAGTAATTTCTGACGCATGAATGACTGTACAATTGTTGAAGTTGCCGTGTAACGACAAGCGGTGTCCCCTACGTATCCACCATATTACCGACATGTTGCACGTAAGGTGTGTAAGCGTGCTAGAGAACGTTTGTGGGCAGACGGTGGCGTAGTATCTATGATTTACGACATCCATGATAAATGTCATGGTTCCTTGTAAGTAATCTTCTTAGTCGGTTACCATTAATCATGAAAAAGCTTTTGGTTTTCAGATAAATATAATTATAAAAACTTAGCGGTGGAGATTTAAGTATAAAAAAATTATTAGAGATACCATAATGGGTAGCAAAATATTCCACCATCTCACCGAAGATAAAAATAGCTTGAGTGCACGTTTCATTGGTCCATCTTCATAGAACCACGTATATTCTTGAATGAGCAATAGATATTATAGTTTCATGAATAAAAAAGCTATATGTATATGATCATTGGTAATTTTAGAGAGAGAATACCATATGCTCTTAATAAGTTACTTAGGCCAACCAAATTGTGGTGAAGGAAGGCCAACAATTTTTGATGCATGAATGACTGAACAATTGTTGAAGTTTCCGTGTAACAACAAGCGGTGTCGCCTATGTATCCACCATATGTATCGACAAGTTGCATGTTGAAAGTACAATCACGCCCTAATTGTGGGTTTTAGTGATAATGACCATGCAATTAGAGAACTAATGAGATTTATCGAGATGACAAGCAGGGAATTTATATTCGAGGATGCTACACGAAATGGAGGAGCCTCCAATTAGAAATGTAGATGGCTTCAAACTCAAAGGAGGTTTAAATTCTTTTATATTTTGAATTTGAGTATAGAAAAAGCTGTACTATAAAGGGGATACAATGCTTAAGCTAACATATGCTACCAAGTGCTCAAACAACCATATGCATCCTCAGATTCACAGCCAAGATAGTCTATACTTCACTATTACTCTTGCTGTCTTGCGTGGTGCGGCACTGTTGCACTTGAAGAGAGGCACTGCCGCACTTAAGTCGCGGCACAAGGAAGTTAGCGTATTAAAAGGTCTCGCCCAACCCTAAGGTCGCGGGCACCGTCTCGCCCGACCTCGAGGCCGCGGGCTCCATCTCGCCCAAAGCCGCGGGCTCCGTCTCACCCGACCTTGAGGCCACAGGCTCCGTCTCGCCCGACCTCGAGGCCACGGGCTCTATCTCGCCTGACCCCTTGGGTGCGGTGACCGTTGGGGGCTGGAGGGTATTTATACCTTTCTCCTTCCTCCCCAATGGCTCTCTGCCTCTTCTTCCTCACTTCAACACGTCCAAAACAGAGCAGGAGCTCTCTCTCTCTCTCCCTCCATTGTTGACCTCAAGCCCCCAAGCAAATCCATTGATTTCCCCATCAATCCTTAAGGGAAAAGGGTCCAAAACTCGATTAGAGAGCATCTCCATTGATTCCCCAACTTTAAAGAGCACTTAGTTCACGCTTTGGCCGGCGGTTGTATTTGTTACTCTTGGAGATTGGCTCCTAGCCGGCTAGAGCATCGCCCATGGAACTTGCCAAATTGTGTGGTAGCCCCGGAAGGTTTGTAACCATCTCTTGAAGTTAGTAAACTCACCTCTCATCTCAAGAGTTAAGTCTCTTAATTTGAGAACGAGGAAGGGTTGGAAAGCCCTAAGCCTTAGTGGATAACCTTAATAACGTGGAGCTAGGCAAGCCTTGGTGGCGAGCCGAACCACAGGATAAATCATTGTGTCACTTGTGCTTAATTTACATTACTTGCATGACATATTGTGGTTGAGGTGATTTCTAGGGTTTCTAGTCGATCTACTTGTGTGTGGTGTTCCTACCACTTCTAGCTCTTGATCTGTGATTATCATACCTGTAGTAAGCTAGGAAATTTCTTCGATCTAAGTTTTCGTTCACGGATTTTGAACTGTGATTCAAAGTTGTCTGCAGGTGCGACAGTGTCGCTATTTTGGTCCGGTAGTGCCGTAGTCTGACAGTGTCGACCTCTAGAGCGGCAATGTCGTAGGGTGAAATTGATAAAAGTTTGAGTGTTTGTTTTGACAGGCCTATTTACCCCCTCTAGACCAACCAGAGATTCTACAAGTGGCATCAGAGCGGATTACCTCATACATGCTTCACCGCGTGAGGTATGGAGACCGGAGGAGGAATTAGTAGCGTGAAGCGGGCGGATGTCGACACGGACAGCAGTGAGCTGAGCGTGTTGACAGCAAGCAACACCATGCTACCATATCTTGAGGCTACCGATGTCGAAGGAGCTCTCAATGAGAATAGGAGAAGAAGAAGTAAGAAGGCAAGAAAGCTAAAAAGAGAAGCAAGAGAGAAGGAGGAGGAGGAGCGGTGTAACACCCCGGGTGTTTGAAATACTAAAACTGCCATATTATCATATGCATTGCAAGGCAATTGGTCATATTAAAAACTTTGAGATGCATGCACTAAAACAAGTTTGTATTCATGTGGTATGTGTCGAATTGTATTGTTTGACTCAAGTTCAAAGTTTGTTTGGATTTTGAATTTTTCGAGAAAACCCCGCTTTTCAGCATTTAAATCCTACCCTGAAAATCCATTTCAAAATTTAAGCATATTTTGGGGTTGAGCCCAAAAGCAAAAGTGTAGAGCTTGGCAAGTTATACAAAGTTTGTTTTTAGAGTTTTTTAAGTTGTTTAGAAAAATTTTGAGTAATTCAAAAAGGCGTAATTCGTTAAATTTCCCTATTCAAATTCAAAAGTTCATTTCAAAATCTAGACCGAATTAGGAGATGGTTATAAAAGCAAAGTTGTAGAACTTTTGATTTTGAACAACTTTTGTTTTTTTGGAGATTTTTGAGTTGTTATGAAAATTTGGGAGTAATTTGTGAAATTTGGCGAATGGCAATTCTGTAATTTTGATGAACAGTGTTCACCGCTTGCGCTACACCACCGGCGACCTTCGGTTCGCTTCTAGACGCGCGCGTGGACGTCCTCGGCTTCGCGCTGGCGTGGGAAAGGCTCCTGCGTGGCTTCCTTGCGCTTCTGGCCGTTCCTTAAGGACTAAGCCGTCGCCGTTCTTCGCCGTTTCCCTTCCTCTGTTTTCCCGGCGCCATTGCCACAGCTCCGTCGAGCTCTCGCCGTCGACCTAGCGTCGTTGCCGTCTTGGCAAAGCGTGTTCTAGCTCCGCCGTATCCTTACGCACCCAGCCAACCCACCAATTTAGTTTGATTTCGCCGGGAACAACTATGCGCGCTCTTCTTCCTCGCGGCCGGCAGCGTCCCCGTCGCGAGCGTTTCGCCGTGGCCAGAGCTCCACGGTACGCCTCTACCCCTGCTGAGTCTTGCTTCAGCTTCGCCACGATGCTGTGGTACTCCATGACCCATTGGTTTCTCATTTTGACCACCACAGCTCTCGGAACATCACCACCGACGACGATAAGCTCCGCCGTGCTTGCTTAGAACGTCGACCCACCTCTCCGTTGCTCCTTCGGCCTTGTGCTCTACTCAGTCGCGTTTGGGGTGAGCTGCTGATGCTTCCTAAGCCATCTGTTTAAGCTTCATAGGTCTCACATCGCCGGCGTAGTGCAGCAGCGCCATCGTGGCCGCCATGGTTGGCGTAGTGCTTGGTTCGGTCCGTAATTGGTCGTGTTAGTGCCATAGATCGATGCGCTGTAACGTAGTGATCATGTTAGTACCCTCGCCATCGCCGTTGGACTCACCGTCGATGAGAAATCGCCGGTCAGCGCCGTTGTTGCCGTGGTCAGCGCGCGAGGTTAGGGATGACAGGTGGGGTCGGGTTGTCAGTGACTCAGCATTCAAATGGATTTTTCTATTTTCAGATTTGAATGAATAGTGTCTATTTTTGTTATTTTTGTGTAGATTTATTTAGAGCTCCAAAAATTATGAAAATTTTTGTGTGACTTCTCTGTGATGTAAAGTATTTAACAAAAATATGAAATAATGTTTTTCAGTAATTTTTGAATGTGATAAAAATTGCTCAATTTATTAATAAATGAATTTCCATGATTTTTCTAGGCTTATTTAATTGTCCAAAAATTATGAAATTTGTTTTGTCACTTACTTATCATGTAATGAACATGTACTAAAATTTTGAGCTCAATTAGAATAAGTTGATTTATTTTGTAATTTTGAATTAAATAATTAATTCATAAAAGCAAATAGTAACCTTTAATGATTTAGGTTTTGTTTGCAATTTTGGATTGAGTGATGACCTTGGGTCATTTGTTGATAATGATCCTTGACAATTGATGTATGTGTTACAAAAAAGGATTTAGTCTGTTTGACTTGCAACTATACCGCGAAGGAAAATTATATTCAAATTATTAAATTTTGCATCCATCATCGAGCATCATGTTTCGTATTCCGCATCATGTTAAACATGGCATTGTTATTACGTGTAGTGAACGAAGGTGAAAACATGGTAGTTAATCAAGTTGTTGAGGAGGTTAATCCGTCTGTTGAGGTCGGATCGAATACTTGTGAAACGTCGCAGGAGCCAGATTTTTCCGTCAACGAAGGCAAGCCCCGGATGCATACAACCCTATCTTGTGTTTTACAAATCAATTTCGCTTTTGCTTTCTGTTACTGCATTAAGTGATTAGGAGTTAAGTAAGAACCTAATTGGTGCATTACCAACCTTGTTATTCCATATTTACCATATTACCAGTTTTAAATTCGTATATGCCTAGTTTTGCTTAGCTATGCGTAGAACGATGAAGTCAGGTGATTAACTATCACATGCAAGTTTCTAATGGAACCTTGGTTACTTATGTTATTATGTGATATGGGAATGTGGAGTAATAATTCTAGACCGGGCGGACTCGGTGTGTGTGAGCCATGAGACATAGAGGTCTTGTGAGCGGGTTCTTTCTGCCTGTGTCGATTAAGGCACGTCCATTGTTGAATTGCATGAGGTGAGAATTTGTAGTACTAACCACATACTCCGGTAAGCCTGAACTTGGCGATTCTATTACGAGAATGGCTACTCATGCACTGGGAGTGGAGAGATGGCGGGAATAGCGTGTACCTATGTGGCCATGGGCTGGAATGGTGGAGTACTGTATTCTTGGGTGGTGCGGACCCGTTCTTACTTTAGAGGATCTGAGAGTAGGTTGATATATGTAGGTCGGGGACCTGCATATGTTGTGTGGTCTGGAATCCCCAGCTGGGTTTAACCGGTTTGAATCATCATTGCTCCTCGGTTATGGAGACTCAACTCACTGTTTATCATCGTAGTATTAATAACTAGAACTTGAATAAGTTTTGTGAAGGTGTTGGACATGAAGTTTCATGATCTCAGTGTGGATCGTGTCAGCTTTGTATATAATTCTTATGAAGTTTTCTATATAAAGAATTTTGTTAAAAGAGCTTTTATGCAAAAGAACTTTGATCATTGTTAAAGCTATACCTTGAATCCCTAAGCCTGTATTCCTAAGTTATCAGTTAATATTTCGGTTAAGTCTTGTTGAGTACTTTTGTACTCAGGGTTCGTTGACCCTTGTTGCAGGTGAGCCTCATGAGCAGATCTGTTTTGGATCATGCTGCATGACTATTGTTCATTCTGACGATAAGAAGTAAATGTGTGATCCTTGGGCAGGATGTTTAATTTGTGTGTTATGTATATGTTAATTTTGCCACCCCACTACTACTATGGTTTGTAATAATTATCGAACTTAGTTTGTAAGGTTTGAAACAACTAGTTTGTAAACTATGTTACCATAAGACTTCCACTATTTTTACTCTGGTGTTGATATTTGAATAAATGTTGTAATACTGCAATAACTCTGTAATGTGATCCTGCTCGGAAATCGTGGATGATTCGGGGTTCCCCGAGGACACCCGACAGACTTCTTAAGTTACCGGGAACATATGCATAGTTTTCAAAGGTCGTTGGACAGTGATAAGTGCATGTGGGTCCTATAATTTAGGAGGTTCTACCACAGAATGGTATCAGAGCGATCGTTACAAGGTTTTTGTTGTATTGTTTTACAAAAACTTCAAAATGATTTGGGATGATTAAATCTAACTTGATAATTTGGTCCAAATTGCTTCTGACTTATCTTATTTCTTTCTCGCCATTCCATATTTGATTAAAAGGTTTTGTGTGGTGGAGTAGTAATCTTATTATGCCCTATATAAAAATAAATGTTGTTTATGTGCATTATAAACTTTGATGTTTTTGTTCGTAAGAACGATTCATGCATCATGAATAATTCACTCGTTACTTCCTTCACCTCTTAGTCTGGAGTTGAGTAGTGAGTCTAGTTTGAGTAATGTAATCCATCATAGCTGCTCTTTAGACTTTGATCAGATGGTCTTACTTGGATTAAATTGGCTTCCTATAGTATGGCTCGTGCCAAGATGACGCCCCGTAAGTCCACCGGACCCAAAGGAGTTCCTCATCACCAACTTGCCCCTAGAAATGATGGTGCTAGCAGTAGCAGTTCTAGGCCTGATCCCCAGGCAGAGATATAGAGAATTTCTGCAGAGTTAGCACAAGCTACTAGAGATAGGGCTTTGGATGCTATACAGGTAGGAGAATTATAGGATCAATTGAGGCGTCTCACCACCGCACATAGGAACTGCGAAAGCATGTTAGTTCGTACGATGGAGGGACAAAATGAGGCTTGGCATAGGGAAAATGTAGCTAGAGCTAGAACTCATGAGCTAGAATTCTATGTAGAAGATTTAGAAGAACATAATACCTATCTACATGAGGAAGTTCATAGGCTTAGCAATCTACTAAATCCGAATCATGAGCCTCAAGCTGATGCCATGGACCCTGGTGTCATCCTTGCCGATGATAACGAATCGGAAGAGGAAGAAGAAGAAGATCCTGAAGAATTAGTAATGATCAATGAAAGTGATGATGAAGGCGGTAATAATTCCGGAATGGATACCGAGCCTGAAGTTTGAAGTAATCGCGGAAAAGAATAGAGTTGTATAATAGTTAATTATGGTTAAGCTATGTATCTTGTTTTGGTACTTATAGGGTCTGGTGTTTATAGTAGTAAACGCTATATAATGTGTCTGGAGTAAGCTTTTGTGCAATTCAATAAAGGCTTGTGAATAAAGTTTGGTTTGTTATGAGCAGATGCGTCGTACGCGGGGTTCGTATGTTCCTGGAACTTCACAAGATGAGGATGGTATTCTAGATCCGCCACTAGTTCCAACAAATCTAGCTGATGCTATAATCGCACTTATCAATGTGACGGCTAAAAATTCCTGTTTGCTTCATGAGATCGCTCTAAGTAATCAGAATTAGATGCAAGAAAACCGTGGTCGTCACCATAACAGACAGGAGGCTACATATGTTGACTTTACAGACACAAGACCACCAGTGTTTACCAAGGCAGATGAACCATTGGAGG
Organism: Miscanthus floridulus; assembly: GCF_019320115.1. Lineage (NCBI taxonomy): Eukaryota > Viridiplantae > Streptophyta > Magnoliopsida > Poales > Poaceae > Miscanthus > Miscanthus floridulus. The sequence continues at coordinate 141,227,148 of NC_089582.1, forward strand.
CTGATGACTAGCTTCAAACCATGGAGCAGAAATTTGATCTTATTCCATGCACGGAGTATTAGAAACCTGCGTTTGCCGCCCAGCAACTTAGAGGAGCAGCAAGTGCTTGGTGGGCAAACTTAGTGGCTATGCAACCAGCTGGCATTCCAATAACTTAGGCTGAGTTCCGTACTGCCTTTAGAGCCCATTATATCCCTGAAGGAGTGATGGCAATGAAGCTAGATGAATTCCTTGCTTTGAAGCAAGGAGATCAAATAGTGATACAGTATGTGGGAAGATTCAATCACCTGTCACAATATGCATCCGAACATGTTAATACTGATGCCAAGAAGAAGAGGTGGTTTATGAGAGGTTTGAATACCAAGCTGCAAACAATGATGACAACTTGCACCAATGTTACTTATCATGAGGCAGTAAATATTGCAATTGCTTCAGAGTCAAAGTATCGGCAGCATAAGGAGCTCAAAAAGAAAAAGAGTATGCCATCTGGATCTTTTGGGGGAAATCAAAAGAGGCAGAGGGTGATTTATCATCCAGTATATCATAATCGTCCTCCTTACCGTCCGTCACAGTCTCAAGCCGGGCAACAGTCAAATGTCCGTCCTGCTATAACATATCCGAATTCACAGTCAACCAATGCTTCTAGTGGCAATGCTCCAACGTCATAGGGTCACAACTATCCATGTTACAATTGTGGAAGGACTGGTCATTTCTCCAGGGAATGTCCATATCCTAGACAGGCTAATCAAAATTATCAGAAGGCCCCTGCCAATCAACAACAGGGTTAGGCACTAAACAAGAACCCCAATCAGAATGTTCAGAAGGGCAAAGATGAGAGGAAGACAGGATGGATGTTCTATATTCAAGCTAGAGAAATTCCAGAAGGGAAGCCAGTGATGATGGGTATGTTTCCTGTTGCCAATCACCCTGCAGTTATACTTTTTGATTCTAGTGCATCGCATTCATTCATCAATAGAACATTTGTCATGAAGCATGAAATTTCAATTGGGGCAACGAAGGAAAGTTTCTTTATACAGTCGCCCGGGGGACGTCTGTGTACTAAAGAAATGGTATACCAGGTACCCGTAAACCTGGGTGGGCATATTTTTCCCACTACCATGATTATCCTTAAGGATCAGGATATAGATGTAATCTTGGGAATGAATTGGATGTATCAACATAAGGCTGTTATAGATGCTTTGAATAGGACTTTAAGAGTAAGTTTGCCTGATAGTAATTCTCAACTTCTCATCCAACTTCCAACCCTAAGAAGATCAGTGGGCAAGATTTGTGCAACTACTGTCAAAGAGATTAGAGATATTCCGGTAGTGTGTGAATTTCTGGATGTGTTTCCTAAAGATTTACCCGGTCTACCACCTGATAGGGAGGTACAGTTTAACATAGAGTTACAACCTGGAATAGCTCCGATTTCTCAGAGAGCTTATAGGATGCCACCTAAGGAATTGGCTGAGTTGAAGGCTCAGTTACAAGAATTAATTGAGAAGGGGTTTATCCAACCTAGTTCCTCACCTTGGGGATATCCGGCAATTTTTGTGAAAAAGAAAGATGAGACCCTGAGGTTATGTGTTGACTATCGTCCGTTGAATGAAGTGACCATCAAGAATAAGTATCCATTACCTCGGATAGATTTGCTTTTTGATCAATTGGCCAGAGCCAATGTTTTCTCCAAGATAGATTTGAGATCAGGGTATCCCCAAATTAAGATAAAGACTGAAGATATTCCCAAAATGGCATTTACCACAAGATATGGATTATATGAATACTTGGTGATGTCTTTTGGTTTGACAAATGCTCCCGCTCATTTCATGTATCTGATGAACTCAGTATTCATGCCTGAGCTAGACAAGTTTGTAGTGGTGTTTATTGATGACATTCTAGTATATTCCAAGAATAAGAAAGAACATGCAGAACATCTCAGAATTATTCTGACCCGCTTGAGAGAACATCAACTATATGCCAAGTTCAGCAAGTGTGATTTTTGGCTTAAGGAAGTGCAATTTCTTGGACATGTCTTATCAGCCGAAGGAGTTGCAGTTGATCCTAGCAAAGTGAAGGATGTGCTTGATTGGAAACCGCCAGCCACAGTTCATCAAGTTCGGAGTTTTCTAGGATTGGCAGGGTATTACCGTCGGTTTATTCCAGAATTCTCTAAAGTATCAAAGCCTATAACTGAATTGTTGAAGAACTAAGTTAAGTTTGTTTGGTCATCAGATTGTGAAGAGGCTTTCCAGACTTTGAAAAGGCTATTGACTACTGCACTAGTGTTAGCTCAACCTGATATCGAGAAGCCGTTTGATGTTTATTGTGATGCTTTAGGTATTGGTATTGGATGTGTGTTGATGCAAGAAGGCCGAGTCATTGCTTATGCATCCAGGCAACTTAAGCAACACAAAGAACATTATCCGACTCATGATCTGGAGTTAGCAGCTGTGGTTCATGCTCTGAAGATTTGGCGGCATTACCTGCTTGGTAATACATGCCATATGTATACAGACCACAAGAGCCTAAAGTATATCTTTACTCAGTCAGAATTGAACATGCGACAAAGAAGATGGTTAGAACTGATTAAGGATTATGATTTGGAAGTACATTATCACCCGGGTGAAGCAAATGTGGTTGCAGATGCCCTTAGTCGCAAAAGTTATTGCAATTGTCTGACAGTGAGAACAATGGGTTTGAATTTATGCCAAGAAATGGAGAAGTTGAATGTAGAAGTAATTCAACAAGGAAGTTTGACCAACATAATTGTTGAAGCTACTATTCAAGATTAAGTTATTGCTGCTCAGAAGGAAAACAAGGGTATAGCCCATATCAAGGAAAAAGTCAAGAATAGAAAAGCGGAATGCTTCAGCATAGATGATGAAGATGTGTTATGGTTCAAGGATCACCTGGTGGTACCAAAAGTTCCTGAGTTGCGGCAGTCAATTCTAGAAGAGGCACATGCTACTAGGTTATCTATCCATCCAGGAAGCAACAAGATGTACCATGATTTGAAGCAAAGATTCTGGTGGACTAAAATGAAAATAGAGATTGCTAGATATATAGCGAAGTGTGATACTTGTCAAAAGGTGAAAGCTATACATTTGAGGTCTGCTGGTGAATTACAACCATTGCCTATTCCATCTTGGAAGTGGGAGGACATAAGTATGGATTTTATTGTTGGTCTACCCAGGACATCAAAGGGATTTGACTTAGTATGGGTTATTGTAGATCAACTCACTAAGTCAGCACATTTTCTTACAGTCAAGACAATATATCCTACGATCCAATATGCCAAGATGTATTTAGCAAGAATCATGAGTCTCCATGGAGTACCCAAGACTATTGTGTCAGATAGGGGTACACAGTTTGTCTCTAACTTTTGGAAACAATTGCATTCTTCGTTGGGTACCAAACTTCTATATAGTACAGCTTATCATCCGCAGACTGATGGGTAGACAGAAAGAGTTAATCAAGTACTTGAAGACATGTTAAGATGTTGTGTCCTTAACTATTCCAATAAGTGGGATGAGTGCTTACCTTTGGCCGAGTTTTCATACAACAATAATTATCAGGAAAGCATTAGAATGGCTCCATTTGAAGCACTCTATGGTCGTAGATGCAGAACATCATTGAGTTGGTCTGAGCCAGGAGAGAGAAGATTCTTTGGAGTTGACCTTGTGAAAGAAATAGAAGACAAGGTTAGGCAAATACAAAATAATTTGAAGATAGCTCAATCCCGACAAAAGAGTTATGCGGATAGAAGATGGAGACCATTGGTATTCAACAAAGGAGATTTTGTATATCTGAAAGTATCACCAATGAAGGGAGTTATCCATTTTGGTGTTAAAGGAAAGTTGGCACCTCGATATATTGGACCATTTCAAATTTTGGAGAGGTATGGAAAAGTGGCCTATCGCTTGAAATTACCTGAACATCTCGCAGCTATGCATGATGTGTTCCATGTTTCTCAATTGAAGTGTCTCCAGGTGCCTGAGCAGAATGTTGAGGTTGAAGGAGTGGAACTAGAACCGGATTTAACTTATTCCAAATATCCTATCCGAGTGTTAGATCAGAAAGATCGTGTTACTCAAAGACAGACAATCAAGTTCTATAAAATACAATGGAATCAACATTCAGAAGAGGAAGCTACTTGAGAATCAGAAGATTACTTGTTAGAAAAGTTTCCAGAGTTTCTAGCGTCAATATAGAATAAAGTAATGTTAGTTGAGTTCGGTTGTACAAGTTGTGTTTTGATATAGGGACCTCAGCTGTTTTATGAACAGATTTTGTATGTGTTCTCGCGACACATTTCCTTTTCCATTACTTACCCAATGGTTTTGAATCTCGAGGCGAGATTTCTTTTAGGGGGAAGGATTGTAACACCCTGGGTGTTTGAAATACTAAAACTGCCATATCATCATATGCATTGCAAGGCAATTGGTCATATTAAAAACTTTGAGATGCATACACTAAAACAAGTTTGTATTCATGTGGTATGTGTCAAATTGTATTGTTTGACTCAAGTTCAAAGTTTGTTTGGATTTTGATTTTTTTGAGAAAACCCCGCTTTTCAGCATTTAAATCCTACCCTAAAAATCCATTTCAAAATTTAAGCATATTTTGGGGTTGAGCCCAAAAGCAAAAGTGTAGAGCTTGGCAAGTTATACAAAGTTTGTTTTTGGAGTTTTTCAAGTTGTTTAGAAAAATTTTGAGTAATTCAAAAAGGCGTAATTCGTTAAATTTCCCTATTCAAATTCAAAAGTTCATTTCAAAATCTAGACCGAATTAGGAGATGGTTATAAAAGAAAAGTTGTAGAACTTTTGATTTTGAACAACTTTTGTTTTTGGAGATTTTTGAGTTGTTATGAAAATTTGGGAGTAATTTGTGAAATTTGGCGAATGGCAATTCTGTAATTTCAATGAACAGTGTTCACCGCTTGCTCTACACCGCCGACGACCTTTGGTTCGCTTCCAGACGCGCGCGTGGACATCCTCGGCTTCGCGCTGGTGTGGGAAAGGCTCCTGCGTGGCTTCCTTGCGCTTCTGGCCGCTCCTTAAGGCCTAAGCCGTCGCCGTTCTTCGCCGTTTCCCTTCCTCTGTTTTCCCGGTGCCATTACCGCAGCTCCGTCGAGCTCTCGCCGTTGACCTAGCATCGTTGCCATCTCGGCAAAGCGTGTTCCAGCTCCACCGTATCCTTACGCGCCCAGCCAACCCACCAATTTAGTTTGATTTCACCAGGAACTGCTGTGCGCGCTCTTCTTCCTCGTGGCCAGCAGCGTCCCCGTCGCAAGCGTTTCGCCGTGGCCAGAGCTCCACGGTACGCCTCTGCCCCTGCTGAGTCTTGCTTCAGCTTCGCCACGATGCTATGGTACTCCATGACCCATTGGTTTCTCATTTTGACCACCACAGCTCCCGGAACATCGCCACCGACGACGATCAGCTCCGCCGTGCTTGCTCGGAAAGTCGACCTACCTCTCCGTTGCTTCTCCGGCCTTGTGCTCTACTTAGTCATGTTTGGGGTGAGCTGCTGATGCTTCCTGAGCCATCCGTTTAAGCTTCATAGGTCTCACATCGCCGGTGTAGTGTAGCAGTGCCATCGTGGCCGCCATGGTCGGCGTAGTGCTCGGTTCGGTCCGTAATTGGTCATGTTAGTGCCATAGATCGATGCGTTGTAACGTAGTGATCATGTTAGTACCCTCGCCGTCGCCGTTGGACTCACCATCGACGAGAAATCGCCGGTCAGCGCCGTCGTTGCCGTGGTCAGCGCGCGAGGTTAGGGATGACAGGTGGGGTCGGGTTGTCAGTGACTCAGTGTTCAAATGGATTTTTCTATTTTCAGATTTGAATAAATAGTGTCTATTTTTGTTATTTTTGTGTAGATTTATTTAGAGCTCCAAAAATTATGAAAAGTTTTGTGTGACTTCTCTGTGATGTAAAGTATTTAAGAAAAATATGAAATAATGATTTTCAGTATTTTTGAATGTGATAAAAATTGCTCAATTTATTAATAAATGAATTTCCATGATTTTTCTAGGCTTATTTAATTGTCCAAAAATTATGAAATTTGTTTTGCCACTTACTTATCATGTAATGAACATGTACTAAAATTTTGAGCTCAATTAGAATAAGTTGATTTATTTCATAATTTTGAATTAAATAATTAATTCATAAAAGCAAATAGTAACCTTTAATGATTTAGGTTTTGTTTGCAATTTTGGATTCAGTGATGACCTTGGGTCATTTGTTGATAATGATCCTTGACAATTGATGTATGTGTTATGAAAAAGGATTTAGTCTGTTTAACTTGCAACTGTACCGCGAAGGAAAGTTGTATTCAAATTGTTAAATTTTGCATCCATCATCGGGCATCATGTTTTTGTATTCCGCATCATGTTAAACATGGCATTGTTATTACGTGTAGTGAACGAAGGTGAAAACATCGTAGTTAATCAAGTTGTTGAGGAGGTTAATCCGTTTGTTGAGGTCGGATCGAATACTTGTGAAATGTCGCAGGAGCCGGACTTTTCCGTCAACGAAGGCAAGCCCCGGATACATACAACCCTACCTTGTGTTTTACAAATTAATTTCGCTTTTGCTTTCCGTTACTGCATTAAGTGATTAGGAGTTAAGTAAGAACCTAATTGGTGCATTACCAACCCTGTTATTCCATATTTACCATATTACCAGTTTTAAATTTGTATATGCCTAGTTTTGCTTAGCTATACGTAGAACGATGAAGTTAGGTGATTAACTATCACATGCAAGTTTCTAATGGAACCTTGGTTACTTATGTTATCATGTGATATGGGAATGTGGAGTAATAATTCTAGGCCGGGCGGACTCGGTGTGTGTGAGCCACGAGACATGGAGGTCTTATGAGCGGGTTCTTTCTGCCTGTGTCGATTAAGGCACGTCCGTTGTTGAATTGTATGAGGTGAGAATTTGTAGTACTAACCACATACTCCGGTAAGCCTGAACTTGGCGATTCTATTACGAGAATGGCTACTCGCGCACTGGGAGGAGAGAGATGGTGGGAATAGCGTGTACCCACGTGGCCATGGGCTGGAATGGTGGAGTACTGTATTCTCGGGTGGCACGGACCCGTTCTTGCTTTAGAGGATCCGAGAGTAGGTTGATATATGTAGGTCGGGGACCTACATATGTCGTGTGGTCTGGAATCCCCAGCTGGGTTTAACCGGTTCGAATCGTCATTGCTCCTCGGTTATGGAGACTCAACTCACTGTTCATCATCGTAGTATTAATAATTGGAACTTGAATAAGTTTTGTGAAGGTGTTGGATATGAAGTTTCATGATCTCAGCACAGATCATGTTAGCTTTGTATATAATTCTTATGAAGTTTTCTATATAAAGAATTTTGTTAAAAGAGCTTTTATGCAAAAGAACTTTGATCATTGTTAAAGCTATACCTTGAATCCCTAAGCCTGCATTCCTAAATTATCAGTTAATATTTCGGTTAAGTCTTGTTGAGTACTTTTGTACTCAGGGTTCGTTGACCCTTGTTGCAGGTGAGCCTCATGAGCAGATCTGTTTTGGATCATGCTGCATGACTATTGTTCATTCTGACGATGAGAAGTAAATGTGTGATCCTTGGGCAGGATGTTTAATTTGTGTGTTATGTATATGTTAATTTTGCCACCCCACTACTACTATGGTTTGTAATAATTATTGAACTTAGTTTGTAAGGTTTAAAACAACTAGTTTGTAAACTATGTTACCATAAGACTTCCGCTGTTTTTACTCTAGTATTGATATTTGAATAAATGTTGTAATACTGCAATGACTCTGTAATGTGATCCTGCTCGGAAATCGTAGATGATTCAGGGTTCCCCGAGGATACTCGACAGACTTCTTAAGTTACCAGGAACATATGCATAGTTGTCAAAGGTCATTGGACAGTGATAAGTGCATGTGGGTCCTATAATTTAGGAGGTTCTACCACAAGCGGTTAGAGGAGAAGAAGCAAAGGAACGAAGAAAGAAGGATCAAGAGAGAAGCAAGAAGAAAAATAAGAGAAGCTAGGAAAAAGAAGGAAGAAGAAGAGAAGGCAATAAGTGCATCATCAAGCATATCAAGTAGTTCCAAAGATGGAGATGATGATGAGTCATACCAAGTGTCAAAGGGGAATAAGTAAGAGAAGAAAGAAAAGGGTAAGGCCAACAACAACAAATATGCTGCCGTTCCCTTTAACTACTCTTCTATTCCTATGACTAATCATGATCGGAGGTCTTTCATCAATGTGCCCGCGAGAAAGTTACCTCATTTCAATGGGACTAACTTTGCCAAGTGGAAGCACTTGATGAGAGCCTATCTTATAGGTATTCAGCCCAGCATTTGGGAGATTGTTGGCAATGGATTTGAGCCACCGGTTGATCCCAAATACCCAACACTAGAAGAGATGAAACTCATTCATCTCAATGGTCAAGCCACAAGTTTGTTGCTTAGTGCCTTGGATGGTGATGAGTAGAATAGAGTGATTGGAGTTAATGTTGCCAAGTAAATATGGGACACTTAGCACCTAGCACATGAAGGGATTGACAAAGTGAGAAAGGCAAGAATTGATTTGTTGATGTCAAAGCTCAACCGGTTTGTGATTTTGGATGGAGACGGGCCACAAGAGATGTTTGATAGGTTGATGACAATGGTGGGCAAGATTAGAGGCTATGGTTGTGATGAGCTAGATGATCACAAAGTTGTCAAGATTATGTTGGAAGCTTATTCACCTAGAAATAAGACCGTAGTCACTCTAATTAGAGAAAAAAAGAAGTTTGAGTACTTCACACCAAATGATGTACTTGGGAGGATCTTGACCTTTGACATGCAAAGAGAAGAAGCAAATAAGAGGAAGAAACTTGGAGAATTGCAAGCAAAGTTAGAGGGCATCAAGATCAAAGATGTAGCTCTCAAGGCCAACAAATGAAGCAAGCAAGGCTCTACAAACAAGTCCAAGATCAACCAACAAGCTTCAACTAGCAAGCAAGCAAGTTCAAGAAAGAGTAGAAACCACATCATCTTCAAGTGAAAATGAAAATGATGATGATCAATATGAGAAAGTTGATGATGTTGCTCTCTTTATGAAGAGGTATCACAAGGGGCTAAAGAAGCAAGGCTACAAGGTAGTGAAGAGAAGCTTCCCAAATAAGAAAAAGAGGACATGCTACAATTCTAGAAGCACTAATCACTTCATTGCCAAGTGTCCATATGAGATCAAGGACAACAAATACAAGAAGGACAAGAAAGAGGACAAGGCCAAATGTAGGAAGAGCAAGAAAAACATGGGAGAAGCTCATATTGGGCATGAATTGGACTCAACTAGAGAGAGCACAAGTGAGGAGGATGAGAAGGTTGCGACCATTGCTATTCACAAGTCATCCCCTACACCAAGGCTCTTCAACAACATGTCCGATGATGACTACTACTCCCCTCACACTTGTCTTATGGCAAAGGGTGAGAAGGTAAAATCCAAATCGAAGGCCAAATCTCCTCCACCTCCTAGTGATATCTCTAGTAGTGATATTAGTGATAGCTCTAGTGATGATGAATCTAGTGATGAAGAAATAAATATGATAACTAAAAATTTGGATGGAAAGACCAAATTATTCATCACTACTAAGCTAATGGAGAATTTAGAGAGTGTCCAAGCTGAGTTAGAATCTAGAGAAGAGACTCTTATCCAACAAGAGGATCTCTACATTGCTAGCAAAGAAGCTCTTGCATTAGAGAGAAGTGATGTGGAATCCTTGCGCAAGGCTTTGGCCAAAGAGCAAGAGGACCATGCTATTACAAAGAAAGCAAATAAAGCTCTCAAAAAAGTATTGTGACTTGGATGAAAAGCACAAAGAACTTGAGATGCAATATGGCATTCTTTGGGATAGCAACTCACATCTCCCTAAGGCAAAGGAAACCTCTACTCCCTCCACTAGTCAAGTTTGTGGAAAATGTTTTAATCTTGATTTGAATGCCTATTCCAATAACCTTACAAACATGGAGGCTATGAGAAAGGAGATTGCTAGGCTTAATGAAATCATTGGAAAAGGGTGGATGGATGAGACCCAATCCAATGACAAGAAGAATGATGAATCAAAAGGGCCACAATTCAAGCAAGGAAGGCATCCCTCAATGAAGTATGGGATTGGACACACAAAAGGAGCCAAGACAAATGGAAGAAGGATAGTGAATGGCTATGAGTGTGTGTAGTTTGAGAGGAAGGGCAAAATTGGTACAGATCAGCCTACATAGATGGTAGTGTAGCATCCTTGAACGGCAGTGCCACGCAATGGCAGTGCCATAGTGAAGGGCGGTAGTGCCACGCCCCTCAAAAATAGGAAGGCTACCAATTCTGCCCCTGATCAAACTAAGCCCAAGAAGAAGGTGTACCAGGAGAAACATGTTTTCTAGAAGCCTAATGAATCAGTGTGGGCCAGTAAGAATAAGTATGCCTATCAACCGAAGACTTATGCACCTCGACAAAGCTTGACATCATGCTTTATTTTGAGGAACAACAGCAGTGGAAAAGTGGTGGCAAAATATGTTGAAAAGAAACCAACATATATAGGAATACATCTATTTGGGTTCCTAAGATTTTTGTGACTAACATGCAAGGCCCCAAGTCAAATTGGGGACCTAAATTTAGCAACTAAACTTGTTTTATAGGCATACTCCTCCGGTGGATCAAGTTGGGTGCTTGATAGTGGATGTACAAATCATATGACCGGAGAAAGGAGTATGTTCTCATCATATTCTCCGATGATGCACTCAAATGAAAATATTGTCTTTGGAGACAATTCAATGGGGGATGTGATTGGTCTTGGTAAAGTTGCTATAACCCTTGAGCATTCAATTACAAATGTATTACATGTTGATTCGTTGAGTTATAATTTGTTGTTTGTTTCTTAATTGTGTGAGATGGGCTACAATTGTCTCTTTTCAGATAAGGGTGTGGAAGTCTTTAGAAGGGAGGATTCCTCTATTGTCTTTATGGGTCAATTAAAGAACAAGCTTTACTTAGTTGATTTCAACAAAAGTGAAGCTCAACTTGAGACTTATTTAGTGGCAAAATCTAGCATGGGTTAGCTTTGGCATCGCCGACTAGCCCATGTTGGGATAAGGAACTTGGCCAAACTTCTAAAAGATGAACACATCCTTGGACTAACAAATGTTCACTTTGAGAAAGATAGGATTTATAGCGCTTGTCAAGCCGGAAAGCAAGTTGGAGCACCTCACCCACCAAAGAGCATCATGACCACCAAGCAACCATTGGAGCTAATACATATGGATCTCTTTGGACCGGTCGCCTACCTAAGTATCAGGGGTAACAAATATGGTCTTGTTTTTGTTGATGACTATTCCTGTTTCACTTGGGTATTTTTCTTGCATGACAAGTGCCAAGTTCAAGAGAAGGTGAATATATTTGTTAGAAGAGCTCAAAAGGAGTTCAGTCGTCCCATCAAGAAAGTGAGAAGCAACAATGGGACCTAATTCAAGAATACTCTAGTTGAGGAGTTTCTTGATGAAGATGGCATCAAGCATGAGTTTTTAACTCCATACACCACTCAATAGAATGGTGTAGTAAAGAGGAAGAACCATACACTCATTGACATGGCAAGGACAATGCTAGATGAGTACAAGACGTCGAAAATCTTTTGGTGTGACACCATCAACACCGCTTGCCATGCCATCAACCACCTCTACCTACACAAGAAGTTGAAGAAAACTTCATATGAGCTTCTAACTAGTAACAAGCCTAAGGTGTCTTACTTTAGAGTGTTTGGGTGCAAATATTTCATACTTAACAAGAAACCCAAAACCTCTAAGTTTGCACCTAAAATTGATGAAGGTTTTATTCTTGGTTATGGATCAAATGAGCATGCCGACCGTGTCTTCAACAAAACCTTCGGGAGAGTTGAGATTGCGGTAGATGTGATATTTGATGAATCTAATGGCTCTCAAGTAGAGCAAGTTGATTCAAGTGTTGTAGGAAAGGAGGATCCACCATGTGAAGCAATAAAGCAATTAGCAATTGGTGATATTAGACCACAAGAAGATGAAGCCACCGAAGTGGAGGTTCCTCAAGTTGCTGCTGCACCTATTTTCACTGATGTACCTGATGCTACACTACAACAAACACCTACTGCAACTCTCAAGCACAGTAGTGCCGCACTTGAGGGCAACAGTGCTACACGTACATAGTTAGCAGTAGCTGATTTGACTCCAGCTCGTGGACAAAACCTACAACCCATATTTGAGCAAGATGATGATGAAGATCTAGAAGATGAACAAGAGGCCATTGAGCATCTAAGGCTAAGGCAAACAATACAACAGGTTCATTCTATTGATAACATCCTTGGGAGTCTTCAAAAGGGGGTAACAACCCGTTCATATTTAGCAAACTTTTGTCAATATCACTCATTTCTTTCCTCTTTGGAGCCTCTTAAGGTAGAACAAGCACTTGGAGACCCATATTGGGTGATGGCCATGCAAGGAGATCGAAATAGCTTCGAAAGAAATCAAGTGTGGACTTTGGTGGAATGACCCAATACCAATGTCATTGGCACCATGTGGGTCTTCTGCAACAAGCAAGATGAGAATGGAGTGGTGACAAGGAACAAGGCATGGTTGGTTGCTTAAGGTTTCACTCAAGTAGAGGGCTTGGACTTTGAAGAAACATGTGCGCCGATGGCAAGTCTTGAAGCAATCCGAATGCTTCCAGCCTATGCCGCTCATCACAACTTCTAGCTATATCAAATGGATGTGAAGAGTGCATTTCTCAGTAGCCCCATTCAAGAACTTGTCTCTGTTGAGCAACCACTGGGCTTTGAAGATCACAAATTTCCCAACCATGTCTATAAACTCCAAAAGGTGCTCTATGGGCTTAAGTAAGCACCAAGAGCATGGTATGAATGCCTTAAGGAATTCTTGCTTAAACAAGGCTTTGAAATAGGCAAAGCCGATCCTACCATTTTCATTCACAAAGTTGGCAAAGATATATTTGTGTGCCAACTATATGTCGATGATATAATATTTGGTAGTACTAATCATTCTTTTTGTGAGGAATTTAGTAGGATCATGACCAAGAGATTCGAGATGTCTATGATGGGTGAATTAAAGTTCTTTCTTAGATTTCAAATCAAGCAAGTGAAGGATGGAACTTTTATTAGCCAAACGAAGTACACCCATGATATGCTTAAGTTTGACATAGTGAATGCCAAGCCTATCAAAACACCCATGCCAACCAATGGATAGCTAGATCTCAATGATGAAGGGAAAACCGTGGATACTAAGGTATATCGCTCTATGATCGGCTCTCTACTTTTTTATGCGCATCTAGGCTCGATATTATGCTTAGTGTGTGCATGTGTGCTAGATTTCAAGCTAACCCGAAAGAGTGTCAGTTAATAGCCGTTAAGAGAATCTTGAGATATTTAGTACACACTCCTAACATTGGCTTGTGGTATCCTAAGGGCTCTAGGTTTGATCTACTTAGGTATTTGGATTCTGATTACGCCGGTTGCAAAGTAGATAAAAAAGCACTTTGGGGACATGTCAATTCCTTGGATGGTCCCTAGTGTCTTGGAGTTCTAAAAAGCAAAATTATGTAGCCCTTTCCACCACTGAGGTCGAGTATGTTGCAGCCGGTGCATGTTGTGCTCAACTACTTTGGATGAGGCAAACCCTTCGAGATTTTGGATGTCACTTCACTAAAATCCCACTCTTGTGTGACAACGAAAGTGCCATAAAGTTGGCCAATAATCCCATAAGCCATTCAAGAACTAAGCACATAGACATCCGACATCATTTCTTGAGAGACCACGAAGCCAAAGAAGATATCAAAATTCACCATGTGAGCACCAAAAACCAACTAGCCGATATCTTCACTAAGCCTCTTGATGAGTCAAGGTTTTGTGCTTTGCGTAGTGAGCTAAATATTCTTGATTCTCATAATGTGGTTTGAACTATAGCACACCTTGATTGATGAACTAGCATGGATAGGAGAAATGAATTGCAAAAGTATAAATATTGTGCTTAAGATATTTTATCATAAGAAACAAGTGCATTATGATCACTGTTTGTATTGATTATTTGTTGCTGATCATAGTGTGCTTAAGATGTGTCCATATCCTATATATATAGAGGTATTTAGTTAGTAGCTATATTTGTTGTACTAGGGAGTGCGGCTATGTCGCGACTACCCTGCGGTAGTGCCGCACGTGGTGAGCGGCAGTGCCGCACTTTGAATTTCAACTGGAAATTAGGCCCATATCGGTTGTTACCGTGGGGACCCATCTTTTCTACCTTTTTTTACGTGGCCCTAGGTAACCCTCTCCTCTCCTATCTCCCAGCTGCCACCTCTCTTCTCCTCCACGCATGCACAGCCACTGCCACCACTTTGTTCAGACATGCTGCCACCTCCGACATTGCCGCAGCTTGCTGCTGTTCTTCAACGTCATCATCTGCAGCAGCCCTAGCTCATGAACAGAGCCGATTCATCTCTTTCCTCCTCAATCCACGTGAACCAAGGTGAAACCCTAAATCCTTCCTGATCTATGCAATGTGTCGATTTTAGTTGTCTTGGATGGTTGATTGGAAGGTATATAGTAGTTTGGATGGTGTATTGAGGATTGATTTAAGTAGAAATCGTGATTGAACTTTGGAACCAAATTGACTATTGTGGCAGTGCCGCACCTCTATGGCAAAGATGGCAATGCTACACTCCTGGTTCGATGGTTGACTCACTTTATCTATTTCACTCAGCACCCAATGCTAAGATTCATGATTACTAGGTTTTCTCTCAATCATATCTTGAATCGATGACATAGACATGCATATGCTTTCTGAGATTGTATAGTGGGCTAGGAGTTAAATTATGAAGTAAGTTTAGTAGACAAGATGTAAAGTGCAGTCTTGGTGAAATAGCTAGTGCAGCAGTGCCACTTCTAGGTGTGGCTATGCCACACATCTGGGGTAGTACCTCATCAACTGCTTCTCTTGTTTGCACGTTGACTCTTCTTGATTACTTAACTTGCTTTATAGGGTAACTCCTACTATCCATTTGTACAATTTCTCATTTTGGTCTATGTTTTTGCATAGATAGCCTCCGAAGGTGATGATGACCGAAGGGGGGAGAGGAAGATGACCGAGCCTTGGGATAAGCAGAAGCCTCATTATGGTCGTGGCAAGACCATAGGGGGCAGCATCAGTGCAACAGGCAGAGATGTTGCTAGAGATAGGGGAAGGAGAGATCAGTTGATTCAAGAGGAGGAGAACCTAGAGAGGGCTGGCTGCACCATTTCTCTAGGTGCTTGCCTAGATACTCCACCTCATCTTGAGGAGTTTGATAGGAGCTACATTAGAGAGTATTCTATGGATGTAGTCATGAGGCATCCTGTTGACATACATGCTCATCCTATGCTCAACTATGTGGGAAAGTTGAAGATGGTGGAGGAAGCACGTGAGAACTTCAACTCCAAGAAATCCAAAGTTGTCAAGATGTAGTATGTTGATTGGGAGGAGATGAAGGCAAAGAATGAGCCAGAATTCAATAAGGTGATCAAGACTTGTGAGTTGTTTGGCCTCACTGATATTATGAGTTTCAGATATAATTGGAATGAGGAAGTGCTAGCCTAGTTCCATGTCACTTTCTTCTATAGCATCTACACTGATGAAATTCACTAGATGACTGATGGGTGGCATTATAGAGTTGATTTTGTGACTTTCAGTCGGATCCTTGGGTTTTGAGAGGAGGAGCAGGGCTTCACTTATATTCATGATGAGGCTAGAGCTGAGATCCGGGATATTTCCTATATGTGGATTGACAGGAGATGTGTAGATGGGAAGGTCAGTGGCCTAAAGAGCTATTATTACATTCTAAATAATTTGATCAGGCACACTATCAATCCTAAGGATGGAGTAGCTTCTGATCTTAATGGATATGTGAGGAATGTGCTTGCTAGATTTGCTCCTAGAGGTGACAGGTTTAATGTCCCTCGCTTCATGTGGCGTGAGCTGAGGAATGCCATGGAGGATGGGAGAAAGGGGATACCCTATGCCCCCTATCTTATGTTTATGATTGAGAGGGTCACTGGCTATAGATTTTAGAAAGATGGTCTTCACATCGTCTACAAGATTGAGAAGACCTGAGGAGCAGGTGCTAGCAGGGCAGTGAGACGCTCTCCATTAGTTGAGGACATGCCCAAGTCGTCCCGCTCTAGGCCTCGCAAGGAAAAGAAGATGGAGAAGTTTGGGAAGTGGATCAAGCGCATCTTCATCGCATGCACTTATGCAGCGAGAATTGCATATCAGGACTGGTTGGAGAACCATGAAGCCAACCGAGAGGCTAGAGAGCATGCAAGGCTGCCACCTCTTTCTCTAGTTCTGTCACCACCGAGGTTTGATGACCTCCCTAGCCTTTCTGAGATAGATTCAGAGAAGGAGGAGGAGGAGGAGCAGCCAGAGCTTGATCCACACACTAGTTGGAGATCCACCTTGCAGTCCATGAGGAGGAGCACTAGACGTGAGCGCCACATTTTGACCACTCATTGCCAAGGGAGGGCGGTGGTGTCTTCTTCTTCCTCAGACAATGATGGTGATGATGGTGGTGGAGAGGAGGACATCGTAGGTGCAAGTGGAGTTGTTGGTGGTGATGATGTTGATTGGGACATGATCTAAGAGGATGAGGAGCGAGTGTTGTTTTTTCTTCTTTTCTTCTCTTTTTGGTGCTTTATGCCAAAGGGGGAGAAAATTAGAGGGGTCAACAACTTTTTCGACGCCATGGAGAGGAGATTGATGCAGCTAGAGTCATGTTCGTATCCGTTTAGAGTAGTCTTCGTTAGGTTAGAGTTTGAGAGTCCATTAGAAACTCTATTTATGTAATAATGCTACTTAACTACTTTATATATGTGTGGGATATGGACATATATTAATCTATGTTGTCGCTTGTGATACAATTGAGCTAGAATGTATATCTTTATATGTATCACATGTTATGTGGTGTCTGTTCTGATCTATGCTGTTACAGCAAGTGCGGCAGTGCCGTACCCAGCTGCAATAGCATACCATGTTGTGCATAAACTATCATTTACATCATGTTTTACATACCTGACATAGTATGCAGCACCCCAAAGGATCATGGATGTAGGGGGAACCCGATCACTTTCACTAAAATGTGAATCTTGGCTTCTTATGCCAATTTGAGAATTCAATTCTCTATTCACATACTTAGGGGGAGGCTCTACACCCATGGCTTGAAACTCTCAATATTTATTTCATATCTTTTGTAAGCTCTAATTGGGTTGTCATCAGTCACCAAAAAGGGGGAGATTGAAAGTGCAATCAAGCCCTAATTGTGGGTTTTGTGATAATGACCACGCAATTAGAGAACTAATGAGATTTATCAAGATGACAATCAGAGAATTTATATTCGAGGATGCTACACGAAATGGAGGAGCCCCCAATTACAAATGTGGATGGCTTCAAACTCAAAGGTGGTTTAAATTTATTTATATTTTGAATTTGAGTATAGAAAAAGTCGTACTATAAAGGGGGACACAATGCTTAAGTTAATATGTGCTACCAAGTGCGCAAACAACAACATGCATCCTTAGATTCATAACCAAGACAGTCTACACTTCACTATTACTCTTGCTATCTTGTATGGTGCGGCACTATCGCACTTGAAGAGAGGCACTGCCACACTTGAGTCATGGCACAAGGAAGTGAGCGCACACGCTAACTTCCCTAGATGGCTCAAGACGCATTAAAAGATCTCGCCCGACACCAAGGTCGCGGGCTCCGTCTCGCCCATCCTCGAGGTCATGGGGTCCATCCGCCCATCCTTGAGGCCAAAGGCTCTGTCTTGCCCAACCTTGGGGCTATAGGGTCCGTCTCGCCCATCCTCGAGGCCATAGGCTCTATCTTGCCTAAAGCCATGGGCTCTGTCGCGCCTGACCTCGAGGGCGTGGGCTCTATCTCACCCAACCCCTTGGGTGTGGTGACCGTTGGGGGCTAGGGGGTATTTATACCTTTCTCCTTCCTCCCCATTGGCTCTCTATCTCTTCTTCTTCACTTTAGCATGCCCAAAATAGAGCAGGAGCTCTGTCTCTCTCTCTCCCTCCATTGTTGACCTCAAGCCCCCAAGCAAATTCATTGATTTCCCCATCAATCCTTAAGGGAAAAGGGTCCAAAACTCAATTAGAGAGCAGCTCCATTGATTCCCAAACTCTAAAGAGTACTTGGTTCATGCTTTGGCCGACGGTTATGTTTGTTACTCTTGAAGCTTGGCTCCTAGCTGGCTAAAGTGTCACCCATGGAGCTTGCCAACTTGTGTGGCAGCCTTGGGAGGTTTGTAACCATCTCTTGAAGTTAGTAAACTCACCCCTCATCTCAAGAGTTAAGTCTCTTGATTCAAGAATGAGGAAGGGTTGGAAAGCCCTAAACCTTAGTGGCTAACCTCAACAACGTGGAGGTAGGCAAGCCTTGGTGGCGAGCCGAACCATGAGATAAATCATTGTGTCACTTGTGCTTGATTTACATTACTTGCATGACATATTGTGGTTGAGGTGATTTCTAGGGTTTCTAGTCGATCTACTTGTGTGTGGTGTTCCTACCACTTCTAGCTCTTGATTTGTGATTGTCATACCTGCAGTAAGCTAGGAAATTTCTCCGATCTAAGTTTTTGTTGACACCAAAATTTAGTAAACTTACCCTAGAGAGGAAAGTATCAACCAATGATATCAAAGACATGAAAAATCATATTTGCAAGCCAGCCACAGGTTCAGTTAAGCTGAGTCATTTATGATGCATTGCTAGGTAGACAAAGGTTATTTGATATTTCAATTACTCGGCAAGGAGACAGTCCGGTTTGATTAATCTACTACAGAGATCCTACATGGACAAGTCCAAAAGAAGTATTATTGCCGACCTGGATATTTGTACATGAGGAAAATCAGGAAAGGAAATAGGTCAGTGGTTGCTTGCAAGCAAAAGAAGTTACATGCATGCAGGATTGATTAGTCTAAGAGAAATCGTCAATTTGATCTTGCAAGCTAATAGAGAAAAAATCAAGGAATATACATATATACGGATGTCTAGGTGCACATCAACGATGAGAAGCAAGGATGTGTATCTTCTATATGCGTATACGAGGCCGGCTAGGTGTCATACACATACTTAGCAAAATAATGTGTCTACGTACAAAGACTTAAGACACGTCGAATGAGGAGAGCCAGATAGATAGAGATTCATAGGCATGGTGAGGCATCATAGAATACGACTCCAAGTACACCATGTTTACTTGCTGAGATGGAAAGTAAGGAAGGAAACCCGCATATGGCCAAAAGGAAGATACGCATGCAGACCATGACAAAGTCCACCATAGAGGGGAGTCCTCGCACACCTCGATCAAGGGGATATTATTTGACAGTTTAGGATTAATGAAGGGTCCTTGTACTTCGTAGGATTTTTAGTTAGACTATTCTTGTACGCAAAGCCAGTCACATTCCTATAAATATAAATGGTACGGCCTATTGTAAGGGGATCATCTCTCAATCAATCAATACAATTACTTTTTTGGCTTCACGCCAACCCTTAGGAGTAGGAGTAGGAGTAGTGTAGAAACTCGGCGAGTTCTTCAACAAGCAGGACTACATCGACGGATCGACCTCCGGCTTGTCTATGAGTATCGTCACAACTTTTATTATTACTTGTAAGGCTAAATCAGCCGATTGATCTCTTACAAGTTGTAGTAAAAGTTAGTTATCAATTTGTTTCATTATTTGTAAGGCTGCATCAATCGATTGATCTCTTACAGATACTGACATTAATCAAAGTATTCGATCTTATAATAAATAACTTGTTATTTAATACAATATCACTGGTTATCAAATCTACCAGGATTAGCAAGTCTTTCTTGTGTTTTTGGTTGATTCACCAGTTATCGATCTTGTCAATAATATCACAATTTACCCGATTAGGATAGAGATGAATCGGCATCACATCATATTTAATTGGTCGTCTTCATGCTCTGTCACGCCTAGATCCTTGTCTTGATGACTCTTTTTGCTAGATCGGCTGTTTCATCTCAGTCTTAATTGTATATAGTACACTTTCAAAGGAATGTTTTAATCTTGAGAAAAATAGTTAGTAAGATCCGATCTATCGTTACTATCATAGCTGCATCAATCCGGTCGAACCTCACTGGTAGGGCTTCAAATCAGAGATTATTGATTGATAGATTTACTCAGGGTCAAGACATGTCTTGTGATTGTTTACTATGCCTGCATCGGCTATTTTTAGTCGATCGCCTATGCTTTCACATCTATAGTTTGTTTTCATGACCCTGTTGAAATATAGACATATTTATATACTTCTTGGCTTTAGTTCATTGTCATTATCATAGTTGCATCGATCCAGTTGAACCTCACTGTTAATACACTATAACATAACATACTTTTGCCGACACTTTCTATTGTAGGCAAAGGGCACCTTTGTCGACAGATAACCTCCCGCGAAAAGTTTTGCCGACAATTTAGAAACAGTCGCGCGAGAAGCCATCGACGAAACTTTTGCCGACAGTTAACAGAATCCCTGACACTTTATGTGTAGGCAAATGGTCTACCTACGCCGACAGTTGAAACCTTTGCCGACAGTTAACCCTTTACCGACAGTTAAGACCTATGCCGACAGTTAAGACCTTTCCCGACAGTTTATATGTTGGCCAAACCATTTCCAAGGTATTTTGCAAACCATACCCTGCCCAAAAAAACTGTCGGCAAAACTGCATAGATATAATTACAATTAAAATAATTTGACAAATCCACTTTTGCTCATATAGAAGGTGTAACACCCTAAAATTTACCTCTTTTAAAATAGAGCTAAAATGATTTATTTATAAATTTTTGTGCACATGAAATATAGCAAAATAAAATTTTTTTATTAAATTAAAATACATTATAAGGTAGCAATATGTTTGATGCATACATGCTATTGCATTTAAATTTTATTGGTTGAGTAGTTTTAGTTTAAAAGTCAAAATGGTTAAAATGCTTTTGAAATGAAATTGAAAATGACTTTGAAATAAAAGGAAGGAAAGAAAGAAAATTAGAGAATAAAAGTATTTCAAAAGTTGTAAAATTTATTTTTGGAAACTTACCAAAATTGCTCATTTATATTTGAGATGAAAAGTATATTGAGAACATATTTGAATTTGATTTGATTTTGGCTTAGGATTTGAAAACTAAAAAAATGGAAAAGGAGTTGGAAAAATGAAAGAACTTAAAAAGTTATTTTTGGAAAACTTACCCAAAATTGGTTCATTTATTAGAAAGTATATTTAAATCATATTTATGCTTGATTTGGTTCATAATTGAAATGGTTTTGAATTAAGAAAGGAAATAGAATTTAGAAATAGAAAAGGGATTTTACTTGAAAAACTTCTTTTCTTCCCTTTTCAGCCCAGCACAGGAACCAGCCCGGCCCAGCTGCCCCTCCCTTTCCCTCCTTCCGGCCTACTTCGTGTGGCCCGCTCGGCCTGTTCTGCTAGCCTGCTCCGCTCCCCTTCCTGGCGTCAGCCCGCTACTAATCGGCCCATCCGCCTCTCCTTTCCCCTCCTTCCCGGCCTGGCCCAGTCCCGCGCCCCTTGGCTTCTCTTCCAGCATGCTCGGCCTGCTCCACGGCCCGCTCGCACTGGCCCAGCTTGCGGCTGCTTCCACACGCGCAAGCGCCGGCCCGCTCGGTCAGACGCCGCACACCGCCTCCTTCTCCCTCTCACTGCGCCTTGGCCCCACTCGTCAGCCGTCTTCTTCCCTTTCCTTTCTTCCCCATGCTTCCTTCCTTTCCTCTGCCCACCGATGGCGCACCACGGATGGCAAGCCACCGTATCACCGCTCCTGCAAGGAAAGCCTCAATCACGTGATTCCGTATCACCGCGCGCTCTCTTTCCTTCCACGCCACGCCTGCCCGCCTATAAAGCTCCAGCCGGACCCCCTCCATCTCTCCCTTTTCCCGTCTGCGCTCAAGCTCACCGCCACCGGTGAATCCACTCCTTCGGTGCGCTATCCACGACGCCGACGCGCCTGTGAGCACCGCCATTCTCCCCCGCGCCCGTAGGTACCTCCACTTCACAGTTTTGGTCTCGATTTCATCTGATTCGCCCTCACCGTGCCCTCCCTCTCTCTCCAGCCATCGCCGCTGCCGTCGACCACGCCTTCGGAGGCCTTCCAGACGCCGCGACCACCACCGTAGACCTCACGGTGAGATCCTCCACCTACTCGTGCTCTCCTTTCATTGAATAACGCTCTATAACGCCGTAGCAGTGAGTTGCCGACCCGCCGGCCATGGCGCCGCCGTCGTGTCTGTCTTCCGCGGTGACCCGCTGCCCCCATCGCGCCAGCACCGTCGGATGTAGCATGGACGACCTAGATTAGACGTACCTATTCGTTACGTAACCGGTCCACCGTGGACCCGTGGACACGGTCCACAGCGACACATCAGCGCGTCCACTGCCTCATGGTGCACCGAGCCAATCACGTCCTGCCACGTGTCGCACAGTCAGCAGCCATGGGTCAACTCACGGTCAGCCACTGATTTCTTTTAGGTCCTGTTTTCTTCTGTTTTAAACCCTATAATTTCTAGAAATAGTATGCCCAGTCCAATAACCGTTTAAATTCAGATTTTAATTGTTTTAATTCAAATTTGAGTTCAAATATTCACAGAAATGCCACTCAACCTTATTTCATGCATAACTTTTACGTTTTAAGTCCGATTTGATCCGTTCAAATTGCGTTAGGACCGTATTTACGTTATCTACATGTTTATACAACTGTTAGGCATGTTTTCAACACTTGAAATTCATGAGTAGATTTAATCTATTAATTAACCAAAGTAAAACTTGTTTAAATCATAACCTATCCATTTTGACTCCGAAAAAGTCCGTTCAAGTTGCGTTTATTTCATAACGTCGAGATCTACGCATTAATAATGATGTTTACTACATTACTATTTCATAAAAATCATAGTTTAAATCATATCTTGATTAATGATTATGCAACTAGGTTTTATACATAAAATATGATTTGTTTTACTTTTGTTTTATAATTTAAATCTAAAATTGACTTAATTTAATCTATATTGTTTATAAAATATCTTTTGTATATGAATTCATATAGTTGACATAAGCGAAGCCTATAGCTTTTTTTCCACGTATTAGGCAAATCTCTCGGTAGTTGTAACTTTTCAACCGTAGCTTCGATTAGCATGCTTCTCACGACTATATGTTCGTAGTGATGCGTAGAATCGTATATCAATCTCTTTTACTTATTTTTCTATGGTTGGTGTACTGTTCTGATATAGATGCAACTGTATGCTATGCATGTATGTGTATGGATGTTTGTGTGGTGTTCTACGATTGTCCAGTCGGTGAGATACACGTGGTGATCCAGAAGAAGAAAGACATCAAAGAATAAAGCTTACCAAAGGATCGGTGTGTAAGGCAAGTATAGCATGGGACATCCTTGTTACCTATTCACATTTAAACACATAATTCATATTGCATGTGTCTACCTTGTTTGCCAAATAGGATATCTTAGATATTTGATATCTTGCAACCTTGAAAACCTTTGGGATAATGCATTGGGATAGTTTTTGCTAGTGCTTAATCAAAATCATGATCTTGTAACTTGATTAATGATATATGCAATAAACATTAAAATATAACTTTTTAGTAACATGGAACCAGGGGGCTGAAGTGTTTATATGCTTCAGATTCCTTTCCCTAAGGACTTATCTGTAAGCGATCATCCGGGACTTATAGTACAGCTGTGAGGACCATATGGCTCTGGCTTTAGCTCAGTATGAGGATCTTTTCTAACTTGTTAGTGGTTACCTTTCAGGCGTGGGGTATGTTTCCTTTGCTGCTGGGAAGTGTGTACCGTGCTGCGATGCCCACGCATGCCACTCCTAGAGATGGGCCACATACGCCTGGCGGCCCTAACTTGTTACACGAATCTTTTGAAAGGCTTCATAGTGAACCCTATCGACCTTCCTTGGAAGTGGGTCAAGAGAATAGCTACCTCGGGCGAAAGGGTAAATCACAACTCACAGTGAACGTGTACAAACTCTGCAGAGTATAAAACTGTTATAACAGCCGTGCTCACGGACACGAGCGGCCTTGGACCCTTATGGAATAGAGATGATCACTAATGGATGATGATGCTAATAATTAACTGTTTATGCTATACATTATTCATGTTTACTTGATCATGAGTTTATGGGCTTATGGATAAACTTGTCGCCAACCAATTGCTAAAATTGTACTAAACAAAGGCTAATCGCAGTAAACCAGTGTCATCCTTTTGAGCCTCATGAACCCCATGATATAATTGTTAAGTACGACATGTACTTACACTTGCTTTATTTTCTATACATTGGATAAAAATCCTGGATGGGTACCAGATTGCTGGTTTGGAGGAGTTAGGCTTGTGGTCAACCAGTCAGTCGTCCCTGTGGATTTGGAGTCTTCGCCAGAAGATTTGAGTCAACTTTCCGCTGTCTATACTCTGAGGGTACTTTTCTTTTACTAATATGTTATGTAATAAGTATTGTCTTTTGATATTACCCTGATTTATGGCTATATGTGGGATTTGACTTCCTAGGCTCACATATAGTATGTATCTGGTTTTGTCTTTAAAACCGGGTGCTACAGGAGGCATCACATTGAACAAAATCACTTGATTTTTGTATAACTAATATATTAGATCTTCCATACTAGTATATTAAATCTTCTATACATACTGGTCACAGGCATATAGCCAAATACATGTCCAAAATATAGATGAGTTATTCGCAAACATAGACTTATACTAAATTATTACAGAGTAGTGTAATTATTCAAATCAAAAGCAGAAGTGTTGAGCAACACTATGCTATGGACTGATGCATTAGCTATCAGTCTTTGATCTAAATGGTTATGGCTAGAAGGGCTGCCACTCCAAAACACTTGGAGCAGTTGCTTGCTTGTTCCACAAAAGGTTTGCCAACCCAAAATACTTGCAACACCTCATAGCTGAAGTACCTAACATGGAAAAAAAGTTGAACTATCAACGCAATATGCTCTATGCTTTAAATTTGTGCCACGCAATTCACACTGTTATATCACATATAAGTCAAACTCTCCAAGTAAGTTTCAACAATACCTTGCAGCTATGATGGCCTTCCTGTACCACCAATATTTGAATGTGCCACTACTATTTAAATGTTGCAGTGAATGAGTGCATAGGTGTTCCTGAAATCACATGCTTGAAATTTGAATGGCTATGTTGCAGCCAAGACCATCACATGAGCATTCTCTGAAAAGACATACAAATTCTCTACTGACCTATCCAATATCTGGTTGTCTGAATGTTCAGCTACCTATCTTTGCATGAGGATATATCTTTCTACAAACATATTTTACCAACAAAAAACTAATGATGAAAGGCATGCATGGGAGAACATTCCAAGTCCAACACCAAATAAAATAGAGTAAGGCTAGTATAACTGTTATCAATAAACAGATGTGCTTTAAGGTAACCAAAACTGAGCAGGTTGGATTGGGTTTCCTTTGCGTGGTCTACAAACCCTGTTCCAAAAGGCTACGACTCCGCGCGTGCACAATCTGGCCAAGACCGTATATCCTTTCGCCGACACTTAGATAGTTGGCTTGTTTAGGAAACGCCAACACTTATTCTATCTAAAAACATTTGCCGACAGTTTCATTGTCCTAAGAGAAATGCCGATAGTTAACCTATAGCCATACAACATCATTGCCGACAGTTTACATGACTTTAAAAAGGTTGTACAATTACCAACATATAATGTGTTGTCAAAACCAATCATTTGCCAACAGATAAGTGTAGGCAAATGTGTGTCATGGTGTAGTGATGGTAATATATTAGATCTGGTTTGTGTGTGAATCTAGTTATACTAAACAATCGATTGCTCAATCCTATAATCCTTTTTCTACCTGAATCAGCTATTTTAGCCAATAGATTATGCTTCCATGCTAGATCTATGAATATCGGTTACGAAAGGCTTTTACAATTGTACTTGTTTTTGTTGATTAACCTTTATTAAATCATCATGATCTATGAATATCGGTCATTATCCTCATGCCATCGACTCTTTATTTCAATATATTTTTATTCATGGACATGCTGGATATCGACTCTTTAGTCGATAGCCTTGTACATCGGCTATGGAGCCACATATTTGGAACTATCTGGTGCAACACCGACATGTTCCACCTTAAACTACTGATTATTCTCTCTTTGTCAATTGTAGGGTCAAATTGACAGGCATGCCTTTGGTCCCAAAACCGACTGTTCTTGTGTTGAAGCTAAGCAGATCTTCGGGCTCAGTCCGTCAAGATCATCCGGCTTGCTGTGTATTGATCACATTGCCACATTTTTGTGTGAACAATTTTCATTCATGGATTTTGAATTGTGATTCGAAGTTGTCTACAGATGCGGCAGTGCCGCTGTTCTGGTCCGGCAGTGCCACAGGCCGACAGTGCCAACCTCCAGAGCGGTAGTGCCACAGGGTGAAATTGATAAAAGTTTAAGTGTTTGTTTTTATAGGCCTATTCACCCCCCTCTAGGCCAACCAGAGATCCTACACACGTAAGGTGTGCTAAGCTTGCCAAAGTACCTTTGTGGGGAAGACAGTGGCGTAGTATCAATGATTTACGACAGCCATGACAAATGTCATGGTTCCTTGTAAGTAATCTTCTTAGCCGGTTACCATTAATCATGGAGAAGCTTCTAGTTTTAGATAAATATAATTATAAAAACTTAGCGGTGGAGATTTAAGTATAAAAAATATTAGAGATACGATAACAGGTAGCAAAATATTCCACCTTCTCACCAAAGATAAAAAATAGCTTGAGTGAATGTTTCATTGGTCCATCTTCATAGAACCACGTATATTCTTGAATGAGCAGTAGATATTATAGTTTCATGAGTAAAAAAGCTATATGTATATGATCATTGGTGATTTTAGAGAGAGAATACCAGATGCTCTTAATAAGTTACTTAGGCCAACCAAATTGTGGTGAAGGAAGGCTAGCAATTTTTGATGCATGAATGATTGAACAATTGTTGAAGTTGCCATGTAACGACAAGCGATGTCCCCTATGTATCCACCATATGTATTGACAAGTTGCACATAAGGTGTGCTAAGCGTGCTAGAGTACCTTTGTGGGGACGACGGTGGCGTAGTATCGATGATTTATGACAGCCATGACAAATGTCATGGTTCCTTGTAAGTAATCTTCTTAGCCAGTTACCATTAATCATGAAGAAGCTTCCAGTTTTAGATAAATATGATTATAAAAACTTAGCAGTGAAGATTTAAGTATAAAAGTATTATTAGAGATATCATATCATGTATCTAAATTGATCAGTAACATAGAAGTGACTCCTTCTCACCGAAGATAACATAGTTTGAGTGCATGTTTCATTGGTCCATCTTCATAGAACCACACATATTCTTGAATGAGCAGTAGATATATTGCTTTTTGCTATGTTTCATGAGTAAAACAAGCTATATGTATGTGATCATTGGTGATTTTAGAGAGAGAATACCATATGCCCTTAATAAGTCACTTAGGCCAACCAAATGGTGGTGAAGGAAGGCTAGTAATTTCTGATGCATGAATGATTGTATAATTGTTGAAGTTGCCATGTACCTACAAGCGGTGTCCCCTACGTACACACCATATTACCGACATGTTGCATGTAAGGTGTGCTAAGCGTGTCAGAGTGCATTTGTGGGTAGACGGTGGCGTAGTATCTATGATTTATTATGATAGTCATGACAAGTGTGATGGTTCCTTATAAGTAATCTTCTTAGCATGTTTCCATTAACAATGGAAAAGCTTTCAGTTTTAGACAAATATAATTATTAAAACTTAGCGGTGGAGATTTAAGTATAAAAGTATTATTAGAGATATCATATCAAGTAGCAAAATATTGGTTGTTAATATAGAAGTTCCACCTTCTCACTGAAGATAAAATCGCTTGAGTGGACGTTTCATTGCTCCATCTTCATAGAACCACGTATATTCTTGAATGAGCAGTAGATATTATAGTTTCATGAGTAAAACAAGATATATGTATGTGATCATTAGAGATTTTAGAGAGAGAATACCGGATGCTCTTAATAAGTTAATTAGGCCAACCAAATTGTGGTGGAGGAAGGCCAGTAATTTCTGATGCATGAATGACTGTATAGTTGTTGACATTGCCATGTAACGACAAGTGGTGCCCCTACGTATCTACCATATGTATCGACAAGTTGCATGTAAGGTGTGCTAAGCGTGTCAGAGTACCTTTGTGAGCAGACGGTGGCGCAATATCTATGATTTATTATGATAGTCATGACAAGTGTGATGGTTCCTTGTAGGTAATCTTCTTAGTTGGTTACCATTAATCATGGAAAAGCTTTTGGTTTTAGATAAATATAATTATAAAAACTTAGTGGTGGAGATTTAAGTAT
Organism: Miscanthus floridulus; assembly: GCF_019320115.1. Classification (NCBI taxonomy): domain Eukaryota; kingdom Viridiplantae; phylum Streptophyta; class Magnoliopsida; order Poales; family Poaceae; genus Miscanthus; species Miscanthus floridulus. The sequence continues at coordinate 141,255,694 of NC_089582.1, forward strand.
AAAAATATTATTGGAGATATCATATCGGGTAGCAAATTTGGTTGTTAATACTTGCCATAAAAAATGGTTGTTAATATAGAAGTTCCACCTTCTGACCGAAGATAACATCACTTGCGTGCACATTTTATTGCTCCATCTTCATAGAACCATGTATATTCTTGAATGAGTGGTAGATATCATAGTTTGAGTAAAACAAGATATATGTATGTGATCATTGGTGATTATAGAGAGAAATACTAGATGCCTTAACAAGTTAATTAGACAAACCAAATTGTGGTGAAAGAAGGCCAGTAATTTTTGATGCATGAATGACTGTACAATTGTTGAAGTTGCCATGTAACGATAAGCGGTGTCCCCTACATATCCACCATATCCATTTGTATCGACATGTTGCATATAAGGTGTGCTAAGCGTGCTAGCTTACCTTTCTGATAGACAGTGGCATAGCATCTATGATTTACGACAGTCATGACAAGTGTTATGGTTCCTTGTAAGTAATCTTCTTAGCCGGTTACCATTAGTCACGGAAAAGCATTCGGTTTTAGATAAATATAATTATGACAACTTAGCAGTGGAGATTTAAGTATAAAAATATTATTAGAGATATCATATCAAGTAGCAAAATTGGTTGTTAATATAGAAGTTCCACCTTCTCATCATTGATAACGTCGCTTGTGTGCACGTTTCATTGGTCCATCTTCATAGAACCACATATATTCTTGAATGAGCAGTAGATATTAGTTTCATGAGTAAAACAAGATATATGTATGTGATCATTGGTGATTTTAGAGAGAAAATATATACCAGATGCTCTTAATAAGTTATATGAATAAGGCCAACCAAATCGCGGTGGAGGAAGGCTAGTAATTTCTGTTGCATGAATGATTGTAAAATTGTTGAAATTGCCATGTAATGACAAGAGGTGTCCCCTACGTTTCCACCACATGTACTGACATGTTGTATGTAAGGTGTGCTAAGTGTGCGCTAGAGTACCTTGTGGGCAGACGATGGCATAGTATCTATATTTACTATTGCCATGACGAGTGTCATGGTTCCTTGCAAGTAACCTTCTTAGTCGGTTACCATTAATCATGGAAGAGCTTTTCAATAGAGATACCATACCAAATAGCAAAATTGATTGCTAATATAGAAGTGCAACCTTCTCACTGAAAATGACATAGGTAGTGTGCACCATTTCATTGGTCCACCTTCATAGAACCACATATATCCTTTAATGTGTAGTACATATATTATTTTGTACTATAGTTTAAGGAGTAAAACAAGCCATATGTATATGATTATTGGTTATGTTAGAGAGACAAAATGCTCTTAATAAATTGCCTATGCTAACTAAATTATGGTGAAGTAAGCTAAGTTACAATAAAACTACCATAGAGATACCAAATAATGTTGTAGTAGAGATATGTTACCCTTCCGTGTTGCTTTTTGATAGATTAGGGTTCATGAATGATTGTACAAGTGTTGGAGTCGCTGTATAACGACAAATGATGCCTCCTATGTACACGTGTGTACAGATAGGTTGCACGCAAGGCATATACTAATAGTGCTAGAGTAACTTTGTTAGTGTATGGTGGCGTAGTGTTCCTATATATGATTTATGACTACCATGACAACTGTCATGGTTCCTTACAACTAATTTTCTTCTTAGTCAGTTACAACTAGTCACGTAAAAGCTTTCAGTTTTTGATAAAAATAATTACAAAAAACTTAGCAGCTGAGATATAAGTATAAAATATTATTAGAGATATCATATCAGTTATCAGGTAGCAAAATTGATTGTTATTATAGAAGTGCAACCTTCTCACTGAAGATGACATAGCTGGTGTGCACCATTTCATTGATTCACCTTCATAGAACCACACATATCCTGAATGAGTAGTAGGTATATTATTTTCTGCTATAGTTTTAGGAGCAAAACAAGCTATATGTATGGGATCATTGGTTATTTTAGAGATAGAAAATGATCTTAACAAATTATCTATGACAACAAAATTATGGTGAAGTAAGCTAGGTCATGATAAAACCACCATAAAGATGCCAAATATCATTGTAGTAGAGATGTTGCCCTTTTGTTTTGCTTTTTAATAGATTAGGGTGCATGAATGATTGTACAAGTGCTGGAGTCACCGTATAGTGACAAATGATGCCTCCTACATACACATTGCGTGTACAGACAGGTTGCACGTAAGGCATATACTAAGAGTTCTAGAGTAACTTTGTCAATGAATGGTGGCATAGTGTACCTATGATTTATGACTGCCTTAACAAGTATCATGGTTCCTTCCAATTAATCTTCTTCTTAGTCAGTTACTAATTGTCGGTGTTTTGAGTAAACACCAATGAGTAAATTTATATGATTGCACGTCTGTCCCGGATGGTGTGTTAAAAAAGACACAAGGTTTATACTGGTTCAGGGCAGAATGTCCCTACGTCCAGTTTATGGCTGCTGCTCGTGTTATTTGCACCAAAAAGTTTGTAGTAGGGGTTACAAACTAGCGAGAGAGGGACGGGTCCCAAGTCTCTGATGGAAAAGTCGAATGGGTGCTAAGAGCCTGGTCGTTGCTCAACTATGTGTGATGTGATGCATGGTGTGTTCAATTGACTCCTCTCCTTAGTGGGGTGTCTTGCCTTCCCTTTTATAGACCAAGGAAAGTGAGGATTATAGATGGGAGAAAGAAGAAAAACCAGAGGCAAAGGAGGTCCTACCAAGATGCCAGGTCTTCCTTTTCCTCTGAGCGAGCCCCGCTGACACGGTAGACAGTGCCAGGGATAGCTCCATGCTGGGTGCATGTCCACTAATCTTGATAGGGCCACGCTAGGCCTCTGTCCACTGATGATGCCATGTTCTGGCCAGATCAGCATGTGGTCAAGTCCCATCCCACCCCGGCGGGTGGCGCGATGGACCGGGGTGCTGATCCACGACCCTACGGGGAGTAAAAGGCGTAGTGACCACATGTCTATTACTATAGACGATGTGAGTTTCCTCCTGGATTGTAGTGGTTGTCATGTGCTTCCGTTAGGATCCATGCCCGAGGGCAAATGGCGGCACCCACAACACTGCAAGACAAATGTCGGCGCCTACAACACTGTTTGGGCTCTGACACGCCTGGAAGGGCTTAAAGTGCCCATCTTGTCATATCCTGATGGTACTTTCCTACAAGCGTGCAGGGTATGATCCTTGGTATTGCGGTTGATTTGAGTGCCTTATCTTATCTGCATGCGTAGTTATGAAGGAGCAGCGCGCAGACATCAGGTGAGGCGGAGCTAGCCCCTGGATGTTGGGTGAGGTGGAGATAGCCCTCGGGCATCAGGTGAGGCAGAGTCTGCCCTCAGACATCGAGCGAGGTGAAGCCAGTCCCTAGACGTCAGGCAAGGCAAAGCCAACCCTCGGACATTGGGCGAGACAGAGCCACCCCTCGAGGGTCAAGCGAGGCGGAGCTAGCCCCTAGGCATCGGGCAAGGCAGAGTCTACCCCTAGACATTGGGTAAGGTGAAGCTAGCCCTTAGGGGTCGGGCGAGGCGGAGCCAGCCCCCAGGCATCGGGTGAGGTGGAGTCTGCCCCCAGACGTCGATCAAGGCGGAGCCAGCCCCCAGACATTGGGTGAGGCGGAGTCTCTCCTCAGACATCAGGCGAGGCAGAGCCAGCCCTTGGGAGTCATCTTGAGGCAGGGCCCATGGTCTCGGTGGACGGACAAGGAGCGACCTGGCAAGCGGTGTAGTCATGCTCTTGATCGCGCGAATGAATCAACACTGGTGATCATTAGCTCCTCTTTGGGTACCCTAATATTGGTTCCCGATAGTAGCCCCCGAGGCCCTAGGCAATTTGAGTAGAATTACCTAGGGGATTTTTTGACTTCCCAGTGGGTGCGCGTGAGTGCACCCTATGGGTGCAGCCCCAAGCCTACGGAGGAGTAGGATACTCCTTCGGAGGGTTTTTTGAAAGAGAGGATTCTAAGAGCCCTAGCCCTCTTATTGTCGCCCATGGCGTGCCCTAAAGATGGTGATTTTTTCTTCGTTGAGGTCAGACCCTTCGCGGGTATGGTCGTGAGATTTGGTGGTTTATTAGCCGGATAGCTCAATTGGGATCCTAGTATCCCGTTCGTGGGGATCCAGCTAGGGTCAGCTTGGCTGAGACTCGATCATGGGCTAGGACTCCGATGAAGCTTGTGTGCTTGAGTTTGGCCACTTGTGGGACCATCCTTTGTCGTAAGGGTGCCTTGGGACGGTCATTGAAACCATTGATGGGCTAGCCCTTGAACTCCTAGGCCCAGGCGGGTTGGAGAAATGCTTTTTGACCCATATCCCTTTTGCTGGTAAAGGTCCCAGTTCGCCTGGGGAGGTGAAACATCCAGCACTTCATCGGAGGGAAAGGATAGGGATTACATGCGCATATCCCATGATGTGACATGGTGGTAGATCATGGCAAGCACAGAGATCCAGGTGGACGGTTGCCTTCCTCGCATCCGTCACCCCAATAAAACCAAAGGGTTTGCCCCTAGGGTTTCGTACTTTGCCTCATTGCCTTCGCATCCGCAACCTTCATCACCAATCACTTAAGTTCCCTACACCCATGTCTTAGTCATCATCGAATTCGCATCCACCCACCCCAATCTTTGAATGGAGCTGTGGTGCAAATCTGATATCACCCTCCAGCACCTAGAGGGCCTCGTCTGCCGCGGTCTTCTTTGTGCGTGGACTGCCACCGAGGAGTGGCGGTTGTCTAGCGATGAGGACACGACATCACCACCCGATGGCTATGTTGTTTCATTCACATGCTTCCATGAGCATGGGTTCACCACCCCCGCCCATAGGTTCCTTTGAGGGCTGCTGCACTATTACAAGATAGAGCTGTAGCACCTTAACCCTAATGGGATCCAACACATGGCGGTGTTGGTTACCATGTGTGAGATATTCCAAGGGATTAGCCCCCACTTTGATCTGTGGCGGCACTTCTTTACCATCACCCTCTAGAAGAAGCGGGAGAAGAGGCAGGAGCTGGATATGCCGATGGGATGCGCCGACATCTAGCTTTAGAATAACCGGGTCAGTGACTACCCGGCAATGTGGCTGTCGACCTCCAACAAGGGGTGGCATTTGCATTGGTTTTACCTCAAGAACGATGTTGCTACCCCCTTGTCAGAGTCTACCGAACGCTTAATCAAAGAGGCCCTAGATTCATGGGGAAAGTGGGGTGTCCCGAAGAAGGATAAGAAGAGGATCCAGGCCCATCTCACCGCCGTCTGCTTCCTAAAGGAGAGGAGGCTGAAGGGGTCAGGAATCATCGGCACCTACCATGCGAGGAGGGTGGCACCACTAATGAGGCGCGCATTTCCCCTATACGCGATGGCGCTCGAGGCGTCATTCGAGGGGATGGAGCTTGCCGAGGAGATGGTGTCCCCGTCCAAAATCACGCAACGCATCAAGGAGGCGATGGAGCCTTCTCATTATAGTGTGGGCACCCCTCTTGAATTTGTGTACCCGGTGCTAGGGTAGCCTCCAATGTGGCCGAAACCAGGGTACATTGTCCTGGTAAGTGTTCTCTTCCTCGTGCCTTCTTCTTCAATTGAACTTCCGACCCCTTGATACTGACATTGTGATTGGAGGACCAGCCGAGGGACCTTATCCTCATGGATCTCCTAGCTCTATTGCTGAGGGATCCATCCGTGAGGGTGGCAAACCATGTCGAGGCTGAGCGGCAGAGGAAAGTGAAGGAGGACAAGAGGAAGAAGAAACAACATAAATTGCGTGCGTGGGAGCACGAGGAGGAAACCGATAGTGACGATGATGACAACGAGGTAGAAGATGATGTGGTTGTTGATGATTTCGAGCGTGATGGTCAGGAGAGTGTGGATATGTTGATAGGTATCCACTCGTCATTGTAGGGACCCTTCCTATTTCATGAGGGGGGGGAGTGAGTCTGTGAGGTCGGTGGAGACGGGTCAAACCGTCGGCCTATCCTTAGAACCAGTAGGGGTGGGTGGATTCGCTAATAGGCCTAAGGTGCCAGCGGAGGGATGTGGCCCCACCGCCATGCCTCAAGAGTCAGCAATAGTGGGCGGATTTGCCGCTGCGCCCGAGGTACCGATGGAGGGGGGTGGCTCCGCCGCCGCGCCCCAAGAGACAATAGGAGTGAGTGGGCCTGCCGTTGCATCTGAGGCACCAATGGAGGGGGTGGCTCTACTGCTGCACCCTAGGATGCAAGGGAGGTGAGCCCCTCTGCCCGAGAGCAGGGGGCGGGCTCAAAACAGCCCCGCCTTAATGAGGCAGAGCAAGGGCCTAGGGGGTTCATCCCCCAAACATATCCTCCGCCCAACAACACCGATGGAAGTCCTCAACTCCTCGATTTTCTCTATTTTTCTCTATTTTAGTGTGACTTATGCCATTTCTTTTCTTGCAGCATCTTGAGGTGGTGCAATCCTTTGTTAGTGGTGCCACAGAAGAGCGCTGCCCTTTGGGTCAGGCGGGAGCCATCGGCTATCGTCGCACCAGTCTTGGGTGGGCGCGGCACCACCAGCGTTGCTACCTCATCGGTGGCTCCTATGCCCTTGGTGGGACAGGCGGATGAGGGGACTCAATGGATGCCCTCGGAGGTCGCTACACAGCCGGTGATGGAGGGGATCCCACTGCCAGTGATAGGGCGAATGGAGCTGCCGATCGCACATGTGGCGTCGGCCGCAACAGATGTGACGCCACCTATCGTGGCCCTGCCGACACAGGTGGAGGTGGTAGCGGCTGCGATGGGCGGGCCATAGCCGGATGCCACCGTGGCGGCACCTAAGGTAGTGGTGCAATCCGCACCACTATCGGCCCAAGTGATGGCGCCCAACATAGGCCAGACGGAGGGGGACGCGGCTAGGGGCCCACGGATGTTGCGGCAGTGGCAGAGAGGATTGGCGGGGAGCCTCTCTTGGACCTAACTTTGGGGGGCAGCCCCTCGCCTATGCGATATGAGTCCCTACTTCGGTGGGTGAATCCGTAGGACTCATTATCGACACTCTTTGCCCTTGATGATGCTGCTGAGAGCATAGAGCAGGAGAGTCTCGACAAGGGGATTGCGGCCGTGCTAGAAGCCCTGAATCATGCCCAGGGCACCCTGCACGACATCGTCATTCCCATCGGTTAGATATTTACTTAATCTAGCCTCTCGCCCTCTTCTTTCTTCGTGTATTTTTGTGTTCTAACCCCTAACTTTTTTCAGTCTCTTATCGCTCACAGCCGGGAGAAATCCCAGTTCCTTCACAAGCATAATGAGGGCTGGGGCCACCTCATCGATGAGGCATGGTTGCACGGGGACGTGATTGCCCAGCTTCAACAGAGGGTGGCTAAGTTGACTCCCCTTGCTGAGGAGGTGGACAGTCTCCGGCTGTGGGAGGCCGAGGCCCATTAGGACGTGAAGGATGCCGAGAAGGCGTTCTAGGATCTATCGGTGAGGGCACGATAGGATGAGGAGGAGGCCACCAAAGTCTGAAAGGAGTGGGATGAGCTACTCCAAAGGGACGCCGAGGCCCACCAGCGGGTCCTCGACCTCCTGGCTAAGGTGGAGAAGGAGCGGGAGCTCAAGCTGGGAGCTGAGGAGAGGTCTGTGGCCCTACAGCAGAGGGTGAGCCTAGATGCCGAGGTGATTGCCTGGCTACATAAGGAGTGAGACGAGCTATGCCAGACTATGGACAGGCTTCACTTGGAGCGTGGCATGGCCCACAGGGAGCATGACTAGGCCGTTCGAGAGCACGGTGAGGCGCACCAGAGTTCGGCTCCCTCTAGGCCGAGCTCAGAACCATGATGACTCGAAGCATGGAGGCCAAGAGCATCTCTGCTGGGCTAGTCATGGAGCTTGCCAAGGCATGGAGGGGCCTATAGGCAGAGAGCGACGAGCATGATCTCCTGCACGTTGCCCTCAGAGTGGTCTACGACGACCTAGAGGTGGCATGGCCAGAGGGGACTAGCTCACTTGTGGCCCATGCCATAGATATCACGATGCGGGTGTGCCAGCTCGATAGGGAAGCCCTTTGCTCTAGGATCACCCAAGCCTTCGCCATCGCCCACTCTCATTATGTGAATAGTATTGACTTGGAGACAATGAGCCTTGGCTTCATGCCTGACTATGAAGCCTCCGAGCTGGATGAGATAGAGACGTTAGTGTCTCCTCTCATGCGGGACCTAGCGAATAAAGTTGAAGACATAGTTCTCCCTCAGAGGGGGTAGTTAGTCTTATAGGTCGGATGAAACACTTATTGTAATATGTGAACAAGCGCCGACCTTTATGTATCAAAAACAATTTCATAACTTTATTTTATTTAATTGAACTTGTTTTCTTCCCTTTTTATATGCGAAAGAAAGGCTCATTCTGACCCCTCTGTTCATTAAGACCATGGGGCCCGAGGTGTAAGAGGAAAAACTTTGATCATGCTGGTGAGCAAAGACACCATAGCCTCCGAGACATAGTTTTTTTGTAGTTCAACTAGACAAGCCTAGTTATTTGTTTCCGCAAACTTTGCTGCTAGGCTTAACATGAGGAAGAGGTCTGACGTGGCAACTGTTTCAGAAAAGGTGTATTTATACCCATACCAGCCCCCGAGTGAGATCCGACCCTTTGTCGTTGCTAGGGGTGGATGTCATTGAAAATCGAGGGGAGGATAGTGAAACTTTGGAGAATGCATCTCTTGTATTTGCATGTACCCTCTCCCTAGTATCTTAGCTATCATTTTGCGACCATGTGTTAGGTCTCCTTGCTAGTCCAACCTTCCTCGAGCCCCCGCGCTTGGCGGGGATTCGGTCAAGGGTCAGCATGTTTTTGTGACTGTTGCCCCATCCATGGTTTCCACAACTAGAGGGGTTGAGTTACCATTACTTGTCTTGGTGGCTCGAGTGATGTGCTCGGTGAGCTCGCTAACGGGCATGTTCAAGCGGAATCTGGCTCTGTTGCTTGCGACAGGGTTGACAAAGCCCTTGCATGGCATTCCATTGCTCCTTAACCCACCTTCCAATATATTCCCCCTCAATGGGGATTCTATGGGATCAGCTAGAGGCTAGGATCGAATGAGAAGGTTGAGATGACCTTGTTCGCTTCTAAATGGGACTAGCACAGGGTGCTAAGGCTCATCTGCTTTTCCCCCAGGCTTTTGTTTGACGCAAGGCGGCCTCAGGCCCTTCATGAGCCAGCCTTTGAACCACGGTCTCTTGATCTAGGAATGGGTGGCTTGAGCCCTTGAGCCCCTTGGGGTTTGATAGGTGTCAGCCATGTTTCATGCATCACCATGTCCTCAGTTTCTACAACCGAAGGGCCTAAGCTAATGGCACTTGCCTCGATGGCTCGAGTGTTGCGCTTAGTGAGCTCACTAACGGGCATGTTCAAGTGGAATTCGGGTCCATCATCCACTGACAGGGTTGGCAGAGCCCTCATATGGCATTCCACTACTTCTTAATCTGCCTCCAGACATATGCCTGAGCCATTCGATAGGCTCGGGTGGCCTATTGGCCTCTCCTCAATGGTGATTCTGTGGGCTTGACTCGAGGTTAGAATCGAACGAAAAAGTTCAAGATGTCCCTGTCCGCTTCTGAGCGGGGTCAGGCAAGGCCATTGGGGCTCATCTTGATTTTTCTCCCCTGGCTCTATTTGACATAAGACGGCCTCGAGCCCTTTGTGGGCCATCCTTCAAACCTTGGTCAGTTGCCGCTCATATCAAATGAGATGACTATCGCTTCATGAAGCGATGCGAAGCGTTGAGATGCAGCAATCGCATATGTGATGCTTGGATGTATGAGATAAGTGTAAGAATGATTATATAAAGAAATAGCGGGGGTCAGTAAGGTTACCTCGATGGCATGAGTGATGGATTCTAGGAGTTCTTACCGGATATGTCTGTGCAGGGGTCTGGGTCTGACATTCATGATAGAACTAGTGTAACCTGCATGAGCCTCCCATTCTTCCATATCTATCATTCGGCAATGGCCCAAGCCACTCTATCAATTTGGGCAACCTGATAGCCTCTCCTTGATGGGGATTCTGTAGGTAGGTCCCTCCAAATCCTTCTCAAGAAGGTGGAGGTTAAGGTTCGGAGTGCGGAGACAAGGACTTTGATCGCACTGGTGGATCAAAGATGTCATAGCCCCTGGGGCATAGGGTCCTAGCGGTCCAACCAGGCTTACTCAAAGTTTGCGTCCGCACACCTTACCTCTAGTTTTTTAAACATAAGGAGGGGTCGGGCAAAGAGAATGTCTAGCGAATAGATACCCTCATCAGCACCTGAGCAATTCCTGACCCTCTGTCATTGCTGGGGTTGGAGGCTAGGTAATGAAATTAATACGTAAAGTTAGTGAGTGAGGATGCTTATCTTTCGGTAGTGGTCCTGAGCCATTCGATCAACCTAGGCACCGGTTTTACCTCGATGGTAAGAGTGATGGGTTTAGAAATCCTCCCCCGGATATGAGCATGATCCTGCTTGCTCCCTATCCATTTCTCGTTACTGGCCAAGCCATCCAATCGACTCATGTTATCTATTGAGACAAGGTTTCCCTATAGAAATAGAGGATGACAATACCCCACGTAAAAATTTAGTTAGGCAGATAAGCCAAGCATCGAATTTGTGCAAAAATGGACGAGCTCTTCGTTATAGCAAACAACTTTTTAGCTCTTCTCCCTCTTTTTGTAAAAGAGGTTTTAGTGCATTCTGACCCTTCCCACAATTAAGGTCATAAGAGCTCAGAGTGCAGGTGAGCTAGCTCTAACCATGCTGGCGAGCAAAGGCGTCGTAGCCGCTGGGGCGTAGGTTTCCCATAGTCCCCCCAGTTTTACTCAGAGCCTGTTCCCGACAACCTAGCTCCTAGGACTTAACGTGAGAAAAGAGGGCAGGCACAGAGAATTTTTGTAGGATAAATGTACTCATATTAGTCCCCGAGTGAGGCCCAACCCCCTACTATTTGCTGGGATCAGATGTCGTGAAGGATCGGAGAGTTTTGATAATGAAACTGATAAGTAAAAAGTGTGCATTTATTAGGGGTAAAAGCGATATAGCTGATCGATGTTCCAGGCATTGGTGAAGACCTCGCCGTTGATGGTTTTCAGCTTGTAGGCGCTTGGCTGGAGTACCTCCGTGACCACGTATGGTCCCTCCCATAGTGGGGAGAGCTTGTGGTGGTCCTTGTTACTCTATACAAGGCGGAGGACCAGGTCCCCGATGTTGAAGGCTCGGCCCCGCACTCATCGGCTATGGTACCGTCGTAATGCCTATTGGTACTTGGCCAAGCGGAGGAGGGCAACATCATGTGCTTTGTTCAGCTGGTCCATGGCATCCTCATGGGATGCCTCAGCTCCCTATTTGTCATATGCTCTGATCCTTAATGCTCCATAGTCGACGTTGATTGGGTAGACGACCTCGGAACCATAGACCATGAAGAAGGGCGTGTAGCCGGTGGCTCGACTGGGGGTTGTCCTTAGGCTCTAGAGTACTGAAGGAAGTTCAGCGACCCAGCGCACGTCGAAATTGTTCAATAGGTTGAAGATCCTAGGCTTGAGGCCCTGTAGGACCATGCTATTTGCGCTCTCGACCTGCCCGTTCGTTCAGGGATGTGCAATGGTAGCCCAATCAACCCAGATGTGGTATTCATTGCAGAATCAAAGGAACTTCTTTCCAGTGAATTGCGTGCCATTGTCCGTGATGATGGAGTTTGGGACTCTAAAAAGATGGACGATGTCGAGGAAGAACAGCATGGCCTGCTCGAATTTGGTCATGGAGATCAGTTGAGCTTCTATCCACTTGGCAAACTTGTCTATGGTGACAAGCAAGTGGGTGTAGCCCTCGAGCACCTTTTTGAGTGGTCCAACTAGATCGAGTCCCTAGACTATGAACAACCAGGTGATGGGGATCATCTGGAGCGCTTGGGTCAGGTGCTTCTTCGGTGACCTCCTTCCTGAGGGCTGTGAGCTCTACAGAGGTGATGATTGCTATGGTGTGATTATAGCACTCAACCTCGCACTCGTAGGTGCACTAAAAGGAGGTGACGATGGTGATGATCCCACTTGGGCCTAGCATCTTTAGTATTAGGTAGGTGTAGTTAGGAATGGCCATGAACTTCACATAGCATGGTCGCCCTAGGATGGTGTGGTAGGTTCTGTGGAACCCAACCACTTCAAAGGTGAGGGTCTCTGTCCTATAGTTGGATGGACCCCCAAAGGTGATGAGTAGATCAAGCGGCCCAAGTGGCAAGGCCTGCTTTCCAAGCATGACACATGGAAAGGCACTCTGGTTGATTGGACACGTGCTCGGTCGATGCCCATGGCGTTGAGCGTCTCGGCATAAAGGATGTTAAGGCTGCTGCCCCCATCCATTAGTACCTTGGTGAGGCACTTCGTACCGATGATTGGGTCAACCATGAGTGGATATCTCCCCAATTGAGGGATGCTCTCTGGGTGGTCGGTCCGGTCGAAGGTTATGGCAGATTCTGACCACCGGAGGAAGGTGGGTGTGGCTAGTTCAGTCGCATAGACCTCGCGGCATGTGATCTTCTGGCGGTGCTTGGAGCCATAGGCATCTGGTCCTCCGAATATCATGAGGCAGCCCTCTGGTGTTGGAAAGCCATTGTCCTTCTCCTTGGCGTCGTCTGTGGTGGGGTTAGGGTCCTTTCAGTGCTCCCCTTTGTTGGAGCCTCTAGACAAGAACCGCCGCATGAGGCTGCAATCCTTGTACAGATGCTTGACTAGGAAAGCATGGTTTGGGCAAGCCCCTAAAGTAGTTTTTCGAAATGGTTTAGAGTGCCTTCCGTGGGCTTCCGACCACCTCTTCGGTCAGCGATGGCCATGAGCGATCCCTCATGCCGTTGCTTCTTGTTCTTCTCTTTGGGGGGGATGATTGGAGGTGCCTCCGTAGGCGTCCTCATCTTGCCTTACCTTGCCATCGAGGCAATCGAAGATGGCTCAAACCGCTTCTTCGCCCAAGGCATGGCTAGTGGCGATGTCCAGGAGTTCCTTGGTGGTTCATGGGCCCTTACGTCCTAGCTTGTGAACCAAAGACTCATAGATGGTCTCGAACAGGAAAGCTCCTATAACATCGGTGTCGGTGACGTTAGGGAGCTCATTGCATTGCTAGGAGAAGCACTAGATGTACCCATGGAGGGTTTCTCCTACCTTCTACCGATAGTTCTTGAGGTCCCATAGGTTTCTAGGGCGCTTGTATGTGCCCTGGAAGTTTCCCACGAAGATCTCATTCAGGTCCATCCAACTTCGTATTCTGTTGGACGAAAGGTGTTCCAACCAGGTTCTTGCCAAATCGGCCAAGAACAATGGAAGGTTGTGGATAATGAAGTCATCATTATCCGCACCACTGGCTTGGTAGGTAGCCGATAGTGTTCGAGCCATAGTCTGGGGTTTGTTTCCCCATAGTACTTTAGGATATTGGTTGGTGGTCGGTACCTTAGCGAGAAGGCATCGCTGAGGATGTGTCGGCTAAAGGCCTAAGGCCCTAGTAGGCAGGGGCTTAGGCTTCGGTACTCACTGCTATCATAGCGTCCGCAATGATGACGGTGATAGCCGTGTCTGGCTCCCTCTCTCGGATCATCATAGGCACATCTGCGGCCGTCGAGTGTGTTGCGCACGTCACGGTTACAGCCAAGACGCTGATGCACTAGGACCGCGGTGTGCTACCTACTTCCTTGTGGTTCCTGGTGGACCAATGCATCCCTATCGGGATGCTCTGAGGGTGTGCAGTGGCTAGCGTCGAGCTCACGTCATTGAGACAATGAGCTTTTGGCTTGCTGCCCCGCCATACGCTTGAGCAGTGTGCGAATCTCATGGTGGGCCTAATGATCCTCAGGCATCGTGGCCTCTAGAAGGCCATGGAGCAAGGCCACCACGACAGTGATGTTCTGGCTAGCCCAGGCAAAGTGAGGGAGGGCTTCATCATTAGTGATGATCCTCCGGTTCATGTCGTGGGCCATGGCACGGGCACGCCCACCATCTCCATGGTGCTCGATATCCTAATCGAGCTCCACGCATTCCTGCTCAAGCTAGAGTCGCGCTTCCTCGATCTCATGGTGTCGGGCTTTCAACTGGTCCATTGGCATGCGTGGCAGGGCCGATGTGTCCCTCTTAGCCTCGTCGTCGAGTCCATTTATTGGGGTAGCCTCCCCCTCGTGGACGCTTTTGACATGCCCCTCGAGGGTACCTGTCATGAAGCATTCACGAGAGGGGTGATGGCTTCCCCTGCTGGAGTTAGAGCTAGAGGGTAACTCTGGCTCCTCTAAAAGGAGGTCATGGAAAGATTCCACAACGTGTTCGATCACCCCCACAAATTCATCATTCGTTGGAGGTGGGACCATGCGTTGTGCCATAAGGTGGCTAATGGTCGCCGCGACATTGCGGGGACCAAACGGAAGCACTCTCGGGGCGCTCCGTATGTGGTGTTCCAGAGAGGGGTTCCCCTCTGGCGAGCCATGCCATGTTGTTGGCGTCAGATAAGGTGAGGTGGTGCAGGTCCTCCTTGGATGGCTAGGGTCTTAGGGAGACGCCGAGCTGGCGCTCAAGCCTCTCATAGTTGAGGTCGATGGAGGGGAGAGGTTAGATGGTGGCGTGAGCCAATGCCAACTCTCCTCCCACCGTGATGATGAAGTCTAGGTCCTCGAAGCGCACATGTGCACCTGGGACCCAGCTGATATCATGGTTAGACATCCAAGGCCCGATGTTAATGTCAGAACACGCGAAGACCCCTACCTAGCACGCCAACTGTCGGTGTTTTGAGTAAACACCAAAGAGTAAATTTGTATTATTGCGCATCTGGCCTGAATGTTATGCTAAAAAGACAATGTTTATATTGGTTTAGACAGAATTTTCCTACGTCCAGTTCATGGCTGCTGCTCGTGTTATTTGCACCGAAAAGTTCATAGTAGGGGTTACAATGGGCGAGAGAGGGACGGGTCCCAAGTCTCTGATGGAAAAGTCGAATGGGTGCTGAGAGCCTAGTCGTTGCTCAACTATGTGTGATGTGATGCATGGTGTGTTCAATTGAATCCTCTTCTTAGTGGGGTGTCCTACCTTCCCTTTTATAGACTAAGGGGAAATGGGGATTATAGATGGGAGAAAGAAGAAAAACCAGAGGCAAAGGAGGTCCTACCGAGATGCTGAGTCTTCCTTTTCCTCTGAGCGAGCCCCGCTGACATGGCAGACTGTGCCAGGGATAGCTCCATGCTAGGTGCATGTCCACAGATCCTGATAGGGCCACGCTAGGCGTCTGTCCGCTGATGATGCCATGTTCTGGCCAGATTAGCAAGTGGTCACGTCCCATCCTACCCCGGTGGGTGGCGCGACGGACCAGGGGGCTGATCCACAACCCTATGGGGAGCAAACAGCATAGTGACCACACACCCGTTACTGTAGACGATGCAAGTTTCCTCCTGGACTGTAGTGGTTGTCGTGTGCTTTCATCAGGATCCATGCCCGAGGGCAAATGACGGCGCCCACAACACTATAAGACAAATGTCGGCGCCTACAACACTGTTCGGGCTCTGACATGCCTGGAAGGGCTTAAAGCACCCGTCTTGTCATATCCTGATGGTACTTTCCTGCAGACGCACAGGGTATGGTCCTCGGTATTGCGGTTGACTTGAGTGCCCTATCTTATTTGCGCATGTAGTTATGAAGGAGCAGCGCATAGACATTGGGCGAGGCGGAGACAGCCCCTGGGTGTCGGGTGAGGTAGAGTCTGCCCTCAGACATTGGGCAAGGCGGAGCCAGTCCCTAGACGTCGAGCGAGGCGGAGCCACCCCTCGGGGGTCGGGCGAGGCGGAGTCTCCCGTCAGACGTCGGGCAAGGCAGAGCCAGCCCCCATGCATTGCGCGAGGCAGAGTCTGCCCCCGGATGTCGGGCGAGGCAGAGCCAGCCCACGGGGGTCGAGCGAGGCAGAGCCAGCCCCCGTGCGTTAGGCGAGGTGGAGTCTGCCCCCGGACATCGGGCGAGGCGGAGCCAGCCCCCGGACATCAGGCGAGGCAGAGCTAGCCCTCGGGGGTCAGGCAAGGCGGAGTCTCTCCTCAGACGTCGGGCGAGGCAGAGCCAGCCCTTAGGAGTCAGCTTGAGGCGGGGCCCATGGTCTCAGTGGACGGACGAGGAGTGACCTGGCAAGCGATGTAGTCGCGCTCTTGATTGCGTGGATGAATCAACACTGGTGGTCATTAGCTCCTCCTCTTTGGGTACCCTAATATTGGTCCCTGACACTAATAATCACGGAAAAGATTTTGGTTTTGGATAAAGATAATTACAAAAAAACTTAGCGGTGCAGATTTAAGTATAAAAATATTGTTAGAGATATCAGATTAGATAGCAAAATTGATTGTTAGTATAGAGTGCAACCTTCTCACTAAAGATGACATAGCTGGTGTGCACCATTTCATTGGTCTTCATAGAACCAGATATATCCTTTAATGAGTAGTAGATATATTGTTTTGTGCTATAGTTTCAGGAGTTAAACAAGCTATATGTATGTGATCATTGGTTACATTAGAGAGAATACCAAATGCTCGTAGGGCCTAATTGTTTTAGCTTTAACCTGGCTTCTGCTAGCCAAAACCCTAACTTTTGAGTCGGCTTTTTGTGTGTTGAGAATCTAAAATTTAATTACAAAAGCCGATAGCAAATAGCCAACAACCAGAAGCCAAATGCCAGAAAAGGCAACTTCTAATCCAAAAGCACAGAAGTGGTAGCTCAAACAAGCATACCTTTAGTAAGTTACCTAGGCCAACCAAATTTTGGATAAGATACTTACAAAAAGATGTACCAATGGATATTCAAATATAAAAAATATTGAAAGGTATGTTATCAGGTAGTAAAATTTGATTGTGTTTATATAAGGGTCATCTTCTCAATATAGATAACATAGCTAGAGTGCACCATTTCATTGGTCCATCTTCATATATAGAGCCATGTATATATATCCTCAAATGAGTAGTAGATATATTGCTTTATGCTATAGTTTCAAAAGTAAAACAAGCTATGTGTATGTGATTGTTGGTTATTTTAGACAGAGAATACCAAATGCTCGTAGGTGTTGATGGTCATTACGACAGGTTTTAGTGTTCATATGGATGAGGTGTTGTCCAATGTATTACATATGGAAGGGGATAGGGTTTTAGGGTTAGCTTTTTTATTGGATTACATGCATGCTTTTGGTGTTGTCCAGTGTATGGTCTGTCATGGTATATTCATATGCATGAGGTGGCACTAGTTATTTCCTGTTAATAATGGTCTTCTACCTGTGTGATGGTATATTCGTATGGATGGGGTTAGAGTTTTAAGGTTAGGGTTCATATGATTTTGTGCTTTGGCACTGCTCTTGTAGATATTTGTCTGAAGTTGAGCAGCTGGAATATTTACATGTAAAATAATTTGTGTTATGCACATGTAAAATAAGTAGTTTGTTAGTGTTGTCTAATATTTAGAGTGAACATAGGTAGTTAATAGTTTCAAATATATTCTTGAGACTAACCTCATAGTACCCCTAATTATTTAAATTTGGTAATAATAGATTTGATGATGAACTCTAGTCCTTTCATTTCTAGTTTCTGGCATGTGCTGATCATTCTAGCTTGTAGGTACAAGGAAAACTGAAGCAAACCATTCTTAGACAATATATTCAAGATAAGTTCCGTCCAAGATAGATGGTTTGGGTTATGTGTGTATTCTATTTGATTATTTTTGTTACCCCAAATACTTGGATTCCAATGATTTCAATGCACTGAGTGACAACATTTGTAGGTTTCTTGGACTTGTAACAATTAAATGCTAGGTTGTTCAGGAAGTAATGGTGTTTTTCATACCTCTCTTTGTTGTTTTTTATGAGGGCCTGTCTTTGTTGGTTGCGTCCTCATCTAAAAATTGAATGCTTCTTTTCACTTGAGAGTTGATATATATTAAGATGTATAGCTAATTATTTCTTTGCTTGGAGGGGACTGAAAATAGTTCATGGTTAAAGTCAGTTTTATTAGGTAGTACAACAGTATTAAGTATCTATTTCATGTTGGAGAAAGCCATTGTTCAACCAGTTGTTTAGCAACATTATAGAAAGCAACTGCAATATTAGAGAAACCAATTTAGCTGATGGTACTATAGATTGAACTTTTGCAATAGTACTGTATGTAGCTCCACTGAAAGAGTTGGGAACAATATATAGCAATATTAAGGATTTGATATAGGATTTTTTGGATAAACAAATAATGGGGATTGCATCGATAGCTTCAAAATATTAATAACGAAAAAAATTAAATGTCTAATATATAAGTAACTGCAGAAGAAGGAGAGGGGGTGACCTGTGATCTGGTAGTTTTTAACTTCAGTTGTATCCAAGTTAATATATGGTCATATATAGTTTTACTTTTGGGTTCTATATCTTGTATCTTGACAGATTTGTTTAGGAGTCACCACTTAGCTAGGGCTAAGAACCTATTATCTGAAGTTATTTTGTGGTATTATTTTTCTGTCTTTAAGCTATTGGATTTTCATTCACTTCTATGATTACATGCTTTTGGTGTTGTCCAGTGTATGGCCTGTGATGGTATATTCATATGCATGAGGTGTCACTAGTTATTTTCTGTTAACAATGGTCTTCTGCCTTTGTGATGATTTGTTGGTTATGGTTTTGTGATTTGACACCGCTCCAGTTCTCTCCTTCTAATGTGCATGCAAAAAAACGAGCCATTCCTTAGCATGTTTGTTACTATGTTAAACACATGTTTTTTTTTGTTACTGCACCGGTGAGTCCTACATCATGTTGTTGTTTTCATATATATGAGGCCACTAGTTATTTTGCAAATAGCCACATCTGCCGCTTTGTTCTTCTTTTATGTCTTGCATTAGATTTACTAAGTGTGTCAGTTAGCTTCAACCATGGTCTGCTCTAGTTGCTTACATTGCAACTTTTCTTGAATATGGATATGTGCTTGCTTGTTTCTGCTTGCATTGCTCGAGTGTTGGTTGTCAACTGCTGTGAGTCAGGATGATGAGGAAACTAAGGAATTTGAAGATGATGATTCTGATGATTTCAAAGAGGAGGATTCCGACCAAGAGGATGATGATGGCTTAAGTGATGTTCGCTGGATCAGAGGATCCTATTAGCGAGGGACGACATGAACGACCTCTTCGAGCAGAACTACAAGGACATGAAGTGCAAAGCACGTGGGAGGTTCGACAAGCTAACCAGATCGCTGCGGACTTCATAGCAGATAGGAAGTACTGCAAAGACAAGAAGGGTCTCGCAAGAAATGAAGCGACAATGGATGTGTGTTGGTTCTTTTGCGGCAAAATAGCCAACTATCGTCCAAGGCTCAGTTTGGTCCCTGAACTTTCAAAGTGTCCACTTTAGTCCTTAAACAATGGATTTGTAGGTCAATCTCGTCCATCCCCCTTCATGGCCCACCACGTGGCCAGTAGTAAATGTGAAATGACGTTCATGCCCCTTGCTCCCTCCTTTACCCTCCAACCAGGCTCACGATGTTTCCCTCTCCCCTGTTTCCTCCCTCTCGTCCCCATTTCCTCTCAATGTCTTGTTATTGTCTCCATCGGGTTGGAAGAGCCGTGAGATTGGCCGGCGGGTTTCCCCAGTTTCCTCTCTCCCATCTGCTTCCTCTGGTTTGTCTCCCCCATCTCGTCTTACCCTCTGGTTCGGTCGCTCCTTTGCGGAGGCCGCCGCCGCCGTCATGCCTGTGTCTGGTGTATCCATGGCACATGGATCCAGTGAGGGGAGAGGGAGAGGGAGAAGGTCAACGCCAAGAAGAGGAGTACCGTCGAATCCCAGGGCGTCGAGTTCTAGCGCTCATGAAGCTGCCCGCGTTGTGGAGGTGAGTACAAAGCTGTTGGGGATAGGGTTAATGAGTGGAATATGCTAAAATTTGATTGCAGTAGGGATTCATTTGATTTTTTATCAAAATTTGTCGATTGGTTGTAGCTTGAAACATTACTTAAAGAGCATTCCATGGGAGGAAATTGGGGGGAGGGAAACGTCGTGAGTTTATCAGTAAAGGAGGGAGCGAGGGGCAGGAACGTCATTTCGCATGTATGGTTGGCCACGTGACAAGCCATGAAGGGGGATGGACGAGATTGACCTGTAAATCCATTGTTTGAGGACAAAAAGTGGACACTTTTAAAGTTCAGGGACCAAACTGAGCCTTAGACGATAGTTTAGGGACGACAATGGCTATTTTGCCTTCTTTTGCCTCTACAAATGCAAGTAGTGACTAAATGATGTTGAAGGGGTCGTGTCTGAACCTTGGTAGTCTAGAAGGATGCATGGCTGGAACTTAGAACTTGTAGATGGCAGCTATATCATGCCATCTATTATTAACAGTCACTACTAATTTTTTACCCTATCACATCGCTTCGCCTTGCATCAAACGCAAATTTGATGCAATAGATAGCTGCTATTGCATCAGTTTTGCAAATCTGATGCAATAGGTGGTCATTATTGCATCGAGAAGGAACTGGATGCGATAGTAATTCATGTCGATGTAATAGGTATGATCTATCGCACCGATTTCAAACAAGAGATGCAATAGGTAGAAATAATTGCATTGGACAAATTTTGTTGCATTAGTATATATCAATTTTTGATGCAATACGAAAGAGGTATTGCACCGGTTTAGAGTATGAATGCAAATAGGAAGTACTATTGCATCGGATTGATAGTGCTAAACTCTGATGCAATAGGTGATTGCTATTGCATTATTTTAGTAGTGATTTGATGCAACAAATGATCAATATTGCATCAAAAGTTTTACGTTGCAAGACGCTACTAGGCTTGATCTTCTCTGTGTTACCCACAGGTAATAGTTGGAGCAACGGCCATGCCTTTTACTCATGCCATAATATTCCTTTGTTGAAGTCTCATGGAATTGCTTGGATCATGCCCATGGTTGCAATTGGAACAAAAAAAAGTAATACCATGACAATTGTAGTTTGCACATTATGTTGTACCATACCTGAAAGAACAAGATTTTGAGTGTGATATTTGTAATGTTCTATTTGTAACCAATCGTCACCCTAAAATAATTTCTCATGGCAAATAATAGATGATCCAACCAATCGTCACCCTAAAATAATTCTCATGGCAAATGAAAGATGATCCAAAAGCTTTGTGACACCACTCTAGACCACTTAAAGCTTGTTCTAATAAAGGTACAATCACAGGAATGGGTTACAAATTCGATCTTGATTGACGTTGTGATCATAGTCTGGCGATAGTCATGCACAAGCTCCAGATCCCTTGCCATCCCCTTCCTCGGAGTGACACCACTCTGCTCTGGCTGTAGCACCCATGAGTGCTTATCGCCCTATCTTGCCCATCCCCTCCCTGTCCGGGTGGTTCTTGCAGTTGTTGTGGTGCCAATGCCTATCGCGATTCAGAGTTGTCCTTCTCAGATATATTGGCCGACGTGGTGAGCACAAGGGTGGAATCAACAACGATTTAGTGAAACAGTGGGAGTCCATAATGAGCTGCCTGGATTGATTTCATTTGTTTTCACTGCACTAAACAAAAAAAACATGACAGCACATTCCCAATCTATGGCAGCCTCAATTAGAGAATGTATGATCAGTCCAAATAGCATGAAGATCAGTAGCTCACACAGATGCTATATTTTCCCTAGAATATAGGGCCAGAAAAGAACAAATTGATCAAAGTATCATTATACAGAGTACCTCTTATCTCATTTATCCTTTCCTTCCGCGTGATCCTCTTCATGGCAATCTCATTGTTCCTGCAGCTGGTTGAGATAGTACACTCAATATTTAATTACTTTGAAATTTAATATATATATTTTTTTTGCAACCCATATAGTTGCAGTACCAAGAACATCAAAGTGCCAAGTCCAGTTATTCGAAAACCACACCATACTGGAATTCTAAACATCATGTTCAGAGCAAAAGCAGCTCCAATTACTACAAAGAATAAGCCTACATTTTTAATATCCATAAAAGCTCATTTAAGTATTCAAATAATTGATTAGCCAATCCTTTTAACCACACCAGCAAGCATTAAATGTTACACTCAACTGTCTGATACATATAACTCAATTATCTAATACATATAATCATCATTCAAGTTGTTCATACATTAGATAGTTCAATGGTCAACAAATCTTAAGCTACATTCTAAATTCTAAAGGACTTGCAAAATAAAGTAAGCAAACCCAAGTTACAATGCTATAGTTCATAACATATAGGAAATAGAAGTTTAGTAATTGGTACTTCTAGTAGTTATCAGTTTTATTACAGAAAGTGACAAGCACCTATGTAAAGAGTGTAGTTACGAGTTTTATGTCCACCTAACAAAGATACATGAAACTTTAGTTGCTGCTGCGCCAACGTTAGGCAAAATTACTGAAAACACTCAATAGAGCAAAGAAAGATTAGAACAAGTAATAAATCTGCAACTTGTTTAAGTCATCATGGATTTGTGCTAAAATGGCAATATAAAATGCATTCGTGATGTGTGATATGTTCTTTGTGTTTTATTCATCAGCATAAATTGTCCTTACAACCATTAATAAATTTAATTACCAATGCATATAACATTTGGATTGTTTCAATTGAGTAGGAAGATGAACCTTGAACCTTTGAAGAGCGCTCAGACTCTTCGGAAGGATGAACTCGGACTCTTTGGAAGGATGGACTGAATCAAGAAATCTACAATGATAACAGACCTTTCATGATTTTTGCTAAGAGTCTATAGTTTAATTGTTTAGTTCTACAAGTCTAGAATGCAGTTCTGATGACCTTGCTATTACATTCTTGAACTATGAAGTTTTTTTATTTTATTATTGTACATATTGAATGTGGATGATCAAAGTTATTAATATCATTGCCCTTTTGTGCCATTGGATTTTGTAATGAATTTATGTGTCGTAAATCTTTATTATTCACTAAATAAAAACGGATGCAATATAAAATGGCAGCGAACCTAATGTCGATGCAATAGTTTGTGATGCATCGAACCTAATGTCGATGCAATAGTTTGTATTGCATCAAACCTAATATTGATGCTATAGTTTGAATTGCATCGAACCTAATATCGATGCAATATGTTGTATTGCACCGAACCTAATGTCGATGTAATATGGTCTATTGCACCGAACGTTGGCCGTTGCAATAGAAATTCTTATTGCATCAAATTTATTTGATGTATTACATCAACATGATTTTGATGCAATAACCTTTTCACATCTCTCTATTCGTGAAGCAAGAAACACCCATGGCCGATGCAATAGGGACCTTGCATCAAAACGATTTTGATGCAATAACCCTTTTTGCATCTCTCTATTTTGATGCAAGAGACAATGGATGGCCGATGCAATAGCGAACTCTCGCATCGGCCATAGCAAACCCATGCGACAAGGCTATTCACAACTAGAAACAGGGACTTTGCCGAGCGCTGCACTCGGCATAGGCCACTCGGAGAAAAAAAAGTCGGCAAAGCCTTCTTTGCCGAGTGTCATTTGTAGGGCACTCGGCAAAGCCTTTGTCGAGTGTCGACCGGACACTCGGCAAAGAAAAGTAGCCGTTAACCATGATGGTTGCTTTGCCGAGTGTCTCAAGGACGACACTCGGCAAAGAATTTATATAATTTTTTTCCTGAAATTGTTTGCCGAGTGTCGGCTCTCGGCAAAGAATTTTTTATTTTTTTAAAAAAAAGTCTCTTTGCCGAGTGCCGTGGCCTGACACTCGGCAAATCCTTCCCCTTTGCCGAGTGCCCTGGCCTGACACTCGGCAAATCCTTCCCCTTTGCCGAGTGCCGTGGCCTGCCACTCGGCAAAGAGCCCAGCTTTGCCGAGTGTCCTTGCAATTACACTCGGCAAAGCTGGAAAATCTGGTGTTTTCCTCCAGTTTTTGCCAGCTTTGCCGAGTGCAGTGGCCATTGCACTCGGCAAAGAGGCCTTTGCCGAGTGTGACACTCGGCAAAGCGTCTATAATTGCCTATTTTTTTCTTGTTTTTACATTCCAACACTTCCATCACACATTCAAACAGAAAATTTCACAGATATTCATCACATTCTTCAAATCCATGACATTCATCACTTACATATCACAAACACCATTTAGAAGTCACAAACATAAGTGTCTGAATATATCACATCAAAATTCACAAGTTCAAAAGTTGTTCATCATCTAACATCCAGTTTATTACCACAATTCCATGAACATGGACAAGTTCAAACTCATTACCAAATACGCCTTTGATCGGGCGGTGACCGATACGGATCCTGAGGATTAGGCGGATTATTGGAACCCGCCAACTGAGGCTGCACAAAGGAGTATATATTCTATGTGTTAGACATGTACTTGGCTAGCTAATTAGAAATTACTTGCATGTAAGAGACTGCAATTAACTTTCATACTCACAGGTGTAGGTCCATCCCAGGGTGAGGCTGTAGGTGGAGGTGGTTGAGCGAGCAGCTCAGGTGGCAAAGCAAGACCCGTATGTTGCCCAAGGCTTTGAAGAAAGGCCGTGATGCTCGACAATCGAGTCTCATAGGTCTCCGTGATGCCCGTCAACCTACTCTCATAGTTCTGACGCTGGGACATCAGCTGCGCCTGAAGCTCTTGACGCTGCCGAGCTTCTTCTTTGAGCCGGGCCTACAACATTTCACTCCAATGTTTCAGTAATGCATAGCTAATTACGGTGTGTAAAAGTCAATATACGATGAGTCAAACTGAAATTACCTCGAGGACATCGACCCGCTGCTGTGCAACGGTCGGCCGTGTGCGTATGGCCGGGCTCTCGCTCATGCTCTGGGCTTGGATCGTGGAGAGGTCGGGGACAGCGGTCGAGTTGATTGTGCCATCGGCAATCCACATGTGGCCGTGCTTCTTCCCTCCTCCCAACCTCATGACAAGCTCCGTATCAATCTCCTGCGTGCACAGGTCGAAGTCTAGCCCATGGACTGACCTTGCCGCCGATGTGTACTCGCTGATGCGGGTGTGGACGCTCGGGTTCGTGTACTCCTAGGACCCGTCCTCCAGGCTGAAGGAGACGTCAGACGTCGCCTTTCCCTTGTGGGACATGCACCATGCAAGGAAGTCCAAGCACTCCTGGCCTTGATGTGCCGCCCTCTACGAGAAAGACATCAAGAAGATTAGAAATCAGTCATAATTGAGCATCAGAATAGATAAATGAATTCGTGTACCCATGTGTCTCTGTATCCGGCGAGGTTGCGGCTGCCTTGATGGTGTGCTGGTCCTTGCATCTCCAAACGCCGTTCCCTTGCAGCGTTGTGCGTCGAGGCATACCCCTCTGTAAACCAGTTGTCCACAATCTTCTCCCATGCCTCGGGATACGATCTGCACCACCAGGGAATCATCTGCATGTCATCCGGTAATTGACATATAAGATGATCGAATTAAACCTACTTATTCTCAAAACAAATCAATCTGGATGTTCTCATGTACCTCAATGTACTGCTCCCGGGTCAGGTCCATGGTTCCGGCGTCGGCCTTTTTGACCCTCTGTCCAAGCTTCGACCCATAGTAGGTGACAACGGCCTGGATCTTCACCTCGTGAATCATGTTGACGACGAGCTTTTTGTAGGCTTTGGTCGCCACCTGATCCTTCCTGCCCTCAAATCCCTCCTCGCATTTGAAATAAGCCTGCAGACAAACATGATGTTTGTATGGATATTTTTTAAAGAAAAAGTTCAATGAAAGAAGCAATGCTATGCGAGGAGACTTACCCAGAACTCCCCAATGACCCATGTTGCCTTGTTGGGGTACGGCTCCGTATCAGCGGCGATGGCGTAGTGGTCAAACGGACAGGCTGCCAACGTGTTGTTCTTGTACGTGACGACGCCGGGGTAGTGTTGCCTGCACAGAAGACCCAGGATGCCATTGGGGGCTCGTGCACCAGCATCGGACACAACCACCCAGTTCCTGCACATGTGATTAAGAAAAATTAGTAGTTCATCTTTGTTTGAACTTATCATATAAAGTAGGGGCAAATAAAATATCAAGTTTACTTACTTTTGCCCTTCATGGCGAATCACTGGGCGGTGGTGAGGAAGCGGAAAAGCAGGGAGGCTCGCGGGACCTCGCAGGTACACCCTCGGAGCAGAGGAAGAGGAATCCATGCCTCCCACCAATGCCTCCTGCTCGTCGAAGGATGCCTCCTCCTCGTTGCCCTCGGGGGGCGTCTGCGAAACCTCCTCCTCCTCCTACTCCTCCTCATGCGCCCTCTCCACGGGCGTCACCGGCTCCGCCTCCTCTGACACCTAGAGATGTGCCGGGGGCCTCCTGCTCCTCGGGTTCCTCCTCCTCCTCGTGTCCGACCCCTCAGCCTCCTCCCCCGCTTGGTAAAGTGACTTGACGGGCCTATGACGCCCACCCGCCATCTTTGTTGAATCACCTAAAAAAAGAAAAGTATTACATGTATTAGAAATAATATTCATGCTTAAAAAACACTTAATTAGAAATAGATGCAAAATGATAATCAACTTTAGTATTACATTTATTAGAAATAATCATCATTATTTGGATTAGCTAGATCATAGGTCTCATCATCGCAATCAACATTGTCCAAATCATCAACACTAATTAAAGGAGGAATGTTGTCTTCATTGTCATTGCCTAAACGTAATCGCTCAAGCATTTGTAGGTCATCCACATTTTGGACCTCATCTCTAGCATCCTCATCATCAACCCTTTCATTGTCTACTTTCATTTCTATCGCTTCAGTTAAGTCTATCACAAAGCTTCCTTGTAGCCCCTCTTCTTGAAAGAACTCTTCCTCATATGTGCTTGGATTGAAGTTATAATCTTCATTGTTTGGGGCAGGTAGTTTACCATGTGGTGGTACCTTGTGCACAATAGCCCAACCCTTAAGCTCTTTGTCTTGGCATGCGTATGGCATATAATACACCTGGTAGGCCTGTTGAGCCACAATATAGACATCTTTTCCTGGGTAGATGAAATCTGGTTGAATCTCCACTAGCCCAAGATTAGGGGTCCGTCTCGTTGCTCCAGGATCAAACCAGTGGCATTTGAATATGACAGGATTAAGAGCTTTGGAACCATGAAATGAAAGTTCATAGATTTCCTCAATTCTTCCATAATATTGGACCTCATTAGTGCCTGGTGTTAAAACTCCGCTATTTGTGGTGTTTCAATTGGGCCGACTCTGCTCGTAGCATGTTGTTTGAAAGCGATATCCATTCACATCGTAGCCGTTAAATGACTTGACCCTAATGGCATAGCCGTTTGCAACCTGTCTTAACTCGTCACTTATAGTAACATTAGTTTGGGCCTTCCATTTGAACCAAGAAATGAAATCGGGCCTCCCTGGTCCCGCACCCTTTGAAAGAAGGGTATCAGTTTCCTATGGGGTTGGATCCCTTCATCCTTGCCAGGTTTGATGAGTGAATTCCCTGTACCAAAGAGAAATAAGGGGTTTGGATGCGAAATAGTGTGACGGCGTATCGAAACAAGAGGGTTGAGAACTTACCCAATGAACGGCTGCACCTCGACAAGGTTGGTCAACACATACAGCATGATACTACGCCACTCTTCATTTTTCAATTGCTTAGTGGTTGATGCACTTGCATTTCCGAGCTGCCCTTGGAAAAGGCTGAGCTTCGATTCATTTTTGCCAGCATTGTAACGAGGGGGTGGATTATGCACGCTAGGAAGGAGGTTCGGTTTGTAGTATTTCTGTGTGAAGGTTCCCACCTCCTCCCTAACGGTTTCCTCTGCAATGGAAGCCTCAATTTTAGCCTTATTTCTACATTTTGTTCAAACAGTCTTCAGACATCTCTCGATTGGATAGCACCACCGGGCCTGCATGGGCCCCCCCATATGTGCCTCATAGGGGAGGTGCACAATCAAATGCTGCATTGGCAAGAAGAAGCCAGGTGGAAAGATCTTCTCTAACTTACAGACCAACACAGGTGCCGTTTTTTCCAAATCATGAACGACAAACCGGTCAAGCTCCTTTGCACAAAGCTGGCGAAAGAAATAGCTCAACTCTGCAAGCACTTGCCATATATGATCAGGGACATAGCCTTGAACCATTGCTGGAAGAAGCCGCTCAATCCAGATGTAGAAGTCATGACTCTTCATCCCATTGACTCGTAGAGTACCTAAGTTGACTCCCCTCAGATTCGCTGCATACCCATCAAGGAACATTAGCGTTTGGATCCATTGAAGTACTTCCCTCCTTTGATCCCTGGTCAAGATGAAATTGACCTTAGGCCGCCTCCATGTCTTGTTGCCTCTAGGAGGCTGCATCTTTTGCTTTGGTCTATCACATAACGTTGCCAGGTCCACTCTAGCCTTAGTGTTGTCCTTAGACTTTTTAGTGTCCATGAGTGTTCCCCAAAGTGCCTCGGCGACATTCTTCTCGGTGTGCATTACATCGATGTTATGTGGCAGAAGAAGGTCATCGAAATAGGGGAGCCTCATCAAGCCTGACTTATGTGTCCATATATGTTGCTCACCATATCCCACAAACCCACCATCTGGAGCGAACACGAGAGCATCTATCTGTGAATGAACCTCGGCACCAGTCATCATCCATGGTGGAGGGTCTGTCACTACGACACCTTTTGTAAAGTTCTTGATGTCTTGTCTGAATGGATGCTCAGAAGGGAGGAATTGCCGATGTGCGTCGAACGATGAATACTTGCCACCCTTCCATAACCAGATGAACCTTAAAGCTTCCTTGCATACTGGGCATGGGAACTTCCCGTGAACACACCAACCGCTGAATAACCCATATGTCAGGAAGTCATGCATGGAGTACTAGTACCAAATGTGCATTTTGAAGCTTGTCTTTATAGCTCTGTCGTATGTCCATACCCCTACCTCCCAAGCATGGATCAATTCATCAATCACCGGCTCCATGAACACACCCATATTACTCCCCGGGTGTTCAGGAATTATCAACGACAAGAATATGTTATGTTGTTCAAACGAGACACCAGGGGGGGGGGAGATTAAGGGGGATAACGAACACGGGCCAACATGTGTATGGGGCAGCCATCATTCCATAAGGATTGAACCCGTCTGTTGCCAACGCAACACGTACATTACGAGCCTCTCCAGCTTTTTCACGATATATGTCATCGAAGTGTTTCCATGCTTCACCATCGGCTGGATGCACCATCTTCTCTGGACTGTACCATTTTCCATTTTTGTGCCATGTCATCTATGTCGCGGATTCCTCGTTCATGAATAGCCGTTGGATCCTCGATAGGAACGAAAGACGCCGTACGATCTTCACTAGGACTGTTGTCTGACTCTTCTGACCATCACCAGAGTCTATCTCTAGGTACCTAGACGATTCACACTTTGGACAGTACTTTGCGTCCACATGTTCTTT
Organism: Miscanthus floridulus; assembly: GCF_019320115.1. NCBI lineage: Eukaryota > Viridiplantae > Streptophyta > Magnoliopsida > Poales > Poaceae > Miscanthus > Miscanthus floridulus. The sequence continues at coordinate 141,285,048 of NC_089582.1, forward strand.
CCAGAATAGGACGCACCCCTTCGGACAAGCATGTATCTGCTCATACGGCATCTTAAGTGCCCGAAGGAGCTTCTGTGAATCATACATGCTCTTTGGTAGAATGTGGCCCTCCAGAAGCAGGGTGCCAATCACGATCAACATCTTATCTAAGCCGTCTCGACTGATGTTTAACTCGGACTTCAACGCCATCAAGCGTCCAATGGCGTCAAGTTCAGACACCAAGGACCGATCGTAAAGGGGCTTTTGAGCAGAGTTCATCATCTCGTAGAAAGCCTTTATGGCTGCCTCCTTCCCCTCCTTCTTGTGTTCGTCAACACCGAGTGCTTGGTGAACATCATCTAACAAGTCTGGTACACCGGCATCATCATCAAAAGCTTCGACGCGTGGTCTCACCACCTCCTCTCTCGTACGATGGGCTTCACCATGGTAGATCCACCGGGTGTAGCCCGGCATATATCCATTCTTCACAAGATGTTTACCCATGTCGACCATGTTTATCCTTCTCCTGTTTGCACATTTGGAGCAGGGACATGGCTCTAGCAGATGTGATGATGAAGCCTTGCCAAATGCCTTGTTCAAAAAAGCCTCGGTCTTGCGAAACCATTCATCTGTGTACTCCATGTGACTTTTCCAGCCCGTGTACATCCATTGACGGTCATCCATCCTCTAAAATGCCAGCGAGTAATGCAACCATCAACTACATCTACACGACTTTCATACTGTCTAATAGGTGAGGATAGGTCCTAATCCCACCCGCGGATGCGTAGATGAGGTTAGTTACCATGGTCTGCTCCTATCCTAGACATAATTTTGGCAGCACCTCCCCGTTGTTCTCCCGATACACGTCCTGGCAGGGAGAGTGTGTATCCGAAGAACAACGGGGAGGTAATGCCGAAACCCTATCTCGGATTGGAGCGGACCATGGAAACTAAACTCATCTACGCATCCGCGGGCTGTCCAAATAATGTGGACAATCTAAAAAAGATACAGCCGTAGATATACAAAGATATGCATACCACCAATCGTATCTCTTTCGGACGGGAGACGCCTAACTTGGTTACGCGATCTACGACCAAGGTACGCAAAAGAGGGGTTATACCTAGGGTGTCGGTGGAGTCAGGCTAGCGGGGCGGTGGCGAGTCGGTGCAGTGGCGAGGCGACGCGGTGCAGGCAGACCCGCAACGCCGAGGAAGATGATCGGTGTAGCCAAGGCGCTCTGGCTCCGCTCAGACAGTTCCTTCACCTGCATGAAAAACAAATAGATTTTGGTCAATTCTAAATTTTGGCAGCACCTCCCCTGCACGGGGAGGTTTCCAAAACCTGCAAAAAACAACGGCACGAAGGCTGACAATCACAACGGCTCGAAGGCCAACAATCACAACGGCTCAAAGGCCGACAATCACAATGGCACATCATTATACCTTGGCGGCAGAGGCGTCGACGAGACGGGAACACGGGGAAGATGGCGTCAGGAACGGAACGGGAAGGCAACCTCCTTCCTCCTTCCTCTCCTTCCTCCTTCCTCTCCCCCTTCTTCCTCCTTCTGCACCGGTCGTTTGGTGGGGCGTGGCGGGGCGGGGAGCGGTGGGGCAGCGGCCGGCAGGGCTGGGTGCGGCGCTCTTCGCCGGTCGCGGCGGCGGGAAGCGGGGCCAGACGCGGCGCGACGCAAATCGGCGGCGGGGAGGGTCGGGGCGGGGCTTGATGCCGGCGTCGGGGCAGCGCACGCATGTGGAGATGTCCTGGTTTATAAGCACCGTACGTGACAACTTGCACGAAACTTTTTCAAATTTTTACCATAGGCTCCACATGCTATATAACGATGCATCCACAAGTTTTGTGATTTTCTGAATTCGTTTGAATTTTATACAATTTAAAAACACTTTGGACGCAACTTTGTCCTCATGTTTCGTTAACTAGATGTGAAAAATATCCCGCAAGTTCCTGGATACGGCCTCAAAACACACTCACTAGCGTGACAATCATTTTTTGAATGATTAGATTTCATTATTCGATGCACTTGCAGTTCAAACTTGCTTTTTACGAAATAAATCAACAAAACAAAAATAATTCTAAAAATATAGTAAAAAGTCACAAAATTCAACCAAATTTTAACATGTACTTTAAAGCACTGTATAAACCCTAAAGAAAAAATCTGGGAGCAAAAATAATAAAAAAAATTCTTTACCGAGTGCCAGACCTGGCACTCGACAAAGGGGGTCTTTGCCGACTGCCAGAGATAGGGCACTCGGCAAAGAAAATAAACAAAAAATTAAAAAAACCTTTGTCGAGTGCTAGAGACAGGGCACTCGGCAAAGAAAATAAACAAAAATAAAATAAAAACATTTGCCGAGTGCCAGAGCCAGGGCACTTGGCAAAGAAAATAAACAAAAAAAAATAAAAAAATATTTGCCGAGTGCCAGAGACAGGGCACTCGGCAAAGAAAATAAACAAAAAATTTAAAAAAATTTAAAAAATTTGTTGCCGAGTGTCTGACGGCGACCACTCGGCAAAGCCTAACGGTGGGTGGCCGCCGTCACCTCGGTTAGCCTTTGCCGAGTGTTTAGCTTTGCCGAGAGCCTGACACTCGGCAAAGGGAGGCTTTGCCGAGTGCTATACTTTGCCGAGTGCCTGGCACTCGGCAAAGATGGATATGCCGAGTGTTTGTCTTTGCCGAGTGCGGCACTCGGCAAAGTCCATCTTTGCCGAGTGCCCGATATTTGGCACCCGACAAAGTAGGAAACACTCGGCAAAGCCCCTGTTTCCCGTAGTGATTGCATCGGCTCGCATCAGACGTGAAATTGATGTGATACCAAGCTATTGCATCAATTTTGGCCCTATTACATCAAAAATTTGCCGGTGCAACAGGGTCAAAAATTAGTAGTGTGTTTATCTGGAACTTGTAGATGGCAGCTATATATGACGCTGTCTATTAACTGTTTACTTATTATCTATGTATATGTCTCTAGAATGGTGTATGTTTCTATGTGTGTGTTTGGAATGGTGTATGTTTCTGGAATGGTGTATGATGTCTGGAACGAATGAATCTAATAGGGGCTATGCCAAAACTCAACAATAGAAGCGGCTTTGGTTTACCAACCGTCTCTTTAAAACTTATTTGTTGAGATGGCTCTAGATCTCAGCCGTCTCTAGAAATATATTTGTAGAGGCGGCTATCATTTCAGCCGTCTCTCCATATCCAATTATTAGAGACGGTCGGGCACCCGCCTCTACAAAATCACATCCCAGCCACCTCTACAGTAAAAAGATCTGTAGCAGTGGCACTGTGTGTCTTCCTGCTTGAAGACATGCCTGTGAGATGCCTGCGCGGCTGCACCACACAATATAATTAATCAGGATGAGATAAGGCCAGCATTCCGGCAACAACACACTTCGAAGGTGTTGTAATAAACTCATCATTCTTTCTTGGGCTGCAATGATCAGTAGTGCAAGTTCGTAGTACTATGCCCTGCAGCCCATGGCGTGGTGCGTGCGGACAGCACGGAAACAAAAGCCATGGCTGTGGGCGCTTTTCTCTCTCTGCCTACGTATAGTTGCAAAGCGAGCGAGATTCTAGGCACGAGCGAGGCATATATATATCCATGCAGGGCGACGCGAAAGGTAATAAAACGTGCGCAGGCTTGCTCGTGCTTTTACGTAAAGAACTCTCTCTCGCGCACGGCACAGCTGCAAAAGGCCATTTCTATCCATCCATCTTTTACGACGGTCAAGGCAGGCATCGCCATGTTACTTCAAGTTACTAGAACCAGGCTAGAACGCAATGCATGCGTGCATCTAGGCGACGTGGCCCGTTTGAGCACGGTCACTCATGTTCGTGACTAGCTTGGACTGGACTTTGGAGATAGATATACGCACGTGTGGCTCAAAACTTTATATTCCCGCATCCTCGCAAAGGATCAATATGATCGATGCACGCATATATGTAATTGTGTGGCCAATGATCGTTGGAGACACTGTTGATGCGACGATAGATCGACAGGGCTGCTGCCATGTGCTATATATACAGACATGCATATGTGTGTTTTTTTCTCGATCACGCAAAATGTTTGCTCGTCTTTATATTAAGATAAAGAAAAAGTTTAATATAACATACCTTAGCGGCATCCTAGGAGTGAGAAGAATTGTACATAGATGCTCAGACTGATCGACATGCATATGTGTGTGACCACTGGCCGAGCTATACGTCGGCTAACCTGGGTCATGGCCCCCCTTGCCTGCAGCTGGCCCTACCGGGCGTGACCGGAGCGGCAGTGCCCGACTCCCGTCCCACAGCTGACATCCCCGCACTCGCTTCGCTCTGGCTTCTCGGCTGCCAGCTGCTGCGCTCTCCAAACTGCAATTCGTAGTGCTGCGCAGCGCAAGCCGTAAGGGCTTCCTGGCCACCCGTCACGGCTCATGAGCTCAAGTGTAGGCAGGCACCAGCTAGTAGATGTTTTTACCTTTTTATTACTCCATGCTTCTGAACCTCAAGAGCTGCTGTCTTTTCCCTAACTTTCCGGTTCATATGATTTTCTATTATTATATAGACAATGACAAGCGTGCAATTTTTTTACAAAAGAGAAATCTATTTACGATTTTTTTCAAAAGGAAACAGACAATCTAAATGTGGAGCATGGGCAACCTCCAGTTCTTACTCCCTTAATTCTATTAAGACACTTTATAATTATCTAACACTCGTTCACATTTTAATTAGTGTTAGGCAAATTGCCCCCCCCCCTACGTTTAGAGCGTGTTTAGTTGCCCAAATTTGGGAATTTGGGCTACTGTAGCACTTTCGTTTTTATTTGGCAAATAGTGTTTAATCGTGGACTAATTAGGCTCAAAACGTTTGTCTCGCAATTTCCAACCAAACTGTGCAATTAGTTTTTTTTCGTCTACATTTAATGCTCCATGCATGTATCGCAAGATTCGATGTGATGGGTACTGTAGCACTTTTTTGAATTTTGGGTGGGAACTAAACACGCTCTTAGCTTCTAGCTCCGCCACTGTGTGTGACAGTGCTAACTGGATGCAAAACCTCATGCATGTGACATCGACTTCCTTTCAATATAGGGCTATAGGTGACTTGCATCAGTGACTACTCACTAGCTACTCCATGCATGCAAACATGTCCAACGACGATACGAGTCCACAATAAGGAAAATGGATAGAAGAGCTGCGAGAGGCCAAGTTTATTGTTTTGCCCGTTTTATTTTATCACGTGTGCGCGTGCATGCAACTTGCCTCCAAGCTCGGGTAGTAAGACGTGTTATATATATATATATATATATATATATATATATATATATATATATATATATATATAGCAAATGCACCCGACCGTGAGAGCGAGCGGCAAGTGAGAGACGTACCGGCCCGGACCAGACTCCACGCATACCGCACAATAGCTGGTACTTGCATTAACAAACTCCACGTTCGTACACGCAAAAATTAGATGGAGGCAACCAACCATGTGATGCCACATCACAGGTTAACCCACCAACCAGGAAGCATACATGCAGGAAATCTTTTCTTGATTCGAAACAAAAAAAAAAGGCTCCGTTCGGCTTACCCCATGTTCGGCTTGTTTTTTAAGCCGGAACAATATTTTTCTCTCACAATAATTCAGCCAGAATAGTGTTTTCAACCAGTTTCAGCCAAGATTCAGACCAGCGAACAGGGCCAAAATGCTCAGGCTCGTTGCATTCCTATTGGGTAGGCCAGTTGCGACTGCTCTATACGGCTAGTTGCAGCATCGTTTGTATATCAGTTGCAACTCATCCCTTGAACCGATTGCAACTTCCGTATACAACTTGCAACCTTTGTGATAGGCCAGTTCCATTCCGGTTGGGTAGGCCAGTTGCAACTGCCCTGAACAGCTGGTTGCAGCTCCGTTTATATATCAGTCCCAACTTAGCCCGTCAGCCAATTGCAACTTCAGTCGTACATAAATTGCAACTCTGGTGGTAGACCAGTTGCGACTCGTGTGATAGGCCAGTTGCATTCCGTACAACGAGTGCACAGACCCTCTCTAACCCTACGGTCCACGCGCCAGCGCACGCTCGCAGGACCCTCCCCATATTTTCCTGCTAAACCTGCACTCATGCATGCAAAATTAAATGGACACAACCAACCACGTGATGCCACTTCACAGGTCAACCCACCCACCAGGAAGCATGCATGGATGGAATCTTTTCTTGATTCGATTCAAAAAAATGTGATATCTCCTAAACCACAGATCCGTTTTTGAATCCGTTTGAAGTAGGTTCTTCGAAAAAATATGCTTAACAAAATGAGATCCATGGAGGCTATATTTGTTAAAAAATAAAGTATGTAATTGCATCTAAGTTGTACAATGAGTTGTAAGTCAACACAATTACAACTTGATTGTAGCCTATTTAGCAGAAACATTTTCAATGAACTCATGTACAGTAAACAAGCAAGCAAGCAGGTAGCAGAAACATTTTCAATGAACTATGTCAGGTTGGCTCAGCAGCTCACGTTCCTTCATTCCTTGTGCACCGGACGACGCTGGCACGAAATTGCTTGTAAAGCTGCTTGCTCATAGGCAGATGTTTGGGTTGGGTGTGGGTGTGCTCAGAAGAAATTTTGCCGCGGGGAGTAAGGAAAATGTGTCAATGGTAGTTCTATTTCCACACCACAAATCATTGAGCCATCCTCAAGGACTTCACGTACAAATTATGCATAGGGTGAGAGAAAAGAGAAAAAAAGAACTTCACTGAAAGGAAAAAAAGAAAAAACTAAAAACTAAAATAGAGACACGCACACACGGGAGTTGCTTACAGCAAATAACACTACTGGGAATGCATGTGGTGAGTCTCGGCAGGCAGGCCAGGCATCACACGCATTTGCATCGATCAAACATGCGATCGAGCAGGGAATCTGTCTGATCTCTATGATCAGTACAACTCCAACACCAGGCAGTACTTGTACACGACCGTGAATCCGTGGATGAACCGATGAACAAAACTAAACGAGAGCCAGACCAGTGGCAAGCATCCAAGAAGCGCATGCTAGCTCTGCCTGCTACCATGCATGCACGTACCAACTGAGCTTTGTGCGTTGCGTGCCGATGGGTCCTGCATAGGCCAGTTGGAATATGGTTGGGTAGGCCAGTTGCGAGTGCCGTGGACGGCTGGTTGCAACTCTGTTTGTATACCATTTGCAACTTAGACCATCAGCCGATTGCAACTTCCGTCTTACATAAATTGCAACTCTGGTGGTAGACCGGTTGCGACTCGTGTGACAAGCCAGTTGCAGGCCGGTTGGGTAGGCCAGTTGCAACTCCACTGGACGGCTGGTTGCAGCTCCGTTTGTAAACCAGTTGCTACATAGTTGCAACCCAGTTGCTACATAGTTGCAATCATTAACGCACAGAGGTGCAACTCGTTGTAAAAATAATAAAATATATCAATATTGGATCTAGTTTTGTTAAGCACATTTTTTGAGTAAGATGCAGCAAACGGTTTGTTAAGCGGGGTTACGGTTTAGGAGAAAATTTATTTCAAAGAATCAAAAAATTATTCCATCCATGCATGTATGCTGGTTGCTAGTTGTATTTGTTGCACCTGGCTAACCATGAGCGGTGAGAAGTAGCAAATTAGCTATTGGTTGTCTCAGGTGCATACATACTGGTTGGTTCGCTCTGACTCGCTTACCGGCATGGGTGCATTCTGTAAAGAGCCTATTACTACATAGTTGTACATATAACCAGTTACTACACAGTTGCAACCCAATTGCTACTCTAGTTACACTCAGATATGATACCAACTCTGAATTGCAACTGAATCTGGTTATGAAGATCAGATGCAAAAGGTACACAATGTTATAACTAGTTGCAACTCGGTAGTATACAGAGTTGCAATCAGTAACACACAGAGATGTAACTCGTTGTAAAAATAATAAAATATATCCATATTGGATCTAGTTTTGTTAAGCACATTTTTTGAGTAAGATGCAGCAAACGGTTTGTTAATTGGGGTTACGGTTTAAGAGAAAATTTATTTCAAAGAATCTAACCCACAAAAGATTCCATCCACGCATGCATGCAGTCTGGGATTTGTATACAACGTGGTTGTGCATGATAGGTGGATGATACAAATTAACTAGGACGCACGCATGACATTTTTGGGGTGACAGTTCGCATGCAGGAGGCGCGATTCGGCCGGTTGCACGGACTAGGCGCATCGGTTGACCTGGGTGAATTCTGTGCACAGAATACACCCAGGTGCAATATAGCAAAACAATATATATATATATATATATATATATATATATATATATATATATATATATATATATATATATATATATATATATATAGGGAGAGGCTATTCAGTAGCCAGCTACAGAATAAGTTATTCTGTAGCCACCTCCATTTACCATAATTTTATATACTAATTTACGATAATGTCAATATATATTTACTATAGTTGGGTTACTATAACACATAGGGATATTTACCATAACGTTATAGTAAACCACTTAGTAAGGAGTTACTATAACCTCATAAATTAACATAGTAATTATAGTAACTCAAGGTGGCTACAAAATATGTTATTTTATAGCCAGCTATAGAGTAGTTGTTCTATATATATATATATATATATATATATATATATATATATATATATATATATATATATATATATATATATATATATATATATATATATATATATATATATCATGTAGCTGGCTATAAAATAACTTATTCTGTAGCCACTTTGAGTTACGATAATTACTATGTTAATTTACGAGATTACAATAACTCCTTACTAAGTGGTTTACTATAATATTATGGTAAATATCCCCATGTGTTATAGTAACCCAACTATCGTAAATATGTATTGATATTATCGTAAATTAGTATATAAAATTATCGTAAATAGAGGTGGCTAAAGAAAAACTTATTTTGTTGTTGGCTACTGAATAATATATATATATACACTCCATCCGTTCTAAATTATAGTTCATTTGATTTTTTTTTTACCATAAGTTTAACTACTCATCTTATTCAAAAAAAATTATGCCAATATAGTCAAATTTAAGTCATTTTGGAAGAGCTCTCGTTAATAAATCAAGCTGTAAAAAAAATAATATTTTACATAAATTTTTAAACAAGACGAGCAGTCAAACTTAAGGTAAAAAAATAGAACGGATTTAGTAATATATATAACTCGCGTACTGCTGGTCTGGTCTGCTGCATTGTAGTTTCCACACAGTCCGGCCGCCATAGCTAGCCCTTGTTTAGTTCTCAACTTTGGTACTATATAAAAAGAAGATTTTCCGTCACATTAAATTTATAGTACATGCATAGAATACTAAAAGTAGATGAAATTAAAAACTAATTGTACAGTTTGGTTGTACTTTGCGAGACGAATATTTTGAGCCTAATTAGTCAACGCTTGGACAATTATTACCAAATACAAATGAAATACAACAATAGAAAATCTGACACTATGCAAACTTTGCACATCCAAATTCCAGCCAACTAAACGCGCCACTAGCTAGCTAGCTGCACTGTACGTGATCTATACTCCTAGGTTCCTTTCCGGCCAACTAAACGCGCCCCTAGCTAGCTAGCTGCACTGTACGTGATCTATACTCCTAGGTTCCTACGAAGCACTACGGCCGAGACACGTACGAGAGGTGCAAACAAAACGTAACGTACTACAACAAGGTAGCAGTAATAATATGTACGTACTCCTATACATCTTTATTTCAACAAGACGTAGTGAGTGTAGGAGTACTTGGAAAACGAGACCCAGACGAATCCTGCTGCAGCTAGTAGTAGCCTGCAATGATCTTTTCAGAACTCTGATGTACGATCGACCACTAGAGAGGGACGCGCGCGCGCATAGCTGCCGTCCCCGCCCGCTCCCTTCGATTCTACTACAACGTGCGCCATCTGAAAGGTTTTTCGATTGGCACGGAGGGGGAGACAGGGCACCGGCCAGCAGGACGGACAGCAGTGCGTTTGTCACAGCCTGCACGGCATATATGGCTCGTCGAAGAAAGGAAACATGCATCAACACGGCTAGCTTTAGCATCAGCGCCATGTCTCCCCCTCACTCACAAACTCAACACATGCAACAATCCATGGTCTAAACTCTAAACTCATATCTAGAGCTCTTTCAATATAGAACTATATAGAAACATTGTAATACTGAACTGCATGGCCCCGTTGAACATCTAGGAGTACATAATTGCCACAAGAGCCACGACGAGACGACGACGACCTCTTGGTGAACACTGAGGTGACTGGCCGGCCACTTGTTGGATGGTCGACAGGGGCCCGTTGTTTAGGGATCCCGAAAAGGAGAAGGGAAAAATAGTAGTATGCCTTTGCAAGTTGCAGCGCTTGCAGCTGCCAGCACCAGCAGCTTGACATGAGAGCTGATGCCTGATGCCTGATGCACTCGATCGAGACACGAGTATTCTCGTTTATATATATATATATATATATATATATATGTGTGTGTGTGTGTGTGAGTGATGAGGCTAAAATGCACCTGGGTGCATTCTGTGCAGCAAATGCACCCAACCGTGAGCGCGAGCGGCGATCGAGAGACGTACCGGCCCGGACCAGACTTCACGCGTACCGCACAGCAGCTGGTCCTCGCATTAACAAACTCCATGTTCGTGCATACAAAAAATAGATGGAGGCAACCAACCATGTGATGCCACATCACAGGTTAACCCACCAACCAGGAAGCATGTATACCGGAAATCTTTTCTTAATTCGAAACGAAAAAAATGCGATATCTCATAAACGACAGATCCGATTTTAAATCTGTTCGAAATAGGTTGTTGGAAAAAATATGCTTAACAAAACGAGATCCATGAAGGCTATGGCCCCGTTCGCTTGGAGGAATTTTGGAGGAATCCGCAGAAAGCTGGATGAATCTAGAGGAATTTGTGGGAGGAAAACACTGTTCCGGATGAAAAAAGAAGCGAATCAAGCCATGTTTAAGGGCACGCCAACGGGTTTTTTTTAAAGTATGTAGTTGCATCTGTGTTATAACGTGAGTTGCAAGCACAACTACAACATAATTGCATCTTGGTTGTAGCCTAAGTAGCACTGCTTGCAACTAGTTATAACCTGGTGTAACACGGTTACTTCTAGTTGCAATTAGTCACTATTCTGTTGCAACACAATTACTACATTGATTGCAACCAGATACGCTTGCAACTCCTACTAAATAGTGAGCAGATGCAACCAGATATAATTGCAACTTGACGTGATTATAGTGAGCAGATGCAAATAATACACCGAGTTATAACTAGTTGCAACTCTATAGTAGACAGAGTTGCAATCGCTAGTACATAGATATGCAACTCGTTTAAAAGATTAAAAAAATATACACATATTAGATCTAGTTTTGCTAAGCATATTTTTCTAAGTACAACACAACAAACGGTATGTCAATCAGGGTTACGGTTTTGGAGAAAAATTGTTCCAAAAATTCGAACCAACCAAAGATTTCATGCATGCATGCCGGCTGTTTTTTGTTGCACGTGGCTAACCTAGTTGTTTTCTTGTTGGTACTAGATTCATTGGTCTGGATCATCACCATTGCCATGGCAATCAGAGCGCCCTGGCGTACAAAGTCAACAACGTCTGATGTAAGAGGCTCCAGCAAGGAGATGGTTTCACTCAATCCTATTCAAGCACAGGGGATTCCAACAGCTAGAGCTACACCATAACGGACATGACGATTGTATGTTTCTGAAGGCAGGGACACGATTCTGGGTGTCTGCTCAGGCTCATTGCATTCATGTTGGGTAGTCAGTTGCGACTGCTCTAGACGGCTGGTTGCATCATCGTTGATATACCAGTTGCAACTCATCCCTTGAATCGATTGCAACTTCTATCATACACAAATTGCAACCTTGGTGATAGGCCAGTGACATTCCGGTTGGGTAGGCCAGTTGCAACTACCCTGGACGGCTGGTCGTAGCTCCGTTTCTATACCAATTCCACTCAGCCCGTCAGCCGATTGTAACTTCAGTCGTACACAAATTGCAACTCTAGTGGTAGACCAGTTGCGACTCGTGTGGTAGGCCAGTTGCATTCCGTGCACAGATCCTCTCTAACCCTGCGGTCCACACGCCAGCACACGCCCGCAGGATCCTCCCACATTTTCCTGCCAAGCCTGCGCTCGTGCATGCAAAATTAAATGGACACAACCAACCACGTGATGCCACCTCACTAGTCAACCCACCCACTAGGAAGCATGCATGGATGGAATCTTTTCTTGATTCGATTCTAAAAAATGTGATATCTCCTAAACCACTGATCTGTTTTTGAATCGGTTTGAAGTAGGTTCTTCGAAAAAAACATGCTTAACAAAATGAGATCCATGAAGGCTATATTTGTTATTTTTTTAAAGTATGTAATTACAACTAAGTTGTACAATGAGTTGCAAGCACGTCTGCAACACAATTGCAAATTAGCTATTGGTTGTCTCGGGTGCATGCATGCTGGTTGGTTAGGACTCGTGCGATAGGCCAGTTGCATTCTGGTTGGGTAGGCCAGTTGCGACTACACTGGTCGGCTGGTTGTAGCACCGTTTATATACCAGTTGCATCTCATTCCTTCAAACGATTGCAACTTTCGTCGTACACAAATTGCAACTTGGTGGTAGGCCAGTTGCATTTCGATTGGGTAGGCCAGTTGCAACTGCCCTGAACGGCTGGTTGCAGCTCTGTTTGTATACCAGTTCCAACTCAGCCTGTCAGCCGATTGCAACTTCAGTCGTACACAAATTGCAACTCTGGTGGTAGACCAGTTGCGACTCGTGTGGTAAGCCAGTTGCATTCCGTGCAACGAGTGCACAGACCCCCTCTAACCCTGTGGTCCACACGCCAGCGCACGCCCGCAGGAGACTCCCCACATTTTTTTGCCAAACCTGCGCTTGTGCATGCAAAATTAAATGGACACAACCAACTGACGCACTTAACTGATTGCAACTAGAGCCAATTGCAATTGGGATCATTTACTGATTACAACCAAAGCACTAGGCCAGTTGCAACTAGAGCTAATTGCAACAAGGGCACTTATCTGATTGCAACTGGTGCCAGTTGCAACCGGGGCCCATAACTGCTTGCCTCTGTTCCAGATAAAAAAAACTCCTCTGTTCCAGCAGTGCAAGGGGCAACCATGAAACTACAGAGTCCTTCCATTCCACCAAGCAAGAGCCTAACCTGCACGGAGCCAAAACTACTACCACCACCATCATCAGTCTGTGACTACTACGAGGGATAACAGTAACTGCACACTGGCGACGACATTCTCAGATGGAGGTGGAATCTTGCACGAACTGTGTCGGGTCTGTCGCGCGCTTCCGTTCAGATGCCTGATTAGTGGGTTAGTTGGGCCGGTTGCCCAAACAAGACGTGTTGGTTGGCCTAGGTGCAATCTGTCACCCAGGTGCAATATAGCAAAACGGTATATATATATAATATATAGGGAGAGTATATTCAGTAGCCAGCTACAAAATAAGTTATTCTGTAGTCATCTTTATTTACGATAATTTATATACTAATTTACGATAATATCAATACATATTTACGATAGTTGGGTTACTATAACACATGGGAATATTTACTATAACGTTATAGTAAATCACTTAGTAAGGAGTTACTATAATCTCGTAAATTAATATAGTAATTATCGTAACTCAAAGTGGCTATAGAATAAGTTATTTTATAGCCAGCTACATGGTAGTAGTTATATATATAGGGAGAGTATATTCAGTAGCTAGCTACAAAATAAGTTATATATATATATTAGTTGGCTATTAATACATATTATATCAGTAATATTTGGTCACAAAATTTCTTAAAGCAAGATGGCTGTAACACTTTCGTCAAAAAAAAGATGGCTGTAACATTACAACTCACTTCTTTATTTCTCTCCCCTCTTATCCCACCTCCACCTCAACACAACTACGATGTGGCACCTTTTACACTTCACTTATTAGTTCACCTTAAAGCCCTTGGACAACCACATTATGTCAGCGTACAGTATAAGTTGCTCGATCCGACCCCATCCTGTCTATTAGTACGGCAAAGTATGTGGTGAAAATAATAGATTATGTGGAAACATGAAAATCAATTAAAAAACATGTTTTGGTCATTCATATTTTTTTTTAAAAAAAATAGTATATCCATGCATAGTGAACACTACAAATATGAACTCATGTGCAAAAATGGGAAGAGTCAAACTTGAAAAAAATCATATGAAAATGACAAATTTTAGATGTATGTGCACACTAGAAAACAAAATCCTAGAGATTTTGTCTTTTAGTGCACACATGCACTTGAAACTGTTATTTTAGTACGATTTTTTAAAAATGAGATTGCACTACAACTTTAATATAAGAGTACATGTTTGTATATATACTATGGATGTGCAAATTTTTGATTTTTTAAAAACTCTAAAATATGTTTTTTTAATATATATATATATATATTTTTTCCAAATTTCCACAGAGAATGTAGTCTCTACCATGTATTTTACCTAGCAGTAGTGTGTGCGCCTTTGTATCACTAGCTAGTGGAGTGGTATGTCGGCTTGGAATCAGCAACGTATATATGCAACTATGGGAGCAGACAGTATGGAGCGAAATCCAGACACCACTAGCGGCAGAGATCTTTTGCTAGCCAGAAAGCCCTACAGTAGGTAGCAAGCTAGCCTGGAAGGAATTCCCAGTGCCGGATCGATCAAGAGCAAAAGCCCAAATACAGTACCGCCGAATAATGTCGCCTCGCCTCGCAACACCGTCAACATGCATAGTCACTTTCTGTACGCACGTAGCTGACAAGATCGACGTGTGTACACAAAGGTATATACACCAGTTATAGCACAGGACATACAGATCTTGGCATCTTGGATGGCCGGGACCATTGTAAATGCATCCTATATGTAGGCTATATATAGCAGTACTATAGAGCAAACATGTTCGTACGTCATAAAGGGACGTACATTTTACACTGTATAGTTACATAGAACTATCTATCTTGTTGAATCTAATTGGATTAAGCCTAACTTTATTTTAATTAAGTTCTAAGACCCATAGTAAATGCTAGCTAAATAAAAGATTAATCCTGTATTGAAAATAGACTAGAGATCGGCTCGGCTTAAATAGGTGAGTATTGTCTACCACTGTTGTGAGGTTAAGAAAGGTGAAAGGCTAGCCACCGTGCATGCACCAAATCATGATGTGCATGGGCTATAGGGTTCGTTCAACTGGCCAGGCCACGACATTAGTGGTGTGGCGGCAATTACAAACTTCAAATTGAGCGAGGAACTACAAAACAAGGGGTGAAAGAAGAGAGTTAAGGTTGAGGGACAATCATGAAAGCAAGAAGCGTTGAAGCGAGTGGCAGAAGAAGAGAAGTGTGAGTGAAGGATCACGAACCGAGGGTAGAGGGAGAAATTTCCGTCCCTTTAATGTTAGGTAGTAGTATACATAGATATAGATATTTCCTATGTTGCAAATAGGTATATGTTTCTAGAGTGCTCCCTCCGTCCCAAAAAAAGGTTATATTTCTTGATATTTGTAGAAGTCAAACAATTTTAAATTTGACCAAATCAATAAAAAAATACTAACGTTTATGATACTAAATGATCATCATTAGATTAATCACCCAAAATATATTTTATAATAAACTTATATAGAGACATAAATATTGTACCATTTTCTATAAATTTAGTTAAAATTAAGAAGATTTACTAAATGATCATCATTAGATTAATCACCCAAAATATATTTTATAATAAACTTATACAGAGACATAAATATTGTACCATTTTCTATAAATTTAGTTAAAATTAAGAAGATTTGTCTTTTTTGACCGAGAGAATATATATATTTAATTTCTCTAGCTAGGTGCAGAACTGGCACAGACGACACAGGAACAACAACGCGCCCTGTCAACGCGTGACAGACAACAAATCGTCATGCAGCAGAGGACAAACGCACTAAAAAACCTGACCGGCGGCTACGCTCACGGTGTCCTTGAACGTACATAGTGCTGGCCTACTAGGACGCATGCCGCCGCAGCGCCATGCGCCCATACTGCGACATGCAGGCAGGCAGCGACCGAGGCCGGCCGGGCCGGTGCGCCGTGCGCGCTGCCGCTGCGTGTGTGCCCATGCTAGCTAGCTATAGCTGCTGCCGCCGGCCGCGCTTGCGCACGTCGCGGAAACAGCCAAACCGCGCAGAGGGCCTCGCACGCAAAACCATACACATGCATGCGGCGGGTTCCGGGCTGCCGAGTGCCGCCTGCCGATCCAGTGCAGCGGAGCCAGAGCGACGACGCGCGCACGTCGCGAACGGCGAACCACCTCGGGATCGAGCCAAAAACCGCACGGCCGGGGGGACACGTGAAAGCGTACGCGTCAGCGGCGGGCGCAGCGCGCGCACGTTGGATCGAACACGGAAAGCCCGAAACGGCCAAACCCGCCGCGGAAAACGTACGTGGCCATGCAGGAGGGCAAATCGCACTGCCGCCGCGCGGGGGCACGTAGAAACGTACGCGTGCGCGGCGCGGAAGCGGCCGGGGACGGGCGGACGACCGCGAGGAGAGGGGAAGGCGTAGGCGCCCATGCTGCTGGGCCGCTGATGGGGCCGCCGTTGCCTTGCCGGCGCGACCGAACGGGATCGTACCGGGCGGCGGGGTTCCCTTTTCTTCCCTGGACGGTGGCGCGGGCGGGGCCGCTCCATCCGCGCGCGCCCGTTGGTTGGCTGGTCCTGGTTGCTTCGCCGGGCGGGCGGAAAGCGAGCACTGTGGACGGGTTGGCGCGGCGCGGGGGTCTCGCTTTTGTTGCCGTGGCCTGAGGCTGCGTACCACTGCTCCACCTGACTGGCGGCGGGCCCACCGAGGCGGGGAAGCAGGCCGGATCCGCGACCGGCGAGGGCCCCGCCTGGCCGTCTCTGGGAAGTGAAAGCGAAACCAAAGCAGACGAGACGAGACGAGACGAGCCAGCAGCCCCCGTGTTGCCGGTGTTGCTGCCGCCGGCCGCTCTCTGCCCGCCCACAGACAGGGTCGTGGGGGGCCCGGGCCGGCGAGCCACCTCGCGAGTCGCGCCGCCGTGGGTCCGCTTACGCTCGCAACGACTTTAACTGACACATTTATGCATGGCCCTATCGAGGTTATGAATCAGTATTTGACACTGTAGCATTTTTCGTTTGTATTTAACAATTATTGTCTAATCATGACATAACTAGGCTCAAAAGATTCGTCTCGTAATTTACAATCAAACTGTATAATTAGTTATTTTTTATTTACATTTAATACTCTATGCATGTGTCCAAAGATTTGATGTGATTGAGAGAGAGTGAAAAAACTTGCAATCTAAACCAGGCCTACAAAACAAACTGCCACATTTAAGAGGCTACGGACGAACTGAGCGCGTGTTTAGTTCCAGGAAGTTGGAATTTGGGGCTACTGTAGCACTTTCGTTTTTATTTGGCAATTAGTGTTCAATCATGGACTAATTAGGCTTAAAATGTTCGTCTCGTAATTTTCCACCAAACTGTGCAATTAGTTTTTTTCGTCTACATTTAATGCTCCATGCACGGGCCGCAAACATTCGATGTGATAGGTACTGTAGCACTTTTTGGGAATTTAGGGTGAAACTAAACAAGGCGTGAGGGGGAGAGATTCGGGCAGAATGGGAAATGCAGATGGAGCAGTGCTGCAGTAGTAGCGTATTGCGGCTGTGTTTGGCTGACGGCTCCGGCCGAAACTGTTTGGTTCGAAGAGAAAAATACTGTAGATTCTAGTCGATAAGCCGCCTAATAAGTTTAAGCGAACAAGGCGTCACCGAACAAGGGCAGAATGCTCTTAGAGCATCTCCGAGAGTACTAAAACAATCTCTCAATCTAGATTTTTTTAGCAAAATAGGTAAAAAAAACTATCTCCAATAGCTCCCAATCTCGACTCCTCATCTTTTGGAAATCGCAAAAACCAAGCCCTCCACGTGCATTTATCCACGCGACTCCGCGTCCGTGTATCCTCCTGGAGAGAAGCCTCCACCCTGACGTACTCGGTGAAGGCGAATGTTGGCGACGTGGACGCCATGTAGCCATACAAGGAGATGGCCTCACTATAGGTGATCATGGTGGTCGGGAGCACGTGCGGGTCGGCGACGATGTCCTCGCCGTCCATCCTGTCGTTGGTGAGGATCATCCCGGCACCACCCGCGTCAAGCATGGCCATCCCCTTGGTGACCTGAGAGACTTCACAGGCAAGACGGTCCGGGAGCTCCGGGTCAGAGGCAGAGGCGAAGAAGAAGCCTCCGCGCCGTCGATGTTGCGGGTCGTCGTCCTAGAGATCGTGCACTGCCCAGCCGTGTAGGAGCTCCGGGTCACCATGACCGCGCTCGAGTCGCTCGCCTTCAACGTCTCCGCCGGCCTGCTCGGCTTCTCCTTCCTCCGAGTCTGGATGGCGAGGTGCTAGCCTTGGAGGTGCGCGGCCCTCGCCATGCTCGCCCACATCTCGTCGGGGCGCACTCACCATCATCGTGCGTGCTGTCGTGGTGCGCTTGTCCTCGTTGCGGCGACAGCCGGGATGCTGCTCCAAACATGCGACGTCGAAGGGGTCGCGCGACCGTACATGACGTGCAAAAAAAAAGATTGCGGCAAAAAAAAGCTTTGTGGGGTCAATATTTGATTTATTGGAAGTGATTTATAGGATACTCTTGGAGATGGACTTCTCTGTTTCTTCTAATATCTTTTTGGGAGTTGAAAAACATGAAATTTTTGGCAGAAACTTTTAGGATACTCTTAGAGATGCTCTTAGAGGATTTCTTTGTGTTTTTCCTTTTGACCTATACTTTTCTAATTTTCAAAATACATACTCTTTATTTCTAAAATAAACATACATCTCGTTTTCTAAGAAATCAAACCTTTCAAAATTTGATCAAATATATACATAAATATACTAATATTTACAATGTATATGTCGGCATGAAATTTCGTCCTATGCCGAGGGCACACAAGCAAGCCAGAAGGGTCTGCTCGATGGAGCTGTAGATCCGCCTAGCTTCAACGCAGGGGGTGGTTGATCCTGCGTACTCCTCCCAAGACGTGCCAGTCAATTTGACCCTGTAATTGACAAGGAGAGAAAGCTAATCAGTAATTTAAGACAGAGCATGCCGATGTTGCCAGACAGTCCCGAATGTGCGGCTCTGAGAGCTGATATGAAAGGAGATCGACTAAATAATCGATTCTAGTATATTCATGAGAAAAAATCAGTTAAAGCTCGTGGGGTTGTGTAAGAAAAATTAGTTATCATTCAGGATGAATATCGTTATTTAAACAAATATTAGTCAATGGCAATAAGATATCAGCAATGATCAGTTTATGCTAAGCCAATGACTGCAAGTAATAGAATCTCTTTTATATAAAGAAGCAGCTCATCACCATTTAACTATTTAAGAAAGATAAATCAAATGAACATATTAGATCTCATCTATCGCTATGACCAGTGGGGTATGAGGCAGAATCATGCATGCCGTAGAAACAACAAATAGATTTGACGACCCTAACTCATTACTAATATAAGTGGGACATGAGACAGAATCATGCAGGCCATAATACAATAATAAGATCATGGGGCTAACACATCTTTCAACCTATCTTTACTTTAATGGTCTCGTGACGTGAACTGCATATGTGAAAGCACTCGATATCGGCTAAAACAGCCGATTTAGGCATAGCGCACAATTAAGGTCATGCCCTATCAGAAACAAATCTATCAAGTAACGATCCTCACTCCACGGTGCTAATAGTGGGGTGTGAGACAGAATCACACAGGCCATGATAACGGGCAGTACGTGGAACGGTTTTCATTAGCCAATAGATCTATTCAAGACAAAACATGCCTTAACCGCATACTATGCACGATCAAGATTGATATAAAACAGCCGATAAAACATAACTCATCGTTTAAGATGCAGATTAGATCAGTTTAGATTAACAAACGATGGGTTAAATAGGATATAAGGCCGATCTAGATCAATCCCAATCGGGCGAAGTGATATTGCTGTAATTGAATAAATAATGAAAGCAATTAGCAATATCGGTAACTTAATAAATCTATCTAAAGGACGCCACCCTTATATAGAGCCGATAACTTGACCTTAATCTAGTTCGAGCAGTGAAGGTCTATCGGATCGATGCAGCCGTACTTGAACTAAATAAGAGTCGATAACTAGCTTGTACCAGAGTCGCAGTGGAGGTCGACCGGATCGATGTAGCCATACGAACAGAAGTATAAGCCATGATGGTACTTATAGACAAGCCTGAGGTCGACCGAACCGATGTAGCCCTACTCACTAAAGAACTCGCCGAGATCTACTCTACTCCTACTCCTAAGGGGTGGCCGGAGCCAAAAAAAGTAAGGAACTTGTATTTGATTGATTGTGTGTCCTTTACAATAGTCGAGGTCCAATATTTATACCCAGAACCTATGCATGAATCCTACTTAAGCACGACTCATCATGATTTTTGACCTAAGAGAAAATATTCTTAATTTAAGATAACTTGGATCCTAATCTTTCCCTTTTTATAGAGTCCATCATGTTTTTTCTAGCGTCGATCGTAGCTTTTTATCGTTATCTGCTGGCGCTATCTGAAGAAAACCAATTCCAGTGTTGTATTCGAATTGGCTGATCTCGACCTTCATGCAATTGATTCATTGATGACATGATCTTGGGAGCTTTCGAGTCCCTGCAATTCCTCTTCCAAATTTTAGTGTAAACACATGCCCCCAATTTTGGGATAAAAGTAATTTTATTCCAAAATTATCACGTCTGTACCCCCAATAGGTCCGTAGCCATGGGTAGAGAATCTTGATCTAGGGTCTACTATTTGTCGCCGTCTATGTCAGCTCATGAGCCCATGCTTCAAAACTTTTATGAGAGCATCATTGCTTCATGGGCATTTAGATTTATCTTTCCAGGCCGGCTATAAAATGCCTATCCGACTCTGGCGAGAGTAACTCAACAATTTAGCTATGTTTCTCTTCCATATGCCCCCTCGAGTGTTTCTGACTCCGCCGGACCCTCCATGGTCTATCTTTTTGCTATGAAGATCTTGAGCGGTTAGAAGAATTCTTGTGCATAGGGTGATTGTGTCACTCATCTTAGCACCTTGTCGAGCAAGAGGATCAGCTACTGTGGTTAGAAGAATTCTTGTGATATCACCTGAGTCTTCTCTCCATGCTCGCAGAGCTGTTCTATTGTTTGCAAGGGCTAAAATGTGTGGACACCTTTCCTTTGTTTGCTCCATCAAATGCCCATTGGGAAAGCCATAGGCTTCTTTCTCGTAGTTTTCCAGTCACCGAGAAATCAGCTGGGCATCTGTTAGGCAGGCGGCTTTTCCCCTTCTCTGGCATAATGTTATCAATAGGTTGATGTGACTCTGTTTATGATGACCTTCGGCCCTGTGGGGATTTGAGCTCCCTTCAATCCAAAGAAGCCTTGGTGGGCTGATTACTGGTCAATGTAAATCTTTTGTATCCATTCCATGATATTTTGTAATTTGGGGAAGCAATAAGTCTGAATCTGTTATCTGTTCATTATCCGTCCCTTGAATTTCTGGAGTGTCGATCTGTTTCCGTATCTGACTTCAATTTCACACCTCCGACGACATCTATCTTCTCGCCTTTCTGGGCTATATATACGGGCCACGACTGTGGATCAAAAAATAACCCGCTTCATCTCAAACCTTTTGCGTCTTTAGTGTAGTTCCTACGTTCTCGTAGATTTGAGATCATGGAGAACAGCAAGAGGTCTACTGAGGTGGCTCTCAACGGATCTGCATCATCGCGCCAGCGCCTTCATCGCCAAGAGGGTGCAACTTGGGATGCTCCCATTGTTCTAGAGCAGAGGGCCAACTCTGCTTAGCCTTTGGAGTCATCTTCAGTACCAATTCACTGCCAGCTCCCCCGCTATCTACGGAGGTGGATCGACAATGACGATCTGCTGGCCTCCATTGATCGGACTGATCATAATCTAGCCAACTGCCTCTCCCTCGTAGAATCAGCTCTGGCTATGATTCAAGGCCGATCACCCCCTGAGGCCAACCCGGTGGAGGAAAGGCTGGCCAGGGCTAAAGCCAGAATCATAGGTGAGATATCTACCACAATTTTTGTCTCTTCTTAATTTTGCCTTCAAGATTTCTGATCATTCCTTCCTTGAATCCTTTAGATCTAACGGCTCAGTTGGAAAGCCTTCAATTAGCTACGGAGCATATGGCGGGATTTGTCAATGCCAGGGGCGCCATTCTGGTGGTTCGCTTGCATGACATCCCGAACCGTGTTAGGAAGGTCGCTCTTCATGACATTCGTCATGGTGTTGCCATGGCGTTGGCTGTTGCACAAGCCCGCTCTGACCACAATCTTTGGCTTCTTCCCCATGGTTTTCCAGCCGTGGCGCACCCTGGGGATCATGAGCGCCTAGTTGAGGATTTCTTCAGCTCCGCCAACTCTATAGCTTTCAACACCTAGGGCGATGATATAGTAAACAAAGTGTTTTCTGACCTATAGCTTGTAATAGGTGATATTTAGCAAATAATTTCCTCGACTTGAGTGATTTTCCTTTGCTTCGTACTTCATATTATATGCATCACTTTGTCCATGTTTGCTTTGCTCCTATAGGCGATACACATTGTACCGGCCGTTACCCCTTCGGGTTTATTTTTTGCACTAGAGGCGATACATTTCTGATATCTGCTATTAGGGCTGACGACCGAACAAATCGGCTATCAAGTATTAATCCAAACACTAGGGTAATATTTTTTTAGATATTTTCCATTGATTGCTCTGCCAAATTCTTCATCTCCTCTTAATGTTTCCAAAATAAAAGCATTACCATGCACACAATGTTTGATCCGATAAGGTCCTTCCCAATTAGGTGACCATTTGCCGAACTTACTATCATTTGATCTGATCAGCAATTTTACTTTCCAGACCAAGTCACCTTTAGAAAATTGCTTAATCTTGACCTTTTTATTGTAATATTTTGCAATCCTCAGTTTATTAGCTTTGATATTTTCATGAGCATGCATCCGAAGGCAACTCAAGTCCTCTAAGTCATCTATCATAAGATTCTTGTAGACATCGGCTGACAAATCATTCTGCAATATAACACGCCTCGATCTAGTCTGAACTTCCCAAGGAAGAACTGCATTATGGCCATACAGAAGTTCATAAGGCGATGTGCTAATTGATCCATGACAGGCCATCCTATATGCCCATAGTGCCTCATTAAACGTTGAATGCCACTTCCTTAGTTGTTCCTCAATCTTTTTCTGATTAGCTTAATCATAATCTGATTGGACGCCTCTACCTGACCATTAGCCTAAGCATAGTAAGGAGAAAAATTTAGTAGCTTGATTCCCATACTAGCAGTAAAATCTCCGAACTCTTCTGATGTGAACATTGTCCCTTGATCGGTAGTTATAGTTTGAGGAATTCCAAAACGATACACAATGTGCTTCTTGACAAAATCAACCATGTTATTTGAGGTTACCGTCTTTAAAGGAATTGCCTCAACCCATTTAGTGAAGTAATCTGTTGCTACCAATATGTGCTTATGTCCTTTGTTTGAGGGCAAAAAAAATCTAGCCAATTAAATCAATTCCCCAACCTCGAAACGGCCATGGCTTGATTATTGGATTCATGGCCGATGCAGGCGATTTCTAGACATTACTAAAACGTTGATAGTCCTAGCACCTCTTGTAATATTCAAAACAATCTTCCAATATTGTTGGCTAGAAATATCTAGTTCTGCGAATAATCCATTTCATCTTATAAGCCGATTGATGAGCTCCACATATCCCTTCATGCACCTCGCCCATCAACACCTTAGCTTCCTCTTGATTTAGGCATTTGAGCAATACTCCATTGTCTGTTTTGTAATGCAACTAATCATCCAATAAAACATACTTAGTCAATTTATATCTTAGCTTTCTGGCAACTTTCTATGATGGATTTCTAAGGTAATCGGCTATTTCGACTCTCCAATCATCATTCGAGGTTTCACTATTCAGGACTTCTCGAAACACTCGATATCCTGACGCACTTTGAGCTAGCCAATTAGCTTCTTGGTTTTGTGCTCTCGGAATATGTTGGAAAGAGACATGAATAAATTCTTTGAGTAACTTTTGGCACTCATCATAGTATCCTTTCAAAGTATCTTCTTTGCACTCATATAGGCCGATCAACTGATTTATAATTAACTGTGAATCTCTAAATACTTCAATTTCTTCGGCCTTTACTTCGTGAAGAAGTTGAAGCCCCTTAAGAATAGCTTCATATTCTGCTTGGTTGTTGGTAATCATTGGTTTAATTGGAAGAGCAAACTCAAAACTTGCCTCCCGAGGCAAAATAATAACAATACCAATGCCACCACCTTGCTTGCATGATGATCCATCAAAGAATAACGTCCAAGGCATCGGCTCTACATAATCAATGCGTGGCTTATGATGCTGGGTGACAAAATCAGCCATTATTTGTCCTTTGACTGCTTTAGCCGATTCGTACTTCAGGTCAAATTCCTATAATGCGAGAATCCACTTTCCCACTCTCCCATTCAGTATTGGCATTGATAACATGTGTTTAATCACATCAGCCTTAGAAACAATTGTACATTCGGTCGATAATAAGTAGTGTCATAGCTTAGTGCAAGAGAAATATAAGCACAGGCATAACTTTTCGGTGGGAGAATATATTGTCTCTGGATCCAAGAGCCTTCTACTCAGATAGAAAACAACTTGCTCTTTTTCTTCAAACTCTTGCATCAAGGCCGATCTAATTGTTTTGTCATCAGCCGATATGTACAACTTAAAAGGCTTACCTTGCCGAGGAGGGACTAGCACAGGTGGACACTTCATGTATTCTTTTATTTTCTTCAAACGTCTTTTGTTGTATGTCACCCCACTTAAATTCTTGATCATTTTTCAACTTCAACAAGGGAGAAAACGGAAGAAGACTTTTCGACAAATTTGAAATAAATCTTCTGATAAAATTAATCTTACCAAGCAAAGATTGTAACTCTATTTTAGTAGTCGGGGGAACTGCCTCATCAATTGCTTTTATACTTTTTTGACAAACTTCGATTCCTCTCTCGTGGATTGTCCAGCTGACACTCCAAAAGCACACTTATTAGGATTCATCTTTAGACCATGTTTTCTTATGCATTCCAGAGTCTCCCGCAAATCAGCTAGATGCTCTTTGTATCCTTTGGATTTTATCATCACATCATCGATGTAGATTTCAACAATCCTGTCGATCAACTTATGAAAAATATAATTCATTGCCCTTTGATAAGTTGCACCGGTATTCTTCAGACCAAAGGTCATCACAACCCACTCGAATAAACCGATTACGCCAGGGCACCTAAAAGCGGTCTTTGCCATGTCTTCTTCAGCCATGGAAATTTGGTTATATCCTACATTGCCGTCCATGAAGCTAATAACCTTGTGCTCGGCTGCTGCATCTACTAACATATCAGCTATCGGCATCGGGTAACCATCCATGGGTGTGGCTTTGTTCAGATCCCTAAAATCGATGCAAACTCTTAATTTTCCATTCTTCTTATACACAGGGACAACATTCGATATCCACTCTGCATATCAGCATGGTCGGATAAACTTTGCTTCCAGTAATCTTTCAGTCTCCTTTTTGATATCATCAAGTATATTCGGGTTGAATCTCCTTGGCATTTGTTTAAACGGTCGATATCCAGGTTTGATTGGCAACCGATGCTCAACAATTGATTGATCTAGACCAGGCATCTCATAGTATTTCCAAGCAAAATAGTCTTTAAATTCCTTTAATAAATCAACTAACTCTCGCTTATACTCAGGATCCAACTTGGCACTCACATACATCGGCCTAGGTCTATCTCAAGAACCAATATCTACTTCTTCTAATTTATCGGCCGACGTGATCCTAGTTTGCCATCTGTACCATCTATTGGATTATTCATTAAGACAAATTTTCAAAGTCAACTGCTTGGATTGGCTGTTGACTTTTATTATTGACTCCAATGAAGCCTCCTTCCCATATCTTGCCAAAAAAGCACTCAAAGTCTCCTAGCTCCCAAAAGACATGATCGGCTGTTGCGATACTTACAAACTCATCAGCGTGAACCAGCTTGACATTATCTCCATGCCATTGAATCAAACACTGATGCATGGTCGACGATACACAACAGTTCGCATAAATCCAATCATGATCAAGGAGCAAACTGTACGACCCTTTCCCATCGATGACGAAGAATATGGTGAGCAGAGTCTTACTCCTGATGGTTAGTTCAACATTCATTGCCCCCCAGGTCTTAGACGTATTACCCCCAAAGTCCGTAAGCACCATGTCAGTCTCAATCAGATCTCCTGGTCCCTTGCCAAGTTTATGAAAAGTGGTGTATGGCATGAGATTGACGAAAGCACCTCCGTCCACCAACATCTTGTTCATCGGCTTCCCATCAACAAAACCTTTCATATATAAAGCTTTTAAGTGCCAATGCTTGACTGGTTTATCAAATATTGCTTGCTGTATAACTGTCAACTTGGCAACTATCTCTTCATACTCTGATTCATCGAAATCTGAATAAACTTCTTGATCAACCGGAGCTCTGAATTTTGATGGCAACAGAAAAGCCATTTGAATATTAGCCGATGTTGCCTTCTATTGGCTGTTTGCTTAGCACGCCATACTTAAAGTTTACCGGATGCCTGAGCCTGTTCCAACTCTTTATTCCTTAGGCATTGCACCCTTCTCTTATAGCTTCTTGTTAAACCTCCTGGACACCATTGGCCTTCCTGGCAAACATATTCTCTCTCGTTGCCTTCTTCTTCATAATCAGCCTAGTCTTGATTAACAACCCTTTTTCCAAGCCGATTATGAACACTTCCATTTTTTAAGCACTGATCCATGTTATTATGATGATACGCATCTTGAGCATGGATAGATCGGTGGTTGGTTTGAGATTGTCTAAACTCCCAATATTGATCGTTGCACTCTGGACAATTATTCCTGGTAGGCAACTTCAAACCTTCCAATGTGATTCAGCTTGCTTCCTCTCTTTTTTTGTTGACGCTGGAATTCTTGCTCTTCTAAACAATGTTGATAATCCTTTTCCTTGTGCCACTACCAATTATTCAATAGAATTTGAGATGTAACTCGTGGCTTTGTCACCCCTTCTTTTGACATTTCTCCTAGCTTATATCGGCTCTTCTACTTGTCGCGACGTCTTCTAATTTCTCTGTATTCGTTGTAACACCTCGGGTGTTAGCCTTGCATAACTTGACTTGCATAACATGAGCATAAGCATCAAGCATTCATAAACAAGCATTTACAATTGAAACA
Organism: Miscanthus floridulus; assembly: GCF_019320115.1. NCBI lineage: Eukaryota > Viridiplantae > Streptophyta > Magnoliopsida > Poales > Poaceae > Miscanthus > Miscanthus floridulus. Next base: position 141,312,459 of record NC_089582.1, read on the forward strand.
TTGGATTGAAACATCTGCAACATTTGCTTGTTATCGCATGTTTCCTTGAACATATGCAACTTTTCTCATTATTTCATGTCTCCATGTGTATAGGCATATGATCATGAGTGTATACATGTAGATGGTTGATATGAGTCACAAAAATATATTGGCAATGCTTAGGTTAGCAAATGGAACATGGTTCATGAATGTCACTTCCCATGATCAAGCCTTAAGTCATGTTTCATGTGATTACACTAAATAGCTCTATGAGTGACTAATACATGAAATGATTGTATGACCTTGCAATTAGCCTAAACATGTTTAGAGTATCATTAGGAACACCTTTGATATTCATGGTTAGGGGTAATTAGGTCATTAAGCCATGCTTTGAAGTGTATTATCATTTAAATGTGACATGTTTGACCAAATTTGAACTAGGTGTTAGAGACCTTGCATGGAGGAGATCACTAAAGCAAAGTTGTAGTGTTTGGCATGGGGAACAACTTTTATTTTTGGGTCATTGAATGATTCAGCTCCTAACATGTTTGAAATTGGATCACAAAAATTTGTAAAATCAACATTTCAAGACAACAAAATTTTCTAAGTCTTGGTTCACTGACCGACTGATAGGCTGACCTTGGGAATGATCTAACTCGAATTCGGTTGCGAATTTGAACATGATTCCTTAACGAGAGTTGGATCTGGTACATAGGGCTATGATTGTTGTTAAGATAGTTTGCGCTTTGGAGCCATGGTTTAGCAGTTACATCAACATGAAAACCGGCTGTCAGGCGCCCCTTTTAGTTTCTGAATCGACTGAATTAGGCTTGGTGGCCGACCGGCGTCAGTCGTCGCGCGCCGTGTGGTGGCTGACAATGGCCGCGCGTCACCGGCGCCTCGCCGCGTGTGGCCAGGGCAGGCCAGCGCGCGCCTTAACATCACCCTCACCCGCCCGCACTGCCAGAGCACGCCATTCACCTCACCTCGGCCTCCTTTCCTCGCCGCAGCGGTAGCTGAGCTCATCTCGCGTCCGCCGTCGCCATAGCCAGCGCAAACTCACGCCGTGCAGCCCATTCGTCACCATAGCAGCACCACCAGCTCCCCAGCAACCCACTGCGTTCACCTGTGCCCGCTGTTAGCAACCGGTAAGCCACCGCGCCGTGCAAGTGCTCACCGGAGCTCCGCCGCCACCTCCATCACCGTGGTCAGACCCAACCAGACCACCCCAGGCCACGAGAGCGCGCGCAATAGTTTCCTTGTAGTCCGTAGATGCTTGTACGTGCGTTTGATTGAGTCACCGTATCTTCCACCGGCGTCTCACCGTTGACCCGCACCTCCGCCCCACAATTGATGCCGCCATAGTCTCTAGCTCCGACGAGAGGTCCCACCAAGTAGTGCAACGTGTGCGCGAGGTTGAGTAGATCACGTAGTGAAGATGTCACCGCCGGTGAGTTCACCGTCGGCGAGCTTTGGCCATGCCACCATAGTGCAGCGTAGCGACTCTGTTCTTGTCTCACTGACGCGTGGGTCCTCTGACCAATGGGTCCCACCAGTCAGCGGTAGTGAGAGTATAGGCTAGTTCAAATATTCTAGATTTTGAATTGTTTTGTGATTTTTATATCTCCAGTTTGGTAGCTTCAAAAATTGTGAAATAAATTTGATTATGTTCCTTAGGAAGTTTAGTATTTAGGAAAAATATAGTCTTGACACTTACAGTAGAATTTTTGGAAGATTTAAATGGAGATTTGAAATGTGTTTTTGAATGCATGCAAACTTGTTTATTTTATATCTAGAGTTCCTATGCTCTAAAAATTATGAAATTTTTGTGGTAATCTATTCTTAACATATATGAGCTCTGGTAAAAATTTGAGGATTAGTGCATGTGTATATTTGTAGTTATAGATTTTTCTTTTATAAATAGTGAATCCTGGTATGAATTTTTATAAATTATTTATGAATCCAAAATTCATGAAATTTGTTGGGAGTAATCCTAGTACCCTAAGGATGCTAAGAAAAATAGGAAATCTGTTTCTTGACACTTTTCACTAGGGTTTTCTATTTATGTTATTTTAGGCCTTTATGCTTTGTCTTTTTTTTATAGAATGTTTTACTATATAAAATGGCATGAAACTTTTACAGTAGTCCTTTGATAGCATTAGTAAGGCACTGTAAATTGTTAAGAATTTTTGATGCACATTTGATATACATTTATTATTTAACCTATGTATCCAAATAAAATAATAAAGGCATATAAAGAAATAGTTTGGGCTTCACCATTACATTTTCTTGGATGTATTTTGTATGATTAAACTGTTGTTAGACTTTGTGTTGTCAAACTTTGAATGATTACATGAAATAGAAGTATTGTTACTGTGTAATGCAAATTGGAAGGGTTTTGGACAGGTTCTGTAGTTTGATAAGTTGCATGATAAGAATGATGTTTTCTGTAAAAATGGTTAATAACAAAGTTGTAGATAATTTGATAAGCTTTCCAGAAAGTCCAGGATCACTGCATTTGGATTAGCAGAACTCAAGTTATGAGTAAAACAAGTAGCTGCTGTTTTGTGATATAGTAGATGCATTGTGGAAGTAGTTAATTAAATAATCGAGAAGAGATATGCACCTACTCAATAAACATGATGCACTTGTTAACACCATGCTGTTATGAATACTTATATGAATGCATTCATCATGTGTCATCATGCTATACTTGTACGCATGTATGCATTCGCAATACCTTGTGCCATATTCATGCATCTAGGATCGGAGGAAGAAATAACGTTGCTGGAATTCGACGAAGCAGAGGAAGGGGACCAGCAGGAGAATCCTCAAGTCGCAGCTCCCGAAGGCATGGAGCAGAATCCTGAAGAGCTTCCGGAGTGTCCTGACGTTCACCCCACTTCCTTTCTGCGAGGCAAGCCCCAGAGCATTCTAAGTCTCCCAGTATTTTACAAATGATTACTTAAGTATTTATGATTGATGCATTAGGTTATAAGGGTTGAATAGAACCACTTGATGCATATAAATTCCTTGTCCAGATATTACATGTTTAATTGGTATAGGTCCAGGATCAAATATATGCTTAACCATGCTTAGACCGGTAGAAGTCGGGTGATGTCCTGTCACCTGCGAGATATAGGTGGATGCCGGAGCACGGTTGGCTATATTTTCTATCGTGGAATAGAACCATGGGGTAAAAGAAAATCAAGACCGGGCGGGATGTCGATAGAGAAGCAACAAGACATGGAGGTCTTGGGTGTGGATCTATCCCCATCTGTGTCGATTAAGGACCGTACCATTGTTGGCGCTTCTGACAAGATTGAACGCATGCCTCTCACTTAGCTAGCCAGATAACTCGTTCTGACCATGAAGCTGAGTAATTCAACTCAGGCTAGGACCCGTTTTGTTGTGCGCTCCTTCTAGGGAATGATCAGACTGAGCCCAAGGGCAGGCTAGGCCTAAACGTCCTGGCATCTGGTGTTCCAGATTATGCGGCGCGGTACGAACCCGCGAAATGTGGACTTGAGTTGTACCAAAGGTGACCTAAGGCTACCTTCACGCGATATGCCTGGGTTTGTGTTAGGAAGAAATTCCTAGCTGGTTGAAATCGATTCGAATCGCCGTCTCTCCCGGATAGTGAGAAACTTGGCTAGTCCCAACATCGTAGTAACTGTGTTATGAAACATGATGGTTCAAATGAATATGGAAGTACAATACCTACTATGGTTACTATTGTATGTTTTTAAATGATATACCACATGTTTGGCATAGGATTGTTGCTAATCTTGAAATGGATAGTTATAATTAACTTGTTAAAGGAATTTGAATTGTACGACTAAGTTAATTGCCTTTATGCAAAATGTTGTCAAGCTATCTCCACTTATACAGCCTTGCATAATCCTTGGAGTCATTTTATTTCTGGTTTATGATGGGTAAGTCTAGCTGAGTACCTTCTCGTACTCAGGGTTTTATTTTCCATTGTTGTAGATGGCACTGTGTATCATGGTTATTGCAAGAGTTGCTTCTATCCCACCGTGGATGAGGAGTAAGCCTTGGGCAGGCTTCTTTATTAATCCCTATCTTTGCTTTGTGGACCGTGATCCTACTTGGCCCTATATCAAACTATATTGGAAACTTTATTTTTGAACTTATTTGCTTTCGCTTTATCTATCAAACTCGGTTTGTAATAACTTTTATTCGTACTCTGATGACAAATTGTATATGTGAACTTTATGTAATATGTGGCATGTATGTTGAATCATGTACGATCTTGGTTGTTGTAAATCGTTTATCGAGACCCGTCGTGGTACTCGACGGACTACTGGGTTTATATGGGTTCAAGTATGACAGTGCGACTGCTTGCGGGCTGCCATTGTACTTGTACTCTTATAAATTGGTCGGTTCTACAACAACTGGCATCAGAGCAAGATTCAACGTTAATTATCACATGTGTATTTAAAACAAAAGTTTTGTTTTCCAAACACCCTTCTCTAACAACTAATAGTTATATAATAGGTATTTGAAATCTAAAGTGTGCCAATGATCACTTTCCTTATGCCCAAATTAAGGACTATTAGGTGGCTATTTAAGTACTAACTTGGGGGTTTTTACTTCGTCGTCCATACGGCGTGCTATTGTATGGATGCCATTCACTTGAGTGGTAATGTATGGATCAAATGCCTCTACACCAAGGTAAGATGATGAGTGTATGACCGCAAGATGTGAGCATGCGGTCGGGGAGAGTTAGCTTTGGTATGGCATGTATGCATACTTTCATGTGTATATGGTACGTATTTAATTGTGGGTTTAAATTATTATTGGGTAGATTGATACGGAAGTATATGTATGGGTATACATATATGGAAGTATTTACAATTACATTCTGCATATTTCATTATGGGTTTAGGGCTGAAATGAAATCTTATGTAGGTACACTAACAACGAAACGTGTAGCTCGACTAGTTACGATATATATGAGAAAACGTATGTATGCCACCGTGTCTACCGTTAGAAGCAAATTTTTCCTAAGTTTGTGAGGACGTATGGAACGAGCATGCATCATAATAATTACCATTCCCATAATTAAATTGTTCCTCCCTTTATAAAATTCTTACTCAGATATGTAACTCTTCTCCATTATGGCCTAGTCTCTCACCAAGTGGTACATGTTAATGGTGCAGATGGCACGCACAAAGCAGACCACTCGCAAGTCCACCGGAGGCAGAGCTCCCCGCCATCAGCTTGCTCCACGTACCCGTCAACATCACACGTTTCTTGGAGAGTTTGGGATGCCTACACTCTTGTGGAGAGTGCTCAGCTATGTAGGTTATCCTGATGGAATGGAGCCCCGCTACTTCTGGGCGAATGAGCAGTTGGGGGAGGGTCTCTTGGTTACTGTGGAGGCTGTTGTTCATCCCCGAGGTGACGGTTCTGAGTGGACAGGTTGGTGTTATGAGTCAACTAGCAAGACTGCTGAAGAAGCAGCTGGTAGGGTAGCATTTGGGATACTGAGGGATATCATGGATCATTTTCCTCAGGAGCTGGCAGCCGCTTTGGTTGGAGTCTTTCCGAGGGGCAACCCCTCCACTGGCTCATGGCAGTAGGCAAGAGGAAGATCTTTGGAGATTGGTGCAGCAGAAGGGCAGAACAGTGATAACCCTACCATGAGCGCCATGTTCGTAGTGATAAAGGTGTTAGATGGAGTAGAAGATAGCCTAAGACGTATGTCTGGTGCTCTTGGTCATGCCCGCGAGGACCGATGTCAGCTTCAGAGGTAGCACGACACCGAGATTGAGAGGCTCAATGCAGAGATGGCTCAGTTAACTCACTAGAGGAATGTAGCCTAGTCCACAAAAGATGTTCTGAGAGCTCGAAAGTTTGAGCTAGAGCAGTAGCTGGCCAATGCGGAAGAGTACAACGACAACCTACATGAGGAGGTTCATCAGCTGAATAACTAGCTCCACCCTTATGTTCCGCCTAGAGCCGCAGAGATGGATCTAGAGGAGGACAAGGAAGAGGAAGAAGTGGAGCCTAAGGGAGGAGAGGATCCTACCTCTGACCTCGATAGTGATCATGATGAGGATTAAATTGCTTAGTACTTAGTGGAAGGGCTAATGTATCACCTTTATTCATGTAATGGACCTATAGTTCGAATTTGGTATTGGTAATCCGACTATCATGTAATATTGTTAATCACACGACTATCGCACGTTTGGTTAAACATCAATGCAATTCCAGTCCTTTGTTGGTGATCGTGACTTAAATTTGCATGCGATATAAGCGCGATAAGTGGTCAAATTGGTGGTGTCATGTTGCGAGAATAAATGATTATGCCTTTGTTTTGTATGAAATTAAGATTCTCCCCAGTAATTTCAGTTTGGTATGAGTACATAATTCATCTGCAATCTCTTGACATCAACCAATAATTGCTTATTGTTGCAACTTCGTAGATGATGCGCACCCGTGCTGGAGTTGGTGGCAGCCAGGATGACAATAATGATGACTTACCACCACCACCGCCGTTGTCCGCTCAGGAGTTCTTTACCCAGTTCTTGGGGAGCCAAAGGACAATGGAAGAAGCTTTGCGCCTCATCGCGCAAAACACCGCTCGTGGCCACCCACATCAACCAGGGGCCGAGCCAAATCAGCACAGTACATTTAAGGAATTTCTGGATACGAAGCCTCCAATCTTCAAGGTGGCTGAGGAACCACTGCAGGCTGATGAGTGGCTCAACACCATTGAGCAAAAATTTCGTCTACTGAGGGTCATAGAGCATCTGAAAGCTGAGTATGCTTCTCATCAGCTGCAAGGACCAGTAGGGATTTGGTGGACACATTTCTTGTCGTCTTCGCCTGCTAATGCGCGAGTGACCTAGGAACAGTTCAAACTGGTGTTTAGGAGACATCATATTCCCCCAGGCCTAATGCGCATGAAAGCAGCTGAATTTATGAGGCTTACTCAAGGAACGAAGACCCTCACCGAATATATGCACGCATTCAACAACCTGTCCAGATATGCTCCAGGTTTTGTGGATACTGAAGAGAAAAAGATAGAGAGCTTCAAACAGGGTCTAGGTACCAAACTAATGAAGACCATGGCTAATTCTAGGTGTGCCACGTACAATGAGTTTATTAGTGATGCCTTGACCCAAGAAAACCACAACAACATGCATGCCGTTGCTAAGGGTCGCAAGAGGGCATATGAGGCAAGTGCCTTCGGATCTTCCCAGTCAAAAGCGCCTATCATAGCTAGGCCACAATTCCGTCCACCTACGCCCAAGTTTAGGCCTCCATCACCTAAAGCTTAGAATAACAGGCCACAGAAACCATTTCGGAAGGCGTTCACTATTGCCTTACCAAAATAGACTGGCAGTCAGGGAGGCTCCACAGGACCTAGGAATAATCAGCCATGTTTCAACTGCAACCAAATGGGTCATTGGGCAAAGGAATGCCCCCACCCCAAGAAGAATGGCAACCCAAATCAGAACAATCAGAGGCAGGCGAACGCAAGGGCACGTCCGGGATATGTGCATTATACCGCTGTTGAGGAAGTGCCCGCTAGAGAAGTTGTCATGGCTGGTATGTTTCTCGTCAACAAGCATCCCGATGTTGTTTTATTTGATTCGGGAGCTTCTCATTCATTTATGAGTCAAGCATTTACATCTAGACATGATCAAGAAATAATTGAAGTAAGCAAAGGGGGTTATAATATAAGTTCAGTAGGGGGTACTATTTCTACCAAAAAGATAGTAAAAATGTGCTCATCTCCATACAAGGAAGGGAGTACACCATGGATTTGATAATATTTCTCGGGTTATCGATAAGTGTAATCTTAGGCATGAATTGGATGAAGGATCACGGTGTTCTTATTGACACTAGCACCCATACTATTATGTTGAGAGAACCCATGGGAGGGAATGCTTTTTCTAGTACCACTCTTCTACAATTTTGAACTCCAACATTTAGCTTGTGCTATCCAAACCACCACACTTTATGATATTCCAGTGGTTTGTGAGTTTCTGGATGTATTTCCAGAGGAATTACCATGTCTACCACCGGATAGGGATGTGGAATTTAAGATTGAGTTAGTGCCAGGTACGGCACCTATATCAAGAAGGCCCTATAGAATGTCACCCAACGAGTTAGCGGAACTTAAGGTTCAATTGCAAGATCTATTGGACAAGGGTCTTATCCAACCTAGCTCATCTCCGTGGGGATGTCCAGCTTTGTTTGTGAAAAAGAAGGACAAGTCACTGAGAATGTGTGTAGATTACAGACCACTCAATGCTGTGACCATCAAGAACAAATATCCATTGCCTCGCATCGACATCTTGTTCGATCAGCTAGCGAAGGCAAAGGTATTCTCCAAAATTGACTTGAGATCGGACTACCATCAGATAAAGATCAGACTGGAGGATATACCTAAAACTGCTTTCTCTACTAGATACGACTTATATGCAGGCTACCATCAGATAAAGATCAGACCAGAGGATATACCTAAAACTGCTTTCTCTACTAGGTACGACTTATATGAGTATTTGGTTATGTCTTTTGGACTAACGAATGCTCCAGCCTACTTCATGTACCTGATGAATTTAGTATTCATGCCCAAGCTTGACAAGTTCGTGGTCGTGTTTATCGATGATATATTGATATATTCAGAAAATAAGACAGATCATGAAGAACATCTAAGGATTGTTTTATCCAGATTGAGGGAGCATAAGCTATATGCGAAATTTAGCAAGTGTGAATTTTGGTTGAGCAAAGTACCTTTCTTAGGTCACATCTTATCAAGAGATGGAATCTCTATAGACCCATCAAAAGTACAAGAGGTCATGGATTGGAAAGCCCCAACTTTGGTTCATGAAGTTTGGAGTTTTCTAGGGTTAGCGGGATATTATCATCGTTTCATTCCAGATTTCTTAAAGATAGCTAAGCCTATGACCAGATACTTTAGAAAGATGAGAAGTACAAATGGACACCAGAATGTGAAGCAGCTTTTCACACCCTCAGAACTTTGTTGACTACAACACCTGTGCTAGCACAACCAGATATTGAAAAGCCTTTCGACGTATTTTGTGATGCATCAGGAATAGGTTTGGGATGTGTGCTTATGCAAGAAGGAAGAGTTATTGCATATGCTTCTCAGCAATTGAGAAAGCATGAAGTCAACTACCCTACACATGATTTAGAACTTGCAGCAGTTGTTCATGCCTTAAAGATATGGAGACATTATTTGTTGGGCAATGCATGTCATATATATACTGACCACAAAAGTCTCAAGTATATCTTTACCCAACCAGAGCTGAACATGAGACAAAGAAGATGGTTAGAGCTAATTAAGGACTACAATTTAGAAGTGCATTACCATCCGGGTAAAGCTAATGTAGTAGCAGATGCACTCAGTCGAAAGTCTCATTGCAACCCTATAGAAGCATTATTGGAAGATGGTTTCAACTTGTTACACCCTGCGGTACTACACAATATCATGATCAGTTGTTCACTTAAGAGCAAAATCACAGAGCTACAGCAGATAGATGTAGGAATAAGTCACATCAAGAGAAAAATGCAAGAGCAAGAAACCAAACATTTTAGATTGGACGAAAGAGGTGTATTATGGTTTGAGGACTGACTTGTGGTACCAAAAGACCATGAGCTAAGGAATCAAATTTTAGATGAAGCTCACTCGTCCAAATTGTCTATCCATCAGGGTAGTAGTAAGATGTATCAAGATTTGAAAACCTGTTTTTGGTGGACTAAGATGAAGAAAGAGATCGCAGCCTATGTTGCTAGGTGTGATAACTGCAGTAGAGTAAAAGCTGTTCATATGAAATCCACCAGATTACTTCAGCCATTGCCTATTCCAGGTTGGAAATGGGAGGAAATCAGCATGGACTTTATCACAAGCCTTCCAATGACACCACAAGGTCATGATTCAATATGGGTTATTATTGATCGTCTCACAAAGTCAGCACACTTTATACCCATAAACACACGGTATATAGTTGGGAAATACACTGAGATATATGTTTCCCAGATCGTGAGACTGCATGGAGTATCCAGGACTATAATCTCAGATCAAGGACCATAGTTCATAGCTCATTTCTGGGAGCACTTACACTAGGCTTTGGGAACCAAGCTAATCAGAAGTTCAGCATACTATCCACAAACTTCAGGACAGACAGAGCGAGTGAACCAAATCCTAGAAGATTTGCTTAGAGCTTGTGTTATATCTTCAAAAGGTTCATGGGAGAAATGGTTACCTTTAGCTGAGTTCTCCTATAACAACAGTTATCAAGCGAGTATCAAAATGGCTCCATTTGAAGCATTATATGGCAGAAAATGTAGAACTCCATTGAACTAGATTGAGCCCGGTGAAAGGAGATACTTTGGTATTGACTTTGTCAATGAAGCCGAAGAGCAAGTACGTATTATCCAACAACATATGAAGGCAGCTCAATCAAGACAAAAGAGTTATGCCGATAGAAGAAGAAGACCACTGACTTTTGAAGTGGGTGACTATGTATACTTGAAAGTATCGCCCATGAAAGGTGTGAAGAGATTTGGGATGAAAAAGAAGCTTTCACCAAGATATGTAGGGCCATACAAGATTTTGGAACGGAAAGGAAATGTTGCATATAAGTTACAACTTCCACCAGAGATGAGTGCAATATTTGATGTCTTCCATGTTTCTCAGTTGAAGAAATATCTTCGAGTACCTGAAGAAGCTATTACACCCACCAACGTGTAGCTTCAAACAGATTTGACCTATGAAGAAAAGCCAATTCGAGTGTTAGAAGAGTTGGAAAGAGTAACACGGAGTAAGATTATTAAGTTCTATAAGGTGGTGCGGAACAATCATAGTGAACAAGATGCTACGTGGGAACGAGAAGATTATCTACGAGAAGTTTATCCGCCTTTTTCCAGGAATGGTAGGTCTTGCAAATCTCGGGATGAGATTTTTATAAGGGGGAGAGGCTGTAACACCTCAGGTGTTAGCCTTGCATAACTTGACTTGCATAACATGAGCATAAGCATCAAGCATTCATAAACAAGCATTTACAATTGAAACATTGGATTGAAACATCTGCAACATTTGCTTGTTATCGCATGTTTCCTTGAACATATGCAACTTTTCTCATTATTTCATGTCTCCTTATGTATAGGCATATGATCATGAGTGTATACATGTAGATGGTTGATATGAGTCACAAAAATATATTGGCAATGCTTAGGTTAGCAAATGGAACATGGTTCATGAATGTCACTTCCCATGATCAAGCCTTAAGTCATGTTTCATGTGATTACACTAAATAGCTCTATGAGTGACTAATACATGAAATGATTGTATGACCTTGCAATTAGCCTAAACATGTTTAGAGTATCATTAGGAACACCTTTGATATTCATGGTTAGGGGTAATTAGGTCATTAAGCCATGCTTTGAAGTGTATTATCATTTAAATGTGACATGTTTGACCAAATTTGAACTAGGTGTTAGAGACCTTGCATGGAGGAGATCAATAAAGAAAAGTTGTAGTGTTTGGCATGGGGAACAACTTTTATTTTTGGGTCATTGAATGATTCAGCTCCTAACATGTTTGAAATTGGATCACAAAAATCAATAAAATCAACATTTCAAGACTTAACAAAATTTTCTAAGTCTTGGTTCACAGACCGACTGACAGGCTGACCTTGGGAATGATCTAACTCGAATTCGGTTGTGAATTTGAACATGATTCCTTAATGAGAGTTGGAGCTGGTACATAGGGCTATGATTGTTGTTAAGATAGTTTGCGCTTTGGAGCCACGGTTTAGCAGTTACATCAACATAAAACCAGCTGTCAGGCGCCCCTTTTAGTTTCTGAATCGACTGAATCAGGCTTGGTGGCTGACCGGCGTCAGTCGTCACGGACCGCGTGGTGGCTGACAACGGCCGCGCGTCACCAGCACCTCGCCGCGTGTGGCCAGGGCAGGCCAGCGCATGCCTTAACATCGCCCTCACATGCCCGCACTGCCAGAGCACGCCATTCACCTCGCCTCGGCCTCCTTTCCTCGCCGTAGCGGCAGCCGAGCTCGTCCTACATCTGCCGTCGCCATAGCCAGCACAAACTCACGCCATGCAGCCCATTCGTCACCACGGCAGCACCACCAGCTCCCCAGCAACCCACTGCGTTCACCTGTGCCCGCTGTTAGCAACCGGTAAGCCACCGCGCCGTGCAAGTGCTCACCGGAGCTCCACCGCCACCTCCATCGCCGTGGTCAGACCCAACCAGACCACCCTAGGCCACGAGAGCGCACGCAATAGTTTCCTTGTAGTCCGTAGATGCTTGTACGCGCGTTTGATTGAGTCGCCGTAGCTTCCACCGGTGTCTCACCATCGACCCACACCTCCACCCCGCCATTGACACCACCGTAGTCTCTAGCTTCGACGAGAGGTCCCACCAAGTAGTGCAACATGTGCGTGAGGTTGAGTAGATCACGTAGTGAAGATGTCACTGCCGGCGAGTTCGCCGTCGGTGAGCTTTGGTCGCGCCACCGTAGCGCAGCATAGCGACTCTGTTCTTGTCTCACTGACACATGGGTCCTCTGACCAACGGGTCCCACCAGTCAGCGGCAGTGAGAGTATAGGCTAGTTCAAATATTCCAGATTTTGAATTGTTTTGTGATTTTTATATCTCCAGTTTGGTAGCTTCAAAAATTGTGACATAAATTTGGTTATGTTCCTTAGGAAGTGTAGTATTTAGGAAAAATATAGTCTTGACACTTATAGTAGAATTTTTGGAAGATTTAAATGGAGATTTGAAATGTGTTTTTGAATGCATGCAAACTTGTTTATTTTATATCTAGAGTTCCTGTGCTCCAAAAATTATGAAATTTTTGTGGTAATCTATTCTTAACATATATGAGCTCTGGTAAAAATTTAAGGATTAGTGCATGTGTAGATTTCTAGTTATAGATTTTTCTTTTATAAATGGTGAATCCTAGTATGAATTTTTATAAATTATTTATGAATCCAAAATTCATGAAATTTGTTGGGAGTAATCCTAGTACCCTAAGGATGCTAAGAAAAATAGGAAATCTGTTGCTTAACACTTTTCACTAGGGTTTTCTATTTATGTTATTTTAAGCCTTTATGCTTTGTCTTTTTTGTATAGAATGTTTTACTGTATAAAATGGCATGAAACTTTTACAGTAGTCCTTTGATAGCATTATTAAGGCACTGTAAATTTTTAAGAATTTTTTATGCACATTTGATATACATTTATTATTTAACCTATGTATCCAAATAAAATAATAAAGGCATATAAAGAAATAGTTTGGTGGGCTTCACCATTATATTTTCTTGGATGTATTTTGTATGCTTAAACTATTGGTAGACTTTGTGTTGTCAAACTTTGAATGATTACATGAAATAGAAGTATTGTTACTGTGTAATGCAAATTGGAAGGGTTCCGGACAGTTTCTGTAGTTTGATAAGTTGTATGATAAGAATGATGTTTGCTGTAAAAATGGTTAATAATAAAGTTGTAGATAATTTGATAAGCTTTCTAGAAAGTCTAGGATCACTGCATTTGGATTAGTAGAACTCCGGTTATGAGTAAAACAAGTCGCTGCTGTTTTGTGATATAGTAGATGCATTGTGGAAGTAGTTAATTAAATAATCGAGAAGAGATATGCACCTACTCAATAAACATAATGCACTTGTTAACACCATGCTGTTATGAATACTTATATGAATGCATTCATCATGTGTCATCATGCTATACTTGTATGCATGTATGCATTCGCAATACCTTATGCCATATTCATGCATCTAGGATCGGAGGAAGAAATAACGTTGCTGGAATTCGACGAAGCAGAGGAAGGGGACCAGCAGGAGAATCCTCAAGTCGCAGCTCCCGAAGGCGTGGAGCAGAATCCTGAAGAGCTTTCAGAGTGTCCTGACCACCGCCCCACTTCCTTTCTGCGAGGCAAGCCCCGGAGCATTCTAAGTCTCCTAGTATTTTACAAATGATTACTTAAGTATTTATGATTGATGCATTAGGTTATAAGAGTTGAATGAAACCACTTGATGCATATAAATTCCTTGTCTAGATATTACATCTTTAACCGGTATAGGTCCAGGATCGAATTTATGCTTAGCCATGCTTAGACCGGTAGAAGTCAGGTGATGTCCTATCACCTGCGAGATATAGGTGGATACCAGAGCACGGTTGGCTATATTTACTATCGTGGAACAGAATCATGGGGTAAAAGAAAATCGAGATCGAGCGGGATGTCGATAGAGAAGCAACAAGACATGGAGGTCTTGGGTGTGGATCTATCCCCGTCTGTGTTGATTACCATTGTTGGTGCTTCTGACAAGATTGAACGCATGCCTCTCACTTAGCTGGCCGGATAACTCATTTCAACCGCGAAGCCGAGTAATTCAACTCAGGGCGGGACCTGTTCTGTTGTGCGCTCCTTCCGGGGAATGATTAGACTGAGCCCAAGGGTAGGCTAGGCCTGAACGTCCTGGCATCTGGTGTTCCAGATTGTGCGGCACGGTATGGAGCCACAAAATGTGGACTTGAGTTGTACCAAAGGTGACCTAAGGTTGCCTTCGCGCGGTATGCCTAGGTTTGTGTTAGGAAGAAATTCCCAGCTGGTTGAAATCGATTCGAATCGCCGCCTCTCCTGGATAGTGAGAAATTTGGCTAGTCCCAACATCATAGTAACTGTGTTATGGAACATGATGGTTCGAATGAATATGGAAGTACAATACCTGCTATGGTTACTATTATATGTTTTTAAATGATATACCACATGTTTGGCACAGGATAGTTGCTAATCCAGAAATGGATAGTTATAATTAACTTGTTAAAGGAATTCGAATTGTACGACTAAGTTAATTGCCTTTATGCAAAATATTGTCAAGCTATCTCCACTTATACAGCCTTGCATGATCCTTGGAGTCATTTTATTTTTGGTTTATGACGGGTAAGTCTAGCTGAGTACCTTCTCGTACTCAGTGTTTTATTTCTCATTGTTGTAGATGGCACTATATATCATGGTTATTGCAAGAGTTGCTTCTATCCCGCCGTGGATGAGGAGTAAGCCTTGGGCAGGCTTCTTTATTAATCCCTATCTTTGCTTTGTGGACCGTGATCCTACTTGGCCCTGTATCAAACTATGTTGGAAACTTTATTTTTGAACTTATTTGCTTTCGCTTTATCTATCAAACTCGGTTTGTAATAACTTTTATTCGTACTCTGATGACAAATTGTATCTGTGAACTTTATATAATATGTGGCATGTATGTTGAATCATGTACGATCTTGGTTGTTGTAAATCGTTTATCGAGACCCGTCGTGGTACTCGATGGACTACCGGGTTTATATGGGTTCAAGTATGACAGTGCGACCGCTTGCGGGCTCCCATTGTACTTGTACTCTTATAAATTGGTCGGTTCTGCAACATTCGTGGGCCGATATTTGCTTCTCAGGATTGACTATTCTAGTTTCTCTTGATTTGGTTGATGTTAGGACCTTAGTCTTTCCTCTGAGTAGCCTAGCATCGACCATGTTTTGATCTCCTAGAAAAGGATTATCATCAACTTTCATTTTCCGAGGTGTATCAAATTTGAGTCTTCCTTGCTGAATGGCCCTCTGTATATGCTACCAAAAAATTCTGCATTCATTAGTGGAATGAGAAGTAGCGTTATGAAACTTGCAGAACTTCTTATTCTTCAACTGATTAGGGGGCAATATAACATGATTATCAGGCAACTTGATATGTCCCTTCTCAAGCAAGAAATCGAAGAGCTTGTCTGATTTTATGACATCAAAGTCATAGCTCTCCTCGACTCCTCTTCCCCAAGGATTTGGTACCATTATTGTCTTTTTGCCTAATTCCATTCAGCCACGGCAACATCTTCTTCATCTTCATAGCCGTCGTTGACTAAATATGGATTATAAGCTTCGGCCATTGTGGTACATTTTCTGGAATTGGGTATCTCTGTGCATACTCTGGAATTGGCTATTGAGCGTCGCCACTCATTGAGCCAATTGACTCAGGTTGTCAAATTCTTGTCCCAGTAGTTTTTCTTTCTATGTTGGTAGCATTCCTTAAACGGCCAAAGTAGCTAGCTGATCATCAGCCAAGTTTAATGAGAAGCATAAATTCCTAGTCTCTCGGAACCTCTGAAGAAACTCAGTGCCCAATTCGTTAGTTTTCTGCCTTATAGTTGTCAAATCGGTAATCTTCTTTTCTCCAGTCCCAGTATAAAAATATATATGAAATTTCTTTTCTAGGTCAACCCAATTGGCAATGGAGTTGACTGGCAGTGATGAAAACCAAGTGAAGACTGGCCCTGACAGAGATAAGGAGAAGAAACGAACTCGATGGGCCTCCTCAACTGATGCCTCACCCAATTGTGTAAGATACCGACTAACATGTTCTATTATGCTTGTGCTGTCTTGACCAGTGAACTTAGCAAACTCTAGAAGCCAATAATTTGTATGAAGAACGACCAAATCATACTATTCTGGATATGGACATTTGTACGAAAAGGTCAGCCATTTTGGCTTCAGACCGAACTGATTCTTTATCATCTTGGTCACCTTTAGCAACAACTCATCAGCATGTGAATTTAGATTTCTCTGCACCTGCTGACCCATCTGTGGATTGAAATCCCATGTGCCTTGATATCCTAGATTCAGAATCATGTGAAGGGTGTTACAATCTATGCCATAATGATACCATTGTGGAATTTCTATCTACTAGGTCCTTTGCTGGTTTGCTGCTTGAAGTCTCTGATTATAGACATGAGGATCTATATCTCTTTGGATCCTCTGAATTGATGGTGCTATTTTTTTAGCCAACGACGGTATGTGGCCCGATGTGCCAAAATTAATCATCTGGTTCTAACCTTGCCCCATCGGCTGTTGCACATGCTGTACTGACGATCTAGGATTATACTGTATCTGATTTGTAGTAGTACCTTGAGCTTGTTCAGATGAACTCTGAACTGCCTGGACATCATCATTACTAGCTGGTGCTGCTTCTTGATGGCTGGTACCGACTTGATTAGTCTCTTGGGTCGATAGATGTGGAATGTTGTAATAAGTCGGCCCAACCTGACCAACTGAAAACCCATGAAACACCTTTTTCATGGCGTTGTGAAATATGTCTAAGAAAGCTTCATTATAGCTTGATATGGCATCACGAACAGATTTGTTTACAGCTTCCGTGAAGAAACGCCTGTCTTTAGCTTCATCAGCATCTGTCTGCTCGTGCAATAGAACTCTCGAAAGTGGATATTTCTGAACAATTGTATTGTTACGTGTTTTGGTGTAGGACAACAAACACTTGTTTTGAAATTCTTCTATAGCTTTGCTGATGACATCTCTATCTCCATCAGGTAGGTCTTCGTAATGCACCATAAGAATGTCATTATTGTTGTAAACTACCATGACTATTGTGGGTCCCACTAGGCGTGCCAGAACATGTGTCGGTACAAAATTTTGTCCCGTGCCGAGGGCATACGAGCAAGCCGGAAGGGTCTGCTCGATGGAGTTGCAGATCCACCTGGCTTCAACGCAGGGGTGATCGATCCTGTGTACTCCTCCCAAGACGTGCCAGTCAATTTGACCCTGGAATTGACAAGGAGAGAAAGCTAATAAGTAATTTAAGGCAGCACATGTCGATGTTGCCAGACAGTCCCGAATATGCGGCTCTGAGAGCCGATATGGAAGGAGATCGACTAAATAGTCGATTCCAGCATATTCAAGAGAATAAATCAGTTAAAGCTTGTGGGGTTGTGTAACAAAATCGATTATCATTCAGAATGAATATCGTTATTTAAACAAATATTAGTCAATGGCAATAAGATGTCAACAATGATCAGTTTATGCTAAGCCAATGACTGCAAGTAACTGAATCTCTTTTATATAAAGAAGCAGCTCATCACTATTTAACCATTTAAGAAAGATAAATCTAATGAACATATTATATCTCATCTATCGCTATGACCAGTGGGGCATGAGGCAGAATCATGCAGGCCATAGAAACAACAATAGATTTGACGACCCTAACTCATTACTAATATAAGTGGGGCATGACAGAATCATGTAGGCCGTAATACAATAATAAGATCATGGGCTAACACATCTTTCAACTTATCTTTACTTCAACGGTCTCGTGACATGAACTGCATATGTGAAAGCACTCGATATCGGCTAAAACAGTCGATTCAGACATAGCGCACAGTTAAGGTCATGCCCTATCAGAAACAAATCTACCAAGTAACGATCCCTACTCTACGGTGCTAACAGTGGGGTGTGAGGTAGAATCACACAGACCGTGATAACGGGCCATGGAATGGTTTTCGTTAGCCAATAGATCTATTCAAGACAAAACATGCCTTAACCGCATACTATGCATGATCAAGATTGATATAAAACAGCCGATAAAACATAACTCATCGTTTAAGATGCAGATTAGATCAGTTTAGATTAACAAACGATGGGTTAAATAGGATATAAGGCCGATCTAGATCAATCCCAATTGGGCGAAGTGATATTGCTGTAATTGAATAAATAATGAAAGAAATAAGCAATATCGGTAACTTAATGAATCTATCCGAAGGACGCCACCCTTAGATAGAGCTGATAACTTGACCTTAATCTAGTTCGAGCAGTGGAGGTCGATCGGATCGATGCAGCCGTACTTGAACTAAACAAGAGTCGATAACTAGCTTATACCAGAGTAGCAGTGGAGGTCGACCGGATCGATGCAGCCGTACGAACAGAAGTATAAGCCATGAAGGTACTTACAGACAAGTCGGAGGTTGGCCGGACCGATGTAGCCCTGATCGCTTAAGAACTCGCCAAGATCTACTCTACTCCTACTCCAAAGGGGTGGCCGGAGCCGAAAAAAGTAAGGAACTTGTATTTGATTGATTATGTGTCCTTTACAATAGCCGGGGTCTAATATTTATACCCGAAACCTACGCATGAATCCTACTTAAGCACGACTCATCATGATTTTTGGCCTAAGAGAAAATATTCCTAATTTAAGATAACTTGGACCCTAATCTTTCCCTTTTTGTAGAGTCCACCATGTTTTTTCCGGCGCCGATCGTAGCTTTTGTCGTTATCTGCTGGCGCTATATGAAGAAAACCGATTCCAGTGTTGTATTCGAATCGGCTGATACCGACCTTCATGCAATCGATTCCTTGATGACGTTATCTTGGGATCTTTCGAGTCCGTGCAATTCCTCTTTCAAATTTTGGTGTAAACAGTATAGTAAGTATCATTAGATTGAGCGTGGAATGTATTTTCATAATAAATTTATTTGGAGGTATATATTAATACTATTTTCTATATTCATACTTAAACTTTTAAAAAATTAACTTCTCGAGATGTGAGATGTGCGTTTATTTTAGGACGAAGGAAGTATGTTTGGTAGATCTCTACTCTCTAATTCTTAGCTCTAGCTCTCTAATTCTCTGCTGGAGTGGTTTTGGTGGGGAAATAGGGTAGGGAGCATGTGGGAAGTAATTCCAAACTTGTTTTGGCGGAGATTGACTAGTGAGCAATGAGGAGCCAGGGTCTTTTCTCTTAGCTCCCAGGGTGAATGGATAAGCAATTCTTTTTTTTTTATCCTTACTCGTTTTGCTTTCTAGTAAATAACGATTCTCCTAGAAAACCTAGCGTTGGGAGTAATCCAAAATGACCCTTGCATTGTCAGGTGGAAGTAGGGCCCCTGTTCGGCTTACCCCATATTCGGCTGGTTCGACTTCTTTTTTTAACCGGAACAGTATTTTTCTCTTACAACAATTCGGCCGGAACAGTGTTTTTCAGTCAGTTTCAGTCAAGGACGTGTTTGTTTCTTGACAAAATAGTTATAGTTTTTAAAAAAGACAATGAGCCAAAGTGACATGTCTGCTCAAAAGACGTAGATAGAAACAACGATACACAATTCCTTAGGGTAATATTGATATTGTTTTCAAGCGCATATACTTCTACGTGCATTCACCTTTGAGTACACAAATGAGTAGAAGAAACAAAGAAACAACTAGCTTACAAAACATGTGGCCGGACACACAGACTCACCTCTTCTTAATTTAGCGTCGATCGCGCGTCGGTCTCACTTGCTTTGCAGCTCAGGTAGGATTTTTTTTTAACTGTCAGATCGGTAGGTAGGTTACGGCATTTTGTTAAGAAGCCTTTCCTAACAACCCACACCGTTGGCTCATACCAAGCGCCAAAGGTTAGAGAGATCGAGTTAGGTCAAATCAATCCCCTCTTCTATTTTATTCATCTACCTCTTAACAACGAACCACGTAGAGCGCCTCCTAAAAAGGCTCTTTCTTTTGGAGAATTTTTTTTAGATAACGATATTTGAAAAGTTTTGCACGCAATTGCTTGCTACACTTGGATTACACATGTTGATCGAGTACGTGTTCAGGATTTGATACTGCGATGTAACCAGCTAGTGCACGCGTGGGCCTTTTACCCCCACCTTTTTTATAAATCTCTGCGGCAAAAGGAAATCGTAAAGACTAAAGAAGCTACATCTAGCTAGCTCAATGAAGGTATACATACCAAAAATAATGGGAGATGACTAGATTTTATGATTGGATGATATGGAAAGGAATGAATCATCTTTTGACATCTCGGTTGGATTGATTTGATAGAGGCGTTTGACTTTTCATTTTTGCCGAAGTATGGTCCAAATACTAGCGGCCTGTTCGGCTGGGCTGAAACAATCGTATTCGATCGTGGATTATTACTACTGGCTGGTTTGGTGTGAGAGAAAAATATTGTTCTGACTGAAAATTTACGATTGTTTACGACTAAGCGAACAGGCTGTAGAGTGGCTCTGTAACTTCTAATGGGTTTGTGGGATTGGAGGTTTAATTATGTATTGATCGGTGCCTGCATATAAGAGATAATAATTTTGAAAAATATCGATACATTATTTCTCATTCCGGTATAAGAAACTTAGGTCCTATTTGGATCCATGGACAGTCTAGATGTAAGGTTTTATGGCTCGATTTTCAAACTGCCACATCAATTTTTTTAGTTTTTAAATGAAGAATGGAACTAACTCTCTTACTGCACAGTTTTATTTTACTATTTCATAGACTACCAGTAGCATTTAATTCATGCATGTTGTTGTGATCAAATGTGCCATATGATCTGTGTAGCCATTTGGTGATCGAAGTGCTGCATGCTTAAAGATCTCAGAGACAAAACATCGAGCATGTAACGAGCATGCGGCATGAATCCCATGGAAGCGCGCATCGTATTCATATATCATATATATACAACAGAGGAAGCAAGCAAATGTTCTATATACCGCATAAAGATGCATTGCTTCTTGCAAGATTATCAAAAAGATCCAGACATCTAGTAGAGCCGTAGAGGTCAGCATGAGATAGCCGGCAATCGCCGCTTGAGTGCCTTCGCCAAACGCTCCGCACCGCCGGTGGTGGCCACCTGGGGGTGAGCGGATCGCAGGGGCTGCCGAGAAGAACGACTCCCCTCTCGACGCCGCCGTCCGCGTTGCCGGCTATGAGCACGGCGACGGCTCCCACGGCGCGCCACCGTGACGCGGCCGCGCACGTCCACTCCATGCCTCTCGAGCTCGATGTAGTCCTCCTCCCGGCCGAGGTTGACGAACACCGCCTCCGCGACGGCCCCGTCCGGCTCGTACGCGTGGTACAGCGGCAGACGCGGCGCCCCTCGTCCGTGGGCTCCTCGAGGGACAGGCGCGCGAGCAGTTGCCATCGGGCCGGAGCAGCACGACACTGGCGAGAAAGCTGGAGGCGGGGATGGCGCACGGGATCGACGGAGATAAAATTTTCCCCCTCAACGGAGGTGTCGTGCGGTTTAAAAAACTTGGAAACTGGGCTCAATCGTTTCACCCACACGAAACGTTTCCGTCTCTCTCCTCTCGATACATTCTATTTTCTGACGTGTCATCCTATTTAATATTCATAAAACTCTTATGACATCCCATTGACACTAAACTAAGACTAACAACTAGTTGATTAATTTTTAGTTCCTAAAAATCCAAACGGTTAAACTAACTACCACTAGTATAGAAATGATTTTTAGAGACGTCTCCCTTTTCTAACAGAGATGGTTGTCTTAGCACGCCGCCACTAACCGCACGGGAGGCACTGTAGCTATACAATCATTGCTAGAAATCAATTTTTAGAGACGGTTTCATTAAGAAATCCGCCTTTAAAAATGTATCTATTTTTATGGGCGGTTCTGTTAAGAGAATCACCTTTGAAAATGCTATTTTCAAGAACGATTGCTTATGTCAACCGTATGTGAAAATAAAGACAGCCGCCTCTGAAAATCGATTTTCAGAGGCGATTGACTAAGTCAACCGTCTTTAAAAATAGCTACGGCTCAAATAAATTCATATCTTTTTTAAATGAAGTCGGATGAAGACAAACTTTATATCAAAATTATAGAGCTTGATGAGATCTAAAACTTTGTAGCTGATAAATTTTTTGTTTGAGATCATTTAGGGTTTCAAATATATAAATTTCTCATATTTTGAATTTCAAATTTTGAATTTTTTAAATGACCTTGGATGGAGAAATGTTCTATATCAAAGTTGCAGTGCTCGACGAGATCTAAAACTTTGTAGTTGAAAGTTTTCTCATTTAAGATTGTTTATGAGTTAAAATATTAATTACAAGATTCGTACATATTAGTACAAATAAATAACATCGTAGGTATAGACATAAGTGATTGTGTGGTACGGTGGTAGAGGAGGGATCACGTGAGCAATTATTCAAAACAAGTGAAAAATAAATCATATGAGCTATGGCCGGTCCTCCGCCCAGGCTACATTAGAAATATTTTTTTCTTATTTTTATTAGACTCTAAATTTTATTTTTTAAATTTTTGAATGTTTTTAGTGATGGTTGACTTAAGTCAACCACATCTGAAAATACGGTTGTCTTAAGAGAACCGCCTCTGAAAATCACTCATTTTTTACCATCACTGGCATAGTAGCGGTTTTAAAACCGTCGTTTAAGATCACTTTTGACCGTCTCTAAAATATTTTTTGTACTAGTGTATTAGTCCGCTAGCTATGAACTAATTGTTAGTCCATTAATCCATAAATAGAAGCTAATATGACTACTTGTTACTCTCATGAATCCATGACCTTATATATTAGATCGAGTGTAGTCCGGTCAGATTTAAATATTTGTAGCTGAGGTTCATTTTTGAACGCACAAACCCCTTACTGTTCAAACAATTAAGCCATACACCATTATATATTGACTGCATTTGTCGGTGTTTCCTAGCACAGAATATTTGTATTGGTTCTTGACTAGTGGTCAGATCAATCTAACAGGAGTTCAGTCCATGCTGTTTTTTTCCACCCATTATATATGTTGGATGTCACTCGATATTGGTATATTATATATATCAACTTATCTTCTGGTTGCGAAAGGACATGTAGCCTAGTAACTACAAAAGACTTAGTAGCACCATATTATAAGATTTAACGACGTTGTGTTTTCAGTGGCAGGTGACATTTTCGTCGACAGCGAGGCACCCACACAATCTTCAAATATACTCGCAGGGGTACGGTTTGTGCACGTGCGTGCTTGCATTCATAGGCGTGGGCGTTGTACCGTGTAATCTAAAAAACTTATCTTCTGGTTAATATAATTAGCAAAGGAATACCACTAGTAGTTATGACTATATATTATATAGTATTAGTAGTTTTTAAGCATTCGATCTACCTTCAGTCCATGTACATTTCTTGCAAAAAATATTATCTTTATCTATGAGTACTAACTAATTAAATTAACATCTCAAGGGGCCAACATAATCCAAACAACTTTTACAAATCTTTCTTACTCATCATTGCATCTAGAGATTCATTCATCCATACACTACCGGAAACCGGCTATTTGCTGAGTATTTTTATGTTTGCCGAGTGTATTTCCTTGGAAAACACTCGGCGGAATAAATGCACTCGGCAAATGATGCAAAAAACACTCGGCAAACTAGAAAAAAAAACACTCGGCAAAACTAGGCACTCGGCAAAGAAATATGTTTGCCGAGTGTAATGTCTGGCACTCGGCAAAGAAATATGTTTGCCAAGTGTAACTATTTGGCACTCGACAAATAATTTTATTTATTTTTCTCTTCTGACCTTGAAACTTTTTCTACTCTCAACATACAACATGTGGTATTCCATGTTAAAATTTGGTATATTTGTGGATCTATTTGCTATATTTAATTAATTTATTGTATTTCTAGGAATTTTTTTTGTATAAGTCAAATTTGAACTGTAACTCTGTAAGTGATTCAAATAATAGAATAAAATGAGTAGAAAATGATATTCATGTTATTGAGTCCAGTGTGAGGCTTTATCCGGGAAATGAAAAGAAATTTCGAACATCTTGTTCAGACAACACGACCACGAACGTGTGGTCGAATGGTTTTTAAATTCTAAAAAAGCAAACAAAGTCTGAAAATAATGAGATTTGTCATGATGTGATGATATCATACGTGGAGGTTATGATAAAAAATTGAGAAGGTTTTGCATAATTTGTCACGTACAATGTTTACAAACCGAAGCATCTGAGAAGAAGAATCGTAGCGTTGAGAAGGAATCGGTAAGATATGGAGTAAAAGTGACAGTCAAATTAGGGTTTGACTTCAAAACTTTTTGTATAGGCAATAAAGAACATAGATTGTTTCATGTGAAATTTTGGTAAATTTTTGGATCCGTTTGATAATTTTAATTTATTAAGTGTAATTATAGAATTTTAATTGACATAAATTAAATTTGAGCAGTAACTGCACAAAATAATTGAATCATATTCGTAGAAAAATCATATATATATATATATATATATATATATATTGTTGAGTCAATTTGACCAGGTATTTTCAAAGTACATCGAACAAAAAAGGAAAAACACATTATGGAAAACAAGGAAATAAAAAATAAATAATATATTTGCCAAGTGCCCCAAACCCTAGACACTCGGCAAAGATTAGTTTGCTGAGTGCTGTGATCTGACACTCGGCAAAGCTAGCTTTGCCGAGTGTCCTCGATCCTACGCTCGGCACGTTATAAAAGCACCCGACCGCCGCCCCCTCCCTTCCACCCTCCCCTCCCTCTCCCGGTGCCGCCGCCCCCTCCCCTCCCTCTCCTAGTGTCGTCCCCTTCCCTCCGTCCCTCTCCCTCTCCACCCTTTCTCCCGGTGCCGCCCCTCCCCTCCCTCCCGGCGCCGCCGACCCCTCCCCTCCCTCTCGACGTCGCCATCTTCCTCCGTCTCCCCCCATCTCCCTCCCTCTCCCTCTTTTTTTTTGCACAGGTGGTGGCAGTGGCGGGAAGCGGCGGGCAAGCCGGGCGGTGGTGGCGGCAGCGGGTGAGCAGCGGCGGGCGAGCAGTGGTGGGGCGAGCCACGTGGTGGCGGTGGTGAGCAGCGGCGGGGCTTGCCGCATGGTGGCGGTGGCGGTAGGGAGAGCCACGGGGGTGGCGGCGGGGGGGGGGGGGGCTGCGTGGTGGCGGTGGCGGCGGCGGCGGTTTTTTTATATTTTTCGAATTTTTTTTGCCGAGTGTCGGTGCCCAAAAAACACTCGGCAAAAGTCTTCGCTGAGTGCCCGATAAAAAACACTCGGCAAAGAAACGTTTGCCGACTCTGTGTACGCCGAGTGTCGTTTGCCGAGTGTAGCACTCGGCAAAGGCTTTGCTGAGTGTTTTTTGGGCTTCGCCGTATGCCGTGGGCACACGGCAAATTTCCTCACGGCAAATTTCCTCATTCCGGTAGTAATATATACAGCAATCAAATATACTACTAAAAAGTACTTCGCACCTTCTGATCTTTCCATATCCGGATCTGTTTCTTGCTTAAAAAGGAGCTGTAGAGCTGTACAAAGTCATATCCATTATTAAGCTAGATATGGTACGGTTTTGAAAAGGGGTAGTATAAAGCAAGCAAAATACTAGTAAGTAGTATTGGTACAAGATGCGCACACATTATTGGAAAGAGAGCTATCGGACTTGTGTTCACTCTCATGCAAGCACTATATTATCTTAATTAAGCAAGTAGTAAAATATACGTATACATAGTATGCTATCCACTAATTTTATTTTGAGGTACTAGCTCCACCAATTGATGTAATTTATTACTGGTTCTTTATGTCATAATACACTTTAATTAAGTATATAATCTTTTCTTTGACTACAACAGATCATATCTTGTGGTCATGATTATATTTGAGATATACTACTCCATCAACCTGTGGCCCAACATGAGTTAAATCTTAAGAGACATGATCTTATGATGTCATGAATCTAGACTTTGATTTTTTAAATTTGATCTTATCAACCGCTACATATTTTCTATCCTTAAATTTAATAAAACTCTTGTGTTATTGTCTTTTTATTATCTCTCATTTTATTTTTTATTAAGAATAAGTATTTTAGGTCATAGACTGTATTCTTAAAAACTATGATAGCATAAATGCTCAGTTAAATCTCACCATTTTGCTTAGGACTGGTGGTAAAACTTTAAGTGAGAATTAGGATGGGGTAGTGGTGCTAACATTAAGAGTATTATTATCTATAATCCTTATAACACTGTTTACTCCAAATGAGTCTCAAAGACTGAAGGTATAGCCACATTTAGAGTACACTAACCTCCCCCACTTCTCAAGATCTTATCAAAAAAGTATATGCATAGCAATATTGCTTTATTATGAAAAAGGGTTCAATTATACTATTAATATAGATATATCAAACATTTTAGTTAAAATGTGTAAGCCCATCTAAAGTAAAAATTATATAAATTATATGTCATAGATATGATTTTAATATATTAATATTAATAGAACTGGGTAACTTAGAAACATATATATGTGTAATTACGGTTATTTAAATATTTTTTGTAATAGCATATGTTGGTAACTTAGATGTAAATTTAAGAGGATATTTTAATATTTTTAGTAATGGCATAATTGGTCATTTGCATGCAAATATAAAGGGTTATCATAGATTATCTATCATAATGATAGTGGATAATTAGATTCAAATTCATGGGTTACTTTGTATTTTTTGGTTATAATGCCAGGGGTGGGTAATTATTGTCTATTGACTAATATTGTCAATTATGATTAAAATCTACCGAATTGATGACCCGATATCTTTGGCTTTTGTGAAAAATTCTAGGATATTTTTTCTATAGGTTTTGCTCCGCTAAGGATCTTTAGCTAGAATTTTTAGATTTCACTTATTTTTAAACATGATATGCAGTCCGTTGAAACCTAGTTATATAACCTCATCAATATATATATTACCTTTCAACTTTTTATTTTATTAGTTCTTGCAATTTTTTACACATGTGTTAAGTTGAAACTCTAGTGCTTACCATACCTATTATTCATTTTTTCTATTTTTCTTTGGTAAAGAAAAATTATAGGTCCTAGTCTACACTCTTAATTCCTACAGTGGCATAATCAATCATTTCAGCCTGCACTTGCGGTATTTAAAATGTTAAATTTGCTATATCAAAAAATTATGTACGTAGGAGTATTATTTTATAGAAAAACATAGAGTGCTTAGATTAATAGTATTGATATGATATAATATTTTAGTCAAATATATAATTATTAAAATAATAACTTACAAAAATTATTTCTATTGTAATTAATATATAGCTTAAATTGAAGTGACTTGCAGTGTCATTATAATTTGTTTACCGGGGAAATATTTTTCACATGTGATAAATAGTTAAAATTAATATTTGTCCTATTTAATGTTTTGCTAGTCTACATGATGGCACATAGTATTATGCTTATTTTTATTTAATAGCGGTAGTAGTGTGTAATTTAAAAATATATATAGCGCACTGTTGGTGTTTATTAACTTGTCACTTCTTTAAGTAGTCATCTAATATTATAGATATTTCTTAGCACCACTTTTACTAAGTTGTCATCCCTTACAATGGTGCCAGAAATACTTGTTGGTACTACCTAGTGCCACTTCTAGAATGACACTAAGAAATACTTTAATATTGCATGTGACTAGAAAGAATATATATAAATGAAAGGGGTCTGCGAGCACACAGATAATATACCATTATAGCACTTCACCTGAGAGTATTTCAGGTATCGTTATTTATATTTTTACCACAGGGAAGGACGGGTGGTTGGAATATATTCATAACTTATACACATGATGGAGAGACTAACCATGACCAACTTCTACTTATAACAAGGGTAAGTCAAGAGATAAATATATATGAATGGTAAATAATAACTAATTATTGAATATTAGAGAAATAATTCCTAAGTCATTCTTAATTATAAGTCAAAGCATACGTTGATTAGTGCAATTACACTTAGTAGTCATGGCTAAGATCAACTTCATATCTACACATAAGGGATATTACTAAGGAAGATTAAGAACGGAGCTTGTCATCCTTCGTGACTAGATCCTACTTATCCTATATTTGAGGAGTGGACTACAAAGGACTCAACAGGAGTGTCACATTCGTGATCTACCACATGGCCCGAAATATATGGTGCATCCGTAGGTAAACAACGTATAAGCACCACGCTTACACAATGTCGACCACTCACCCCTGGATTCAAAGAGCGAGCGCTATACGAACTTATGCATGAACATGATGATAATTTAACTATACTAAGCATATAATCAAAGTGGACGATGAACATTATAACTAGAAACATGAATGATATGAAGAATAATGTCATAACAATTGTAGCAAACATATAAATGTAATGAGAGTTACAAAAGAGAGGGGGTACAAAAGCTATACCAAGCCACGCTCTTGACACGATCAGGAATCCAAGCGAAGCTTGCCTCCCAATAGACCTAGCCTAGCTAGCTATGACTTAGAATATGGTGGAGCTCCGAGGATGATTAGGGTTTCTGTCTTCTAAAATGACTTGATCAGGGTTTTGATTCTTGATTGATATGGGGGTGGCCGGGGCTGATATATATAGGCCAGAGCGTCAATCTTGACCTTTCGGATCAAACCGACTTGAATAAACGACGTAGATACAATCTAGGAGGCGGTGGAGAACCAACATAACGAGACGGAGGCTGACAGGTGGGGCCCCAGGCCGGCTGGCCTGCAGGCGGCCCCTCGCCCTCCGCTTCGGTGTGGTGTCCTCTGGAACCTTCTAGAGCTGTTTATGCGATGATTAAGCGCGATTAATTCTGACATCTAGATCCACCTTGACGGTTTTCTGGATAAACCCTGCAAAAAATACAGATTCACCAAAACTCGTGGAATTTGTTAGTTTAAATCTCTAAACCTATGTTGGTTATTATATTTATGCCCTTATACATGTTATATCGACGGTTTATAATGTTTGTTATCTACCGTCAACACACCCTTTATGGTTATTGATCATTTTTCATAGTAGCTCAGTACATTAGTATTTATACGTATATTTGATGGCAGATAGCATTATGTAATGTACTGAATCTATTAGTTAATTTCTAATTTTTCCAATTTAATCTATCACCAAACTACCTTAGCTTTGATTGAACCTTTTCTTTCAGTGTCCGTGCAGGCTGTCTAGAATACCAGTGTACTCTTTTGAGGCTGAAACGAGCAGACCTTGCATATAGAGGTTTTGTGCTTGTACAGTCCTCAATGCGAGACACGGAGTACAAAAGCCTAGTCCTTGGGTTAAGAATCACTACGCATGCATGCATTTGTCCTTCTGCTCGATAAAAAGGTGTACCCGTTTTCTTGCAGAAATTCGTGGCCTGAGGCCTGTGCTTCTTCTATGAGATTTCTAACAAGTGGGAGTGGTACATTACTATAAAGCAAGTGCATTCTTGTATTGTCTCTTGGAACCGCCAGATTGCGCATAGCATCTTTAAGGAAGAGTCTTCTGCAGCACCAAACGTCAAGAACAAAAGAGGCCGGGAGGGGATCCATCCAACACTAGGTAGTACTTACTGCCTAACAAATGGCTTGTCAGCTCAGTTGTCATGTTATGTATCCTCTATTGGGTACCAAATTGGGTCTGGAATAGTGCTTTTACCGCTTTGCTATGAAAAGACCTGGTGATCTAGTACTGCTAATGGCACCTGTTGATGCCTTGATGGACCACGGATGATTTTTTTTAACAAATCACGCAGGAGAGGTATCAATTATATTAAAAACAAGAAGCTCAGACTGAGCAGTACAACGTATCAACAACCACCCCGAAGGGTCAAAAACCACAACAAAGCAACAGAGCTAAGGAATTACCACAACAACTAAAAGCAACTATCTATCAACAACACAACAGCCGGTTGGAAAAAGGCCTCAACACGCGCTGCACAACACCGCCTCACCACTGAAGCACACCACCAGCAAATGTCAATCCAACGCCAGCCAGTTGCCACATTGCGCCACTGTTGCTGGGCGATCAAGGCAGCAAGTCGAAAAGCCATCGTCGCCGCTTGCGCCATCTTTACAGACGATGCCCCATACCGAGCCAGCCACTGCCATGCAGGGCTGGCCTCCATAGGTTGCTGCAAGTTGTGTAGCTGCCATACCATAGGAACTGCTTGCGCCATCACTTGACGTTGTCCCTTGTCGGACTAGCCTATGCCACGCATGGCTATCCGCCACAGTCCACTGCAAGCCGTCACCCTTTGGTCATCCACATGCTGCCCATTTCCACTGAGATCTAATGCATACACCGTAGCTCCCGGCAACCAAGTTGCTTTCCCGAAGATAGCAAGACGAACATGGGGCCTCCAACTGCCACAAAAGGGTCTCCTTGCGCCGAAACGACCACCGCTATGCGGGATCGCTCGCCACCACACCACGCAGGCCACTTCAGCAACACATCTCTGCTGGCCACCTCCTCCCGCACCGGCCTCCTTGCCAACTTTACGGACACCATTGGCGCATGGTTCCACCAAACCATCGCCCTCAACTGCCATGCAGAAGCCTTGCCCTCCAATTGTTGCGCTAACACCCTCTCCCCGATAGCCTTCCGCAACCATGAACACCCACACCTCGAGTCCTCAACATGGCCTCCACCCTCCATGACCCAACCGCCAACGCCACCACGGCCACACCATGCTACTACAGCAACATGCAACAGCTGCCATCGCAGTCACTGCGCCGTGCATCAGTGCCCGTGGCCACCACGTGTTGTGCGCAAAAATCCCCGCACTCATCGGCCCTCCACGCACGACGGGCGCGCCGACTCACCGCAATTATGTCGCCACCGGCGCCATTGGCGCCTCTCGCGCGGCCGTTCGCACTGTCGACACGCGTCACCTGTGCCACACGCGGCCTCCGAGCCACCACCAGGCCGCTAAGGCCGAAATTGGGTTCCGACCCACTGGATCCGGCCTTCCTTCGCAGATCCGACTGGGGGCTCCTACCACACAACTCGCAGCCTCTGCGCTGCCGCTGCGCAGCCCATGCGCGGCCTCCGCACCGCCATCGCCGCGTATCCCTAGTGCGGCCTCCATATCACCGTGGCCGTGCAGCCCACATGGCTCACCTCCACCTCGCCCTCTAGATGTGCGCCAAGCCCACCGGAGCTGACGAGGGAGCAGCCGCATCGCCACGCTCGCCCGCGTACCACCACCAAAGGCCCCCGACCACCAGCTCCATGCGCGGGAACGACAGATCAGGGCGACGGGACGCCGAATCCACCCACACCTAGGCTGGATTCGCGTCGCCGGTAGCCGCCTCGCTTGGCCTCACCATGCCCTATGGGAGAGAGGGAGGGGGGAAGAATGCCCAGTTGCCACCATCCTCGCCCTCCGCCGGACACCTATAAATGTCCATGTAGCCCGAGGTACGACGACATGGTACGAAGCCCGCCTTTTTAGCCTGACACGAGCATGGCTCGGAACGGTGATGTGCGGGCCTAGGCTGGCCCGGCCCGAGGGAGCAGGTCGTGCCTAGGCCACTGCTCAGGCCCGTGGGTTTGCAAGCATCGTATGTGACAACTTTCGCGAAACCTGCTCAATTTTTTATCACAGCCTCCACATATGATATCTTGACATCTTGACAAGTTTCAGGATTTTTGGACTTCGTTTGCTTTTTATAGAATTTAAAAACAACTCGACCACAAGTTCGTGGTCATGTTTCATGAACAAGATGTTCGAAATTGGTGGTCTGTTCCTGGATATGGCCTCACATTATACTAAATAACATGAATATCATTTTTCATTTATTTTTTCATTATTTGAATGACTAGCAGTTATAATTTGAATTATCCAAGAAAATTCAATAAAAATGAAATAAATTAAAGAAATATAGAAAAAGTCCGAGAAATGCGCCACATTGGAACATGGAGTACTAGGTATTGTCTAAGGACTGCAGAAAAAATTTGAAGGTCAAAAGTGAAAAAAATATGGTTTGCCGAGTGTCAAAAAATGACACTCGGCAAAGGAGCCTCGTTGCCGAGTGTCACGAGAAGACACTCGGCAAAGGAGTCTCTTTGACGAGTGTCAGGACCTATGGCACTCGACAAAGATTTTTTTTAAAAATAAAAAGCCCGTCTTTGCCGAATGCCTGGCCAGGCGGCACTCGGCAAAGAATTCAAAAAAATAAAAAAAAACTTTGACGAGTGCCAGATCGGGGGCACTCGGCAAAGAGGTGATTTAACCTCCCGGCCCAGCCGGCCCACAAACCGTACGCACGCACACACGCATGCCCGCACCCGCGCCAGCCCCACAGTCATCCCCGCCCGCACCGCCGTGCCAGCCCTGGCCCACGCCCGCGCCCGCGCTAGCCCCGTCGCCGCCGCCCTCGCCCGCGCCGTGCCCCGCACCGCACCGTCGGAGGAGGAGGAGAAAGAGAGGAGGAGGAGGAGAGGAGGAGAGGAGGAAGAAGGAGGAAGAGAAGGAGGAGGAAGGAGGAGGAAGAAGGAGGAAGAAGGGGGCGCTAGCCCCGCCGCCACCCCCGCCCGTGCCCGCGCCGTCCCCGGCACTTCCCTAGCCATCACCTTGTCCACCGGCACCCTGGCCCCATCACCACCGCCGCCCTACGATGCCCACTAGGTATGCCCTATTGTCGTCATCGTCGTAGTATTACTAGTAGTTGCGGTAGTAGTAGTGGTAGAGTAGCAGTGGTGGTAGTCGTAGGAGTGGTTGTGACATTGTTATATATATGTGGTTGGATATAATCTTGTGCATGTCGGCCATCGTGTCGTTCATATATATGTGCATGTCAGCCATCGTGCCATTAGTTTTCTTGCATGTTTTGAAAACCTCACCGTGCAGGGGAGGTGCTGCCGAAATTTTGTATTGGCAGTTTTATGTTTCTTTTTTGTAGAGAAGAGCACGTCGAAGCGGAGCCAGAGTACCTCGGTGAACCCGATCGCCTTCCTAGCCGCTGCGGGTCTGCCTGCACCGCGTCACCTCACCACTGCACCGCCCCGCCATGGCCCCGCTAGCCTAACTCCACCGCCACCCTAGGAATAACCCCTCTTTCTGTATCATGGTCATAGATCACGTAACCTAGTTAGGCGTCTCCCGTTCAAAAGAGATACGGTTGGAAATATGCAGATATTTCCATATTTAAAACCGTATCTGTTTCGAATTATCCACGTTTTTTGGACAGCCCGCGGATGCGTAGGTGGGGTTAGTTTCCATGGTCTGTTCCGATCCGAGATAGAGTTTCGATATCATCTCCCTGTTGTTCTCCGGATACACACTCTCCCTGGCAGGACGTGTATTTGGAGAACAGCGGGGAGGTGCCGCCGAAATTCTATCTCGGATAGGAGTAGAGCATGGAAACTAACCCCACATATGCATCCTCGCATGGGATTAGGACCTATCCTCACCTATTAGATAGTAGGAACATCATGTAGATGCAATTGATGTTTGTATTACTCATCGCTATATATGTTAGAGGATGGAGGACCGTGAGTGGATATACACGGGCCGCACAAGTTAGGGTCAGGTCACCAATGAATGGATCGACAAGACCGATGCTTTCTTGGAACGGGCATTTGGCATGGCTGCTAAAGGAGCGAGTAAAATTTGTTGTCCCTACAGCAAATGTGCAAACAGGAAAAGACAAACGAATAAGGTCATGGGGGAACATCTTTGGAAGAATGGATTTACGGCAGACTATACCCGATGCGTCTACCATGGTGAAGCTGATCGTAAGAGAGAAGAGGTGGTGAGACCACGCATCGAGGATTATGATGCTGATGCTGGGGTAGCAGACATGTTAAATGACTATCACGAGGCATAGTTCGCTGAAGGACGTACAGAGGAGGAGCTAGAGGCAACCGCAAAGGCGTTCTACGACATGTTTGCCGCGGCATAGAAACCCCTTCACGGCCAGACAAAGGTTTCTCAATTGGATGCCATTGGACGCATAATGGCGTTAAAGTCTCAGTATAGCCTGAGTCGAGATGCCTTTGATGGTATGTTGATAGTTATTGGTAGCCTACTTTCGGAGGGTCACCTTCTGCCAAAGAGCATGCACGAGTCACAGAAACTCCTTCGTGCACTTAAGATGCCGTATGAGCAGATACATGCTTGCCCGAAGGGGTGCGTCCTATTTAGGAAAGAATACGCGGAAGCAAAGTACTGTCCAAAGTGTAAATCATCTAGGTTCCTAGAGGTAGATTCTGGTGATGGCTAGAAGAGGCAGCTTGACATTCCCGTGACAATCCTACGGCACCTTTCATTCATACTGAGGATCCAATGGCTATATATGACCGAGGAATCCGCGAAACAGATGACATGGCACAAAAATGGTAAACAATACAATCCTGACAGGATGGTACATGCATCTGATGGTGAAGCATGGACCCACTTTGATGGCATTCATCACGAGAAAGCTAAAGAGGCTCGTAATGTACGTGTTGCACTGGCAACAGATGGGTTCAATCCTTATGGAATGATGGCTGCCCCATACACATGTTGGCCCATGTTCGTTATCCCCCTCAATCTCGCCCCCCGGCGTATGCTTTCAATGATAGAATGTATTCTTATCGTTGATAATTCCTGGACACCCAGGGAATAATATGGGTGTGTTCATGGAGCCTATAATTGATGAATTGGCCTGTGCTTGAGAGGAAGGGGTATGGACATACGACCGAGCTACAAAGAAAAACTTCAAAATGCATGTTTGGTACCACTACTCCCTGCATGACTTCCTGGCGTATGGGATATTCTATGCCTGGTGTGTTCACGGGAAGTTTCCATGTCTAGTATGCAAGGAAGGTCTGAGGTTCATTGGTTGCAGAAGGGTGGTAAGTATTCATTGTTCGACAAACATCGGCAATTCCTCCCTCTTGACCATGCATTCAGACGAGACATCAAGAACTTTACAAAAGGTGTCGTAGTGACAGACCCTGCACCACCAATAATGACTGGTGCCGCGGTTCATGAACAGATAGATGGTCTCGTGGTCAATCTAGAAGGTGATTTTGTAGGATATGGAGAGCAACATATGTGGACTCATAAGTCGGGCTTGACTCGGCTCCCCTATTTTGATGACCATCTCCTTCCACACAATATTGATGTAATGCACACTGAAAAGAATGTCACCGAGGCACTTTGGGCAACAATCATGGACATTCCTGACAAGTCAAAGGACAACATTAAGGCTAGAGTGGATCTAGCAATGTTATGCGATAGACCAAACCAACATATGAAGCCTCATAGTCACGACAAGACATGGAGAAGGCCTAAGGCCGATTTTGTCTTGAGCAAGCCCCAAAGGAGGAAAGTACTAGAATGGATGCAGACGTTAATGTTCCTTGATGGGTATGGAAGCTAACGTCCTTGTACCGAAGGACATGGACCGCTGCACCAGGGGAGAGTAGGAGGAGGAGGAGCCATAGGAGGGAGTCGTCGCCTGCCGCCCCGTCGTGTGAAGAGGAGGAGGAGCAGGTGCCCTAGGAGGACACCGAGGAGGCATAGGGGGACGATGAGGAGGCATAGGAGGACGCGTAGGAGGACGACGAGGACGAGGCGATAGCGGGGGGTTCCGCTTCCGCTAGTTCGTCGAGCGTCTACTTGCAAGGTCCCGTGAGCCTCACTCAGCGACCGATACCTCATGAGAGACACCCGCTGATTCAACCCAAGGGGAAAAAGTAAATAACTTTAGATGTTATCACTACTTTATATGATATGTTGAAAATCAAAATAGAAATTAATATTTTTTTTAATCACTTGGGCAGGAACTAGACGATTATGGCGAGTGGTGGTGGTCACACACGCCAAGTCAATGGCATCCTTGGCCTTCTGTGCAAGGAGCACTTCCCTGGCCTGGTTGAGTACACCGGAGTGACGGGGCCGCCCTAGTCGTTGGACCACTACACCGCCGCCCCCGATGCTATAGATCGGGCCCATAGGGTATTCAACAACAAGGCGGAGTGGGTGAAGCAAGATGTCGGGGACCTAATACCGGGGTACCCCAGAAGGTGGAACCAATAACCAGCGAACGATAAAAACTTCTGGACGGACAAGGGCGCCGCTACGTTCCTTGCTCGAATGACGGGAGTTTGGTTCCGCCTCGCTCGACGCCTTTAGGCTAGCTCTGCCTCGCCCGAGGGCTAAGGGATAGACTCCGCCTTGCCCAACCCCTGAGGGACGGGCTCGGTCTCACCCAACGGATAAGGACTGGTCTCACCTCGCCCAAGGGCTAAGGGCTAGTCTCCGCCTCACCCAACGCCTTTGGGTCAGCCTCACCTCACCCGAGGGCTAAGGGCTAGTCTCAGCCTCGCCCAACGCCTTTGGGCCAGCTTTGCCTCGCCCGAGGGCTGAGGGATAGACTCTGCCTCGCTCGACCCCCGAGGGGCGGGCTCGGTCTCACCCAAGGGATAAAGGACTGATCTCCGCCTCGCCCGATGACCAAGGACGAACCTCGCCCCACTCGATGTCTAAAGACCGGTTTCGTCTTGCCTGACAACTTCTCCCCATTCCCTCATAATGATGGGTACACGGCAAGACAAGACGTTCAGGTCAACCACGGCTTCAAGGACCATACCCTGCGCCCTGGCAGGAAAGGTACTGCCAGGGGACGACGGGACGGGTGCTTTAGACCCTTCTGGGCGTAGCAAAGCCTGAAAAGTATTGCAGGTGTGTGCTCCTCACCCTGTAGAATTGTAGGCACCGCCTTCAACTCTGGGACATGAAACCCGATGAAGATATATGACAATCACTACGCTCCAGAAAAGGATTTGCGGTCTCCACGAATAACGGATATACCATCACCACATTATGGACCCAAGGGAGCGGCGCCAGCTTGCCGACCCCTTAGGTCCACCAAATCGTAAGATCTTGCCCACAGCGCTACTCCAGACCCCGACCCCACATCCCTCCGATAGAGACTCATAGGAACCAGAAGGCGTGTGGAGCAAGGCTAGGCGAGGCTCATAAGTCAAAGCCACTGTACTACAGTCCATACCCTGCTTAGGGCAGTACTCTATAACCATCCTGATATTCTACAGAGGCATCGACAGTATTGTAGGTGCTTATCATCCTTTCACACCCACCAGAATGGGCAACCAGACGAGGTAGACGTGAGCAACAAGGCTAGGTAGAACATGCACCCTAGCCCTCTCACTTGTAAATTCATCCCCTTCGTCTATAAAAGGGGATGTGCTTCCTTCAACAATGGGGGGGATTTCAGACGGCATAACACACAACACACACAGTCAAGCTGCTTCCAAGCTCTTGGCCTCCTTTCGATCCTTCCATCAGAGATTTGGGACCAGACCCTCTCTCGATCGTTTGTACCCCTACTATGAACCATTTCTAGTGCTAATAACACGAGCAACAACAAACTGGACATAGGGACATTTAGCCCGAACCAGTATAAATCTTATGTCCTTTAGCGCACCATCCGAGCCTAACGCGCATCACTATAAATTTACTCGCCGGTGCTTATTCGAAACATCGACAGTTGGCGCACCAGGTAGGGGTTTTTGCGCATTCCAAATCAGGCCTCGGATGGCTAACCACGCAATCAGCTAGGTCCCAGGCGCACACATGTGTTTCGGCAACTTAGATTTCATCGTCACACTAGGTGGAGAGCTGGTACTAGCCCATGTGGCTGTCTAGTCTCTCCTTCCCATCAACTTCAGCTACCGGAGGCTTAAGGGCCAGCCCAGCGTCTCCCTTGGGTCCCAGTCACCCAGGAAGGCCCCACGCCACATCACCCTCTCTCCAGAATGCTCCACACGGCGCGCCTCAATGGCGTTGCCATTCGGCCTCCGCAACGATGCGGCTACCGCTGGCCACCATCTGGCACTATGCATGGTTCAGCCGCCTATGGACAGCGAGTTTGTGGGGGGTAATCAAACACGATTTGGAGACACTCTATGGGCTCCTGATAGAGGAACTAGAGTCGTCCTCCAGTTCTAACTCTAGTAGGGGGAGCCATCACCCTTCTCGAGAATGCTTCATGAGGCAAACCCCCGAGGGGCACGTCCAAAGCGTCTCCGGAGAGGAGACAACCCCGACAGGCAACCCCAATGCTAGAACCGAGGGGGAGGCAGTAGCCCCATCTCACATAAGGACGGAGCAGCTAAGAGCATGAAAGCTAGAGATTGATGACGCCGGACAACAGCTTGTCCGGGAGTACCGAAACATCGAGCAAGAAATCAAGCGTCGCGGAGACGGTGGGCACGCACGCGCCACGGCCCATGATGTGCACCAAAGGATCCTCACCGACGATGGGACTCTCCCTCACTTCGCTTGGGCAAGCCAGAACATTGCCGCCGCAATAGCCTTATTTCATGGCCTCCCAAAGGATACGACGTTTGAGGATCGCCGGGCCCACCGAGAGATTCGGACGTTTCTCGAGCGCGCGGCAGCACAACAGGCGGATAGCTCATTATCTCAGCGACGCGAGCCCAACACCAACCAGCGCATGCCCTCGGCACGCCCCACCAAGGACGTGTCCATTCACCAGACACCGCCAGGTGGCAGGCGACAC